>NC_000074.6:46097764-46762764 GCF_000001635.26 Mus musculus | reverse complement strand
AAGGCAGGATAGCAGTATATAGGCAGAATCTAGATGATCTGAGACGTTCATGGATGCATGTCCTTCTTTACTTTAACAGACCTATAAAAAAGGTCTGTTCAGGGATCCAGCTATAGCTCGGTGTAGAACAATTGCTTAGCATCGTAAGGCCTTGGTTTCAGTTCCTGGGATCATAAAGATAAAACAAGACTAACAGGGGCTAGAGAGATGGCTCAGCTGTTAAGAGCACTGTCTGCTCTTGCAAAGGGCCCAGGTTCAATTCCCAGAACCCACTTGGCTACTCACCACCACTTGTAATTCCAGTGCCAGAGGATGCAACACACCCTTCTAACCTTCTCTGGCACTAGGCTTGCATGTGGTGCAGAGACATGCAGGCAGGCCAAACACCTGCCCACATTAGAAAGAAATAAAGAGGGAGGAGGGTATATTTTGAGGGGAGCAATCTTCGACACTAATATGTTCAGTACATTGGTGAGAAAAGCCAAGGAACAGGATACTTAGAGCAGCCATTGAAACCTACCAAAACTTTGCAAAAAGCTTCAATTTGTTCACTGCTCTTGTTTCATGCCTATTGCTCACAGAATGCAGTGAAAACAAATGGCTTCTCAGACACAGAAAAACACCTGCTGTAGGAAAGGCTGCTGCACTGCCCTCTCTGTGAGAATAAATGATACCCTTCTTCAATTTGCACCCAAGTTCATGACCACCTCCTTCTTGCCAAAATCCAGTTGTCCTAGTAATCACTCAATAAAGGGCACCCGCTTAGTGTTGTTAATTTCATCATCATCGTCGTCATCATCATCATCGTCATCATCGTCATCACCATCATCTCTAACACAGTGCCTTACATTCAGATAAAGCTTGGTTCCAAGATACAAATGTGAACTATAAACTTAGGCACTGAGTTTTCAGAGCCTTTAGTCTATTCTTGAGAGAAACCATCATTATCACCAATGAAATCCAACAGCAAAGAAGTAACATGGCTCCCTCTTCTAGGTACAAGAATCTCTCTTGACAAAGGGCCACGTCTCTCCCTGTTAGCAGGAGGAGTGCCTTAGCATACTTTTAAACGATACTCACTGCCTCTCAATTTCCAGACAGTTGCCAAAAGTTGAAACTGGTGTGCACTGCATAGTTGCCAAATTCTCCTCTGAAGCAAACTCCTTTCAAAACCTCAATGAGGCCAGCAAGATGCCTCGGTGGAAGGCACTTTGTGGTGCCAAGCCTGACGACCCCAGGTCAGTCCCTGAAACCCAGATAGCGGAAGGAGAGATTTGGCTCTCGCAAGCTGTCCTTTGACCTCTGCACATGCAGTGTGGAGCGTGCCCACGATAAGTAAGTAAAGCTTCAACGGTCTTTAAACCCACAGCACTTTCCTTCTTTTACCTTACTAAAACCTAACACGGTAGAAATAGCTCAGGTTGGGTGTCAAGCACACCTAGATTTGAATGTTGCCCACGTAGAGCCTGTAAGCATGTCTACCGTCCTCACCCATCAACCAAAATCTCAATCGAATCCTGCAGAACTCCTCTGAGACTGCATTGATCTCCTTCTCCAAAGAGACATCAAAGGACAGGGTGAGCTCTACCTAATGAGAGAAGACAAATGCAGACTCCCCACAGAGAGCCCGGAGGCATACGTGGAACAGAAGTCTATCCCCTGCCCTGAACAGGGATGGCCAGATAGATGTCCCCAACACCTCCTTGGTCAGGACATTTGACTAGTTCCACAATGTGGACTAAGAGTCTCACCCCGGCCACTGTAATCCACCTCCATTCCACCTTCCCAACCCTTTCTTCCTCTGACCCCTCCCACCTAACAACACCAACACCCACACCATGGACTTGAAGGCACGCTTATCACTGTGCAAAGTCCTTAGTGGCAAGTGTCTTCCCTAACACGCTGTGTATAACGATATCTATTAATTAGTAATCAATAAGGAAGTAGATGAATCCCTTTTGGAGAACAGATGGAGCAGGGAGGGGAAGGCGCATGAACATATTAACTCTGTGCTGTGATAAGTTTACCACGGATGGGTGATAAGGAAAAAAACGATTGAAAAAAAACTATAAAGGCTAAAAAGTGAACCAATCTACTATTCCCACCTTACCCAGGGAACCCATTTCATTTAAAAACAACAACAACAACAAAACAACCTTCATTGACTCATGCACCATGAAGAGTAAGTTCAAGCATGAGGAAGAGCAAAGACCCCAAGATGGCTCAGACGTGGTGCCCAAAGGAGGTACAGTGAAAGAGCTAAGCAAAGACAAGTCATGATGTGCTAAAGGCACTACTAGAGAAGCCTACTGGGGATGCTGGAGTAGCACTGAGACCTCTCCTGCTATATCGCATTCCCAATGTGGGCATCCAACACAACAGTCCAGTTCAACCTCCATGTCACACTCACCCCCAACATTGCACAGGCATCTCCCAAGACTGCCACCCTGTGTTGTCCATAGGTGGATGGCCTGGTAACTGGGTTGAGAGAGCTCTACCTTCTTACATCAAAGCTCAGAAGAAATGAAGGTCCCCAAGAAGATTTCAAAGAAGAGGAGTCATTTGAACTAAGCCTGAAAAATAGATGATCCTTGGGTGGAAAAGAAAAAAAAATAATCCAGAAAAAAAGATAAGAAGGGAGAAAGACAAGAGTAAGGAGCCATACGGGTGCATTTGAACCATCCTTAATAAGAGATGTATTGCCACTGGGCAACAGACAGATGTTGGGGAAATGGCTGCAAGCCTTGGGTGGGCGTGGCTACTCAAGAGAGCATGTGATCCTTGTGCCTTCTAGGGGTCCTTGTGAGCTGGGTGAAGGAGACTGCCAACTCTGCCAGAGCATGTACAGACGTGACTGTCATGCTGTCCTAGCCACTGTCTGCTCTGTCTCTTTCCAGGAAGCACAGGACATGGCCTCTATTATCCCTACCTATAATGGACAGGTAATGAGAAAGACAGATCAACCATACGGTTAAACTCGACCCACGTTTATGGAATGTGTCTAGGCAAGCCACTTCACTCTGCCCTGTGAAAAGCACTTCACTGCCCTCCAGAATGCATAACTGGTTTCAAAAGGCAGTTATTTATAATTCAGTGCTGCATGAAATAAATTGAAATAAGCCCCGGAAACAGGTAAGGTCTCTAAGTTGGATCTTCACATCTTATGGCTACCGCGAAGAGTTCAGCAAATACCTGATAAATGCCCTCGTTGCAGCCCATCAAGCTGGGTGCTCTGACCACCACAGCCAAGGGAACACAGCAGTAGTGCACAGGAAGAAGTCTCAACCACACAACAGCCAACACAAGGAGCTGCCTCCAGTCTTCCACCTGAGGTGTGCTGCCTGCCATTCTATGGCCTAGCATGGTGTAGTCTTGGGGAGGAGGCAGAGCAACTGCTAGGAGGAAAGGCCAAGTGACTCCCCCAAGTGAAGAAAGCCCCATCCCTACACATGTCCCACCCTGCTAAGGCCTTCACTGCCGTTCTTCACCCTCCTTAATCTTACTCAAACTTGAGAGACTACCCTAACCTGTTCTTCACGTGGAGTATTATAAACCGACTCAGAATCACTTCACTTCATAATGAATCCATTCAAAACCAAAGAGAGCACAAGAAATATTCTCCATCTTTGTATTACTCCCCCCTTAGAAACAAACAAAGCAGTCAAGCTAAGGTGTTCTTCAGGAAAGGTACTTGCCATGCATATACAGAACCTCTGGGGTTTTATCCCCAACATTATGGGAAGGAGGGAGAGGGGGAGGGAAGAAAGGAAGAAGGGAGGGGGAGTCAGTCTAAAGGATGAGCCTTGTTATTAACACGGCCAGGATCTAGTCCTCTTTCACTGCCTGTCAAGTCCATGGCCTATGAACAAACACACCCTTTTATCGATTCTCACACATCCCAGGTGCAGAGCTCTGATGACTCAGCAACAGTCATTATCTCCTGAAACATAAAAGAGAAACATATTCCAAAGCCTTGGTAATATGAGAGAGGAGGGGGGGAGAGAGAGGGAGAGGGAGAGGGAGAAGGGGAGGGAGAGGGAGAGGGAGAGGGAGAGGGAGAGGGAGAGGGAGAGGGAGAGGGAGAGGGAGAGGGAGAGGGAGAGGGAGAGGGAGAGGGAGAGGGAGAGGGAGAGGGAGAGAGAAAAGAGGAGGGGGAGGGGGAGTGGCAGGGGGAGGGGGAGGGGGAGGGGGAGGAGGAGGAGAAAAGAAAAACTTTGTTCTAACCCAGGTAAGACCTTTCCTAACTGGGGAAGTGGAAAGCATACCATCATTCTCAAGTATGTGCTGGCATGGCATCACTCACACATATGTGCTGGCACATGTATTGCTAGCATGGCATCACTCTCACGTATGTGCTGGCATGGCATCACTCACACGTATGTGCTGGCATGGCATCACTCACACGTATGTGCTGGCATGGCATCACACACACATATGTGCTGGCATGGCATCACACACACGTATGTGCTGGCATGGCATCACTCACACATATGTGCTGGCATGGCATCACTCACATGTATGTGCTGGCATGGCATCACTCACACGTATGTGCTGTCAGGTAGAGACTGTGATAGCCCCTGCCGACTCATCTGCTCAGCTACTCGGGACAGCTCTCCAGGCTCCAGCTTCATGAGGAATTTACAGCCTTCCCTGTCTTCCTTTTCTCTTCTGTTCTTCCAACCACAATTGCCTGACACTGTCTCTCTCTCTCCTTCCAGAAGCTGTGAATAAAGCCCACTCCATGGTGTCACCTCCTCCCTCGTCCCGTGAGTAGTTTCTCTTCTTTTTATTGATTTTTATTTTATTTTATTAGATATTTTCTTTATTTGAGTAGTTTCATACTTGTTATGCTTCTCTGATGCTCATACGTCTTCATTCTTTTCTTTGTCACCGCAGACAGTTATGTCGCCTGCTTCCTCCATCACTAAACGATAAGATCTTGGAGAGCACCGCTTGGGATTTTTCAGTTTTACATCTTCCCAGTACAGTGTTTCACACACAGCTGCTCGCAAGCATCTGCTGAAGGAATTAACTCCAGAGAGAGAGTTTTCTTTAAACTTGTTTGCAGAGCCATCTTCAGCTTAATTTCTTCCCTGTCATGTTCATTTGCACAGTACTTACAGTTAATTTTAGGGGATCTTGGGGGGCGAGGAGAGGTTTTTTCCCCAGGGCTGAAGAAATAGCTATTCAGAGCACCGGCTGCTTTTGCAGAGGGCCCTAGTTTGGTTCCTAGCGCCCACACTGTAGCCCACAACCATCTATAACTCCACTTCCTGGAGATCTGATGCCCACTCTGACCTGCATGGGCATGCAATGCACTTAGTACACAGAGACATACATGCAGGCTCATGAATAAAAATAAATTAATGTCCTTAAAAGGGGGGGGATGGAGTAATCAGAAGTTCTGAGACTTCTACTACCCCACCTTGTATTAGATGCAATCTTATGCATCGTTCCCATATTTACAGTCCACTGTAAATCATCTGCATTAACTTGCCAGGCTGTGTCGTTGAATAAAGTCAATTTTCCAAAAAGAATGAAGTAAAAATTTGAGCATAAATCTCAACTAACAATGAATTTACTGTGACACGTCTTCATCCACTATAGCTCTTGTAAGAATCAGTAAGATGTCCCTCATTCCGGGGCTGTGCTCGGCAGCACACACTTGGACAAGGAGGCCGAGGCAGTAAGATCACAACTTTGAGATGGATCTCAACTTCATCCTAAAACCCTGTCTCAGAAACAAGAGGTTCCACGGCCTATTGATGATTCATGACAAACATTCAATTGTCTCGATTTACTTAAGAGATCTGTTATTACAGCAATACATTTTTTCTGTCCACATAGTATAGTACTGAACCATTACAAAGAGGACGGTCCTAAGGCTGAGCTCACGGACTTCCCTCTGAGACAGCATGCAGATGCTGGGCCTACTGTATAAAGAGCACATCTGAAGTGAAACATCCTGCTCTATGGAGACGCTCCAAAAGACTGGGGATATTAAACAACTCCCGGGTCTCAGGAAGTCCCGGAAATGTAACGGATTCACAAGACCCCTTCCTCCCTACAACAGTAAGGACAGCTGAGGGAATTCTGCCTGGAGTACACCAGCTATAGGATAGGGTACAGTATGGTACTGCAGTATAGATGCTGGGAACTCCGAGGTTCCACTCCCAAGAGTCATTCCCAGGCTAGGATGGGACTTCAGTGCCTGCCTTTGAATACCCCATGCCCCTGCGAGTGAATACTGTGGTGAGTAACACCAATAAGACTTTGATTTACCATGAGGCACCGGCGATTGATTACCAGGAGCAGCCATGGCAAAGCAAGTGCCTTTTTAAATAAAGAAACAGTAAAACGTTACATTGAAACCTGCTTTGTGAGTTTACCTTTATCTGTGGGAAGGCTTCCAGCAAGGTAAACTGTCTCGGTGCCTGTCTTTTTCAGCAGGAGACCTAGACCCTCTAGGAAAGTGAGACCTGAGGTAATATGAAATGAACAGTCCGGGCAACTGCAGCAGCCTTAGTGGGAGGAGTTGTCTTGCTTTGATGCTGTTAAACTGATGTAGCTAGTGAGCCGTCAACACCATCAGAGATCTGAGACGGATAAACTGTAGCAGGAAGTATAATCCAAATGATCTATGTATCAATTAAAATGACAGAGACTTACCAGCTAGCTACCCTAGCCTCCCAGATGGTTTTGGTTTTGGTTTTGGTTTTTTGGTTTGTTTGGTTTTTGTTTTGCTTTTTTTGTTTTTTCTGGGGTTGAGGGTGGAGGAGGGTGGCAGGGGTTGGTCTACAGCTGCCACACAGGACAGCACAGGCCTGCTGCTGCCAAACCCAGAAGGTCAGAGATTTTCCTGTGGAAAAGGAACTTGAAAACAGTGACCTATATTGATGAGGCAAAACAGAGCAGTCAACGCAACAGGGTCCACAGGTTGGGCAGGACCCTGGCAGCGGGTGAGACATGAAGCAGTGGCTGATGTGACCACAACCCAAGTAGAGTTGACTGCACCCCATCATCTTTGGAGACCCTAGAACTGACACTAAGCGCTGGCCTTTCTGTCTATCAATCATGGGAAGTTTTTTACATTAAACATTTGAAATGCCATTTTCGGGAGATCTCTGAAGAGTTTGAAGACTGTTATCTATTAAGTCTAGCTGATTTTAAACAAACTTCATCTTTAGTTACTTGTTTTAGGCTTAGCCTTGCAAACCTAAAGAAGAAGCTAAAGAAAGCTTGTGACTGTAAATGAATGCCATTTGGACTCAGCATGACTGCAGGTGTGAATGTCAACTGGAACATTTATAAGGTGAGCACCGACTTGCATATCTTAATTATCTTTAAGCTTTTACAACAAGTTAGTCGCTTTTATAAAATTAGTACTTTAAAGCTTTATCCCTGTTAAGTCTGAGCCTTAAAATTTGAGTTGAAGATTTAATTGAAGATCCTTTAGCATCAAAATAAGTCCATGACTTCAGTTCACAGGGAAACTGGGAGCTTTCTTAGACCAAAAATAAAGTTCACAAAGAGACTGCACACCTTACTTTACTTGACTCTTTCATAGCACACCATTACAAAGTACCATAGTTTCTGGTATAATTCAGTTTATCCAAATATCTAAAGCTTAACAGAGTTAGCAAAGACAGAGGCTAGACATAGACCTTTAAGACAATTACCATTACTCCGAGTAGACTTTCAGAATTCATAAACCTTATTTATCAAACATGGATTGTTCTTTACCTACATGTTTTAGAAGTCTGGTGTAGATCAACAGACACCTCTAAGTCAGTTTCTGCTAACATGAATATACCTTTATAACCTTAGAATAAAGCATACTTTATTCAACAAAACCTCTTTTCCTTATCTAAAGTTTTATAGAATCCTGGTATAGAATAGTGATTAAAAGCATGAATGGCTAGGCACATATCTCTAAGAAAATCTTTATAACCTTGGGGATTTATCATAATACAGAAATCCATCCCATTCCAAGATTTTTTTTTTTTTTTTTTGGAGACCTGCCGGTGCCTCCTTAGTCTGAAGGAGATTCAGTGATAAGCAGAAATCTCATTAGGGCAGTGAAGTTTTATGAGTGTTGCCTTAGTTGGGTTATACCACACGGTCATCTTAATGGTGGCGGTGGTAAAGTTACATTGCACACACTCTCTTAAATTTAGTAAAGATTCCTGCCAGGCACATGGTAGCTTCCCTCCCGATGAGGTCATCGACCAAGATGGAGGTGAGCCACATGGTTGCTATTTAAAAACATCTATTTTCCTAGTAGATCTATTTTTTAAACAAGAGTTGAATCCAAGTTTTATATGCAATATATCCTAAGATATATCCTAAAAGTTGAATCTCAGACAGAGTAAGTTAGAGCAAATTAAGATTCCTTTTGCATAGACTTTTAAACCCTTTGTTATAAATCTTCAGCTAAATTTTGTTACAGATTTTTAAATCATGTGCAATGAACTTACAAATCTTAAGACAGTTTACAGGACAGTCCTAAAAGATGATTTGGGGACCTGAGATCAAAGAAATCATAGAGATAAGAGATTATTAAAAGCAGAAACATAGGAAAACTTGAGAGGTAAGAGACTTGAAAATGTAGAACAAGTTTAGATATAAGAGATTTGGGGGGCCATTTGCTTGTGCAGTGGCAGGAGTTGTCACCAGATGCTCTGAAAATCAAGAGTGTTAATTTTTGCTCATTGATTGAACTGTACTGTACTGAGGCTAGGCCATTTGGGGTAAGATAGGGAGGTTTTAACAAAATCTCTGGGTCCAAGGAGGAAAAGAGAAATGGCCATACAGGGCCTGGGAGGTTGTAAGAAAGCTACAGGCCCAGGAGGGCACACAGAAGCAGCGGGAGGAGGGAGCTGAGAGACGCAAGGGACAGGGTCAAGACAGGAGCTCCATCCGAGGGAGGACTCCAATATCACAGAGGCCCAGAAGGGCTTAAGGAAGATGTGGGACCACAGCCCCTCAGCTCCATAGCTCCGTGACGGGGGTGGGGGTAAAGAAGGCTCCTGGAAGTAGCAGAGGGGGTAAAAGTTGTAATGACAAGAAGTTCAATCTGGGCCTTCCCCAAGCAGACTGAGAGACTTGAGGGAGAGACATGTCCCAAATGGTAGAGGAGAGGCACCCCCTTTTCACATGCAGCTTACCCAGTAGGTGATGGGGGATAAGTAGTTAGAGCAGGTACAGGAGGAACCAGCTGAAGAGGTGGCCTGGGAGAGCCTTTTGAAAGGCTCTAACACAGGAAGAGGAGCAAGCATCTTAGTAGAGAGATACCCACAGGGGCTTAGTGGAGCAGAGAAATGGAGAGGAGCCCAGGAAAAAATACCTCAAATCGATATATTTTTTTTACAGCAGTATTCAAAGCTGCATTGCTCATGAGAGCCCAAAGATAATAGCAGCCCCAGTGTCCACCGACAGATGAACGGATTAACAAAATACGCGTGAACATCTTTCATTCGAAAGTGGAGCTAGATTCTGACACATGCCATAGCAAGGCTGACCAAAGAAAACATGCCACCGGGTGACATGTGTCAGACAGAATGGCAAACGTGAGATGCTTCTACTGACACCGAGAGCCATGCTCCCTGAGAAGGGAGAACGGTGGTTTCCAGGGACCGAGAAAAACGAAGTGACTTTTAAATATGAATCGAGTTTCTGGTGAGACTTTTTTTTTAATTCAGGAAATGGTTAAGTGGTGAGGGCTCCACTTAAAGATGACTGGAAAGGCAAATTCTATGACTTAAAATTTGCAACAGAAAAGAAAGAGCGAGAGACAAGGAGTGCATTTATTTATAAGTTTGCCACTCTTTGCCTCTGTTTTCTTCAGTCTTTCTGATGAATAGTAACTATTTTTAACACATGTGACTTGAAGTATTCACTATAGACATACACAGAGAAAGAGAAAGAGAGAGGGAGAGAAGAAGAGAAAAGGAAAGAGGGGAGAGGAGAGAGGGAGAGGGGGAGTGGGAGGGGAGAGAGTGGGAGAGGGATGGGGAGAAGGGGGAGGGGGAGAGAGTAGACATTTTTTCTATTAACTGAAAGCCAATTTTTCCTTCATGGTGATGTCCTCTCAGGCCAGGTGAGAAGAAAGCCCTACAAATCACTCCATGATGCAGGTTCTCTCAGCCCAAGCCTCCAGGGAGAGAGTGGGGCAGCACTTATTCAGGACCAGTGACTGCATCTGGGGAAAGGGAAGTATCAAGTGGAGACAGCCATCTGCCTGAGTCACATCAGTTTCCCTCAATGGAATCAGGCCCCCAACAGGAGCTCTATAGGCTGCAGGTACATATGTGAAGTGTCACGGGCAAACACCAGTAACATCCAAACAGACAAGATGAGAGAACTGTGAACTGGCCCTTGGACTCACAGACAACCTCTAGTGGCTGCTAAAACCATTCTCTTTCTTTAGTTGCCTAGCTGTTTGATCCCGCTGTAAATAACCGAGGCTCCTTGGTGTGGAGAATACCTAGCTAAGAAAACCTGCCCCCTCTTCAGTTTTCACCACATAACCCCCAAGTAAATGACCCAAGACATGATCAAAACAGTCAATCCTTTGTGCCGAGTACCTTCCTTGATCTCACCTACCAAACTGTAGCTGTACTGCTACTCAAGAAATATACAATCAATCAGTAATCAATATTTTGGATACCCTAAAGCCCCCTGTCCCTAGCAATTTCTCTCCTATGTTTTCTAATGACTCTGAATGCACGCACCATCAGTGCGACATATCTCATGGTAAGAACCAGTCCATCTACAGTCCCCTTGGGCCTCCCTTATGGGTTTTCAAGCGTCTGCCTTCCTTCTATAGTGGAGAGAAGAAAGGGGAGTGTCAAATATGGCGCCAGGTACCAATGTGCCCCACATCCCTAGACGCCTGCTGTTGCGACAACAGCCTCAAGCCTGACTTCTCCATTACAGCTTTTCTTTCCTTATTAAGAAGTCCTTAACTTGAAAGGTGAGACCAACTATGCATGAGAGTTAAATTCTCCCATATGAGGAAAACACCAAGCCCCTCCCCCCAAGAAAGACTCATTATATAGACTAGCCTTCCAGATTATCATTTTAAAACGAGATTATATTTTTCTGTTCTTCTGTCGGTTGCAAATCCCTAAAGACTTCACTTAAAACTAACCTGCTGTGTTTTTATTGGAAGGGATAACCAGGAAAGTTCTACCCCACTGAACAGCTGGGAATTCTGTTGCTGAACAGTTTGGTTTAGTCTTTATTTTTCTAGCTGCTGGCCCTGCTAACACGATTCCATGAAGGTCACATTTAATCTTGCAGCGACAAGCTACCTAAGCATTTCTTAGGTTGGCTTCAGTAAAAATAAATTGCCTTAGCTCTGTGAACAGGCCTGGTGCTTCAGCCCGACAATTAAAGTCAAGGGGAACAAATGGAGGCAGCTATAAAACACTGCATTTGATTTCAGAGGAGTTCCACTGCACAGGTTAAGGGCTGGGAGTCTGTGTTGGTAGCATTAACAAAGGCATCACTACTTTAATCCATACAGAAAACAGTAATTCTCGGAAGCTTGTCTCCAGTTTATCACCAACTAGATTTATATTCATAAAAAGGTGTAAATATCACTGTTGGGAATGAAATATCAGGCTCTTTCAAATGTCTTGGTATGAAAGGGAAAAGCTGAACAATTTTTCACCTTCTGAGTGTTGCACCTCGTCTGCATAGTGACAAGTCTCCTTGCTAAGTGACGAGACTCCATGCCTATGCGCAAGATACATGTACCAATAGGTTTCTAACACAAAGCAGACCTGTACCATCCCTTCCAAGTTGGAGCTCAGCTTTCTGAGCTAACTTTTGCCTTAAACAGAAAATCAGAGCAACAAATATTTATCTAGTTCTTACTGCGTATCAAGTGTCCTTGAGGAATGCAAAGAAACACGTGACACTCTCAAATAACATATCACAGAGGAGAGGGAAATAAAAAAAAAAGTCCAAATAACCAGAGCCTTTCACAGCACACCGAGAGGCCCACAGACACTCAGGTGTACACACAGCTCGTGGCCATGGGAACAGTACGTGCTATGCGCTGCTTTTGTGGGCACTCGGGATATTTATTGATTTTGGCTGGGGAAAAAAAAATCAAGTAAAGCTTATGATGAGAGGGCAAAGGAGAGCCATGAGGTTCTGACGAAAACAAAAGACTTCACCTGCCTCCCTTCGGTCTTTTTAAACTCCATTCCTTGTATTAAAACTGTCCCCAGGGCACTTATGCGCTCCCTCGCTCTGTCTCTGTCTCTGTTTCTCTCTCTCTCTCTTTGTGTGTGTGTGTGTGTGTGTGTGTGTGTGTGTGTGTGTGTGTGTTGTGTATGTATTAGGGTATCAGGGGATAACTACAATATCTCTCCTTAGGTACAGACTACCTTTGTTTTGATAAAAGGCTTGTCACTGACAGGCATCCTCCTGTCTCCACCTCCTGAGTGCTGGGATTACAAATGTGGATTACCAGGCCTGGCTTTTACATGGGTCCTGGGGATCAGCCTCTGGTCCTCAGGCTTGTGCAACAGGTACTATAGCAACCGAGCATCTCGCCAGCTCCCCGCTGTGCATCTCCCATCTGCTGGACCATCTAATGGTTAGCTGCTAGCACCTGTATCTGCTGAGCCCGCAGAATGTAGATAGGTTGAATTAAGACAAGCTGCAGCTTAAAAAGCAACATACTGGGCTTTAAAGGGGAATGCAAAATAACGTTGTTTTTGCACTGATTATATTGAAATAATAATATCTGGGAAGTAATGGGTTAAACAACGTTCATTATTAATGTCACCTCTTCCTTTTACTTTTCTAATATAGATACTAAAAGAAAATAAGAAATAAGCAAGTGGCTCATGCTGTATTTTGTACTGGAGACTGTCCTCTTCATTAATCCTGCCTCTCTCTGGTTTCATCCTTCTGCCTCTGGGCTAGTAGTTGATACACCCAACCTTAGTTTTATCACAATGATAAAATAAGTTTGTATTCATAATAGGAGTGAAACTGTTCTAATAGTTCATTAGATTAAAAAAAAATAGGCACGTAGAGTCGTCTTCCACTGCAAAAAATCAGACATCACAGTGTGACTGCGGCTTCCTAAGTGATTGTCTATGAAGAGATCTGCAAAGTGGGTATGGGGGGAATATCTGCCCTCCTGGGACAAAGGACATGAAGTCAACGGGGAAGGTATAGGATGCAAAGGGGAAGGGATGCTTCGCCAGGCCTCTTACTTTGCATACACCCTGAGAATTAGATCTGTGGCCATTTGTCTAAATTAACTGCTCTTATCTGATAGGAAAAAAAAAAACTCGTCTCCTCAACAGGGTCAAACAATACCACCCAGTCCAAATCCCTTGCTTGATTATTGTCCCAGGTTGCTAAAGCTAAGAAGAGCCCTATCTACCCAAGCATTTCTACTGCAGACAGGATAGGGAACAGTCCACAGAAGATGTTAATGGTTGTGTATGTCAGAAGAACCCTGATCCTATAGGAAGGGGAGAGGGACAGTTCCGCCACACAGTGAAATGCCCCAACCATGACCCACCAGGATCTAGGTGCGTGGACCATCACTGCATGATCCTCTTGTTTGCTTGCTTGCAAATATCAGTAGCTCTTGTCTCCTGCTCAGATGTCGTGCATTTCTGTCGTATTTACAATCATAAAAGGCAGAACTGTCAAATGGGGTAACATCTTAGACCATTACTAGTTCTTAGCATAGTGAGGCAATGGTGTCTTTCAGCCTTGGCTAGAAGAGGCCACAGTTCTAGACCTGGAATCTGCACAAGGGAGCACAGTGAGCAGAAGAAAAGCTTAGTCTACAGGTAGCATCCTCAGCAACGTTCAATCTCCTTTTGTTTGTTTGTTTGTTTATTGTGGGAGTTTGGTTTGAGGCAAGGCTTCTTCTTATATCCCCAGCTGTCCTGGAATTCGCTCTGTAGACCAAGCTAGCCTTGAGCCCACAAAGATCTGCCTGACTCAGCCTCCAGAGTGCTGGGATTAAAGATGTGCGCCACTGCCCGGGCCAATTTCCTTTTTCTTGTCCCCATTTGCTAGAGGGAACCAGTGGGGACACCTGAGTATTGCCTTGAGAACTCTTCGTTAGGTATGACAGTGACTATGATCCAAATTTGATTCAAATTTAGAAAAGTGCGGTGTCTCAAGGGGTGCCTAAAAAAATCAAATATAATCCTACCATCAAACTCTTTTCTTTCACCATGTTTTAGCATTACATCAACAAAATACATACGGTTTTTTAAAATTGTGTGGCATACAATCTAATATCCTTTTCTCCCAGCCAACTAGCATGGGTTAAATATTTCTCCTCTTTAAATGCCATTCAAAATTATGAATTTTAAAGACTACCTATCTTTCAGCTATGACATAATTTACATATGCTTTTCTTGTTAGATATTTCAAGACCTATATAGTAAAAGCTGATTCTATAAACACCCTAATACATAAACCTTTGTTCTAGCCTCCAGTCACCTCCAGGAAGTAGGTTCCTAGAAGCACCATTACTAGAACAGAAAGTTTAACTCTTGTTTGGTTGAGGTTTGTTTTGAAACAAAGTCTCACTGTGTATCCAAATTAGCCTCACACTCACTGTGTAACCCCAAGACAACCTCAACTTTGTAACAATCCTCCTGCTTCAGTCTCCCTGGTGTGTTAGGGTGGCAAGCATGCACCACTGTAGTATGTTAAATGTTCAAGCATGTTAAATTCAGCATTTAACACTGTAAGCATATACCGCCAAGTTGAATTCCAGAAAATTCCTCTGTGTAAAGCCTCAGCTACATTATGGTCCCCACAGTTTCCCAACAGTGGGTGACCTGTGGTCACAGTGCTCACAGTTCAACCATCACCTATTCTTGAAGAGAACACACTACTGCCCATTCTATATTTCCTGCTTTCCTTTATACCATTTGTGATCTGACAAGAGTAACATCCAATCAAAGAAAAGCATGGGTGAGAGGAGGCGGGCCTATGAGAGCTGCCATAGTGTCTTTGATTCATTGTATTGCCTGTGGGGAGGTTTGGGGGTGTTTTGTTTTGTTTTGGGTTATTTTTTAGAGAAAGATTGGGGGGCTTAGAGTGTGGGTCTCAGTCCTTCAGTTCCCAATACTTCAACATCAATACCTTCAAGGTGACCCCAACCATGCCCAGGTGACAGTCTCCTGTAAGTCCAGCAAGTCCCCTGTAAGCTCCTGCCCTGCAGTTTCCTGTCACAATCCATCTTCCACGGGGTTAAAAGGTTTAACCCCAAAGGCAACGGCAGAAACTCTTCAGCATCTCAATTGACCCTTGACTAAGTACTTGTTCCCCTTTCCTTCCTTAACTCCATCCTGTAGCTGAAGATTTGTAATGTAAGGAATTTCCTGGAATTTAACTTAGTGGCATATAACGCTTAAAATGTTAAAAAAAAATGTTTTTTTCAAACTTGGAGCTGAAGAGATGGCTCAGTGGTTAAGAGTGCTTGATGCTTTCCAGAGTCACCAGGTTCTGTTCGCAGAATCCACACAGAGACGCACGGCCATCTGTAACTCCAGCTCCAGGGAATCTGCCACCCTTGCCTGGCCTCTAAAAGAACCAGGTCTGCAAATGGTACACAGACATACATTCAGGCAAAACACTCGTACACATGAAATAAAAATCAATATTAACCATCCATGCCAGCTGTGGCAGTAACAGAGTCTCTGCCTGCCTAACTGCCCCTTCCCTCTCTTCCAGTACCAAGAACCCACCATCTAGCTTTCTCGTTATTCTCTCTCCAATTCCCCCTTGGCCACTTTTCTACCCACCGCCCTACCAACACCCTCCTTAGGTATCAGGACACTCTCTTCCCATAGCTTTTCTCGTCTCCAGTAAATCTAGGGTAGGGAAAACAATATCAAAACGCATAGCTGATATCGGCTGAAATAAGGCCATTTGGATTCAGTGCCTTCTCGTTCAAAGTATCAACCAAACAAGATGTGGAATGAGTCAGAGATGTGAAGCTCACAGGCCAAAAGAGCATCCTCTATCTCTTTGGATTGACCCATAGGCTCACCAAGAGCAAGTTAAAGTGAAGGTTCATCCAAAGCTGGTACAAAGATAGCAGTATATTGATAAGTACATTTGAAAATAAATCAATTTAAGAAAGTAACATGGGAGGTATTTTATTATTCAAAAAAAAGAAAATCGTTTAATGAAAACTGGACAGACTTTTATCACACAAAATCTTAAATTAAGATCTATGTTCGACTACATTGGTTGTTCTCTCAGAATTAAAACAAAACACTTAAGGAAGCATCCCCAAGAGCTTATGGGTCCCCACACATCTATTTGTTCAACTCTAGTTCTTTCTGGCTTATTAGAGCTGATGGAAGGAAATACAAACCAGAACAGAAACAAAACAAGTCAGGAAAAATAACCCTCCCGCACTCTCTACGGCCTTCCTGCACACGAAGGCTGCACCATGCAGCGCGGTCTTCCTGGAAATGGAAAAGTCAGAGTACGAGAGCCATGATGTGAATATCATCTGGGGTGTGAGGGCTCAGGCCAATAAGGACAACCCCAAAACAGGTGAGTCCTATTCAAAGCTGTATGGACTGTGTAGAAGCAAGCAGCTTTTGCTTGCTGTTTGCTTGGCATAGCCTCTAAGCCAAGGCCAAGACTTAACCATCCACGGTTATCCATATTAGTCCTGGGAAGAGACCCTTGAACACTGAGTGGTTCCGTACTTTTGCCCTGGCCTCACAATGGAGGAAGACTGGAATGATGGGCCCGGCACACCATAGGGGACAAGAGGCTCATACTGAGTGAGAGAGGAAGAGATAGATGATATACTGTAATATACTATACTGTAATATACTATACTATACTATACTATACTATACTATATTCTGTAATATACTATAAATGCTATGGACTGGAGCCAGTCTCCAATCTAAAGAATCCTGAATGGTTTCTAAATGTTCCTTTCCCTTGGTCATTTAATAATAAGCAAATGTACTAGCCTGGTCCCCTGAGGATTGCAGAACTATCAAACCACAGTTTGTGGAATTAAGGTTCCAAAGGGGGAAGTTAGTAAAGAATGAATAATAGAGATAAAAGTCAATGCCAAGGTTCGGGGTATAGCTGAATGGTAGAGCACTTGCTTAGCACACTCCAGGCTATGGGTTCAATTCAGGGCATATACATGTGTGCTTGTGGGTGCAAGTGTGTGTGTGTGTGTGTGTGTGTGTGTGTGTGTGTGTGTGTGTGTGTGTGTGTGTGTTTTGTGTGTGTGTGTTTTGTGCATGGATGTAGTGAATTCTAGGCTTCTGAGCCCATTCACCTTTCTCTATACAAAACCCTGTACATGGCTAGTTGTCTACAAATCCTTGATAAATGAATATGTTTGTGGATCACGACATTTAACTATTATTCACTTCAAGTAATGGTATAGGATTCCTGGGTCCCCAGAGGAACTCGAAGTTCTGAGGGAAGGCCTCAGCTGGTCCCAGTATGTCAGGACCTTCCCAGAGCGCCAACACATGGGTTTCCCTCTGTTTGGGTAGAATAAGGCTTACTAGATTTTACTAGATTTGATGCGAATCACATTTTTTTTAAAGGATTTATTTATTATTATACATAAGTATACTGTAGCTGTCTTCAGACACACCAGAAGAGGGCATCAGATCCTATTACAGATGGTTGTGAGCCACCATGTGGTTGCTGGGATTTGAACTCAGGACCTTCAGAAGAGCAGTCAGTGCTCTTACTCACTGAGCCATCTCGCCAGCCCCCGAATCACATTTTTTTACAAGTTGACCAGGAGTTCTGACTGGAAGCCACAGGTATCCAAGTACTGAAAAGAAATCACATGAAGGCTTCCTACGTGAACAGTTTGTCTCAGGGACTGTCCTAAGATGAATCCTGTAAGGTGTAAAATCAACTTAAAGGGCTACCTGACAGTCAAGGGCTAGCCATCATAGGCCTACTGCTCGCTCTGAATTCACACAGAGCCTGGGAAATCTTCACCACATGGCCACAGTTTGGGTGGTAGCTGCCTGGGGCTTGCATTTTTCTGGGTCATTGTTTTCCTTGGCATTTTATTTGAAAATAATGGCTTCATGTTTAAATCTGGTACCTATACATAATTTATTATTCCTTTGGGGCTAAGTCAAAGCTTGATCAAACCTCCTTAGCTACAATCTCCACTGGCTAACACCCCCACTCAACTCAGCCCCATTATACATTAAGCTGATATTCTTAACTAAATATTAATCCATGCAAACCAAAGAGCAGTACAGGAGTAGGGCAGACAGAGGTAGAAAGTCCTGCTCACCTCTCCCCCTGTCCAGGAAGGAGTATGGAGTGCCATACATATGAATAGCATTGGCTTTACTGTTAATACTTCCTGTTACTTCACAGCAATGTATTTGTTCACATATCATATATTACAAATCTATACTATTGATGTTCATTCTCGCTTATAATGTCGTATTATTTTACTCACATAGTGTTGCGCACTCGTCAGTGAATCCAAGTCAACCAAGTCCCTTTAATGACAGCGCAATGGACTGCAGAATAGAACTAAGTCCCTTTAATGACAGCGCAATGGACTGCAGAATAGAACTAAGTCCCTTTAATGACAGCGCAATGGACTGCAGAATAGAACTAAGCCATACCCATAACAGCAATAACTTAATGAGTCTGACACGACGGTGAAGAAAATTCAGACCAAAGAATAGTGACACCTGTGTGTTGCATTATAAAAAGGGGAAACATATTGTCCCTCATACTCAGGTCCTAGCCTATAATACACACACACCCCTATGTACACAGCTATAAGTGTGGGTGTCCTATGCTATTTAGAAAAGAGACCAAGAAAGAGTACTATTAGGTGATGGGGAAAGACAGACTGCAAAGGGAACCATGAGGCATGAAGGAGAACATAAAGCTAATGTTTTTCTAGGTTTTAATGTTAGTGGTAGGTGTAACTATGTAACGATTAACGAAATGCAAGCCCCCCAGGTGATGTTTGTGGACTTCAGAGGGGCCCTTTCCAACCACAGAGAGGTTCAGAGAAATCACAGAGACGGGGATTGGGCAAGTGTTTGTCTGAATGGCCGCCTCTCTCTACCTTTATGATGTCTTTATGGGTAAGTTCATTACAATAAAGAATTTAATGTATAAATAAATTGGAAAAACATGCATCCAAGTCAGTTATCCCCACATCATTTGGTCTTCATGGATACCAGTCAACTGTTCTCCTAGCAGGCCAAAAAAAAGAGAAAAAAATTCACATAATATTTCACTGCTAAACATTTTTGATACTTTACATATAATAGTTATCCAAATGTGTAATTCTTTGCCATGATTTGTGTACCCTCAGAGGCACTGTCCTGTCCTGTTGTGATTCCTCACTTTTATTTTAAAGACAAGCTCTCAGCCTGTATCTAAACTTGAACTCACAATCCTCCTGCCTCAGCCTCAATGGGATAAAAAGTATGTACCGGGACACTCACCTCTCTAATATTCGCTTTAACAGTAATCTAACAGAACTTAGAAAGTCAATACATGACACATTTGTGGGTTACTATAATTTACACAATGTTCTTCCACACACAGTATCACAATTGTTCCCCCAAAGCAGCCCGGTAAGTAGAATACACTATTCCCTTTCTTAGACCAACCCCCAGAGGTAATTACTGGATTTATTTTTGGTTGTTGTCAGCTCACAGCTAGAATGCAACTTCTGTAGAACTTGAAGAGGCTATCTGTCCTTCACGGTTCTAGTTGGGTTCACAGAGCCTGCCACTGTGTCTGGTAGTTCATGGCCCACAAATATTTGTCAAATATATAAATAAGTTCTCCAGATTGCGCTAAGGCCTGTTTGGCAGGAGGCAGATAAGGGATCTGCAATAAAATTCCCGGTGTAGTTCAGTAGTCTATTTGCCATTAAAAAAGGGGGTGGGGTGGGGGGAAAGCTGGAAAAGAGGATCCAGATTTTACCGAATAAAGCTGAGATTAAAAGAGTGGTGCACTTGGATATGTGAGGAAATCAATGTGCGTCAAGGGACTATCCAAAGTTTCAAGTCTTCCACTCTTAGATTTAAACAGCTTTCACTCGCTCTGGTATATTAAATATTTACTTAATAAAGTATTTCAGGAGCCCATAGTTCCTAGAGCCTTCAGGACTTCATGTCAATTTCTCTTTTGCCTCAATTTGCTTCCAATTTGATTACAAGTCCTCTTTTTTTGTTTCATGAAGATGCCATTTTTACAGGTTAAGTCATTCTGAAACACGTGCAACTCTTCCTAACTTTTGCAGGTCAAGGGGGGGAAAAAAGACCACTCATTGAGAATGAAATATGTAAGTGTTTAATTTTAAGAAGCAGTAACAAATCATAACAGGCAAGATCTCTTGGATCTAAGCACAAGACAAAATCTAACTTCTTACGCAACAAGCTAGGCTATAAATTATAATCATTCACCAATCACAGTGACGTTCCGGACTTTGCCCCATCAATCAATAGATGCTCCAACGTTACCCCTTAGAGATGCCAACTCAAGCCTGAAATATTCCATTTGCTTGAAGCTGCCTTAGAAAAGCCAAATGCCAAGCTTTTATTGGTTTCTATTTTTGTGACACACGCCACCCCACCCCCCAAAAAAGAATGAGAGTTGAGAAAAATCAGAGACTCCTGCACTTGGGCGAGTGATTAAGTTAAACAGGGCAACCTCTAGGGCTCTGCCCTAACCAAGCAGTGTGCATCTGTCTACCATGCAATCAACCACCTTCTAAAAACAGTAGGCTAAACAAACGGGTCCCTGCACCTGCCCTTAAGCACCTTAAGTGCAGGCTGCTAACTTCAAATGTTACTTGCAGTCAGTCGATATAAAAAAAAACAAAAACAAAAACAAAAACAACCAACAAACAAAACTAATAAATGACTTCAGGCATGACAACAAGCTCCCAAGCTCCCGTGATTCCTGAAAATGCACAACAGGAAATGTAACTGTCCTCCACCCTCAGGAGCCATTCATCAAGAGCAGCCCGGAGTCCCAGCCACAGGGAGGCGAGTGGCAGAAAGCTAACCCCAGGACTACTTTGCCTCCCTGGTACAGACACAACCAAGGAAGGACAAGGAGTGCCCACGCGGGAGGGAGGAGGGGACAAGAAACATGTCCCCCAAGTTTCAAACACACTGGGCTTAAGGACCTGCAAACCCGCTCGCAAACGAGTGACAAGGTGGCCTGCCAATCCCAGGGGTCTTATTTACATCCGACCACCAAGGATCTCGCCTCCACCGACTGATCCGGGCGTCTCACCTGGGGCCCGAGCACAGTCCTGGCTCGCGGCGGAGGCTACTAGCCTCCTTCCCTTCCCTGCTCCTAAGGGGCGAGGGACTGAGGGTGGCAAACGGTCCGAGAGCCGGGGCCCAGCGGACAGCGTCCGGGGAGCCGGGGCCCTGAGCTCTCGCGAAGGCTTCCCGGGCCGCTCAGGGGAGCCGGCCCCCAAGGCCGAGCGACAGGGACTAGCTGGGCACCGCGATTGGCCGCGGCCCGCATCGCTCGCCCAGAGAGCCGGGCCGGCGGGGCGGAGAGGAAGTGGTGGCTGCCGCTCTGCACCAACCATGTTCGGCCGGCGGGCGAATGTCACCCGGCGCCCGGAGCGGGTCGGAGGGCACAGGGCGGGCACTCATTCCCACCACGTCCCGGAGACCCCAAGCGTTCGTCAGCCTCACCCCCAACCCCATGCTAGCCCGCCGGGCGCCGCTCGGTCCCCGGAGGTTCCCCGCCCCCACACCTCGCCCGTTCCGTAGCCAAGGCGGGTCGGGGCCCAGCGCGCCAGGCCGGCCCCGGGGGCGCCCGCGGGGACCCGGAGGCACTCGCAGCTAGGCCGCGCCGGGGTGGGTGACCCCTGAGCGCGGAGCCCTCCGGGGACGCGCCTCCGAGGCGCCTCACGCGCTGGGACAAGTGCAGTGACAAAGCCCGGAGGCCAGGCCAGACGCTGGCCGGCGGGGAGGAGGACGCGACGTTCCTGGCGTGTGGCGGCGGCCCAGTCCCCAGGAAGCCGGGCGCGCCGGCCAGGCCCGCGCCCAGCCGCGCGCGGAGCCCGCCCGGCCCGAGTGTCCACTGGCACCAGACGCCGGTCACCCGACCCCAAGCCCCGCGGGCGAGCGCATCCTGGGACCGCCTTAGGGCAGCCTTCAAGTTTACAGTGGTCACTGCCCGGGCACGGGCATCTAGGGACCGCGGGTGCCAGTCTATTTACACCAGAGACCGCCGGGAAAGAAGGGCCGCTGGGCACCGAGAAGAACCCGGTTCCCTTCCTCGGACCTGGTGGCGACAGTGTCTGTAAACACTCATACACATACAACACACACACACACACACACACACCAATTTTATTTTAAATGAGGCCGGACTCCAACGGACCTGTACCCACAACACACGACACCTGGAGCGCAGAATCACACAGAGCAGATCTGTGTCCATGGAGCCACCTCTTCTCATCTGCAAATCCAAAAGTGAAATTAAACCTTCACTAACCTCCTCCTCCTCCCTCTCTACCTCCTCCTCTTTGCAGCCTCAGCAGCCCCAGTACCAGCGGCAACAGCAGCAGACCCCTGCTTCCCCTAAAATCAGATGATCCATAACTGCGCCGACTCTTCCTCCAAAAATCGGTATTAATATTTATGAACCCCGGCATTTTTCCGTCTGCAAAACATCGTGTCAAAGCATCAGGACGCACATACATACATAGCTCCTCCTGTCCCCGTCAACATGCCCTCGAGAGAAAACACACGCACAGCCACAACTATTATTTGAAAAAAAAAAATGTTACCTCTCAATGTGCTTTTTTTTTTCCACGCTACCAATACAATCCCGCAAGGTGTGAGTGTTGTTAGGGTGTGTAAAATGGAAATGAAAGCCCGTCAGTTGAATAATCGCAGGAGCAAAACTAAAAGTTAGTCCCCGGCTTGCCTGAGAACAGTCCAGATCGAAAGCAAAACAAGGAGAGGAAACTGCGAGGAGCCGAGGCTGGAAATCCCCCCCACCCCCGCCCTCTCCCGGCCCCGCTCCCTCCCTCGCTCCCCCTCCGCCCTCCTCCCTCCCCGCCCTTCCTCCCCAGTGTTTGTTTCAAGCTTGTGCAACCCGGAGGTGGAGGCAGAGGGAGGGCTCCAGCCGCCAGCCTGGAGGTGCGGAAGTTCGCCGCCGCTGTTCATTGGCGGCCGGCACGGCTTTCATCATTTCTCGGAAAAGTCAATTTCATTTTCACTTCCCCACGTCGCGGCTGCGGGGAGCAACAAGCGGCAGCGCGTGTGAGCGTGGGGATCGCGCCGAAGGGCGCGCGCTTTTCACCGGGGCCACGCTGGGACTGTGGGGCACCAGAAGTGGTGGACGGGGCGCTGGCTTGGGAGCTGGCCACCAGCTGGTGGTGGCCGTAGGGAAGGAAGGAGATGACCTGACTCTACATCCTACCTGAAGGGTGGAGATGGACCAGAGAGAGCCCCGGAAGCCTGGGGACCCTTCCCGACCTGTGGCTTAAGTGCTCAGAACCGCTGTGCACAGGCTGCATATACAAACTCATCTTGGAAAGTCGCCCGCTGCAAAGGAATGTAAGGAACGAAGTCAGCTGAAAAGACGGCATTACTTGTGCCCCTACTTTATTGGATCTCCTACTGGGGAACGGGGGGGGGGGGGGGGTTTGAGGGGGGTTGAAGGGCCAGCCTGGCACTCAGTGTGGAAGCTAGGATGGTTAGGAAGGCCTTCCCCTAGAAAGTCACTCTCCAAAGTTACTTCATGTCTTTGCCATAACCGGTCCAGTTCCTGCAAAATGCAAGGGTTTGAGTTACATGAACTTAAACTGTCTTGATTGGGACTGAACCTGGAGGGAACGCTGCCTGTTAACTCCTAAATTTGGCTGTCCTTATTGGTTGAACATCCTTGGCTGCTGTCCTCTGTGCTGTTCCGTGGAGACAATACTGAATGCAAGAAGAGGGCCCAGTACCTATGACAGGTGCAGCGGCCTATGGGCTCTACTAGGCCAGCTCGCTTGGAACCTCTTGCTGTTTGGTCACTTAACTTTAAAAGTATTCCCTTACATTTAGTTACACCTGCTTCTTGCCTGGCTTACAGTTTCCTCAGCCCACCACCTGCCTTCTCTAACCACTGGGGAAAGCATCCCACCCTAGGAGACTGTCACTATCTATGTGTAAACATCTGAAAAATAATTCTACCTCCTCTTTGCCATAGAATTAGTGGATTCCACAGACAGGGATAAAGGAAAGTATGCATGCCCTTGTAGAAGGAGAGCAGTGAGATTAAGGACCCTGTCTTGTGGCCTCAAAATAGATCCTTCCTGCACAGTGTCCTTTATTTCTCCCATAATAACACTGCACACTCCTTGCATTTATATTTCATATATCAGTAACCACAGGGATATACACACTGCATGGTAGTTGTATGTCTTTACCCACCAGGCACCTAAGTTAAAAGCCTAATAACCACAGGTCATTATTTTCTGGCTTTGTGTGTGTATGGGTGAGTGTGGTACATGTGTGCATGTGTGCATGTGTACTCACGGAGGCCAGAGTGTCCTGCTCAGCCCTTCTCCACGGTGTTGATTGGAGACAGGGTTTCTCACTGAACCTAGAACTAGGCTGGTAGCCAGCCACTCCAGCAATCTTCATGTCTCTGCCAGCCACAGCACTGGAATGAGGTGGGCACAGAGCCAGACCTGGCTTTTCAAGAGTCTTGGGGATTTGAACTCAACTCCCCATTGCTTGCTCAGCAAGCCCCCTTCCCCCATCTCTGCGGCCCCTTTTGTTGTTGTTTTCTTTGCTGTTGCTGTTTTTTATTTTTGCTTGTTTGTTTGTGTGTCTGGGTTTTTTGTTTGTTTGTTTGTTTTGTTTTTTGTTTTTTTTCTAGACAGGATCATCTTAGGAAGTCTAGGTGAACCAGAATTGTTTTCCAAGCTGTCCGGGAACTAACAACGTTCCTGCCTTGGCTCTTGAATCCTGGAATTATGGGCCTGTGCTATCTCTGTTTATTTTAATCGGTGTGCAACCCATTGTCTTCTCTTCCCTAGAACAGGGAGAGGAAAGGCCTACATAAATAGCCCCTCCGGTCCCCATCCACACGCCTTCTTTCTGAGCTTCTTATCTCGGTTCAGCATCCTTCATGTGCAGGCCGAAGGAACGACAGAAACAATGAGGTCTGGTGGGGCCAACCGATGTCTCTTCCCTGCTATCTATGATAGGAGCTTCCTCAGAGATGAAAACTCAGGGGAGCCAGAGAGGACCATGTCCACAAATCTCTAAGAGGCATCCTAAGGCCCTGTATCCGTGAACAGAGGCTAGTCCTGGAAACCCCATTGCCAGGCACAGGGAGCATCCTGTCTCCGTGCTTTCCTGACGATTGGCTTCCCATTTGTGTCTTCACTAGATTCTCCATCAGGAAACAGTCCTGCCCGCTCTAAGTGCACCCCAATCTCACTGTTTCAGAAAGAGCAATGCCCTACTTATGTGTGGTCTTTAACCACACATAAAAAAGTTTTCTTGGACTGTTAATTTTTTTTTTCAGTTCTTGATTCCTTCTTTCCCACACGGTCTAGCAATCCATCCATCCAGTCCTATCAGTACACATCCAGTCACAATCAATCACAGCCTAGTTACAGGTCCATGCAACCCCCCAGGGTCTCCAGATGAGATGGATCATGGCAGTCCCTGAGCACCATGCCCAGTCACCTCCCTTGGGTTTGTCCACGTCAATAGACACATGGTTATCCAAATCAAGCAGACATTTTCTTCCCTTCAAGCCCAACTCGTGTCCTCTCTGCCCCTCAGAAGCTCATCTGGAGCTTACAGAATAGAGGCCATCTTGGTTATAAGGCACGTGAAATCAGTTTAATGTGGTAGCAGACTATCAGCTAGCCTCACGTGTTACCAGCTCAAGTGCCTATATCCCCACCCCCTTGCAAACCAACAGTCTTTTCCTTAATTTGCAGAATGTCACAGTCATTCTCACATCCCTTATTTGTCATTAGCCTGGGGCCCAGCACATAGAGGGTCAACTATTTTTGAATCCACAATTCCTTGCTCTTATCTCTGAGTTCGTACGGAATAGTCCAGACTTTCTCAGCGCATTTGTTTTATACTTCAATAGCATTTTAAAAGGTTGGTTGAGGGGCTGGAGAGATGGCTCAGTGGTTAAGAGCCCTGGCTGCTCTTCTAGAGGTCCTGAGTTCAATTCCCAGCAAACCACCTGGTGGCTCACAACCATCTATAGTGGGATCTGCTGCCCTCTGCTGGTATGTCTGAAGACAGCCACAGTGTAGTCACATATGTAAAAATAAATAAATAAATCCTTTAAAAAAAAAAAGGAAAAAAACGTTATTTTATTTTTATTTTGTGTGCATGCATGTTTTGCCTGTAGGCATGTGGATTCTGTGTGTGCCTGGAGGTCAAAAGAAGACGCAGATCTCCTGGAACTGAACTGTGGATGGCTGTGAGTTTCCATTTGGGTACTGGAACCTGAACCTGGGTCCTCTGCAAGAGTTGTACGTCCTCTTAACGGTTGAACCATTAGGCCAGATCCCATTAAGAACATTTTAATACAAATGTAACATTAGATGGAAGTCAGAAAACATAGAGAAGTTGAAAGAAAATAAGAGTTGTTGGGCGTAGTAGCAAGCATCTGCAATCCCAGCATTTGCCAGGCTGAGGAAGTCTGAGTTCAAGGCAAGCCTGAGCTACATAGGGAAACCTTGTTTAAAAAGAAACAAGGTTGAAGATGTAGCTCAATTGGTAGTATTTTCTTAAAGTAAGCAAAGACAGGAATCTGTCTTATTTACATCCACCATGTACATAACTGTATACACACACACACACACATACACACACACACACACACACACATACGGAGGTGGAGTCCCGCAATTTTATCCTCAGAAATAGACCTATGGATATTTCTATGTGCTTCCCATTCGTAATCTTTCGAATGTGCCATTTCCCATCCTTGTCTGCTCATGGTTTCCTGGTGCAGTCTGCACTTCCCATCCCCCGCTGGGCTTCTGTGACATCGTTCTGTCCCGTTCTGTTCCGCTTCTTGGCTGGCTCTTCTTTTGCTGCCAGCCTCCTAAATTATGGTGTTTCCAGGCACCCCGTCTCCAACCCTCTTATTTTCTCATTTTATATGTTTGGGTTTTTTTTTTTTTTTCTCTTTGGGCGCTCTCATCCACGCCCAGAGCCTGAGATATCACTACAGATGGTCCTGAACTTAACAATCATTTACTTACAATTTTCCAATTATGCAATGGTACAAAAGCAACAAGGACTCAGTAGAAAGCATACGGCAAATTCTGAATGTGGGTCTTTTCCTGGACTAGCACTAAGCAGTATAATACTTTGTTGCCATGTTGGGCAATGGCAGACCTTTTCATCTCCCATTCAACCACAGGGCCACCCTGTGAAACAACCCACACACTGCAATGTCCCAGTTGCTACACTCTTTCTCTAAACTAGGTATGTCAATAGCATTTTAGGATACAGTGCTTCCACTGGTAAATGTGTTTATGGGGGTCAGGCACCTTACAAGTTGAGAAGCATCCATATTTGGTGATGATTTCAAAATAAACTCTGAGCTACTGACATATATCACTTCCTAGATGCCAGTGAGATTCATATATATTCCAAATTCAGGTCAATACTCACACTAGGAAAACACAGACCATCTCAAGCCCAGGCTGCCTTGAAGTCAGGATCCTCCTCGCTTGGCCTTACAAATTCTGGGATTACACTCTTAAAGTACTCATAACATCTTTCCCTACAAACGCATATTGGTCATGTCATCAGGAGCCAGGAATCTGGGAAACATCACAGCACCGCCCCCTCACCAAACACACACACAACTAGTTTGAGCCCCTGGGGCTCCCTTAGACATAGGTACTGTTTGCAATTTTCCAGGCCCTTGAGCTCATAAAACGTAGGATGAATAGGACCGTGTTCTTACGCCCTTGATGAAATGTCACTGTAGATCAGAGATATAAATATGACTCAGAACATCCACATGGTACTGATCCACATAGTCACAAAATATTTCTTGACTCTTTGATGATGCACACACACATACTCATACGCATGCACACACACATACTCATACGCATGCACACACACACATCTCTGTGGAAAATGAATCAATATAGAAAAATACAGTCTTTTTGGTAGTCTGTGAGAAGAGTACCATTTGCGTTATAGTAAAATTAGAATATATTCTCAGGGATTGCATTTTTCATTTTATCTGCAGAATGGGCGTCCTACAGGATCTCCCTGGGTGTGTGGATAGGGATCTCTTCAGGAGAGTTAGGACAATAGGTATTTAAGCAGGGTGTGTGTAACTCTCTCTATGAGTACATCTTGGCAAACCAGAGAAACTGAAGACACACTCAGAGTGAACCCCTTTTTAAAATGGACATCTAATTTATCTTACTGATAAAGGAGATACTTTTAATAACATCATTACTCAATTCACAAATACGTGCTGGGCGTCCAGAAAATGCTACTTAGCACTGGCTATATAGCAATGGACCAAAGGAACCAAAACCACAGTCATCTGGAACACTTTTTTTTTTTTTAAATAGTCTAGTCAATTACCATGTCGATTTCCAATATAGCATCCCCGGAATGGCAGGGACATGGCCTCTAGCTATTATCACAGGCCTTAGAATTGCACATCACAGTTGTAAGAAGGTGTACTGTCTAGCTTGTTAACCAAAGTCTAAGTACCCTTGAGATGAAACCAGAGACCCTCTGCCAGCTAAGGTTGCAGTTCTGCACCCCCCACCCCCGTCACTGGAACCACTCCTGTGCCAGCCACTGGGGCACTCCTCTGTGGTTCTAAAATTCAGGCGGGAGGACATAAGAGGATGCACAGTGAGGGTTCCATGCCTGCCAGAGCACATGCTCAATACAAGGCAAAGTCCGCATGCTCAATACAAGTTTAAGTCCGTGCAGAGAGATCACTGCAGAGATCATCCCGGTGAAGTACAGAGTGAGTAAAGACTACGGGAGGTTACAGATCAGATTCTGGCAAAGGCAGCAGGACTTCGGTGATGTGCACGCCTTAAAGGGAGTTCTGTGAATCTGGAAACACATTGGAGACACTTTTGAGTGTTTGCTCCTTGCTTCTATTTCACTGGAAAAAGAAACAACCCTTAGTTTGTTACAACATCATGAGAATCATGAGTTTTGGGTAACAGATTACCCAATGCTTAGTAATAAGTATTCTGATAAATAGAAAGGAAACATAACTCTACGATTTCCAGGATAGCTCTATAGCTCTCCCTTCCCCTAACTCTGTCTCTGTGTCTGTCCCTGCCCCCCAACTCTGTCTCTGTGTATCTCTGTCTCTGCCTCTGTCTCTCTCTGTCTCTCTCTCTCTGCCTCTCTCTCTCTGTCTCTCTCTCTCTCTCCCCCCCTCCCTTCTTTCCTCCCTCTCTCACCACCCCCCTCTCCCCAACCCCCTCTGTGTGATGAGTGTTCTTGTCCAAAGGGAAGGCTTGCCACTTCCAAACCCTGACATGAGTTGGTTTTTGTCATCATTTCCCAAGCTTCTGCCTTAGCAGCGAAGTGAGGACGGCTCCACAGCTGTATCTTGATGTTCATCCGAAAGGACTGCTGTGACTCCTTTAGGGATTAAGGAGAGAAATTTCAGATGTGTAACCCCTAAACTCAGCAAAGTAGAGCTGGAGACATGGCTCAGTTGGTAAAGTAGTTCCTGGGGGGATACGAGGACCAGAGTTCAAGTCCTCAGCACCCACCTAAAGGCTCGATGGGATGGTGCATGCCTGGATTCCAGCAGGCAGATCTGAATGTGAGGCTAGCCTGGTCTACATAGAGATTTCTGGGCTAGCCAGGGCTACATAGTAAGGCCCTGTCTCTAAACAAACACATAAGTATGTAAATATAAGGTCACATTCTGGGTAGTGGAAGTTAGATTTCAGCATGTAAACAGGGAGGAAGCCGTGACATCACATACCAGTGTGGATAAGGAACCTGAACAGAGGAACAAGCTGGGACCAATGCCCCATGAGTCGGAGACCTGGCATCTTCTGAGAGTTGGCAGAAAGAGTTGGGAGGACATAACGTGTGGTAAGAGGTGGGCAGAGCTAGATCAAGGAGTCTGGACTTTATGAGCAGTGGGAATTATGGAATCCACGTACGGTTTCAAAAATCATGCTGTAAATTTCCAAATCGCCTCTTCTACATCAGAGAAGCACAAAGGTTTCTTAACTTGCTGGCCCCCTGGAGGCATTTGTGACTGTTCCCTCCTTGCCTCTTAATCCATAATTCCAGGGATTTGCTGAGAAACATGCTGAACTCCGGTCAGTGTGTTTACTTCTTAAGCAAAAATACTAATTTCTGTCCAACTTCCCCTCTTATTTCCTTCTTCACAAGTAAATAATGTGAATCTAATTAATGACTCTTGAGGCACATACCCAAAACACCTTACGGTGGCAGGTGGGGGACACACAAATTTTAGGCATACTCTACTTATCTCAGGTTTTTGAGTGAAAAAAAAATAATGATTTTTTTTTTTGAGATTGTGTCATGATAATGGTTCTGGGATGTGTTTTATAGTTTGATTTCTAACATTCTTTTAGGTTTTTGGTTTGGTTTGGTTTGGGGGGGGGTGTTTGTTTGTTTTGTCCACGAACAACTTCTTTTGTAATAGTTCCTAAAATTTTAAGTTTTTTTTTTTATCATGTGTGGAACTTTGCAACTAAACAGTCAGTCATGCTTGTTGTTGTTGTTGTTGTTGTTGTTGTTGTTGTTGTTGTTGTTGTCTGTTTGTTTTTGAACTTCAAACTAAGGATCCTGACTTTAAGCTCCTCTCTGTATGTTTGGTTTTGAAATTAGGTCTAGAGCAATCCAGACTGGCCTTGAATTCACTATGTAGCTGAGGTTCATCTCCAACTTTTTATCTTCCTGCCTCCACCTCCAGAGTTCTGGGGTTTTGGGTGCCTGCCTCCACGGCCTGTCAGACTTCCCTCTTCTTAACAAAGAGGTTTACTTCTTACCTGTTTAATCCTGCTCTGGGCTGGGAAGACAGTCTGTTGATGGAAAGGACGGAGAGAAGATAACGGTTGCTATTACCATCTGCCAGTCACACTCCAAGTTCAGATCATTGGAGATGAGAAAGAAAACAGCCAGCCATGTTCAAGCCACCATACGATAGAAGAGAGAAGGAAGTGTTTGGACCAAGCAGCCCAAGCCTATGCCATGGGCACTGATGATGGAGACACATGGGGTGGGTGGGCCTGATTAAATTCACACTGTGTGCCCAGCCATGTCAGGGTCACCAACTTAATGGACCCATCATTAGACAGGATATTCTCTACTTATCTCCATTTTATTTGTCGTCACGTCTTCCCTTGACTTCTCAGTGATGTGAAGCTGGTTGAATTATGGCCTTGTGCTTCACAGGACATACGACCAATGCTGGCACCCTTCCATGAGACGACCTTATAATGGCTATTTCTTCCAGACTGAGAGCCTGGAGGACTCTTGCCACTCACTCTGTTATCTCTCCCAGCATTTACCTCTGATCACATAAATGCTTCTTCCTGTGTAGATACTTTCGTTTATTGTTAACTTAAGCATGGTCCACATTGAAGGTAAGAGAAAATTAAAATTTTATACAAACACAGTGTGAACACCTCGGTGGCACCATGCATAAAACCCAAAGGAGATACTTTGAAATGTCAAACACTTTCGATTTGAATACATTATTTATATCTTTCTTTCTGGAACTTTCCTGTTTGGTCCTTATACCACCTACTATGCAGCCTGATGATTTCCATATTTAGTGGAAGGCCCTTTTTTTTTCTATTCAAAAGGAATACTTGATTATAGATTTCATTTTCATCAGCGTAAACTTTGGGATACTTTTTGCAGATAGTTTCAGGAATTTACTCCAGGGTACTTTTATGAGTTGTAACATAAACTCCATGGGTGTATAAATGGTACTCAGACATGCAGGCAGGCAAAAATGCCCAAGCCACCATCTCTGAGGACCATCGTGGCGTTCTTCTGCTCAGACAGTATAGTTGTGGAAAGGAAACAAACAGGCAGTGGAGTCCAGCCCACTGGGCGCACTTTGAAAACAAAGGGCTGTGTGCCTTTCTGCTCGGCACAGCTCTGAAAGCCCACCATGAATCCAGATCTGGACAGTCACTCTCCGGGGTGGGAGATGCTTCTTTCAGTGGTGTGACGTGCGACAAGCGAATCTAAGCAGCCACAGACCAGGCTGGTATGGCTTTCAGCTTTGGCATATGTGCGTGGTTCTGTGTGCACCTCCTTCTATCCCACTCCTGGCCCTAAGATGATTGTACTGGCTAGTTTTGTGTCAACTTGACACAGGCTGGAGTTATCACAGAGAAAGGAGCTTCAGTTGGGGAAATGCCTTCATGAGATCCAACTGTAAGGCATTTTCTCAATTAGTGATCAAGTGGGGAAAGGCCCCTTGTGGGTGGGACCATCTCTGGGCTGGCAGTCTTGGGTTCTATAAGAGAGCAGGCTGAGCAAGCCAGGGGAAGCAAGCCAGTAAGTAACATCTCTCCATGGCTTCTGCATCAGCTACTGCTTCCTGACCTGCTTGAGTTCCAATCCTGACTTCCTTGGTGATGAACAGCAATGTGGAAGTGTAAGCTGAATAAACCCTTTCCTCTCCAACTTGTTATGTTTGTGCAGGAATAGAAACCCTGACTAAGACAAATTGGTACCAGCATAGTGGGGTATTCCTGTGACAACCTGACCATGTTTGGGGGAGGACTGTGGAAGGACTTTGGAACTTTGGGCTAGAAGATCCATTCCCTGTTAAGTGCTCTGTCAGATGTTGTGTAGGAGGTTGGAAGATGATGTTGAGAACAGTGCAGAAGATGGAAGCCTGGCTTGTGAAATTTCAGAGGGAAAATTAAAGACTCTTTTCAGGGCCACTGCTATTTTGGATTGTGACGATTCTGTGGTTCTGGTTAGCTGGGGCTGAAGAATCAGCTGTGATTAACAAGATACCAGAACTACTAAAGTAAAACCTTTGTATTACTGGGACTATTGATGCTGGCTAGCTGGAGCTAAGAAATTAGCGGTGATTAAGAAGAGACCAGCATCATTGAGGTGAAATCTTCTGGGATGTGTTTTCTGAGAGCACAGAGGATGTGTTCCAGAGATAGCCAAGGTTTTATTTCATGCTGCAGCAGGACTTGGTAATGTGTAAGAGTCACCCAGGTGGTACTGGTTTTGGAGGTATGAAAGGGTCATGAAGAGTGACTGAGACTCGACACTGTGAGAGGCCACGGAAGGACATTGGTGAAGGTGCAGCCTCAGTTGCAATTAATGGCCCAGGACTGAAGGGGTCATGCAAAGGAGTTGAGGCTTGGCACCATGAAGAGAGCCTATGAGAGGCTATTGGCGAAGCCTAGTTACAGTAGAAGACAGCAGCATTTTGGAGATGCCAGTACCATAAGATGACCACCGAGAACAGCAGCAGCAGTGGAATACAGGCAGCTGGAGCCTAGAAGACAAGATATGTGCTACAAGTACAGGGCTGGAGAAGTAACCTAAGCCCTTGGAGGAGCCCAGAAAATCCTGAGTTGCATCCCAGACATTGGACAGTTGGAGTTTAATTTTTGCTTTTGATGTGACTGTGCCCTGATATTTTTCTCTCTTGAAGGAAGAAACTATTTTAGTGGAGCCCACAGTTAAGAGACTTTTAATTGTAAAAAGGCTTTGGGTTTTAAAAGAGATGGATATTTTAAAGAGATTGAAATTTTAAGAATATGTAAAGACTGTGGGACTTTTAAAGTTATTTAGATCTTGGGGATGAATAAGATTGTAAGGGTTGAGGCTTACTAGTGATGTGTTTGTGTGTCAAGTTGACAAGGGGTCAATTGTACTGGCTAGTTTTGTGTCAACGTGACACGGCTGGAGTTATCACAGAGAAAGGAGCTTCAGTTGAGGAAATGCTTCCATGAGATCCAACTGTAAGGCATTTTCTCAGTTAGTGATCAAGGGGGAAAGGCCCCTTGTGGGTGGGACCATCTCTGGGCTGATAGTCTTAGGTTCTATAAGAGAGCAGGCTGAGCAAGCCAGGGGAAGCAAGCCAGTAAAGAACATCCCTCCATGGCCTCTGCATCAGCTCCTGCTTCCTGACCTGCTTGAGTTCCAGTCCTGACTTCCTTGGTGATGAACAGCAATGTGAAAGTGTAAGCCGAATAAACCCTTTCCTCCCCAACTTGCTTCTTGGTCATGATGTTTGTGCAAGAATAGAAACCCTGACTAAGACAATGATGCACTGAGAAACTCAATCCCAGGTTGGCAGTGCTGAGATGGTATAAAACAAACAAGCAAACAAACAAACAACTCTCAGTGGTGGGGACCAGTAGATGTTGATTTGGTCTTCGTGGCCAGTTTTAAGAGTCAATGTGGTTCTTTTGGGACCCTGATTGGTTCCAAATACAGTGGATCATCATAAGAAAGAAGAGGAAAGAAAAGCAAGCCTGTCCCCTGAACCTGTCTAGCTTGCTGCTTATCTTGCCAAGAAATAAGATTCCTTCCTGAGTGAGTTCCCACACTAATGCCATTTGCCAGTGATGTGACCTTAACTGAACAGCTCCTAGAACCTGCTGTTGAGTGACCAGAACTGTGAGTTTAATAATGATAATAATAATAATTGCTTTTTAAATTATGTGTGTGTTTCTGTGTGCAGCGATATGCATATGCACCTAAGTATGGGTACCCAGGGGCTCTGCGTCCCCCTAAAGCTGTGAGTTACAGTTGCCAATGTGAGTGCTTGGAATAGAAACTCTTTATTTAAAAAAAATTAAACCATTTATTTTATTTTATGTATGTAAGTACACTATAGCTGTAAAGAGGGTTGTGAACCTTCATGTGGTTGCTGGGAATTGAATTTTTAGGACCTCTGCTTGCTCCAGTCAACTCCACTCGCTCAGTCCCTGCTCACTCCAGCCCAAAGATTTATTTATGATTATACATAGTACACTGTAGCTGTCTCCTGTCACACCAGAAGAGCACGTCAGATCTCATCACGGGTGGCTGTGAGCCACCATGTGGTTGCCGAGACCCAAACTCAGGACTTTCGGAAGAGTAGCCAGTGCTCCCACCCACTAAGCCATCTTGCCAGCCCCAGATCAGAAAGTCTTAACTACTATGAAATCTCTCCCCAAACCCCCACCAAAATGTTCTTCTCTAAGGTGTTGGCTGTCAGGTATTCTATCCTAGCGGCAAATGCCAGCCTTATACAGATACTAAGCCTTATACAGATACTAAGCATTGAAGTGTAGCAAAAGACAGCAGAGCAAAACTCATCGGGCTTCCAGCACACATGGGTTTGGGGCTCAGTCTTGAATAAGAACTGAAAAGTAAACAGTAATTAACGAAAGATTTATATGCACTCCATCAATTATTAATACCCGGCATCGAAAAACCATGACAGAGGCTTTTAGACTTCTTAAAGATCTACTTCCCTCGACAAAGACTTGACAAACTGATTTGGTAATGTAACCCACTACGCTTAGTTTTAAGCCAAAGCTATTTGGTTAAAGCATATATTCAAGATATTAGTAGAGGGGTGAGCCTAGGGCTTTTTTTTTTTCCATTTAAAAGTTGGAACTGGGAGAAGGAAGAGGAGGAGGAGGCCTGGAGCCTACGTGGAAGAAATGTGTGCCTTTCAAAAGACTGTAAGATATCTCTTTGCCCCTGAGACCACAGATTGAAAACAGTTTCCTCGTGATGCTTCAACTGAATCTCTGAGAAGAAAAGGGAAAAATTACAGTCACCAGATGAATGCCCGCAGACGCGAATTCGTAGACCCTCTTAGGGCGTTCGTTAGTAGATATGCAGCTGTAATGATAGTGGTGGCCTTATTCGTGGTCACATTTGGGATGAATGGAAGATTAGCCCCGAGTTATTTGTTAACTCAGCATCTCACTCACAAGTTACTTTAATTACATGCCTGTGTCTATTCCATAACACCAAACATCTGGTGGAAACTGAAGAAAATGTCTTCTATCCAGATGTTTAGCTTATGGTCATGGAGGCAGAACACCTGTGTACTAAAATAGCATTTTACCAGATGTTTGATAGTATAATCTGGAGACCAGCTCTGGCTCTGAGCTCAGGCTCCCATGAGGTGTTCCTCATAAAGACTCTTTATGTTAACCAAGGTGAGGACAGAAGGACTTTTATAACTCCTGGGCTGTGAGGTACACATAGGGCTGTCCTCTGTACAGTTTGTACAAATAAACCTGAAACAGAAAAAGCAAATAACCGAATGTGTTTTCATAACAACTGTAAGTTCAACGGTTTGATGTCTCAATACACTTTAATTAGCAGAATAAGGTTTTACTATGTGAGATGCCGTAACAAAGCATGAATATATATGTATATTCATACCTTAATATTAACATATGAATGTATGCACACACACATATATACATATATGTATATATGTATGTATATGTGTATATATATGTGTGTGTGTATATATATGTGTGTATGTCTTACACGCGTTCTCGCGACCGGCCAGGAAGAACACAACAAACCAGAATCTTCTGCGGCAAAACTTTATTGCTTACATCTTCAGGAGCAAGAGTGCAAGCCTCAAACCCCCCATTGCTTACATCTTTAGGAGCCAGAGCGCCAGAGCGCCAGAGCGCAGAGCAAGCCCCAAGCCCAAAACGAAAGCGAAACCCCCTCCCTCTTAAGGAGAGTTATCCTTCGCCTAGGACGTATCACTCCCTGATTGGCTGCAGCCCATGGCCGAGTTGTTGCCACGGGGAAGGCAGAGTACATGGGGTGGAGAAATACCCTTGGCACATGCGCAGATTATTTGTTTACCACTTAGAACACAGCTGTCAGCGCCATCTTGTAACGGCGAATGTGGGGGCGGCTTCCCACATGTATGTGTATATATATATATATATATATATATATATATATATATATATATATGCTGTGTATATATACAAGGAAGGAGACATTTATTACAGGGACTGGCTCACATGCTTAAGAAGTCTCACCACCTATCATTGACAACTGGAGACCCTAGGAATTGAACACCAGACCCACGCTGGTGATAGAAATAAGCCAAGCCTGAAGGCCTGAGTACCTAACGAGATGCTGTATATGTGTGGGCCTCAGCCTGAAAGCCCACGGACCAGGAGCAGTGCCCTGAGTGAGATGGAGAAGTTGAATTTACCACTTTTCCTTCATGCCTTCTCCTGACCTTCCCTCAGCAGATGGGATAATTCTTTTGGACATCACTTCGGCAGATCTGCTCTATTTGGTCTACTAATTCAAGAGCTAGCCCTTGAGCAGGAGGGAAAATAAACAAAATATACTGGCATATATGTATGAAAATATCATAATGAACCCATTACTTTATTATATGCAATCTTTTCCCAATTCTCAGCAAGTATTAATCTCCCAGAAACATTGCCAGACACACCCAAAAATAACGCACCTCAAGCTTTCTGGGTATCTTTACCTCTGTGAAGCTGATGTGTGATCCTGACCATTGCTTATATGAACATGCATATGAAAACATGGAGTCATTAACAAAACCTATGTGTGTGTCTGTTCGTTTTTATCACTAATATTTGACATCTTGTAAAATGACCTATTTTTCTGAAACTGGTGGGAAAGTTGAACCCAGACAAGTGCTTTACCACCAAAGAAAGAAGAAAATTGTGTAGATGGGACATCAGTTGAGTGTAAAGCAGGTGCCCTCTTACTGTATGGGTTCAGTTTCCCCTCCTGCTGGCAGGTCCCTGGGGGCTAAGGGTCTCCTTCCCAGCTGGGTATGCTATCCCTCTATAGGATCTATGGGAACAAGGTCTTAACTGGTGTCTCTGATGCTACTGTCGTTTCCAAATAGTTGGCTATGCTCAGATGTACCATAGTGCTGTTGAAATATATCAAGTGTTCTGCATGCCGTCCAACCTGGGCTACCCACCTCTCTACAGCCTTCTTCCCCACTCTTTTCCTTGTCCCTTACAGTACACTATAGTGTACAGGCCAAAATCTAGCTGGGTGCCTGTTTCTGTACAGCCCTTTGAACAAAAATGATGTTCACGTTTGTTGTTGTTGTTGTTGTTGTTATTGTTGTTGAATTTCTAATTTATTCTTTTATTTTTTTCCTATTTTTATTAGATATTTTCTTTTTTTTTAAGAGTTACTAATTTATTTTTTATATGAGTACTCTATTGTTGTCTTCAGACACACCAGAAGAGGGCATCAGATCCCACTACAGATGGTTGTGAGCCATCATGTGGTTGCTGGGAATTGAACTCAGGACCTCTTAACCGCTGAGCCATCTCTCCAGCCCATTAGATATTTTCTTCATTTACATTTCAAATGCTATCCCGAAAGTCCCCTATACCCTCTTCCTGCCCTGCTCCCTTACCCACCCACTCCCACTTCTTGGTTCACGGTTTTTAAATGGCTAAGTTGGGGGCAAACATCAAATGAACGATACTTCACAACACATGAAGATTCTGTGTCATTCACATGTCTGTATCCATAACCAACGCTGTGGTGCACCACAGCCATGTTTCTTTGCGTATGTGTTCTCCGGGGTTGCTTTTGTGCTCAGATAACAGGGCTGAGCAGTTACAACCGAGACTGGGTGGCCCACAGAGCCACCAGTTGGTCCTTTGCAAAAGACATTTGCCACCCCTTGTTTTAGTCACCCTGTCCATCCTCCTGTGCCTAAAAACTCAGCCTGTGCAGTCCCTCCCCCTGGAATGCTGTTTCAGGTTTTTCTCTTTCTAGAATGTTCTCTAACCCTTCCCATGGTTTTTGTTTTCATAAGGTCTCACTGAACTCGAACAAACCCAGCAGAAAGTCACATGAGCAGAATGTGTATCTTTAATAAGAGTGGTTTGGTTTAAGATTTATTATTATTATTATTATTATTCCTCTCCAGTAATAGCAAGGGAATGAGATGCTTTTTGAGAGCGTGGTGGTTGGCTCTGAATTCCATTAACATGGTGACACCTTCTGCAGAGGGTGTGAATGACTATCCCCTCTCATGTTGGACACATATTTAGAAGCTGAAAGAAAGGCCTGCATATTCCAAGACCCAGATCCGGGAAGCCAAAGAACATATTACCGACTCTCATGTACCAGTTCACCTGTGCCTCCAACCTGTGATCTCAGCAAGGGAGGAAACTTATCACAGGATTACTTCCTGTTGTTCCTGAGTCCTTTAATGTAACTGTGAGCGTGGACCCTCCAGCATTCAAGGAGATGGACCTACTGGAAGAGAGACCGGGAAGACCTTTGAACAACAGATCTTTTAGTTTGTGGTGTGGTCAGTTTGCAGGGATCTGAGATTTCCTCTCTGTATAGTCACTGAACGATACTGGGGGACCCCACCAGTCATGGGTCACTGAACCTTTCTACTTTCTCAGCTACAGAAACTGTAAACTCACCTAATTCTCTTAAAGATTAGGTAAAAGTCAGATGAGAAAATACCTGTAAAACTGCTTTTTGAGCCAAATGTTAAAAGGAATAAATAGCATTTCCTTAGTTCTCCCATAACCATAAAACAGCAATACAGAATTCTACATAAGGAATACCCTGCAATGCACATACCCCTACACACACACACACACACACACACACACACACACACACACACACACTATCAAAGATCTTAATGAGATTCAGCTAAGTTTGCACGTTCTCCCGTGTATACTTTGTTCTTACACTACAGACAGAAAAGAGAAAGGGATGTTTCTAGGTCACAAATATATTCAGTGAGACTCAGGGTGCTGCCTGTCCTAGGCAGAGATGAGAGATAGAAAGACAGGAAACAGCAAAGAACAGAGGTCAAAGATCAAGGCCAAGCCCGAGAGAATCCCCTGGATGACAGTTCTAACTTAGAAAGCACACATTTCCCAAAGCATTCAGGCAGTGGGGGTCCCTTAAGGAACTGTTTTCATGCTACTGAGAGTGGCAATTACCAGGGGGAGCATTCTGACAGAGGCTCTTGAGGGACCCTTTGAACTGGCTCTTGGAAGAAAACCGTCAGAGGAAAGTGACAACCAGGCTGAGCTTGGGAGTGCTTTTAGCACCTGTCAAGGCTGGTGTGAGGGCCCTGGGGTGTCACAGACTTGGGGTTAGGATGTGTGAGTCTATTCCAGTGTTCTAACACAGTAGACTATGATCTTGATCTCTGAGAGGCAGTTTTCTCCTCTATTAAATAAGCACAAACATATGAACACATATATATTACATATTTTTTGAGACAGGGCCTCCTGTAGTCTAGGCTGGCCGCAAACTCTATGCAGCTGAGGATGTCCTTGAACTCCACACCCAGGGTATACGGTGCTGGGGGCTAATCCAGCTTGCATGGCTAATGCCTGCCAAACAAGCATTCTACCCATTAAGCTTTATCCCGAGTCAGAACGATATATCCTTCCCCGTCCCCACCCCAGAGAGAGTAAAGCTAATATCTAGAAAGCTCCAACCTACGTATACTGAGTAAGGGAAGTGGTAGGTACTGCTCTGGTTGACAGCTCAGTCACTGTCAAGACCTACACTTCATTCCCATCAAGCCGGCTTCCTTAGATCGCTATCCTCAGTGAAGATGCGTAGCTGCTCTCGTGAGCTGAGAGATTCTCTCCAGGCATCTGGAGGTGACTCAAGAGAAGAACACAACAGGAGTGGAGAGGGCCATAGGGTGCTGGCTTCAGTACCTGAGCTGTACCCAATGTGCTATTTCAGCTGTAATTGCCTGAAGAGTAGATGTAAGTTTGGGGCCTGAGTCAGAGGACTGATCCAAGCCAATGCCAGGGAAAAATTCCCAGTGAGGTATTAGAGCCTGTAGAGAACTTGACCACTGTGGGCAAAAGGGAAAGCCAAACTTTGGACTAGAATGGCTGGTCTCAGCATCAGGTGTGATGCTCAGAAGTTGGAAACGGAAAGTAGGCCAATGGGCAGGAGACGCCTACTTGCTGGGAGCATAGCCACGGCTGTTGTGGGATATTTGGTGCTAGGGTGTGGTGGAGATTTAGTGCAGGATTCGTAGAGCATCTGAGGCCAGTCCCCTTATCGCAGCCACTTGCTCCTGCCCACACCTCCCTCTGTGTCCCTGCCCAGCTGGTCTACATATCCGCGGCACCCACACACCCCGTTTCTTGTCTGCAGAGAACAAGAGAACAACACACAGTATAAGTTAGGCCAGGTGGAAGGCTGGCACCTAGAAACAAGCAAGAAATTCCAGGTCTCCAGCATCTAGAAGGTTCTCTTGGAACAGATGGGTGGGTTGAGTCTACCTGGTGAGGACCAATGGTCACATCCACTTATAAATCCCCTTCTCCCCAAGTCTGAAGCTTGCAAGTAGCAAGACCAGCATGGCTTCTACTGAGACATGGGCCCCAGTTCCACGTCATCCCCTTCAGGATCCAGTTGATGCTTAATCTATGACTCAGTTTCAGGTCTTCCCTTCTTGACTGCCTGCCAGAAAGCAGGGGCCCCTCAGTGGCGCAATACTGTGCGATGGTGAATTAAAGAAGGGCTCTTATTGATCAAAAATATATAGGATAGGAAGGAGTGTGAAAGAAAGTGATGGATGGTTTTCACACTGTGGAATGTTTGTTTGTTTTGTTTTTAAGAGTTAAAGAACATGCAGATTTCAGCTCCCAAACTAAAACTGCAAAAAAATACTAGAATCTAAATTCTGTCCCTTAGCCCTGAATTTGTATGTTCAATCTCCTACCCCAGCACCTCCGAATGTGACTGTATTGAGAGACAAGGAGGTAATTAAGGTAATAAAGAGGTCATGCGGGTGAGCCCTAATCCAATATAACTCTTGTCCTTACAAGGCACAAGATTAGGACGCAGAGATAGACACAAGACAGGTGCAAACACAGATAGTGCCTGTAAGAACCCACAGTTAAAGAGTGGCTATTTGCAAACCTAGAAAAACAAGCTTTCTGAGCTCTCCTTTGCAAACCCCTAGCCTCCAAAACAGCAAGACAACCCATTCCCGTTGTTTCAGCCACCTGGCCTAGGATACTCAGCAGGAGCTAGCTGACACATCTCAAAAATCTCAACATCTCAAAGATCCAGGGGGTATGGCTAGGATTCTATTAACATTTATTTCAATATTATTTTATTAAAAACACATTCTAGGGTCAGTGAGATGGATAAGTGGGTAAAGGTACTTGCTGGGCAAATCAGGTGACTGGGTCTAGTTCCTTGTGAGAAAAAAGAACTAACCCTACAGAGTTAGTTGTCTTTTGATCACTACAGGGCAAGCACACATGTGTGCACGTGTACACACACACACACACTCACAGTAAGTAAATCTTTTAAAAATAAATATATTCTAAAACCCTTATTCTAGTCATTTAAACATTTGCTTATTTTTATTTATTTGTTACCTAGTACTGCTGATTTGTGAATGAGCTGTTTGCATTTTACTGTGGTTTGACGAGGGTTATCCTCCCAAAGCTTACTGGTAGGAAAAGATGGTCGGTTATTTAAGAGGTGAAGCCTCGTGGGATCATTGGGGTGCTTCCTTTGGAAAGAATAAACGTTGGTACATTAAAGTGAGTTTGCGACTGTGAGAAGGTAGTGTCAATTATGTGCTGGCTTGTTTTATTGGCACAGACAGCCACTGGGCCAGCATTTCTTCTAGCTCACACCACAAGTGTTTCTTCAACTTTCTTGGAATCTTGGTCTGAGATTGCTAGAAGTTCCTTGGTTAAGTGCACTGGCTCTTCACCATCCAGGCTAAAGGGCTGAGGCTGAAGAGATGGCGTGGTAATTAAAGAGAATGTTGGGCTCCTGCAGAGGACCTGAGTTCAGTTTCCAGCAGCCATATCAGGTGACTACTCACAACTGTTTCTGACTCCAGGCAGATACAGGAGCATCTGATGCCCCTGACCCCACAGGCACCTGCACTCATGAACATACACACACACACACACACACACACACACACGTAATTTAACAAAAACAAAATAATTTTTTTAAACATGCCCAGCATTAAAATAAAGCAAAGGAAACAGAAACACGACAAAATCTTGGAGGGAGGCATGAAGAAGTCAACATGGACAGCATTGGTTCTAATCTGGCCACGGCCTTCCATCGCATGCTGCCGTTCATGGCACAGCTAGCATCCTCTCATGGATCCAGCACTCCTGGCCTCAGTAAAGGTAGACCGACAGATCTGTAATCAGCCTTTATAACCATGTAGTAGGTTTGGGTTGTGTTTGTTATTGTTGAAGTTAGTTTTGCTTCTCTGTTCAAACTTTAACTGATAGGAAATTGGGGATCAGAAAGAACGGCCACATAAAAACCTAAAATGTGTGCTTCTGGCTTCAGGACTGGGCCACGGATAGATGGTAGAGGGGCCTTGAGAGGTTCATCAATGAAGGGTTAAACTGGCATGGGGGAAGCATTGGTAGGAACTAGATGACAGGAGACCTTTCTAATAAACTAAAAAGTTCAGCAACATTAAATCCTGGAATGACTTAGGAAATAAGAAAAAAAACCTGAGTGGAACTGGGGAGATGCCTCAAGGAAAAGCACTATGGCATAGCATGAGGATAGAGTCTGGATGCCCATCACCCAGGTAGGGGTGAGGTGGCCCCTGTGGGGGTGGGGCAGTGTCCCCTGGATCATGTTCTGGTTAGAGGGTGTAAGCATGTGCCAGGGTATCGCTCCTGTTGCCTGAGAACCCTGTGGAGGATCCAGATGGCAGCTAATGATACTGACAGGAATGAGAAAGAGGTGTATTGGAGAGACATCAGCACTCAGAAAGAACCGGAAGGGCGTGGGCTTCTCCCTGCCCCGATGCTGGGCATTGACAAGGAAGATGTGATCCAGAATCACTTCTGTGGTGTAAAACAAAAGATGCTCCAGGAAAAACTCTCTGAGGTCAAAGGAATGAAGACAAAAGTTCCTATGTGGTGGAGAAAGTGAGGGGAATCCGTTTGTTTGTTTTGTTTGTTTGGATTTTTTTTTAATCTACCCTGACCTCTCCTGATGCCACAAAGCAGTGTAACTTGGGCTCTTGGGAAGGAGATGAATATACTTTTTTTCTGTGGGTGCAAAGGCTATGAGCATTCTGACATCCCAGGAACTGACATATATTGGTAGTCCCGAGTAACTGACAAAAACTGCCTAGTGACTCATTTGGGTGACAACTAAAGTGCTTTCGTGGATGGTGCTTTGACAAACCACTTAAGCAGATAAGAGTTGTTCGTTTAATATTTTCATCCGAGGCACATGGGGTTGATCGGATATGCCTAAGCTACACTTAGAATAACCCCTCAGAAATCTCACCTCTCTTTAATGCATTTCTGTTTCTTCTATTTTGTATATGTGTATGCATGTATATATGTGTTTTCACATGCGTTTAATGGCACGTGCGTGTAGATGAATGTGCATATCTATGTATGTGTATACACATGCAGAACCTTCCTTGATCACTCTCTGTTTAGCCCATGGAGGCAGGGATCCCCCTGAGCCCAGAGTTCATTTGCTCCAATAATCCATGTCGCCAACTGGCCACGGGCCCCTCTGTCTCTGCCTCCCAAGAGCTGGGGTCACGGGTGGGCCATGACACCCACCCAACTTTTATGTGAGTGCCAGGGTACTCACACTTGCCTGACAACCCCTGAGCCATCTCCTGGAGATACTATGGTCTGACTCTTCCTCCCAGCCCCATGCTCCCAGAAATAAGACTGATTCAAAATATATTTAAAAATACCCTGGCCGTATAACTAGGCTTGTCTCTAACTAGACCGTAACTAAAATAACCCAATTCTCTTAACCTCCATTCTGCCACGTGGCTGGTTAACTGTGCTCAGGTACCGTGTGTCCATCTCCCCACATCTTTCCAGGCCCGTCACTCACCTAGCTCTATCCCAGAATTCTCTCTCCTTCTGGATGTCCCACCAGCTATTCCCTGCCTAAGCCATAGGCCATCAGATTTATTATTGACAGGTGCTGTATCCATACAGATTAAGATAGTCTCTGTACATCTCCCAATCCCCCCTCTGCAGCTTTTGCCTTTCTTGGTTGGTTGCTTTAGTTTGCTTTGGTTTGGTTTTTGGTTTTTCAAGACAGTTTCTCTGTGTAGCCCTGGCTGTCCTGGAACTCACTCTGTACTTCAGGCTGGCCTCGAACTCAGAGATCTGTCTGCCCCCTGCCTCCCCAGTGCTAAGATTAAAGGCATGAGCCACCAACAACATCTGCCCCCGCTGTGGCGCTCAAGCATGAGGATTGGCTATGTCATTGCTTCAGTTAGTTTTAAAAGGCAGCAAAAGTTGGATCCTTTTAGCGCAAAGCTCTGCTGCCAGACAGTTCTCTGGCCATGTGACTTTTGGAGACTTGGCTTCCTCATTTGAAAAATGGTGACAGTCACGTTTGTCACCTGTGATCTTCTCAAGGCTCCCAGAACAGAGATAAGAACATTGAGCCTAGCTTGCTTACATACATCTGGGAAAGATGCAGATAATTTGTGACAAAAATAAGTCTTGACTTTCATTCATTTCAAAGCGTCTTTGTTCCTTTCTTGCGTCTAATTAAGTCAAGAGAAACATCAGGTGTAAGAATCTTAGCGATCTGGCTTTTGTTTTGCTGGGCAAGAAAAATGTGCCCTCAAGTGCCTGAGGGATCTTTAGTGGATTTGTTTTTTCTGTGCTGGAAGATTAAAGTTCTATCTGGGATTGTTGCAACATATATCCTTTTAGTCATTTTGATGCTAATGTAGAAAAGTTCAGCAGGGATGAATATTCTAAATATATATTACTTTATCTAATGAGCATCTTCATTAATAGTTATAGCTCATCGTGTGACAGGCATTTTCAAAAGCAAGAGTGGGCGGATGGCATGCAAACCCTGCGGTTGCTCGGAGAAGAAAATTCGGAGATCCAGATAAGTAAATATAATTAGAGATTTCACATGCGATGGTTGTGGAAACGCTGCATTTTTCCCCTCTCCTGCAGAAGGTCTTTCTGCGGTGTAGTGTTTCAGAGACTCCATTCCTGGGAGCCTTTTCCCTGACTCTACAGATGCCTCCCCAGCAGCTATAAGGTGCAGGGGCTTCGTCTTAATCACAAAATGTGTTCCAGTTTCTGTAACAATCTGCAGCTGTTTGACTGTTGCATTCAAGGAGTTTGAAAGATGGTTCAGTGTCCCCCGGAGCAGCTTCAGAACAAACGCAAACGACTTTCCACTTCCCAGTATCAGTGGAATTTTTAACATTTCTTCAATTAAGCTCCGGACCTACAGAGTCAGTGTTGAATAAGAAAGAGAGCGAGGGGGTGGTGAATTACCCAGAGTTGCTTTCTAAAAGCTGCTCTCTGGATGACAAAGGCTCTGCCCAGTGCAGCCTGCAGCCCTCTCTGGACATACCTGTAAACAGGAGGAGTGCCCGTCTCTGGATCCTCCCACGTCGACATGGGATACCTAATTCACAAGTGGTGTCACAATCAGGGGCAATGAGTTATGATATTTGTGACACCTCAGCTCTAAAGAGAATTTTTATTTTAAACAATACCCCATTAGTGTGAGTTCAGGCAGTTTCCTTATGACTCTAAGACTCCAAGTCCTTCAAAGTGGTAGAACAGTTTGCCCCCTTAGATGGGAGGAAGATCATAGCTTACATGGTTGGTTAGCCAGATCCTCCCTGGCGAGCCTGGCTTGCCTTCAGTCCCATGACTTTTCCTACACTTGCGCGTCAGACAGTTTGTCATTAGCCTGGAGTTTCTGCTAGGCGGTCACTTTTTTTTCTTTTCAGATTATTTGGAATCAACCACATAATAGTTAGGCCATGTTCCAAATATCTGTAACATAAATGTCAAACAATGATATTTAATTGTGCTCTGGGGAGATATTTGGGGACATAATGATCATGGGTTCCCCACCAAGCACAAAGGGAAATACCGCACATGGCTGTCATTGTCTTCCAGTAAGCATTCAAACACTTTTGCATTGCATCTACTTTGTAAGAGGCAGACTAGGAACACAACGCCAAAGTCTTGTTTATGCCGTTTGGGTGTCATGGATACATTTAAATTTTCTGCTCCTGGAAGAGACTCACATACTGATGCTCAGAAGAAAAAAAAATTCTACAGAACCACCAAGATGTTTTAGATAAAGGTGGCCTTTCAGATCAATGATATAAGGTTATACAAGAGGGTTTGGGGGTGGGGTGCTGGGATCTTGCTCCCCACCCCCAAACTAAGATCCTTACTGAGGGATACTGTAATCTTCAGAGGAAATGAGTTGTGAGCCTGATAAAGCCAACTGTGCCAGGTTTTCCAAGGCAGGTGTTAGACAGCATCTCTTTCTTTTGTGCTGAGCAGGTCCAGGGCACACTGGTGTTACAGTCTGCAGAGTTCCTCGGAGCTGGATACTAGGGTCCCAAGAACTAATGTCTGAACTCAAAGCTATTGCTCACTGTAGCAAATCTTCATACACTACTCTCTCTTTCAAGAGCTAAGGGCCTTCAACCAAGAAAGGAGTGAAAATTCTAGATCCCAGCAGAGAAAACAGAGAGGGGTGGGTGGAGAAGGCGGGGTAGGAAGCCTTTCCTCTTTGCCTGTTAGCTGTTCTGTTGGCCTCCCCGGGATTGTAGGTCCCTGACATTCAACAATCTCTCTGGACAGTTCCTACCTAATGATGTACTTGATATTCTGACTAGCTGACCCAGCTTGCAGCTGCTGACGTCTTCTTCGCCCTCATCTCTAACATCTCTGAGCTTCTTTCAGCTCATTTTGTCCTGGGGAGCTACTACTGAACCATTGGGTAGATAAGGGCACAGTCAGAAAAATGTAAAGCATCGAGAATGTCTTAATGCTGAAAATGCAGCAGTGGTCGGATCATGTGTTTAACTCTTCCCACAAAAAGTAAGATTACATGTGTTCCAGTCTCTGTTGCCTGGGCAGGTCACTCCTCTGAGACCAACCTGATGACCAGACTTCAAAGATCACCCACCAGATTGCCAAGGTAGTCTCCAAACAGGAAATTTCCTATTCAGGCTTTCCCAACTCCTTCCGGTGCTACCCTGTTGAGAAGAGTGAGGACGGAGTCACTTGCTAAAATTGCAAAGGCCAGACCTGCAGCTGGCTGCATTGAGTTGTTTCTGAAGCTCCTTGGAGCAGTTGTGACTCATCCCTCCTACAGTCCCTTCACTTCCCACCCCTCTCACCAAACCAGCTACCCGTCTCACTCTGACTCCTATGAGCCCACTTATTTTCAAATTTGCTCAGTAAACACAACATCCAACCCCAACTTGCTTTCATGCACAGGATGGAGAGAGGGAGAAGGAGAGGGAGAGGGAGAGGGAGAGGGAGAGGGAGAGGGAGAGGGAGAGGGAGAGGGAGAGGGAGAGGGAGAGGGAGAGGGAGAGGGAGAGGGAGAGGGAGAGGGAGAGAGAGAGAGAACACTCTCGAGATTAAAAAAAAAGGGGGGTGGGCTTATGCAGGAAAGAACAACCAAAGACAGAGTAAGGATTTCTTCCCTGGACTTTGGGGAGCGAGAAACAATAGCTAATAAGAGACAAGAGCCAGGTTTAGGACTTGTGCCATCCTGCCCAGCTGATTTAAAGGGACACACCCATCCTAGGTAGTTTACCGGAAGTTGCTCCACAATCGCCTGCACACACAGCCCTGCGATTAGGAACCAAACAACCCTCTGGAGCCCTGGCTGAGCTGAGAGGGTCACAATGGACGAAACTGGCTTCCTTCCACACAACAAGGAAACTCAGACATATTTTCTCTGCTCCACCTTCCAGCCCTGTTGCCAAAGTCACAACAAGAAATGCAAACACCTCGATTTTTTCAGAGAAGTTGCAGGTATTTCCTGGATGGTTCCAACTGCCAATAAAAAAGAAAGAAGAAAAAAAGCAGCTTGTGGGTAAGAGAGAACAGCAGCTCCTTTCAAGAAAAACTCTGTGGAAGAGAGCAAAAGAAGAAACCAGAGTTTGATGAGATGTGACTGAACCAAGTGACGCTTAAAACCAGTTCCAGCGGACAGCAGTTTTAAGGGGGTGTCAAGACATGTAACCATTTCCCAATTCTCATCTCAAACCCTACTTTGCTATGGTCCCAGAGCCCAGGGACTCCAAGCCCACCCCACCCCCACCCCTGCCCTAGTACTTTGAAAATAGAAAGTATTCAATAGATCTGCTCAATAGTATTATCATCATTTATTAGTCGTTTCTGTGTACGTATGATTTATACATGTGCGTACCTAAAGATGTGCAGGTGGCGACTGCCGAGACCACGTGTGTAGAACTCCGAGGAGCTGAGGCATCCTCCTCAGTCACTCACCGGCTTATTCTCTTGAGACAACACTGCGGTTACAGGTGCACGCGGCCAGGCCTGTCATTTTCAGGGGGGTACCAGAGAACTGACCTCAAGTCTATCAGCTTGTGCAAAAAGTGCCCTTACACACTAAACCACTTCCTCAACCCTTGGCCAACATTATTTGTTGAGTGCCTGCCCCTTTTCAGGCACTAAAACATGGAGCATTGTAACAATAGAACTATCCCTGTGTCTCCTGCAGATCCTTAGGGACATGCAGGCAATGATCATCTGTATACAGAAACAACTAATAAAGAAATTGGTTTCAGAACCCCTCTCAGATCCCAAGTCCAAGGATGTCCAAGTCCTTTATAGTAATGCTATATAGTTTGCATATAACACACACACACACAACCCTACACTTTAATCATGTCTTGATTACTTTCAGTGCAAACTATAAATAGGACTGGGGATGTAGCTCAGTAGTAGACCACTTGAAATAGTCCTGACACTGTGTTATGTAGGAAATGATGACATGCTCAGAAGAAACAGAGCCACCACAGGCCTAACTGCATAATACATAACAAAAACAACTTAGCATATCTTTCTTTGCAACATTTTCCAGCTCCCAGGTAATAAGGCTTGCAGCTGTGGGGCCAGCGGATAGGAAAGGGCTGCCTATCTATTTGGCTCGGAGATCAACCCAATAAAGCTAATCATTAGACTCTTAGTGGAAACTCAGAAGCGCGCGTTTAGCATGAGCCCCAATTAAAAACACACTTTACTTTCCAAGTTGTAGATCTTTTTTTATTATTATTATTAATTCCTTTGCTTTAAAACTTAGTTCAGTCCGCGCCATAGCCTTTTGCTTGAAACCATTCTTGATGCCTATATGCGACTCTCGGTAACAGGCTCACCAATGTGCCACTCAAAGCACTGCTTTAGCCTCTACATGTTTGGACCTGAATGCAAGGTCGTCCCCCAGTTCCACGTGTCCCCTGGTGGTTCTCCATCCCCAGGACTTGCGCATCCGCTCTGCCTCCTTCTGCCTCTTTATTCCCAGCAGCCAACAAACATGACCATGTCTCATTTCTACTTCCTAATACAACTCAAACAACATGGCAATGTGTTACCTTCTCTGCTGACCCTGCACAAGGCACAGGAGAGATGGCCACCGCCATCTCCGTGCTCGACCTAAAGATGAAAAAGACAGAGCTGCAGAGGAAATATGGCCACCCCCTAATATTGCACAACAGAGCAAAAGGCAATCTCGAGTTCGAACTCGGGTTCTTCAGTCCTGTGCCTCTGATGAGGTGACCCCTGCCCTAATCTGAACCTTAGCCTCGCTGCTCTCTGCTCTGCCTTCTTGTTGGTGCTTTTAAAGCGATCTGTACTATAGCTCTAAAGTCAGATTTATACAGGCAATTCATGAACACGAGGTCTACCTCTTTTAAGCACCGTTTGCTAAGTCCTGACAGACGTATATGGTTAAGTAACAGCATACACAGGATATTTCCATTACCCCGAAGAGGTCTCGCTGGCCATTTAAGATCAGGCCTCTCCCTGGTTCCTGACCTCAGCCATCACAAGTCAGCTTTTCCTTCCCACAGATTCTCTTTTTAAACTTTGAGGAATGTTGGGCAGGAAGAGATGGCTCAGTAATTAAGAAGACCTCTTACTGCTCTTGCAGAGAGTGTGGTTGGATTCCCACACCCACAGGATGGCTCATGAACCTCTGAGACCCCTGTGCCAAAGAATCCAGTGACCTCCTCTGTCCTATGACGTCACCAGACACACATGTGATGCACTTACATCTAGGCAAGGAAAACAGTTGTACTCATCGCCATCTTTCTTCTCCCTCCCTCCCTCCCTCCCTCCCTTCCTCCCTCCCTCCCTCCCTCCCTCCCTTTCTCTTTTTCTTTAATTCAGGATCTCCCTATGTAGCCCCGGGTAGCCTGTCCCTTGTTCATCAGGCTGGCCTCGCACCCACAAAAATCCAACTACCTCTGCCTCCCAAGTGCTAGGATTGAAGGTATTTGCTATTGATCCTCCCCTAAAATAAAATAAATCTTGAAAATCAAAACTTAAAGGACACGACATTGATAGAATCAAGCTGTACAATCTTTGGCTTCTGTGTGCTTTAACTCAGCATAGTGGTTTTTTTGTTTCACCCAGGTTGCTCTGAATATCAGTAGTTCAGTCCCCTTTGTCACTAAGTCCTATGGATACCTTTGCACAGAAGTGTTACTGTACACAGGGGCTTTCGTTGGTAGAAATTATATTGATTTCCAGTTTGGAGTTGCTATGAATGAAGCCTCTAGAAAGGTTTGTGCATAGGTGTTATATGGGTCCATATTCTTTCTCTTGGGTAAATATGCAAGAACGGGATATAAGTCAAAAACAAAAAAAGAAAAATATATGTGTTTGATTTTGCAGTAGTCTATCAAACTGGGGCCTGGGAGATGGCTCAGTTCATGAAGTGCGTGCTGTGCAATCGTAAGAAGACGAGTTTGGTCCCCAGCACCCATGTGAAAGCTGCATTGTGTAATGCAGGTGTGTAATGCACTTGTGTAATGCAGGTGTGTAATGCATGTCTATAACACCGGTGCTGGAAGGGAGAGGGACAGAGACCAGTGGATCAATTACTGGAGCTAATTATCCTGCCAGGTCCAGGGAGAGACTTTGTCTCAAAAGAAAACAGTGAAGAGTAACTGAGAAAGACACCCAATGTTGATATTTGGCCTCTATATCAGTGTGTAAATAGTGTACACACACTGCATTTTTTAAAAAGACAGGGGTGAAAGACCAATCCGTCGAACCATTTTCCAAGTGGCTCTATGATTTTGCATACAGGCCAGCAGTGATGGAGTCCCAGGTGCTCTGCACCGACCGTTGGCATCGGTACTCTAATTTTAGCTATGCTGAGATACATGGAGTGTTACCTCGTTACAGTTTCGACTGATGACTAAGGCCGTTGCTCATCTAGTTCATGTGCTCACTGCTATTTGTCTTCCTTAGATGAGCATCTCAGGTTCCTTTCTAAGCTGGCAGTTTATTTTCTGCTTGCTGATCTGGGAAGCTCTACAATCTGCACACACTTCCTTTATCAGAGATACTAGGCAAATGGCTCCTCCAAACCCAGCGCTTGGCTCTTCGGTTCCTTAGCAGCATATTTGCAGAGTGGTTTCACGGTAGGATCGCTGAGGTGACTGATTTCCTTTGTGCATCCCGATTTTTCAGTATTAGCTAAAAATCCTTTGCCTAAGCTAAGGCCACGGAACCTTCATTTCACGTGCCCCCCCCCACCCCCACCCCACCACCCGAATCCTTTTGCAGTTTTGCCTCTCATTTTTTAAGATCTATGTTCTGTTTTATGTTAACTTGAATATGGTTCAAAGTAAATGTCTCCACCTCTACTCTCCAGCCCTATCCCTTTTTCTTCTTAAAAACCCACTCCTGTAAAAACCACTTGCTTGCTGCTTACTGCTTGACGCTGCTTGCTCTCTGCCTTTGCAGCCTTCCCGCTACCACCTCCACCCAGCTTGCCCCTTTGAGGTAATAAACCTCTGTGATAATTCTGTCTGGGTATGTCCTATACCAACTCTGAGGGGCGTGACTTTCCTTACAAACATCCCTAAGCAGACCTCCAGAGGTCCTGAGTTCAAATTCCAGTAACCACGTGGCAGCTCACAACGATCTGTAACAAGGCCTGAGTCCCTCTTCTGATGTCTGAAGACAGCTACAGTGTACTTACATATAATAAATAAAATAAATCTAGAGGAGGAGGAGGAGGAAGAAGAAGAAGAAGAAGAGGAAGAAGAAGAGGAGGAGGAGGAAGAGGTGGTGGTGGAGTCTGTGCCAGGGAGAGTTGGTAGGCCCTGATTGGACATGCTAGCCTAACAATGAGTTTCGATTGTTGAACGTTGGTGTTTTGACTCAGGAATGAGTCAGTGGTCAAATAAGGGAATGAACCTTGGGGGCTAGCTTTAAAGATGAAATCTAATGGTTTTCAGCCTTTTTTTAAAACAAGGCAGAGGGAAAGGGATAAAAGGGCAAAGCCTGCTGACACTGTATTTACCACGCTTGGGCCTGCTAGAGGGTCCTTCGGTGTCTGTTGCTTCAGCACCATTCACTGCAAAAGCCATCCTTTCCCCAAGGAACTGTGTCAGTAGGCGTTCAAGTCAGGTGGGATGTGCACGGGACATTTCAGGCCTCTGTTCTGCTTTCTTGGTCTAGTTATCTTTATCCAAGAAGATCCTGACTTAAATCCCATAGATGTAAAGTGTTTTGAATCAGGTATTACAAGTTGTCTGTTTTCACTCTTCCTATCTAAAAACATTTTGACTATATTATTTTTGATATTATTTATGTTGCATTTGATAGACATGGTAAGGTTAACTTGCTGATCTTGACCAAAATAAGAGAGAGAGAGAGAGAGAGAGAGAGAGAGAGAGAGAGAGAGAGAATGCTTCCTGGGATTATAACTGGGATTTGTTAACTCTAATGATCGTCTTGAAAGGAGTCAACATCTTACAATATTGAATTTTATGTTCCATGAACACAATTCAAGTTTTCCCAAACTCAAGAAATGGAAAACAAACTTCCTACTTAGAGATGAGTCCAAGATTTGAAAAGACACTTACCTAAGGAGGGCAATACACTCATAAATTCAGATATGGTTGGCAGTTTTCTACGTGCAAATCTTGCCCTTTAAATTAAAATTATCCCTAAATGTTCCACATACCTTTAAAACGTAGGTGTATGTGTCTCTGTGTGTGTTTCTCTCTCTCTCTCTCTCTCTCTCTCTCTCTCTCTCTCTCTCTCTCTCTCTCTCTCTCTCTCTCCCTCTCTCCCTCCCTCCCTCCCTCCCTCTCTCCCTCTCTGTGTGTGTGTGTGTGTGTATGTGTGTGTGTGTGTGTGTGTGTGTGTGTGTGTGTGTGTGTGTGTGTGTTGTGAGGGGTCACACATGTGATTGTAAGTGACTGTGGAGTCCAGAGGAGTCAGATTCTCCTGCAGCTGGAGTGACAGGCAGCTGTCCAGCACCCAAGAGGGTTCAGTTCTGAGAATGGAAATTAGATCCTCTTCAAGAGTCATGCTTGCTTTTGACATTGAGCCACCTCTCCAGCCCCAATCTTTCACTCCTGATATTGCAAAGTGTTTTAATTTCAGCATCCAGTTACCTACGTGAGCCTTGAACATGTAACCTTAAGTAACCCCGTTTTTCTCCTTCAAGGAGCTTTCTTTGAAGATCATCTGAGAATCTGTATATAAATGATCCCTCAGTCTATGTGTAAAGATGGTATTGGTTCTTTTAGGTCTATGTGTGTTTTATATAACTTTCATGCTAAAGTACACAGACGGGATCTTGAAGATACTATTAAATAGGAATGGTAAGGACTGACATTCTCACCCTGCCACCAACCTGAAAGGGAAGGAATTGAGAGGGCTGGTGGGTAGGTAGGCTGGGGAAACATGAAGACCTGAGCACACATGTAAAACACTCAGGTGTGGTGGCTCGTGCTTGTATTCCTTCCCCTGGCGTTTACTGGCAATTAGCCTCTGAGAGACTGTATCTCTAAATCGCAGGGACAACTCTTGAGGAGTGACAGGCACATGATATTGTCTTCTGGCCCTATACGTATGCACATATTGACATGTGCACCTGTGTGTGCACAGAGAGAGAGAGAGAGAGACAGACAGACAGACAGACAGACAGAGAGACAGAGAGACAGAGACAGAGTCACAGAGAGACAGAGAAAGACAGACAGAGACACAGAGACAGACAGACAGAGACACAGAGAGACAGAGAAAGACAGAGACACAGAGACAGACAGAGACACAGAGAGACACAAAGAGAGAGAGAGTCACAGAGAGAGAAATGTCACATTGAATCTTTCAAAATTATGTCTGTAGTTACCTGAAGGTTGCTTATAGAGTTTAAAAAAATATAACTTTATGGACATTATTGTCTACCGCCAATTTACATTACAAAATGATGAGAACGTTTGTCAAATATCTTTTCCACACCTCTCAAGATAATCATGACGTTGTTTCTTGTCATCTGTTGGTGTGCCCTAAAGATCATTTTAAAGGACCAGCGCATCTTCTTTTCCCCAGATAAAGCCCACACCCTCATTGTACACTGCTCCTTTGACGGGTTGATGGGTTGTATTTTCTCATTAGTAAGATCTGTCCTCATGAGATCTATACAGTTTTCCCCAATAATACCTTTATCTCTTCTTTTTAACATCAGATTGTTGGGCCATTCTTTAGAGTTTTGAAGGAATTCATACCACTTTTCTTAATGCTTGGTAAGGCTTACATCGCATTCCTATGGAATTCCTATGTGAAGCTTCTTTGTGGAAAAGGATTTTAACTACAAACCTGATGCCTTCCATTCGATGTGCTTAACTGAGTCTGTTCAAGCTGCGCGTTTCCTCTTGAATGAGCTTAAGTAGCTTTTGTCTTTCAAGAACTATGTTTACGTGTGATATGAAAGTGGAGGGGGAAGCCTAGGCAGAGATGGAGCTTGTGATGGGGGAAAGAAGTGGGTGGGGGAACTTAACCCAGTTAAAACTGTAGGAGATGCTTTATGGAAACCCTCTACTTTGTAAACTATTTTTTCTTTAAAAGAAGTTTTAATTATATTTTTATGTATATGGATATTTTCCCTTCTTGTATGTTGGTACACCACAAGCCTGCATGATACCTTCAGAGGTGGTGAGCTGTCATGGGGGTGCTGGGAATTGAACCCACATCTTCTGAAGAATAGCAACTGCTCTTAACTGCTTAGCCAGCCCTCCAGCCCTCCAGCCCTCCAGAATATATATATATATATATATTAATTTAAAGATGATTTGAACAGAAATACACTGCACGGATGGATGTTATTTCTCTCCCAGGCTGTGTGTTATCACATAAAAATCTCAGTGTCAGGTGTGTTGTTAGTCAGGAAGTCACAGTGTCTGTGGGTTGTTAGGAAGACCCCAAAGCACACACACACACACCCCAAGTAATACAAGCTATTGCAAGTGCTATTTATTGGCTACCAGAACTATAGAATAAGACCTAATTACAGGAAGACACCATATAGTTATTTTGGTGGCAGGATATAGAGAATAAAGCTAGAATTCTCCAGGAAATATATGTCTTTCCTTCTTTTTTAAAAAAAATGATTTATTTATCTTATGTATATGAGTACACTATAGCTATCTTCAGATCCACAAGAGGGCATCAGATCCCATTACAGATGGTTGCTAGCCACCATGTAGTTGCTGGGATTTGAACTCAGGACCTCTGGAAGAGCATTCAGTGCGCTTAACTGCTGAGCCATCTCTCCAGCCCCCTTCTTTCCTTCTCTTATAGCACCCAGAAGTGTTACTCAGAGCACTGTCAGAGAAAATTCATCAGTGGCCTTACTAGTATGTGGACATCACATGTTACAACATTAACCTCCCAAGCAAGACATCCCCACTGGGGCAATAGTGGCACGAAGGTTTTGGGAGTAACCAACCACTTTCTGCTTAGATTTGAGGCCTCCACCACAGAAGGGGATTCATGCCTGGCACTGTAAACCTGGTTAGAAACCCATGGCCCAAACCCTAGGGTGGAAGGCATACTACCATTGCTTTGTTAAATGAACATAGAGTTGTCTTCTAAATATTTATATAAATACCCATAGGATTGGTGCTGCTCTGAGCCTCGGCCAGATAAGCTTCCTTTGCAGTTTGCAGCAGCTAATGCTCATAACGAGTGGCTATTGAGTTCTTAGTTCTAAGTGGGGTGTCTGTCTCTAAATGGCTGTTGCTTTCACAACAGCTGTGTTTACCAGCACAAGACAGAGCCCCTGGACATTCCAGCATGCCTGGAGGAAGGACACACTAGGACCAATCCTCAGCTAATGGCTGCTTGGGAAAGGGAGTTATTTTCTTCTTGGCTTCAGCTACAGGTGAATTACTCATTAGCCAGTAAATAACCCTATGGGGTGCACACGCAAGCAATCTTAATTAAACTCAGTGAGTTATATAAATTTTATTTTTCAGTTTGGGCCAGAAAGATGACTCAGTGGTGAAGAGTGCTGACTGTTCTTGCAAGGAATCTGAGTTCCCCTTCTAGCTTTCCCAGCTGACTGGAACTCCAAGTGCCGGCCATAGGACACCTTCTTCTGGCCTCTGTAAGCACCTGCACATAAACTCACACAAAGCCACACACACATTCACATGAGTACATTTAAAAAGCAAATACTCCTTTTTTTTTTTTAACTTAGGGGATAGAGAGATGGCTGAGTGGCTACGAGCACTGAGAGATCTTCCAGAAGACCTGAGTTTGATTCCCAGCCCACAACCGACTCTAACTCTAATTCCAGGAGACCCAACACTCTCTTAAGCCTTTGAGGGACCAGGCATGCATGTGGAGCACAGACATACATGCAGGCAAAATGCACAAACACACAAAGTAGATTTTTTTAATTGACCATTTTTTGATTTATAAAATCTTAGTAGGAAAGGGACATGCTGAGAAGAAGGGTTTCAAGAGAAGTGGGAAAGAGATGGTGAGAGGGAGAGATGGCGTGGTTCTTATCAAAGTTATATTTTTTAAAAAAAGAAGAACCCCGGGGCTGGTGAGATGGTTCAGTGGGTAGGAGCACCCGACTGCTCTTCCGAAGGTCCGGAGTTCAAATCCCAGCAACCACATGGTGGCTCACAACCATCCATAACGAGATCTGACGCCCTCTTCTGGAGTATCTGAGGACAGCTACAGTGTACTTACATATAATAAATAAATAAATCTTTAAAAAAAAAAGAAGAAGAAGAACCCCAAAGAAAGTGGGGGGAAAAAAACCAAAAGTCTCCATTGCTTATCATTTAATCTTAGGAAGATCAGCCCTTGACTTCCCCATTTCAATTCTTAGATCCAAATACACAAGAAGTCAGGGAGGAGTCACTAGATGATGAGGGCCCTGAGGAGTCACTTTGAAAGAAGCCAACTGTAAGCAATAGTTCCTCCCTAGGATTTTGTAGCTATTGCAAAAAAAAAAAAATAAATAAATAAAATAAAATAAAAAAGAAGGAATATTTAGGTGATCGTAATTTAGAGAGTAGTGATTGATTTGAATTTAAGCAAACATGCTTGCTTGATTTTCTTTACACCAAAAACAAAAACCAGGCTCAAGATTACAATAAGCTGACGCATGTTTGAAGCTGACAAGAAGAATACATATTCAATTCACTCAAGGTATTAAGCTTGCTGATATAAAACTGATCTCAATAGTCTATGCTAGTGTAGGACCTGTAGAGGTTTCTCTCTTTCACTCCTAACAAGGGTCACATCTGTCTTTGATGTTTGTCACTGGTCTGGATAGAGGCTTATCAGTTTCACTGGTCTTTTTTTTTTTTTAAAATAGGTACCACAAGCAATAGATTGTATCACTGTCTAGAACTCCTGTGTGGATCTTTTCAAAGATCCAGATTTCTGTCTTTTTCCTCTCTCTTGTTCACGTTTTCTAATATGTTGAATTATGATTTCAGGCTTTAATTTCCTTCCTTCTTCCCAGATACAGTCTGCTGCTGATTTCTAGTTTGATTTCATCCGGCCAGAAGACTTGTTTTACATGAGTTTCTGAGCATGGTCCTTTTCCTCTCCATACCATGCTCTCACTGGTGACTATAGCTCCAGGAACCACTGCAGAGTGATCTCCAGGAAACAGGGTGAATTCAGTAATGTAGAAACACAACTCCTGTACTATCTTTAAATAAAAGGGAAACCCCCACAAAAGCGGGGGCTTGGAAAGACACATGGCTCTGTGATTAAGAGCTTGTGCTACTGTTCTTGCAGAGGACGCAGGATCCGTTCCCAGCTCCCACACTGGGGCTCACATCTGCCTGTTACTCCAGTTTCAGAGTACCTGACACCCTCTTCTGACCTCTAAGGGCATCAGACAAGCACACAGTGCACATACATAGACCCAAGAAAAACATCCATACATATGAAATCAAGTAAATCCTGAGACAGAAATCTTCCTATCATAGATGTTTTTATTTGCGTGAACGTGTGTGACTGTGTCAGTGAGTGTTATATGTGTTCATGCCTGTGGAGGCCAGAAGAGAGCATCGCATCCCTTACAGCGAGAGTTATAGGTCACTGTGAGCCATCTGATGCGAGTGCCGGGTCCTTTGGAAGAGCAGCAAGTACTTTTAACTGCTGAGCCCAAAACACGAAGTTTTTTTTTTAATAACTGCCCCACCAATCTCAGTCGACATTTTGGAAGAGGAGGCAGAAAGACCATAAAAGCCAGAGGGATCAGGGAATTTCTTTCTAAGATTTATTTATTTATTTTATATATATATGAGTGCTCTATTTAAAAAAAAAAAAAATCAAAAGAGGGACTCAGATGGTTAAGAGCCACCATGTAGTTGCTGGGAATTGAACTGGGGTCCTCTGGAAAAGTAGCCAGTGCTCTTAACCACTGACCCATCTCTTAGCCCATTAAAAAAAAATTGAAATTACCAATGGGAAGGGCTGAAAGGATCAGATCAGAGTTACTGGAGACTCGATGTCTCTGAATGTCCCTTGTTTTATAAACCTTGTTTTGGAATGCTGATTCTAAAGTAAAATGGAGTCAAAGTGAGAAAAGCATTCTAGAAGTGAATAGCAGTATGATTGCAAAAGCCATATAGACTAACAAAATGACTTTTCCACAGTGTTCTGCATTCCCTTATAAAAATAGACAAATGCTCTATTTGGCATCTCTTAGAAATTCTGTCATTGGCCTGAGCTAACAAGTGTTTGGGATGCAGAGAATAGAATGGAATGTGACCTCTACATTTTAATTTTAATAATATTTGTATTTCATCTTTGAAAATGTCATACATTTATACAATGCATTTGGACTATATCCATTCACCAGCATCTCCCTCCAGCTCTCCCTCGCATTCTCCTGACCCCACCACACACGCTGGTCTCCATCCCAACATCAGGACCTCTCCTATTGTTCTTGTTGTTGCTATGACTGGTAACCCCTGCATCGAATATGAGGGTGTGGGCTATCTGCTGAGGATCAGACAGTGAATCTTCCCTCCCTGAGCAACCAGTTGCTCTGTGAATAACTTCTCTGCCAAAGGTGTGGCCTTGGGGGCTCCTTTCCCTAAATCTCAGAAGGGGCACTTTATAATGAGAAAGAAGCCAAGCTATTATATTAATAAATTTTAAATGTTTCAATTGTCTATTCTTGTGAAGAAGGTGAGGTGTCAGAACAATTGTGTGTAGTGTGAAATATAAAGTTGTGTGTGCCCGTTTTTTGTGTGTTCCAGTCCTGGCTGCATAACAACAGTAAAACACTCGAGTCCCGGAGTAAGCACCTATCTGGCTCAGAATCTTGGCTCTGCCACCTAATACCTGTATGACCCGAGCCAAGTTACTAAGCCTACGATAGCTTTTTCTTTTCTACCTCTCCCGCGTCACCTGTCAAATTCATTATTTTCTTACCCCAAGCAATTTCTGTCCTTTCCACTGTAAATCACACCTGTCTGTGCCCCTACTTAATTTTAGTATGATCTGTTGAGAAAGCCCCAGTTGCCAAGGCGGAGGAGACAGATTTCTCCCCCAGGGACCGGAGCCCCTGTGAATTTGTTACCTTTTCTTTCCAGGCTACATTTAGTTAATCTCTCTAAATCCCATACACAGTGATGGAAGGGGAATTACACCTTTGCAAGCTCCCTGGAGGTTATTAACAGACCTGCCTCGGCCTCTGAAGACGGAGTCATAGTAGTCAGATAGAGAAGGGATCCTGTGTGGGAGGGGGTGGGGGTGAAGGTAGGGGGTGGGGTGGGGTGGGGGTGTCCTGTCTGGTTGTGGTTGTGATTACATGAACATCTGCGTGTTCAGGAAATGCTTAGCCCTTCCCAGTCCATTTCGCTGTATGGTAACTGGGGAGGGAGGGCGAAGCACAACTATTTCAATACTTAACATTTTCGTCCTATACAATGTGAATAGACTTGAAATTGATCCAAAAATTATAAAGTAAAGCATTTTGGGGCTAGCTGCTAGGCTGTCGCTCTGTCTTTGTAGTTATACTCAGAGTTATCCCTGGGCAAAGCTGGAGCTAGGCAACGGCTCCTGGTGACCTTTTCTTTTGAACCATTCCCTTGCCTCCCTGGATCAACAATGTTCTGTTAGCAGCTCAGGCTGCCTTCACCTCAAGTGCGCATGCTCCATGCCCAGCCGCATCCAGGACACCATCGGACAACATCCTACTAATCCCTGCATTTGGGAACCTCTCCCATTATAATTTTCCCCCTAATCTAGCTATCGAAACTCATTTTTTTCCCTTCTTTTTTATAAGGGTATCTGCATTGGTGTTTTGCCTCCAGGCATGTCTATGTGAAGGTGTCAGCTTCCCGGTAACCGGGGTGACAGATAGTTGTGAATTGCCATGGAGGTGCTGGGAATTGAACTCAGGCCCTCTGGAAGAGTGCTCGGAACCATCTCTCTAGCCCAAGTCGCATTTTTTTAAACATGAGACTGTGCTCTCCATTAGCTGCCATAGCAGGAAAGACCCAAGAAGCCTGCGTTTACTACGTTCACTACGTGGGAGTGCTAACTGCTGACGATGACTGAAAGATTAGAGGTGTGGGTTACACGTGGGCAGAGAGCGGAGAGACTGGAGGCAGGGGAGCGTTCCAGTCACTCCGTTCATTGCAGGTTCTACCCATTTGTCACCTCTGAGAAATGTCATCCCTGGTCTGAAATGTCTTCAGAATAATGGAGAAAGCTATGTATGTAGGCAGGTATGGAAAATATGGGAACAGTCCTGTTTGTGGCTCATTGTGCTGGAAACCTAAAAATTCTACAAGCAAACCAACCAAAAAAAAAAAAAAAATGATTCTCCTGGTTTTCAGAACCTTCTCAGTGTATATACTGTATTTCAATTTTTAGCATAGTCTTGGCAAAGCTGACTATGTAGCTTAATTGAATAGCAATAAAATAACAAGAACATTGTTTGGATGTTTATCATGTAGCAAGCATTATTCTTAGTAGCATCTGTATTTCAAGTATATTTAATTCTCTAACAACCCTAAGAGGTAAATACTATCGCTAGGTGTGCTAGAGGCAGAGCTATGCAGCCCACACCTCTGGCAAAGACAGGCCCTTCCCAGGTACATACAGTCTGTTGCATGTCTCACTTGTAAACAGCCCATGCTTATGCCAAGGGATGGTAGCACAGGTCTTTAATTCTAGTATTTGGGAGGCAGAGGCAAGAAAGATCTCTGGGAGTTGGAGGCTAGCCTGGTCTGCATAGCGAGTTCCAGGCTGGAACCCATCTTAAAAGCAAAGCAAACAAAAAACACACACAAGAATGTATTCTTCCCAGGTCCCATATGGAATTTCTGGGTGAGATTAAGGCCAGTAAGTCAGGTACGTTTTTTTATAATAACAAAGCTGGCATAAGCAATCTAAGATGGGGAGCATTTATTTTTGCTCACAGTTTCAGGTGACACAATCCATCCCAGTGGGAGACTTGACAGCAGGAGCAGTTCCCTGTACAATAAAAGAGTGGAGGCAGCTGCTCACGTCATGGTGACAGACACAGCAAACCGTAACCTTAAGGTCTGCTCTCTAGTGACACACTTTCTTCCATGAGGATACGGCCTCCTAAAGCTTCTACACCACCATTCCCCCAACAGCTCCACCACCAACTGGAGAGCAAGTAGTCAGACACATGAATGGGTGGAGGACATCCATGGCTCCAGGTTATGGAGAGGTGGCATCCAGTTCAGTATAGGAGTTCAACGCCAACTTGACCCACATCTGACTTTACCCCTTTCCTCTAGCCTATACTGCATCTGCAACCCCACCCCTACCCCCACTGCTGATCGTTCATAAGCACCCTGCATCCCAAGCTGTCTCAGCTTCTGGGGGACCCAGCCTATAGCGCTTGCCGACAGCCATGCAGCAGATGAGTCTACAGTTGATAGACACTGCAGTGTGTTCTTTCCAACTACAAAAACCAGTCTAGAACTTTCCTGTAGCAATGGTTAAAACGAGAGTGCTGAAGAATAGCTGAATTTTTCTCCATTTTTTTTATGATAGCTTTGTTGAGCCGTAATGCACATACCCTCTAATCCTTCCCGCCCCACCCCCACCCCCTCAGTGCATTACACACACGTTCTTAGCACATTTGCAAGGTTGTGAAATTTTCACTGTTGCAGAATTCTGGGATATCTCAACACACCCAGAAGCAACCTTGTACCAGTCAGCAGTCATTGTCTCGTTTGGCTTCGATGCTCGTCTTTGATAATGATTTGTGTACTTAGTCGGTTCTTGACAAGGTATGAATGTTATCCATCACAAAGGCAAAGCTTTCCCAATTCGTCCCTCCTTCAAAGAATCAAATACATAAGCATAGGGCTGGAGAGATGGCTCAGTGGTTAAGAGCACCAACTGCTCTTCCGAAGGTCCTGAGTTCAAATCCCAGCAACCACATGGTGGCTCACAACCATCCATAATGAGATCTGACGCCCTCTTCTGGTGCATCTGAAGACAGCTACAGTGTACTTAGATATAATAATAAATAAATCTTTAAAAAAATACATAAGCATAGCCTAATTCTTGCTTGGCAATCTAGTTCCTTAGGATTTAAACTAAATAATAATAATAATAATAATAATAATAATAATAATAATAATAATAATAATCAAAGATAGTGGGAAAATCAAACAATTTGCTAAAGTGTGGTTTATAAAAGTGAAATCAGCAGAAACAAGTTCAGCCCGTTGTGGGTAATTGGCTGACTAAGTCACACTACATCATAAAAGGCAATATTATGCATCCTCTGGAGACTAAATAGCAACAAGGAGAATGGTATAATGTTAAGCAGAAAATCAGAATATAAAATTGCATCTACAATATGAAAAATATGTGCATATGGAGAAGGACTGAAAGGAAATGGAGAAAAATGGAAACAGTTGTTGCCACAGGATGTTGGAGCTGTGAATTATTTTCGTTCTTCTGGGTTCTTTTATTATTGTCAGAGTGTGTTTCTTACAGTAAAGTAGGATGGGAAGGGAGCATGCATAGAAGTACTCTTGCCATCTGGTAACAGGCAGTGGTACAACACGCTGCTCTAAACTCTGGTTAAGAGCGGGACTTTGGAGTCCTGCGAACTTGGATTCTCGTGTGACTCTGATCATTCTGAGATGTGAGATTGGGCAATAGCCTGACTCTATTAACCAAACTTTCCACAGCCTATCACAGTACCTAATCATACAATCTACCTCATGGGGCTGTTGTGGAGCTGGAGATAGAGATGCCTAGCAACACTTAACAGAGGGCAGCTGCTGTTATTTTCAGTGTGGGTAATGGTGCTGCTGAGAAGCGAGTAGGGGCTAGAGGACAGACGGAGACATTTATGAGAATACCTGTAACACTGGAAATGTTGAGTGGAAGCCCAATTTTACCCCGAATGCACAGCTAGGGGACTCTCCATCACCTCTATTGATTGGTCCCTCTAATGGAGGGAGGCCAAGTGAGCATCGCTTGAGAGGACTGTTGTAGTTGGGGGCAGGATCTTTTCTGAGCCAGTAGCATGCTCAGTCATTGGTGGCCATGTTGCAAACTTCATCCGACAACCTCAAGCTCTGCTGGATCAGCGTGACTCATTTTATGAATGAGCACAAAGGCCTATTAACCATTCTCCTTGTGCAATTCTTGATGCTGTCAGCATTGGTAACAAAGAGTAAGTGTAATAGGAATCCTGCTTACCTCTTCATCTTCCCTATTTTTAAGGAGGAGCCGTACTCTCCCCATAGGAGATCTGTCCCTCCTTGGCACACAGGCCACCAGCCCAGGCTTCTCCATCTTTCAAGAAGTCTCCGTCTGTTCCTTTTACGCCACTGTCAGCACACCCTCTCCTTCCCATAGCATATGAATAGACTATAGCATGCACCGTCTTAGTAAACACCCCCGACCTTTGTTAGCTCGCTCATCTTTCTAAGTAAATCCCAGTTTCCCTGCTCCTCTTTTAGAATAGCAGAATTCTGAAACTTAATGAAGCTGGATGATGGGAATATAGTTGGTATGTTTTTAATATTGGAAATGGCTATTGCAGTATAATTGCCATTCAATAAACTATGTATCTCATGTGCACAGTCTCCTAAGTACTGCCATGTTCAGTAGACCTATGAAACCGTCATCAAAATAATCGAAGTAATAACTCTGAATTACACACTTGAAAGCTGCTAATCTCCCTTTGAAATTTTTTCCTCCTCTTCTACCTACCCTAGGGTTTTTAAAATGATACAGACATTTATATTGGCTTGTTTGTATAAGACAGGGTCTTATTATGTTGCCTCAAGTTTGTAGGTTGCCTTAGCTTCCTGCATAGCTGCGACTACGGATTCAGAACGCCACTATATTCTGACTCCTTTCCTAATACACTTCATGAAGTTAAGTTCTTCAGCGCGTACTCTTTTCTTTCATCTGTCTTCTTTCACAACGGAGTAACTCTGAGATTTGAGACTCAGCGGTGTGGTAGCAGCACAAACAGCCCATTCTTCTTAATGGCGCAATATTCCTTGTACTAAAGTTTGTTTATCCAGTCACGTGTTGATGAGCACTTGGCCTATTGCCAACTTGGGGCTGTTACAAATCAAGCTGTTATGAGCATCATGCCCATGTCTCCCTATAGACATATGTTTTCATTTCTCCTGGGGACCCCCTCAAATGGGATGAATAGATTATTCTGCAGGTGTACATTTAAAATTTTAGGAAACAGAAAATCGGCATTCCAGGGTGCTTGTGTGACTCTACGTTCCCAGCAGCAGCGGATGAGTTCCAGATTCCCCCACACCCCAATCAATGCTTGGCACATGGTCAAGCTCTTTATTTTTACCATGCCTATAAGTGTGGTTTCCCAGTGTGGTTTTTTTTTTTATTTGCATTTCCTCACCGACTAATGAAGTTGAGCAGTTTTTAACGTGCCTTCTTGCCATTCACAAACTTTCTTTGATGATGATTCTGTTCAGATCTTTTGCAGATTAAAAAAAAAAACTGAGTCATTTTCCTGCTGATGAATTGTGAGAGTTTTTTAAAAGATTTATGAACGCAGTTCCTTTATGAGATATACAGTTTTCAAATACCTTTGCTAAGTTGCTTTAGTCCCTTAACAACGTGTTTTAAAACCCAGCTTCAATTTGGTAAGTCCAGTTTATCAATTTTATAATACTGCTTGTAGTATTCATTGATATCATAATTTTTTTTCTATAGTTTGACATTTATTTCTTTGTGTGCTTGCTTGCTTGCTTGCTTGCTAGCTAGCTAGCTAGCTAGCTAGCTTGCTTGCTTGCTTGCTAGCTTGCTTGCTTGCTTGCTTGCTTGCTTGCTTGCTTGCTTGCTTGCTTGCTTGCTTGCTAGCTAGCTAGCTAGCTAGCTTGCTTGCTTGCTTGCTTGCTTGCTTGCTTGCTTGCTTGCTTGCTTGCTTGCTTGCTAGCTAGCTAGCTTGCTTGCTTGCTTGCTTGCTTGCTTGCTTGCTTGCTTGCTTGCTTGCTTGCTTGCTTTGGGGGGCATGCCACGGTGTATGTGGTGGTCTGAGGACAATAGACAGGGCTCTGTTCTCTCCTTCCACCTTGTGAGTCCTAGGGCAGCAAGTGGTTCTACCTGTCTGGCTGATCATCTGGCTGGCTCTTCCACAAGTTTCACAGAGTCAGCCTTTACACAGACATCTATAATCTCCTTAAATTAATTGTTATGTACTGTATAACGTAGAGATTAAAATTATTCAGGAGCGACGGATATGGAAGGTTTGGCAGGAGGAAGTGGAAGAGAACATTAAATTAAATTAAAATATATTAAATTAAAATATAACCTCAAAAATAAACAAAAAATTACATATTTTTTCAACATATCTATGCTCAGTTGCCCTGGGAATATTGGGCAAAGCAACTGTCCTTTCACCACAGAATTCTCTTTGCACCTCTGTCAAAAACCAACTGTGTATTTGTGTCTGTAGATACTTCTGGTCTCTCTGTCCCTGTCTACGTACTGTCCCCCAGTCTTAGTTATACAATGCCACTATAATGAGCTTTGAAATTGGGTAGAGTTAGCCCTCCAACCAAGTATTCTTCAATTTTCTAATTATTTTTATTTTTCTAGACCCTCTAATGATTATATCCATGTGACCTTTAGAATCAGCTATTATATTTTATTTACTTATTTAGAGATGGGGGGAGGGACCCTGGGCATTGAGCCCTGGGTTATCAGGCCTGGTGGCATAGCTCCTATCATATTAGACTCTTCAAGAGCATTAAATAATAAAACTCAGAGGAAGAAACATAGAAACTTTCAGGCCTTGCCTTACACCTAACACATCAAAGGAAAATAAACTAAACTGGTGGGTTGGATAAGAATGGGCCTTGTTGGTATATAGATTTGAATGCTTAGTCACCAGGGAGAGGCACTGTTTGAAAGGATTGAAAGGATTTCAATGTATGGCTTTGTTGGAGGAACTGTGTCACTTGGGGTAGGCTTTTAGGCTTCAAAAGCCAAAACCAGACTGGATGTCCTTCAGCCATCCAATCAGAATGTAGCTCTCAGATGCTTCTCCTGCACCATCCCTGCCATGATGATAATGGACCAAGCCTCTGAAACTGTAGGCAATCCCCCATTTAAATGCTTAATTTTATAAGAGTTGCTGTGGTGATGGTGTCTCTTCATAACAATACAATAGTGGCTAAGATATCAGACATCAGATGTTAAAAAAAAAAAATTAAGTTTAAGCCAAGCCTGGTAGCACAGGCCTGTAATTCCAGCACCCAGGAGGCTGAGGCAAGTATCTCCACAAACTCTCAAGACCAGCCTGGACTACAGAATGAGACCCTGTCTCAAAAAAAAATTAATGACTGGAAATCTTTTGATGAGCATGATCAGAGAGGTGAAAAGACAACTGATAAAATTGAAAAAAAATATATAGAATAGCAAATCACATATGTAACAAACATCAGGTATCAAGAATATTAAACAACCCTAATAACAGTGTGGAGTTAAGATCTGAAATCCGGGGCCTGGAGCGTGGCTCGGGAGTTAAGAGTACTTCCTGCTCTTGAATAGCCCAGGTTCAGTTCCCGGCACCCATGCCTGTAAGGCCGCTCACGACCACCTGCAACTGCAGGGCTAGGGTATCTATTGATATCTTCTAGCCTCCCTAGGCACCTGCACGCATGTGATTCGCATTCACCCCCACAGACGCATGCACATAAATTAAGTAAATAAGTCCTTAAAAGCAGCATAATCCAATTAAAATATAATGAAGGATTTTTTTATTTAGTTTGTTTGTATTGTCATAAAAGATAGGGCAATTTATACTAAAGAGAATTTTATATATACATTCACAGCTCTCGAAGCTAGGGCTCCAACATTACTGGACTGGCATCTGGCAAGGGCTTTCTTATCATGTCCTCCCATAGTGAAGGGGCAAAAAGAGAGTAAGGAGAAGAGCACTCAACGTCTCCATTCATAGAACTCTCTTCCCCATAACAATAATCCATTCATGAGTGCCAACCCCTCTTAAAGGTCCCACATCCTTCAACATAGCCACACCAGGGAGCAAGTTGCTAATAACAAACTTTGGGAGATACATTCAGCTGTTGTGGTTTGTATATGCTTAGCCCAGGGAGTGGCATTATTAGAAGGTGTGGCCCTGTTAGAGTAGGTGTGTCACTGTGGGTGTGGGCTTTAAGACCCTCATCCTAGCTGCCTGGAAGTCAGTATTCTACTAGCAGCCTTCAGATGAAAATGTAGAACTCTCAGCTCTTCCTGTACCAAGCCTGCCTGGATGCTGCCATGTGTTCACCTTGATAATGCACTGAACCTCTGAACCCATAAGACAGTCCCAATTAAATGTTGTCTTTATAAGACAACATTGGTTGTAGTGGTTGTAGTGTCTGTTCGCAACAGTAAAACCCTAAGACACAAACATTCACAGCAGTATTAGTCATAACACCCCAAAGCAGAAATGACCCTAATACTCATCAATAGATCAACTGGTAAAGAAAATGTGGCATACCCATACAAATGAAAGTATTAAATACCAATAAATGGGTGATCTCTGAAAACAGTGTGGAAGAAACCAAACACACAAATGCACATATTTTATGATCTTATTTGTATGAAATATTCAGAATTGGGTAAATCCATAGAGATAGAAAGTAGATTAGTGATCTCTAGGGCCTAGAAGACAATTAGGAATGACTACAGATATAGTCTGCTAAGTGAGTTATTTTGTGGGGTGATTAATGTTCTGGGACTATACTGTTGAAGGTGGCAAAATCCTTGTGTCTATGAAGAGCACGGGACTGTGTATTCTGTAAGGATAAATCTTACAGTATGTGCAACGTATTTCATTTCAAAAACAAAACCCAAGCCAATACACAGACCTCCAGTGAACCTCCGCTTCACTTAACATGCCATCCTTTGGAACCCGTGAGACTCTCTACTCTAGTCTGTCCTTCCTTATCACTCCTCCCATCTCTCTCTCTCTGCTCCCCAGCCCCTCCCTGTTCTGGGCTTGCCTCTGCTCTCAGTCTTCACATTCCCTCTACCTTTTTCTGGGATTTTCTTCCCCACAAGCACTGCCTGCCTGACATCCTTACTTTATTCTGGAATCCTTCCACAGTCACATCTTTTCAGAAGCCTCTGCCTGGATGACAACGCCATCTTCTCTTGCCCCTGACCCAGCGTTATTTTGCTCCCTAGCACTGACTGCTACCTACCTCTGTATGATTTATTCATGAGGCCCCTTTTTGTCTCTCACTGGGACATCGACTTTATGAAGGATCAGGCTTCCTTTGTGTCTTTTGTACTGCTCTGTCCTATCTTATAGAATCCGTGAGATGTGACGCACGTGCAGTATTTATTTGTTGGGTGAAAATACTTGTCAACACAAAATAAAAGTTAAAAAAAATGCTATCATTCATATTCATTAGAACACAGTGTGCCTACCTAAAAAGGATCCTAGAGAGAAAGAAGTAAGATCTGAGAGGCCGTGGGAGCATTAGGTGATCCAAGGCCTCACGCATCAGGACGAAATAGTAAGACTCCGAACATTAGAGGAGCTCTGAGGCTAAAGTGTTCTTAGATGGGCCAGGATAAAAATTTAACTATCTTAGAAAGTCTGAAAGAAAAAGAGGCTAAGGAATCAAAAAATTGAGGGGACAGGGACACACACATCACACACACACACAGACACCACATACACACACATACAACACACATACATACACCACACACACACACACACAAGAAGGTGCTGGTTTATGCAAAATATCTGGTAGGAATGTAGAAAAATAGTTTTTAAAAAATCCTTCCAGGAACTGAGATCATGGGTTAGGTGGGAACAAGAACCCAGAGCCAGTGAAGAGGCAGGAATCTTGGAGATTTACCCAAATAGTGGCCTCAGCTGACACAGCTCAGGAATGAAAAGGGCAACGTTTAGATGGAGCCTGGAGTCTTTCTTCCCCCACCACCATATTAAGAAACTGATAGCCAGGCAAGGGTAATGGTTCAGTTAATTAGGTGCTTGAGGCGCAACCCTGATGACCTGAATTCCACTCCCAGCAACACAGAAAATGCCTGGCATGGTAATACGTGCTTTTATTCCCAGCATTGGAGAAGTAGAGACAGACAGATCCCTGAGGCTCGCTTGCCAGCCAGCCTAGCTCAGTTGGTGAGCCCCAGATTCCAGTAGAAGACCCTGCTTCAAAACACAGAGTGGACAGACAGCTCCTGAAGAACAACTGACCTCTGGCCCCCATGCATATCTGCACACATGGACGCTCACGTGACACGTGGATGCTCACGTCACCCCACACACAAACTGCTGGGAGTAATCCCAACACTCCTCCTTTTACAAACACCCCAGTTTCATGTGGGTGGCACCCTGGGAGGGTGTGTAGTGACCTAAGACCATGGAACAATGTTAATAACAAAGTGAGGTTTCCAGCTGTCCTGTGGAGTGCGACTTACTAGCGAGGACACTGGTTCAGGCAGTCTACATTCAAAGCAAAACACAATAAAGGAGCCAAGAGTCATAGTCAAATGCGCTTGCTAGGATCTATTGAGATCTTTCAGTGCTGTAGACAGAGTGTCAGGTACTTTCTACATTCAAAAATTACACACACACACACACACACACACACACACACACACACACACACACCAGCAAGCACTGTTTTATTATGAACCTATGGAAAATTAAACACATGGGACAGCAAAGAATCATCTATTGTCTTCACTTGGGAAACAAATAGCGCCAAGCTGGGAGAGTTTCACAATGCCATTCCTAACTTTGGGGCAAGAAATGATGTTTTAACCAAAGAAGGACAAGGTGCTCATGGTCCCACCCTTAAGTCCGGGTATCTCAAACCTGCGGGACTTGAAAGAATACTGCTCTCAATTACCCTGGTCCTCCCTAGGGATAGAAGTAGCCTGGAGTAAAATAAAAGAACAGCTGGGAATGAGAGAGTCTGTTCTTTTTAGACTATAGCTTTCCCTTCCACTTCTGACAGAGCAAAGCAAACCAAAGAAGCAACAAACACAGCTCAAAAAGCCTTGGCCAACCGGCTACATTTTCACAATCTGCCCACACCTTAAACAAACGCGAAACATTGTAACCAGCTATAGTCAGAACCTGAAAGAGAAAAGCCTCAACCCGCAATCTACCTCTCTTGCTGACTATGGTTCCTGGTAAGATCCGGCATGCTATCAGAAGCTGACCAAGTTTTTAAAAGGCCTTTTTCAGAATAGGATATTTTTCTGGCAAACACCCAGCCCACAGATCAGGAGAAGTATATTATTAAGAGGCAATCAACACTGAAGGGTTTGAAGCCTAGAAATTATACTGATACATAGGCAACAGGCAATAGTGATCAGAATTCACTGTGAGTCCTTTAGATCTTTTTAAAAAGCCATTTAGCTGTTCATGGTCATAATTATGATGCTGGGTCAGGGTACCAACTCTCTTATTGGCCGAAGCAGCAGACTCAGAAGAATAAAAGAATCCTAGGGGGCAGGACATCTGCCGCAGAGAGTGCACTTTCACTCTCATGGGTCCATAGGAAACTCATGAATGGAGGCTCTGACCTGGAACCAACTAACTCTACACTTAAAGTGGAAGCCCAGGGCAGACTGAAAGGTTCAGTCAATTCATCATTTTTATGGGTTGTATACACAGAAAGGTGTCCATTCTGTTTGAAACAATAGGACCCGGAATTAAAATGAGTGTTCTCAGACACTGTGCAGGGCAAAGTTTCAGCGTGCCAACCTCCTCACGGGCCAGACTTTGAAATCCAATAATTTCACTTCAGTGGTTCTTGTAAATATCCCACTTTGATACGGAACAATAATTGTAAGGGTAAGAGTCACCTTTTAACTGATGCTCACAACGAGCCCAAGTCCTACAGCACTTCACAAATGGCACAGGCTACTGTGCTAAGCAGTACTCTTTCCACTTTCCAGATAAAGAAACTGAACCTCAAGGAGATGGGGGAGCCTGTCACAGTCACACAGCTAAGAAAGAGAATGAAGCAAACTTGTGCCCCCAATGAATTTATGCTAATTTAAGTTCTTCAGTAGCAAACAATGAGCCCCAATTTGCAATCCATCTATTCCTCCATCTCTCTCCTCCTCCGCTAGTCAGGGTACCACATGATGAACTCTGGCCCTTCATCCGGTCATCAAATACATCCTGAGCTCTCACCTTAATACTTCTTTCTACCTTTTGACTATTCTACATCCTATGTGCTAAGAATCCATTAATTACCCTACCCTACAGAGGTAAAATTCTAAGGTAGGGGGAAAGATGATAAACAGAAGAAAGAAGAAATACAGCAATGATACAAAGGTAAGGGATGAGGAAAATGGTAGAGGGACAAGACAGATACCAAGTGCAAAGCTACACAAAAACACAATTTTGAGGGTTGCAAAAGCATAACACTAGAGCAAAGGCTCTGAGAGGAAGCAGTGTTATGTGTCGCAACTAGGCTACAGGGCGCCATTTGCTAATCCAACACTAACGCAGGTGTTTCCTTTAAGGTATTTTGGAGATGTAGTTAACATTACTGTGGGGGTTAAATATATCTATATATCTTGACTCTAAGTAGTGACAATCCTCAAACATGTGAGTAGGACTCAAGAAATCGGTGGAAAGGCTTAATGACAGAATCTAAGCCAGGGCTTCCCTGTAGAAGAAGAAATCCCACCTCACGAGTCCAACATCAGCTCTTACCTTAGAGCAGGAGTTCTCAACCTGTGGGTCATGAGCCCAACATCCCTTTCACAGGGTCGCACATCCTGCATATCAGATATTTCCATTATGATCCATAACAGTAGCAAAATTACAGTTATAAAGTAACAATGGAAACAACTTTGTGTTTGGGGGTCACCATAACAAGAGGAACTGTAATTAAGGGGTCACAGCAATAGGGCATTAAAAACCACAGCATTAGGCCATTGAAAACCACTAACTTAGAGTTTCTGGCTCATGTGCCTGCCCTACAGATTTCAGACCCTCCAGTCCCAACAATTGTATACGACACTTCCATGAAACAAATCACCTAGTATGTTTTTCAATTATATATGTATACTATCATACATGTACATGTAAAGTTACTATATATATGCATATATATTATATGCAACTATACATGCATGCCATGTACCAAATATACATATGCATGTGTATAAATATATATATATATATATGTGTGTGTGTGTGTGTGTGTATGTGTGTGTATATATACATATGCATACATACACATATATACATATACACATATACATATATATATTTATATTGATATGTGTGTATACATATTTCTTACTGGCTTTGTTTCGGTGGGGAATTCCCACTGATGCGTGAAGTACTTAGCACAAGGGACATAAAAGCAAAAGCACACTGTATTAAACCTTAAGATGCCAACAGAGAGCTGTGACCGAGTCAGATGTGACTCACACAGGCACTGATATCTGACTTGTCTTCTCCAAGATCTTCAGGCCCTTCCTAGATTCTCTAGCTTCACTCACCACCCTTAAATCATGATAAACATGTTTTGTTTTGTGACAATGTTTCTCTATGTAGCGCTGGCTGTCCTGGAACTCACTCTATACACTAGGCTGCCCTTGAACTCATAGAGATCTGCTTGGCTCTGCCTCTGCTGGGATTAAAGGCAGGCACGATAACCACCTCGCTATCATCAATATTTCAACTTTTTAATGTTTTTATCATGTGTGGGTTTCTGCCAGTGAGTACAGTGGCCAGAGGGACCAGCAGAGGATAATGATCTCCTGTAGCTGGAGCTACAAGTTGGACCTCAATCAGTCCTCTACAAGAGCAACAGGTGCTCTTAACCACTGAGTCATCTCTCCAACATTTATATCTTAACTAGCATTTCTAGTTAATCTGACCTCTTATTACACAGTCCACATTATTTTTGTTTTAACCATCATCATATCATTATTAGCATCTCAATTTTAGGGTGTTTATGGAGAAGGAGCGTGTCCTTTTGAGTTGCTTTCACAAAACTATCAAGTACGGAGAGGAAGCATAGTGACTCACAGAGACTCCAGAATCAACAAACTAGGACATGCATCTTAAGCCCCCGACCCACCCATTTCCTCAACAGTGTCTTTTTATAAAGAAATGTATGCCCACTTTGAGTCACCTTTTTTGAATTTTTTAAAGTATGCTAGGCAAGTACTCTACCACTGAGCCCACCGCACTCACCCTTTAGCCCATTTCAATCTGAACTGGATGGGAATTGTAGTTCCTTAGAAATTACACCACACGCGCGCGCGCGCGCACACACACACACACACACACTTTCAGTTTTCCCTAAGTAGTATCTTCAAGACACATTAGTAGTAATAGGTTTTAAAAGATTAGAAAAAAAGGATTCCAGGCCAACACTAACAAAATCCTTAAAAACACCTGGTAAAGAAAGCACGCATACGTTTGCAGAATAAATTATCTGACAACTTATCTATAGTATTTTTATTTTTCACTAAAATGTCCGTGGTTTAAAGGGGGTGGGTGAAAGAAAAGAAAAGAAATGGTCACTAAACCACTATAACTCAGGATTGCTGGCCTGTCTCACTGATGATCTCTGACAAGTCCAAGGACTCGGCTGAATGACAAGAACAACAGCCAACCACCTGTAAGAGGACTGCCTGAAGGCGGAGCCAACGCCTCTCCCAGAAAGCAAGGTCTGTGCACACCAGAAAACGGGACAGATGCCGCCCTGTTATGGCTTGCTGTCCCCCTCTCCTCCCAGAAAAATACAAGCTAGTCCCAGTGACCTCCCAAAAAGACCCTAAATCCAGTAGTCAGCAAGGTTACTAACACTCCGGAAGTCCTTCGCAGGAAGTAAGGCTGCGCGGGCGGGGACACGATGCATCCTGGGAGATGTAGTCCACACTTGTGGCGCGCAGACGCAGTGGTAATGCAAGGTAGGCGTGCAGAACCCTGTGCGAGTTTAGTTTTCATTAATGATGTACTTTAAAAGGTATCAAAAAAAAGTCAGGTACTGGGGCCTAACGGCCTCGTTTCATATCACAGGGACAATCTATGAGTTCCTGCTAGACAGGAAGACTCGGTTTAGGAAGACAGTCCCTATCTAGTGGATCTGAAATAGATTGAGATAGCCCCCAAGTGGACAGTGAGGAGAAACCACATCTGTGCTATCAACAAACAGGTTGTTAAATCCAGGGAGGCAAGCCTTCCAAGGAGAGAAGTCCCACATCAGTCCCACTCTCTTTGAAATATAAGACTGCTATTGAAAATGTGTGTGTGTGTGTGTGTGTGTGTGTGTGTGTGTGTGTGTGTGTGTGTGTGTGTGCGCGCGCGCGCGCGCGCCAAAATCAAGATTAAAAAAGGTACCATCTGGAAGCTTAAACAGCAGAATGTTAAGATTAAGTTTTGGATCAAGAGATTACATTTCTGTTTCATGCATTTCATTATTTGGAAGGATAAAGAATCCCTTTTAGGTAGACTATGTCAAATGTAAAGCAAAGCATGTAGAATACATATTTTATACACCGGATATTTTCTACCATGTTATTTGAACATAATTTAAATTCATTCTCTCTCTCTCTCTCTCTCTCTCTCTCCTTCTTCTCCTTCTTCTTCTTCTTCTCCTCCTCCTCCTCCTCCTTCTTCTTCTTCTTCTCTCCTCCTCCTCCTCCTCCTCCTCCTCCTCCTCCTCCTCCTCCTCCTCCTCCTCCTCCTCCTTCTTCTTCTTCCCTCCTTTTTTTCTAATGGAACAACTCAGGAAAAAAAATTCTTTACAACGTGAATTCTAATTGTTGATAGCACTTGAACTATTAAGGATTTGTTAATATTATGTTTGTACTCTATGAGTTTGCTTAACTTGTTCTTTATTTCTTGTGTATTTTTTATAGATCCTTTAGGATTTTTTTCTTAATATGGACAACCTCGTCATCTTCAAATATAGTCTTTTTTATTTTTTCCAGCATGTGTGTTTTATATACTTTATTGCCTTGTTGCAATAGTTGGGACAGAAATGAGGGCAGTCACTACTGGCTTCTTCCTCGGATATAAAGAGAGAGCCGTTCAGTCTTTCCCAGAGGACTGGGTATTGACTATGGATTTGTTGTTATTGTTTCTCTGTTGTTATTGTATCTCTTTTACAGATATCCTAGGGGTTTTTTTGTTGTTTTTTTGTTTTTTGGTCTATTTTTAGGTTTCTGAAAGTTCTGAAAGTTACCGTCTAAGCTTGGTCAAATTCTTTTACTTGAAATGGTGGTGTGCTTTTGGGGTTGTTTTTGTGGTTGGTAGTGTTGATGTTGATTGACACACTTAGTTATATTGCTTGGTTTTTCAGAGTTCAAACAGGTCTTTCATCCCTAGGTTGAACACGGGGTAATGTTATTCCCATAAAATAAGTTAGAAGATACTTCCTCCTCTTTTCGTTCCTGTAGTTGTTTATGTACAATTTGTATCATTCTGTCTCCTGTTGATGCCATGGTTCTTTTCATGTATCAGTTTTGCTAGACTCACAGGACCCAGATATTTGGTCAAATGTTATAAATGTTTCTACTGAAGGTTTTTTTTGTTTTGTTTTGTTTTGTTTTGTTTTGTTTTGTTTTGTTTTGAGTCCTTTTGGTCTGTTTTTCTGCAGAAGTCTAATCTGTTATCTAAGCTTGGGGATTACTTTTTGTGACAGGGTCTCTTAATTTAGTTCTGGGCGATCTGGAACTCAGTAAGTAGATCAGGCTGTTCTCAAACTCGCAAAGATATACCTGCCTCTGTCTTCTGAGTGCTGGAATTAAAGACATGTGTCACCATGGCCTGGCCTAAAGTTTGAAGCTTTTAAGGTGGAAGATTTTCATCTACTACGTGGTCAGGTTTTTGTTTATTTAGTTTTTGTTTGATTGTTTATTTGTTTTGATTTTGAGGGTTTTGTTTTGTTTTGTTTGTTTTGTTTCTTTGGTCAACTGAACACAAGCCAACCTTGAGTCAACCTGGGAACAGGGAACCTCAATTGAGAGTACGCCTCTATCAGATTGTCCTCTAGGCAAGGTTGATGGGCATCATATTGATGGGTGATCAGAATGCGGAGGCAGCCCTACTGTGTGATCCTGGGCAAGCTGAGCAAGCCATGAAGAGCAAGCCAGTTAGCTGCACTCCTCCCTGGTTCTGTCCTGACTTCCCTCAATGATTCACTGAGACCAGGAAGCCAAACAAAACCTTTTGTGCCCAAGTTGGTTTTCTTTAGTGTTAAGGCCTAGGTAAATTATTAAGGCCTGGATGGAATGTGGAAGCCCAGGTAGAATGCTAAGGCCTAAATAACTGTTACCTGGCCTGGCTCACCTACCATTCTAAGGAAAGGTTCTCATATGTTTCTGCTTTTACTAGGAAACTTTCTAATGTCAAGTTGATTACGTATTCTGTTATGTTCTGTGCCCTTAAAAACCAATTGTGATAGAAATTATTAGAATTGTGTTGTGTAGTTACCTACCATAAGCTTGGACACAAACTAAGCATCCAGCAGCACTTTCTGCACTTGTGTATAAGCTTTTATGGTATTTGCCTTTATAAGCTGTCCCTGAGATGGACCCCAGCATATGAGAAACATCTGCACCAATATAAGAAAGTACTTGAAATAAATCTTCCATTTTGAGGAGTGGTAAAGTTCAAGTTCCCAAGATCTCCCTGAGAACTGACAGGCTACACAGCAGAAGGAGACATGTATGTGGATAACTGACATCCAGTTGGCAAGTTAAAAGATGAATGTTACACAAAACAAGTCCCATCCTGGTTGACAAGTTAAAACATGAATATTTGACAAGGCAAGTCCCCTGCCACAGTTGAATACCCCAACCAATGGGAGCAGGATAAATGAACAACAAAGACACGTCCCTAACGAAATCCCCAACCCTAAAGCTTCATTGGTGAAATAACTTGGCACAGATATTTTTAGGTCTCAGGCTTAACTCGGGGTCACAGTTCAGCCCCTGAGACTGAGTCATGTTCCTGGTCGATCAGCCAATGAACCACTGCTAGTTGACTGAGATCGGAGTCTAGGTGGTTTGTGCGACAATCCCCAGAACCCCACAGTTAGTGTTTCTCCACATTAATTAGGATACTGTAGTGGCTATTCCTGATTGTCAACTTGACTATATCTGGAATGAATTACAATCCAGAATTGGAAGGCTCACCAGTGACCCTAAATCTGGAGGCTGGGAGATAGAAGTTTCTTATCTGGATCTTGGTATGGAGATCTTGAGGCATAGTAGCTATGGATTCCAGAAGATTAAGACAGGAAGATCTCTGAGTTCAAGGTCATCTGGGATTAAAGGTGTGGTGGAACACACCTTTAATCTGGGCTACACCTTCTCCTGCAGACCATATAAGGACATTGGAAGAAGGGAGTCTCGCTCTCGCTCCTTTGCCTGCTTGCCGTGTGGGACTGAGTAACTGCTAGATCCTTAGACTTCCATTCACAGCTACTACTGAACCATTGTTGGGAATTGGACTGCAGATTGTAAGTAATCAATAAATTCCTTTACTATATAGAGACTATCCATAAGTTCTGTGACTCTAGAGAACCCTGACTAATACAGATACATTCAAGACAGTTTCTTACTATTTACAGGAATAACAATATCATTTGTCCTTAAGCCAGCCTTGATGGTTTCTTGATGGTGGAATACATATATAATCCCAGTGACTGTGAAGTGGAGATTGGATGTTCAGTGTCATCCTTAGCTTCATTGCAAGTGCAATGCCACCTTGGGCTGCAGGAGACACTCTCTCTCAAAAAAAAAATTGTTCCAGAGGGCTGGAGAGATGGAGAGATGGCTCGGGCTCAGCAGTTAAGAGCACTGACTGCTCTCCCAGAGGTTCAGAGTTCAATTCCCAGCAACCACACGGTGGCTTATAACCCCTCTGTAATGGGATCTGATGCCCACTTCTGGTGTGTCTGAAGACAGCTACAGTGTATTCATATACATGAAAGAAAGGAAGGAAGGAAGGAAGGAAGGAAGGAAGGAAGGAAGGAAGGAAGAAAGAAAGAAAGAAAGAAAGAAAGAAAGAAAGAAAGAAAGAAAGAAAGAAAGAAAGAAAGAAAGAAAGAAAGAAAGAAGTTTGTACAGGTGCCAACAAGATGACTTGGTCAGTAAGGGCACTCGTCACTAAACATGGTGACATGAGTTCAATCCCAGAAGTCTGTATGGTGGAGGGAAAGAACTGACTCTTCCAAGTTTTCTACTGAGTGCAGTCTGCAAATCACAGCATGCTCATTCACACATGCATGCACACACATGCACAGAAACAAAATAAATAAATAAATACATAAATACATAAATAAATGCTTTAAAAATCAAAGTGTCCATTCTGTCCATTTGTCTGTCCTATAAAATGTATGGGTACGAAGTGTTGCTGTCTTCCCTTATCAATCTGCTCATGTCTTTACATTCTGTAAACGCCCCATCGTTCACTCCTGACATTGATTCGCCCACCCCCTACCCCACCAGTCATGATAAAATCTTATAGAATGCACTGATTTCTTCAATGAGTCAGTTGTCATTGAGCTGATGTTCCTCATTTTCTTTCTATTACTGTTCTCTGAACTTCTGGCCTCATTTCCCTCCTACCTGTTATGGTTTAATTTTCCTAGCTTAAGTGGAAGCGTAGACTGTTAATTGAAGACCTTTCTTCTTTTTCAGCACAACCATTTCATATAAAGTGTGGAAGTCTCATTTTAACTTTTGCTCAGAGTATCCCATGAGCTTTGACACAGTTCGCTTTCACACTCGTTTGGGTAAATTACTTTCTAGTACACCTTATAACTTATCTGACTAGTGAGTTATTGGAAGTATTTCACTTGATTCATAAATGTCTTTCTTTGAACCACCATACATTTTAAAAATTATTTCCCACGTAGACGTTTAGTTTATGCTAATTAATACACTATCTCTTTGTCAAGTTACCACTCACACTGTTGGATTAAATCCTTAAGTGTTTAAAAGATCATTTATGAAATCATAGATCCTATGTTCTGAAACCATCGATTTAAAGAAACATATTTGCATATTCTTTGCATTCTCTCTTATCTGAGGAAAAAGTTACTCCACCATTTCAGAACTTTCTTTTATTCCTTTGTGAAGAAAAAAATTCCTTCTAATTTGGGATTTTTTTTTCATCCTTAGGATTTAACCATTATATATGTAATTATATCTCATATCTTATATATCATATATATATCATATATATATACATATATATACATATATATGTATATATATATATATATATATATATATATACACACACACACATCCACACACATATGGGGCGTATGCATGCACAAGTGTGTGTGTGTGTGTGTGTGTGTGTGTGTGTGTGTGTGTGCTAGTACATGTGCATGTGCTGAGACAATGGAGATCAGAGATGAACGTCTGAGAGTTGATTCTCTTTCTGCCTTTACCTGATTCCTGGATTTCCAATGCAGTCTGCAGGCTGTGTGCCAAGCACTTTCCCTGTCACTCAGGCACGAACAAGCACCCCCAAGCCTCCCTCAACTCTCCCTAGTCACTGTCTTCAGGGTAACTCTCTGCTGAGCTCCACCATGTCAGATCAGCATCGCTTGTCCTTGAACTCCATGGATCCCAACGATTTGTACTTTTTAAAGGACTGCTTCTGGGCATGACATGTGCACATGCCTTTCTTGTAATTCACAAGTTTTTGTGGCCAGGAAGCATTCTGTTGTCTCAATATATCATAATAGCCCCTCCCACACACACACACACCAGTTTATTCCTGATGGACATTTGAGGTTTCTATTTTGCATTTTGATTTATCTTAAATAAAACCATACCATTTGCCTATTCTTAATAGATATAAGCACCCATCCCTCTCCTCTCAGTTTCAATAACAAAACTGATGAACTAGGGCATGCTCTACAGGCAATTCAAAACTTCATTGATGTTCTTGTTTTCCATTTCACCAAGTTTCAACCCGGTCTTTAAGTTTTGCAATGGAGATTACTACATATGGAGATGGCCAGATTTCATGTGAATTACTTCCACATGCTCTGTATTGAGTGGAAAATTCCTCACAGATTCTAACACGTGGTGGTTTTATGTTTTGTTTCAATGACCTTTTATCTTCTTGTGAGTTTTCATTAGTGTTATTGTAGGACCTTGGGATTCGGCTGAAAGAGGATCTTTAGCTAGAAGCCAGAGCCTTTGTCTTCCTTCCCCTGTTTTGCTTCCTGCTGCTGCTTCATTGGTTTTCTTCTTTTACTGTATGGGCTCCCCCACCCCCAGACAATCTCAGCCCCTCTCCTGGCTTTTGATAAAAACTCAGTAGCTTCATTCAATCCTGTGTACCTTGCCTGGATATCCACCTGATGGCAGCGCTGAAAACCTATCTCTACAGGTTTACCCAACTTGTCTGAAACTCCAGGGATGGAGTTTCAGATGGACTGGGGCACAGAGACAGCTAGACCTCTGCAGCTCATTGGCTAGCAAGCCTATCCAAACAGATGGACTCCAAGTTCAGTGAGAGACCCTGTCTCAAAAAAGAAGGTGGTGAGCAGTCAGGAAAGATATCCACTATTGACTGTCAGCCCCACACCCTAGTGTACAACACACACTGTGCATGAGCATGCACATGCGCACAGGCACAGCAAAATCAAGTTCAAAGAAGGAAATACTACGCATACACAAGTAAACACATAATACAAAGTGTATTGAGACTTTTATGTCTTTGCTTATTTAAAAACTTCATTATTACTGGATTGGTAACTCAGTAGTAAAGTTTACCACTTATTAAGCCCTGAATTTAAAGACAGACAGAGAGAGAGAGAGAGAGAAACCCAGCATTACCTAAAAAATTACAAGCACATAAAATTTGAATATTAATATTATTGATATCACTAATATTTTTATGTTAATGATTTGGCTTTATTAGATTACTATATCATTAAAAAATAGTAATATCTTATAAAAAATTTAAAAGTATTAGAAAAATAGAAGTAGTGAATGCTACTTCTATTGGGTAGAAAAAGTTGGGTTCAAATCATTTAGAATTATTAATCTCAGTTCTTAGCAATGGCAAGCCCTCTAAGATCTGCCCCGCCGAGAAGAGCAGACAGCGTGAACTTGTGCAACCTTTTCCCAAGCCTCTGAATAAAGTGTTTTGATTCCAAGAGTGATGAATCCCTCCAGTTAGGCAAAAGCTGCTACCACACTTCAAGTGGCAATGCCCCAGATGTCAACCAAACATCTACACTGCAGAGAACGGTTGCAATTACAAATAAATTACCTAGTGAAAAAGAATTTTTTAAATAAAAAGAACCACTTTTGTTTCAAAAACTGTAGCCAAATTGTGAGCTACCATCGAAATTCTGTCATGGCGGCCTCTGCTTTTCTCAGCCCCGCAGACATGGACTGTGTGCTGTGGTCTATGAATACTAAGGAGATGTGGCTGCCTACCAATGCGTGTCACATCCAGGAGACGACATGTGTGCAGATTAGTTTTTGTCAACTTGACACAGACTGGAGTCACCTGGCAAGAGAATCTGCCTCCAACAGACTGGACTATGGACATGTCTGTGGAGCATGTTATTTGTTAACGTTGATGTGTGAGGGCCCAGCCCACTGTGAGAGGTACCATGTCTGGGAAAGTCATCCTAGATTCTATATGTTATAGTTTAAGTGAGAATGCACACACACACACACACACACACACACACACACACATGCCACAGGCGCTCATGTTTGAATATTTGGTCCCCAGTTGGTGGAACTGTTTGGGAAGGATTAGGAGGTGTGGCCTTGTTGAAGTGGGTGTGTCACTGGAGGCAAGCTGAGGTTTCATAAGGCCTTTCCCTGTGACCTCTCTGTCTCCTACTTGCAAATTTGAGATGGGAGTTCACAGCTCTTCCCACTACAGTGTCTTTGTTCTACCATCCAAAATCTAACCCTCAGAAATCATAAGCCCAGTTCAATGCAAATGCTTTCTTTTATAAGTTGCCTTGGCCATGGTGTTTCACTGCAGCACTAGAAGAGTAACTGATGCCGTAGGAGAGCCTGATGAGCAAGCCATGGAAAGTAAGCCAATAGGCAGCATTTCTCCATGGTTCCGGCCGCCATGTTCCTGCTTGAGGTCCTGCTCTGACTTCCCTGAATGATGATGCACTATGACCAGGACAGGTAAGCTAAATAAACCCATCCTCCATTAGATGACGTTGTACAGTGTTTCATCACTCAACGGAAAGTAAGCTATAAAAACATATGACTGTATAGGACCCCCAACCCCTCATGGTGTGTGCATAAATTTTCTTAGCCACTAGATACTTAGATACTTAGAAGATGAGAATTGCCCTCTTTACATGACTATTTAAAAATATATTTTAGTAAGTCAACTTCTGGGAATGTGATAGGGGATTTGCAGAGGGGAAACTGAGAAGGAGGGATAACATTTGAAACGTAAATTAAATAAATAACTCAACTCTGTGGTGGATCACAAAAATAAATAGCGAATGATCTCTGTCCCTGGAATCACATCACCTACTGATTTATACTCTCAATAGCACAATGACCTTCCTCTGTAAGTGAATCAGGAAAAGCCTACTCCAATTTAGCAGAACTCGAAGTTTCAGGGAAATTAAATAAGCTCATTGCTGTCAGCGGAGCTGTCTCAGTTTCTTTTCCACTACTATGATAAGATACCATGACCCAGGTAGCTTGTAAAAGGAAGTGTAAATGGGCCCAGGTTCCAGAGGGTCAGGGTCTATGGCAGCAGATCGAAAGCACAGTGACACACATCTGCAACCACAGCTGAGAGCTCACATTTGACATCTAAGCAGGAGAGAAAGTTCACACAGGGGACGACAAGAGTCTTTCCAAACCTCAAAGCCTCCCTCCAGTGACACGCCCCTCTGACAAGACCACCTCTTCTAGTCCTTCCTAGAAAGTTCCATCAACTTTTTAGGGGTCCAAGTATTCAAACATATGAGTCTATGAGGGTTGTTCTCATTCAAACCACCACAGGAGCATAAGAAATTATATTCAAATAGAAGGATAAGACTGTGTTTCTCTAACTGTAAGTCTGGTTTTTCTTTTCTTCAACTAAAATTTTCACTATCTCAAGTTCATGACATTGTTATTAATCCAAGATTTCAAAGCCCTTTGCCTGCATTACTCAAGGCACTTATAAATCTAATTACAGTTTAGTTCTTTTTCTCTGTTTGTTCCAAAACTAATTTTATGCTGACAACCTTATTTTAGTGTAAAACAGAACAGACTGTGCTTCGGGGACTCCATTTAGCCAACCCTCCAAACTGATCTATACTAACTGTAATCTCAAGAACACTGACGGGAGCCATTGGCCTGTGCAGGTTTTTCTTCACTGTATCAACATCCTTTCTCTTCTCTCGTGAAGGTGTTATTTTTCCAAAGGCCATTGCCATTTTCCTCAAATTCACCACCACCATTTGTGCTTATCATGAACACATGGATAAATGAAGCGCTGTATCAAACAATGCCACAAGTGAAATAACACACCCTCGGTGTTTCTGTAATAAACAATTGAAATTCATGCAAGGGGGAAGAAACTGGCTAAAAAAAAATGCAATTAAATTAGACAACTCAAAATGTGGGCTCAGAGATTCAGCAAGACTAGATTGCCAGTGAGGGCCGGAGAGTCACTGACTCTGCCTATTGTCGCTGCTCTCAAGGAAATCTAGCATGATATTAAAGGTATTGATGGTCTCCAACTCAGAAACTATTTCCTGTGGTGGACTGAGGCACAAAGAGGACTTCTACTGTGCCATGGTAAAATCAGAAAGGCTGCAAACGACCTGACACTCAGCCACGGGAGCACATTGCCATGCTGTGATGCGTCAACTGAATGAAATAGGATGTCACAGTTAACAGAGATGACTTAGACACACCACAAAAGGAAGAAGGTTCATGGGTAGGGGAGAGAGTACCTGGAGATAGAATGCCTACTACGATGTTAAGATAGTTCACATGTCAAATCCCTGCTCCAACTGTCCATGTCGGGGAAAGCCTTGGTCCTCAGAGAGGTGCTAGTGGGAGGTCTTTAAGATAGTGTAGCCTTGAAAGACATTCAGGACCTTCATCCTTACCCTGACCCTGGCCACCTCTTGTTTGGTTTTCTTCCACCATATGTTCCATTGGAATATGTTGTCACATAAGAAAATCCATGAGAAGAGACAGAGGAGAGAGAGAGAGAGAGAGAGAGAGAGAGAGAGAGAGAGATCAACTAGTCATAGACTGGAACTTATAAAATTATGAATCAATATAAATATGTTCTCTTTATGAATAGGTTATCTGAAACATCCGTTATGGTGATAAAATGTGGTGTTGCTTATGTGAATATTGGTACATGAAAATTCAATGACAAAGTATCTGCCTCCAGAGAGAAGCCTGGGATTGATATGCTTAGCAACATGGCTTCTTCTTAGTTTCCCTTTTTATAATGAGGACTGTTCTTATGTATCCCTCGTATATCCTAGAATATGAATTGAAAAATACAAGAACAAAGCAAAGCGCTCAGACTAGTTAAACACAAAAATATAAATACAAATGGCCAAGACCATCCAATCAAGTCCCCAAATACAAACATATTTCAAATTTGTTATTATGAGAGACTTCTGCTCATACACACACACACACACGAGCATATAAAACACAAACACAAGAACACAAGATCTATTGAAGCCCTGTGTCTCAGCATGCAGCCTTACTTGTCATTGGAGGCAGTTTATTAAAATGAGATCACTCTCAAGTAAAGGAGGTGTCTTGTTCTTTCTCTATTGCTGTGCTAAGATACCATGACCAAGACAACTGTGATGGTTTGTATAAGCTTGGGCCAGGGAGTTGTACTTTTAGGAGGTGTGGCCTTGTTGGAGTAGTTGTGTCACTGTGGGCATGGGCTTAAGGTTCTCATCCTATCTGCCTGGAAGCTAGTATTCTGCTAACAGCCTTCAGATGAAGATGTAGAACTCTCAGCTCCTCCTGCATCATACCTACCTAGACACTGCCATGCTTCTGTTTTGATGATAATAGACTGAACTTCTGAACCTGTAGCCAGCCCCAATGAAATACTGTCCTTTATAAAACTTGCATTGATCATGTCACAGCAGTAAAATCCGAACTAAAGACAGCAACTTAAAGAAGAGTTTATTGTTTACAGTTTTAGAGGGTGAGTCCAGGTCCATCATGGTGAGAAGAATGGCAGCAGACAGGCAGGCAGGCATGGTACTGGAGCAGTGCCTGAGAATTTGCATTTCCATCCACAAAGCACAGCACAATGCAGAGGGAGCACATTGAGAATGGTGTGAGCTTCTGAAACTTCCAAGCCCATCTCTATTGACATGCCTCCTCCAATAAGGACACGCCCATTCCAACAAGACTCCGCCTCCTAATCCTTCCTAAACAATTCCATACAACCCTCTGGTGTACACAGTATGGCTGAAGAAGCCTGTTCATTATAATTGGCTGCAGATAAAGGTTGAGTGAGGTGTTCTGCCCTCCAATTCTCTGTTGTGTGGCCAGTCGAACTAAGGAATTACTACCTCCCTGCTTTGAAATCTGTTTCTTTCCAAAGAATTTGGAGCTGAACTGGCCTGGAGCTTAACTGGCCTGTGGTTTATTCATGCTTGGCCAAAGTTAGCATGGAGTGCAGAGAGGAAGGAAATGTATGTCAGATAAGACAAACAATCTGGAAAGCTCTGCAAACCAGGTTTTGCCTACCTCAAGGCAAGTGCTGTCCTGAAAGAGTCCTTGGGTGTGGTTGTTGGCAGCAGGTACTGGACATCTGATTACCTGGGAAATAAGTAATCTATCTTATCTGATTCCCAGGAAATCTACAATAGGACTTTTTCTTTCCTGGTTCCAGAGAATGGCTGAGAAGACCTTTCAGCAGTTTCAAATGCAAGAACCAGATATCACCCGTTGTTATTGAGAGTAAGTAACACAGATGTTTCTGTGTTAAGTAACACATCCTTTCAACTTTCCTAATTTCAAAAGCACAAGCCTTTAAAATTGTCCATAAAAAGATAAATAATTAGCAAGGTGATGATACAAGAAATAGTCGTGAGCATGTTTTCCCATCAGACTCTTGGATGATCTTTCATATTTTGCTATTTATACTGTAGTCAAAATCTTTTTTAGGACTTTTCTCATCATATTATATTGCCAAACAAACGACGACATAGGCAGAGGTCTGTGATGCTTGAAGCACTGAAGTTTCCTAGTTAGTAGGAAACTTTTCTTTCTTTCTTTCTTTCTTTTTTTTTTTTCCTTTCTGAGACAGGGTTTCTCTGTGTAGCCTTGGCTGTTCTGGAACTCACTCTGTAGACCAGGCTGGCCTTGAACTCAGAGATCTGCCTGTCTCTGCCTCCCAAGTGCTGGGATTAAAAGTGAGTGCCACCATGCCCGGCTAGAGCACTTTTCAAATTTAAGTACCTGGCCATACCCCACTGTCAGCCTCAACTCCTTCACTAGTTTTCCAGGATAAAGCATATTTCTTTGGAAAGGACACCAGATCCCTTATGACCAGAGACCAGAGAACATCTGCTGCCTACCTGCAACCCTCATCACCACCTGTACACCTGCTACTCCACCTACAACCCTCATCACCACCTGTACACCTGCTACTCCACCTACAACCCTCATCACCACCTGTACACCTGCTACTCCACCTACAACCCTCATCACCACCTGTACACCTGCTACTCCACCTACAACCCTCATCACCACCTGTACACCTGCTACTCCACTTACAACCCTCATCACCACCTGTACACCTGCTACTCCACCTAAAACCCTCAACACCACCTGTAACTACCCTTTCTCTGTCTCTTCAGAACAATGCCCTGTTTCTTGGAGACACTCTGCCCTTCCTCCACTCTTATCTTGAGGCAAGCTGTTTGTTTTCTATAATGCCCCCTCTGATGACTCTAGCTTGTGTCAAAGTTGACATAATATTAACCAGCACACATTTAGGGTAGGTCTTTCTGCCTCAATAGACCAGTCTAGAAAGTCTCTCACAGTTGCGCTAAGAAGGTTGTTTTCCTGGTGATTCTGAATCTTATCAAATTGGCAATCAATTAAGTGTCACATCTTTCCCACGTCCCCTTTCTCAGTTCAAGGTCATACAGATCCAAACATATGACAGAACTTAACCTTTTGCCAACATTCATATTATCTAAATAATGAGTTTAAAAAACACACCAAGAAATAGTTTCCATAAGATGTGTTCTATTCTTCTATTTGGACAAGTGTGTCCCAGTCACCACCTATATGGCTGAAACTGAACTTGGAATTCTCAGTCTCCTTGGTACCTGCTCTAGAACATGGCAATAGGCAGAAAACCAGCTCCCCGCCCCCCCCCATCTCTTCTGTCCCCTCCCTGCCATTCATGCCATGATAGCTCTATGCAAACACCCTAGGTCTCGTCCAAGCTCTACCCACACATCCTGATGCCCTTTAGATATCAGCACCCTGGCAGATTTTGGACAATCACAGTGTACCCTGTGAAGAGGAACCCAGAAGCCCAGGCAATTTAGATAGAGTACTGAATGGGTCAGAAGAGACTGAACTACAGAAGGAAGAAGCATGAAGACTGGAGGGCCAGACATTCAGTTTTTAAAAATGGGGGATACAGAATAGGGTTCTCCTACCCTGAGTCTCTAGCACCACAGAATATATTTTTGGCTCAGCTTTAATTTTCCATTTCAGCCATAGTGAATGGACAGTTTCCTTGGAGCTCAGACACCCCCCCCACACACACGCTATCAACATCCCTACTCAAGCCAAACTTTCTGCCTAGGAGCTGAACCCAACGTTGTAGGAGTATGCTTGCTCTCAATAACAGCCCAGAAATGTGGGGAAGTTAGAATGTCAGAAAGAAATCTACCAGCATGGGATAGCAAAGGATCATGGGTACTTTTCCTTGTTGGTCATGTCACACTTCCTGCTTTCGTCCTCCTGATGTTAATTCCCCAATAAACAACCAGTTCCGAGTGTTCACTTCAAGCTCTGTTTTAGAACCCCTAAGAATAAACGGGAAGAGTTGGTCCCCACGGCCTCATCAATTTGAGTTCTTCCCTGCGACTACTTGAAAGGCTTGGGAGATATGGCCTTCTTAGAGGAAGTGTGTCACTTGGAGTGGGCTTTGGGATTTCAAAATCCCAGGCACTTCCCAGGGTCTCACTCTTCCTACTGCCCTCGGGTCCATTTGTAGGGCTCACAGCTACTTCTGTTACACCAAAATCAATGATTTTCTTTATAAAAGTTACCACAGTCATGGAGTCTCCTCACAGCACTAGAACAGAGACTAGGACAAGACCTTTGGTTATTTCCCCCATCTTTGATCTAATTTCCTTTTTTATAGATCCTCACTTTCAAAAGTGAGTTCCAGGGCAGCCAGGGCTATACAGAGAAACCCTGTCTTGAAAAAAAAAAAGCAAAAAACAAACAAACAAACAATTTTCTGAATGATCATTGCCTGCCTGCTCATGAAATACACACATGGATCAGAAGCCAGGTGGAAAGAGAAGCTGTTACTAATTTTGATATCAGAAATTCTAATAAAGGCTCATCTAGACCCTTGTTACTCTTCACCTCATCTGATGACAGGTACAGCAGATTTCTCTAGACAGTCCATGTTTCAAAATTTTGACCTGATATTTTTGAATGACTGATAACGTTATTATCAGTTGGACCTTTGTCAGCATTTAAGCGTCGTAAAATACAGTGACCACGAAAGGGGAGACAGAAGAGGGTCCTGAGGACTCTACCCCAGACTCCGGTTCTATGTGAGTGGATCCATCACTCCTGACCCGGAGATGAATCTGGTCATTTAATATTTATTTCCACACTGTAAAACCTCAAGACAGAATGGTGTCAGAAAGTGGCTCAACCAGGAGTAAATCATGTGTCTCAATGTTGGGAGAAATCTTAGACTAACCCATCAATCAACAGATGAGAAGCAACCAACCCTGCCATAGAGTTATAGACTAAGGTAATCTATAGAACAATAAATGTGGGAAACCCAATGCTAAAACTTTCAGGTATATCATAAGCATTTGTCATTTAATAGTACCTTAGTGTTTAATGTAAAATAAGGGGCTATTTTTTGTTATGGACATGAAAGGTTAGAGTTTATTTTATTATCTATGGCTCCCCCTCGTGGTGGAGAGAGGATGCACAGCCAGGCGGGCATGAGAGCCTGTGCCTGACAGCTAGTTGTCATATATCATAATCAATAACTTTATATACCTAGACATTAGAGTGTTGTCTCTACAGTACAGAGTTATCTCTATGTACAGAGTTGTTAAAATGTGTTTTGAACATATTCCAAATTATTCAATGAGTATTTATTGAAATTAATCATGTTAACTATGAACATCAGGCCAGGACATTTGTGTGCAGAGATCAGCAAGGCAGGGTCTTGGATGGAAGACAGTCACATTATTTCCCAAGAATGACCCAAAATCATATATATATATATTATATTATATGTATTAAATATACAATATATATGTATTACATATACATCTGTATATTGATACATAATATGATATAAAGTATGTTGTAGCCTTTTTAGTTCTGCTCTTTTCTACCCCTGCACCCCAGTTGGCAAAGTTTCAAAAGTTCAGACTAGAAGCAGTAACTCCTGCCCACAACCCTACCTCTTTTTTTTTTAGTTTTTTTAAATTTATTTTTATTAGATATTTTCTTTAAATACATTTCAAATGCTATCCCAGAAGTTCCCTATACCCTCCCTCTGCCCTGCTCCCCTACCCACCTACTCCTGCTTCTTGGCCCTGGCATTCCCCTGTACTGAGTCATATAAAGTTTGCAGCACCAATGAGCCTCTCTTCCCTGTGATGGCCTACTAGGCCATCTTCTGCTACATATGCAGATAGAGATATGAGCTCTGGGGGTACTGGTTAGTTCATATTCACAACCCTACCTCTTAAGAGGCAGGAGCAGGTGGGTTTAGAGTTCAAGGCCAACCTGGACTTCATAGTAAGTTTTCAAGACAGCTTGGGCTACACAGTTAGATACTATCTCAAAGCATTTTATTTTATTTTATTTTATTTTATTTTATTTTATTTTAAGGAAAGAGTATGTGGTTTCAGGACACTCCATTCTTTCTTATTACAGGTAAATCAATACCGTGCCTGTCACAGCTTCTTCCCCGCCCTCCTCCTTTTGGATGCAACGGCTGTTCTCTCTCAGTTTGTGGGGAGTTACTCCAGAGCCTCCTCCTCCAGGGTACCAAATCTCGGGCTGGCTTGGTTCCTTACATAGAATGTCATGGCATTGCCCAGGACCTTGGGATAGCCTCCAGATACTTCAAATCATCTCTCCATTGCGTTTGTGTTCCTTACACCTGTACAGAGTCAGTGCTGTGTGAGTCATTGTTGTATGCTTAGAGAATGGTGCCAGGTTTTTTTTTTTTAAAGCCTATGCATGTTCAGTGCAGATGCAACTTCTACTTTCAAATATGTTGACTGTGATACAAACTGAATCTTGGAACTCAGCATGTGAAAATACAGAAGATCCCCTGCACCCTAAAAAGAATAGTGTCTCTATCAAACATACCCTCTCATGCCTGAGGTCAGTCTGAGATGATAAGATGTAATACTCACTGGAAAATTGTACCATACCCTCCAAAAGTCGTTAAATTTACTCTGTGAAGAACCAGAAATGCACAACCACATAACAGAGGCAAATGACTTCATTTTATTATTCATGTATTCCTAAGATCCTGCAATACCGTCAACTTCTCCATTTGCTGATATCCGTGTAGTAACAATAATATCATTAATATCATCAAACCCAAGAGACATTAGGAAGGAAATGCTAACCCAGGGATGCTTGGGTTGGTCCCATATAAAACAGCGAAAGGTGTAAACTTTCAGGGGCTGGAGAGGTGGCTCAGCAGTTAAGAGTACTTGTTGCTTGTGACCACTTGTAACTCCAGATCCAGGGGACTGGACTCCCTCTTCTAGCTTCTATGAGCAGGAATTCTTGTAGTTTACATACCTGCATACAGCAGTTATTCACATAAATAAATCTTAGAAGGGTGGTGGAGAGGGAGAAGAGCAAATGTTCACAATGCCCAAAGCCAGAGAAACTGTTTGGAAGTATGATAACGAGGGAAGGACTACAAGACTATCTAGGAGACAAAGTTGTGAGGAGAAAATGGATGGAGCAGGTGAGCTTTGCAGGTCCCATACAACACAGAAAACAAAGAGGAGCTGGGCTTAGCTGAACGTATCAACACAGTATTAACAGTAAACCTCCCACCCAAGTACTGCCAGACTCAGACGTCCTTAGCTTCTACTCTATTTTGATTCTGTTGCTATGGCAAATGCCATAACCAAAAGCCACTTAGGGAAAAAGTGTTTTATTTTCCTGTGAACCCGAAGCCAGGATTGCTTGTTATTTTACACAGCATTCCCTCAGATCAGGGAACCCACTCAGAGCCAAGGCAGTGCAACAGAAACCACAACAGATCACTGCTTCCTGGCTCACAGGTTCACCTTTGGTTAGATAAGGGCTTACTTAGTAAGGGCTTCCTTACACAGTCCACCTGCATAGGGATTGATGCTGCCCACAGTGGGCTGAACTCTCCCATCTTAAATAACAATCAAGATAAATACCTCACAGACATGCTCTTAGGGCAATCTGACCTGAGTGGCCTCAGTCAAGGCTCCTTTCTCAAATGACTCCAGGCTGTGTCAAGCTGACAGTTGAAGTTTACAAGGACAGCTGAGATCAGGTAAAATTGGCCATTTTCAGTGTGGCATAGCCACAGACATAATAATAAGTTAATGGAAGCACTTGTGTAGTCTACCTTCCCCCAGCCTGAAACCTGTTTGCTCAGGGGTGGAGCTTGCCGCTCAATCGTTCTGCCACGCCCACAGCTGGAACCTGCCACTTTGCTGTTCTGGAGCCATACGAGTGGTCACCCTGCTACTGGACTCCAAGATTATTTGGCGGGAATCGGGCCCCCTTCCCCTGCTTCATAACTGCATGCAGAATAATAAAATTGAGCTTTGATCAGGATGACTGTCTTAGCTCCGTCTTCATCTCGAACAGCCCGGCCCCTCTTTTCTTCCAGGTTTCCAAAATGCCTTTCCAGGCTAGAACCCAGACATGTGATCTGCTGGCCAGACACAACACACTTGCATCTCCCAGGCATGCTGAAAAGGAAGAATGTTTTGATTCCAGCAGCTTTGGTTAGGAGGATGAAAATAATGTGGAGCCTTTTAAGAAGAAACTAACTGAAAAGAAAGAAGACAAAACTCAAGATTATATCTAATTTGGAATCATTTAGATAGTGACAACCAAGGCCTGGAGATGTACCTCCATGGGGGAGCCCTTGCCTGGCGCACACACAAGGCCTCCTTTGACTCTTAAAAAAAAATCACGTAGGGAAATTGTATTTAATGTGCTGTGTTTAATAACTTATATTTAATGTTGTAAGGAGTAGAGGGTGGGTCTCTAAAAATATGAGTATTCTTGGCACACCATTAAATACTTTAAACAGTGTTTTTAATCATCACTGTGTTCAATAAAACTCTAACGCAGTGTAGATTTATGTTGTAATGGAGTGAGGGGAAACAGAAAAAGGCCACCAAAGAATGAAAACAAAAAACATTTCCTAGAATAACTACAAAGTGATTGTGCCTTGGTTTAAACAGACCTCACTGAGGAACCACTGAAGTGATAAAATGATAATTTTACACGTCTTTTTAATGCAAGGGTTTTTTTTTTTAAGTATAGCTGACTGAAGAATAAAAAAGACAGAAATAAAATAAAGGTGAAGAACAACTTTAGGAATTCCTGTCTTGATCTTCAACCTCTACATACATGTACACGCAAATGTACATGAGCACACATCCTCACTAACAAATACACATAGTGCATGCACACACACACCACACACACACTTATTCTACTCAGTATGGGATGTTTCATCCCTTTAATGTATTTGATATCAGAAGCATGAGAGGGTCTCTAAAAAAATACCTATAAGTGTATAGGGCCTACCACTAAATAACATAAATAATTTCAATAATTCCTGTACTGGGAATTATTGAAAAGGAATGCTGAGAAGATTTATCCTTCACAAAGTAAAAAGAAAAAAATCCTTGACGTGTTAGCACTTATTTCATCTTTACTTTAGTTCTTTCTGCTTTTTTTGTTAAGTCGAAACTCTCACAGAAACAGATGTGTTTAATTATGTAAACTATATAGATCCCTGTGGTTTAGACAATTTGCTTTATGAAGGGACACAAATCCAACCCTCTCTCAAGTCTATATATATAAATATTTAATTGATTCAACTCCTCATTTGAACAAAGAAGAATATTCATTCATTTTTAGGAGCCCCATAATTGGCTGGCGTGTGGAAGTGCTGCAGCCCTGGGCTGGCTAGTTTTATGTCAACTTGACCCAAGCTAAAGTCTTCTGTGAGGAGAGACTTTCAATTAAGAAAATGCCTCCACAATACCCAGCTGTAGGGCATTTTCTTTTTTCTTTCTTTTTTCTTTTTTTCTCTCTCTTTTTTTTTTCTTGGATATTTTATTTACTTACATTTCAAATATTACCCCCTTTCCAAGTTTCTCCTCGGGAAATCCCCTATCCATCTCCCAACCCCTGCTTCTATGAGGATGCTCCCTCACACACCCATGCACTCCCACCTCCCTACCCTGGCATTCCCCTATACTGGGGCATCAAGTCTTCACAGGACCAAGGGCCTTTTCTCCTGTGAATGCCTGACAAGGCCATCCTGTGCTATATATGCATCTGGAGCCATGGGTCCCTCCATGTGTACTCTTTGGTTGATGGTTTAGTCCCTGGGAGCTCTGGGGCGTCTGGTTGGTTGATATTGTTGTTCTTCCTATGGGATTGCAAACACCTTCACCTCCTTCAGTCCTTTCTCTAACTTCTCCATTGGGGACCCCGTGCTTAGTCCAATGGTTGGCTGTGAGCAACTGCCTATATATTTGTCAGGCTCTGGCAGAGCCTCTCAGGAGACAGCTATATCAGGCTCCTGTCCGCAAGCACTTCTTGGCATCTGCACTAGTGTCTGGGTTTGGTGTCTGTATATGGGATAGATCCCCAGGTGGGGCAGTCTCTGGATGGCCTTTCCTTCAGTCTCTGCTCCACACTTTGTCTCCATATTTGCTCCTGTGAGTATTTTGTTTTTCCTTCTAAGAAAGACTGAGGCATCCACACTTTGGTCTTCCTTCTTCTTGAGCTTCATGTGGTCTGTGAATTGTATCTTGAGTGTTTGGAACTTATGAGCTAATATTCACTTATCAATGAGCATGTACCATGTGTGTTCCTTTTTGACTGGGTCACTTCACTGAGGATGATATTTTCATGTTCCATCCATTCGCTTGTGAATTTCATGAAGTATTTTTAAATAGCTGAATAGTACTCCATTGTGTAAATGTACCACATTTTCTGTATCCATTCCTCTGTTGAGGGACATCTGTTTTGTTTTGGGTTTTTTTTTTTCAGCTTCTGGCTATTATAGTAAGGCTGCTATGAACATGGTGGAGCATGTGTCCTTGTTATATGTTGGAGCATCTTTTGGGTATATGCCCAAGAGTGGTATAGCTGGGTCCTCAGGTAGTATTATGTCAAATTTTCTGAGAAACTGACATCCAATAGAGGACTAATATTCAATATATACAAAGAACTCAAGAAGTTAGACCCCAGAGAACCAAATAACCCTATTAAAAATGGGGAACAGAGCTAAACAAAGAATTCTTACCTGAGGAATACCGAATGGCTGAGAAGCACCTAAAGAAATGTTCAACACCCTTAATCATCAGGGAAATGCAAATCAAAACAACCCTGAGATTCCACCTCACACCAGTCAGAACGGCTAAGATAAAAAACTCAGGTGACAGCAGATGCTGGTGAGGATGTGGAGAAAAAGGAACACTCCTCCATTGCTGGTGGGATTGCAAGCTGGTACAACTACTCTAGAAATCAGTCTGGCAGTTCCTCAGAAAACTATAGGACATTTTCTTAACTAGTTATTGATGTGGGATGGTCCAGCTCAGTGTGCGTGGTACCATCCCTGGGAACTTACTATCTATGCTGGCCTGCCTGGAAATCAGCATGTATGCTGGCTTGACTTTGAACTTGAGTAGAGATCCATCTGTTCTTCCTCCCTTGTGCTGGGATTGAAGGTGAGAGCCACCACATTGGGCTTTAACTTTTTTAAACATTATTTATTCATTTTACTTACTCACTTTAAATCCCACTCACTACTGTTCACTACTGCCCCTCCTCCTGTTCACTCCCTCTCACAATCCTTACTCCCATTCTCCCATCCCCTTCTTCTCCAAGTGGGTACCCTCCCCCCTCAGTGTATCCCTTAACCCTGGTACTTCAAGTCTCTGCAAGACTATGTACTTCCTCTCGCACCGAGGCCAGACAAGGCAGCAAAGCTAGATCATATCCCACGTATGAGCAACAGCTTTTGGGATAGCTACCTCCTCCAGTTTTTCAGGACCCACATGAAAACCAAGCTGGACATCTGCTACATATGTGCATCAAGGCCTAGCTCCAGCCCATGTGTGTTCTTTGGTTGGTGGTTCAGTCTCTGAGAGCCCCAAGGGTCCAGGTTAGTTAACTCTGTTGGTCTTCCTGGGGAGTTCCTATCCCCTCCAGGGTCCACAACCGTTCCTCCTATTCTTCCATAAGAGTTCTCAAATTCCATCCACTGTTTGGCTCTGGGAGTCTGCATCTGTCTGAGTGAGCTGCTGGGTGGAGCCTTTCAGAGGACAGCCATGTAGATTCCTGTCTACAAGCATAACAGAGTGTCATTAATAGTGTCGGGGATTGGTGCTTGCCCATGGGATGGTTCTCAATTTGGGCTGGTTATTGATTGCCCATTCCCTCAGGGTCTGCTCCATCCAGCATCCCTGCATTTCTTGTAGACAGGATGAATTTTGGAGAGAAAGTTTTGTGGGTGGATTGGTGTCCCTATCACTCCATTGGAGTTCTTGCCAGGCTATAGGAAGACAACTCTAATGTTTTAAAAATCTAATTTACAAAAGCTTGTACTGCCTTTCTGAGCTTCCAGTCCACATCTCTACCTGCAGTTCTGGATCTGCATTCCTATCCCCAGCCCACAGCTCGCCTCCCTCCCTCCCAGGAATTCTGCTCCCCGGCCACACACACCCCAGGACAACCAGGAACCAGGTGAGACACACCCCCAACCCCCCACCTGCAGAACATCCTGAAAGCCCAGCAGCCATGAGTTCTGCCCAGTCCTTTCTGAGCTCCAGTTTTAGGTCCACACCTCTATCTGCAATCTCAGATCTACACTCCACTCTCCAGCCCACAGTTCTGCCTCCCTCCCTGGAGGTCTGCTGTCAGAAGCCTACTCTCAGGGACTACCATGCCAGTCAACACCAAAGACAACCAGATGCCTAAAGGCAATCACAAGAACACAGTCAACAAAAGCTAGTGACGTTTGACAACATCAGAACCCAGCTCTCCTACTATAGCAAGGCCTGTATATCCTTTTTTTAAAAAAATTGGGTATTTATTTCATTTACATTTCCAATGCTATCCCAAAAGTCCCCCACCCACTCCCCCACCCACTCCCCCACCCACTCCCCCACCCACACACTCCCACTTCTTAGCCCTGTCGTTCCCCTGGACTGAGGCATATAAAAGGGCCTGTATATCCTAACACACCTAAAGAGCATGACTATGACCTTAAAGCTCATCTTATGAAGGTGATTGAGGCCTTTAAAGAGGACATGAATAAATCCCTTAAAGAAATGCTGGAAAATACAATCAAACAAGTAAAGAAAATAAAGAAAACTGTTTTAGGCATGAAAATGTAAATAGAAGCAATAAAGAAAATACAAAAGGAGACAACCTGGGAGATGGAAAACCTAGGAAAGAGAAGAGGAACTATAGATGCAAGAATCACCAACATAAAACAAGAGATAGAAGAAAGAATCTCAGGCATAGGAGATACAATAGAATAAACTGATACATTGTTTAAAGAAAATGGAAAGTCTAAAAAGTATCTAACAGCAATGCATCCAGGAAAATTGGGACACTATGGAAAGACCAAACCTAAGAGTAATAAGAATAGATAAGGAAGAAGATTCCCCTCTTCAAAGACCCACAAAATATCTTCAACAAATCATAGAAGAAAACTTCCCTAACCTAAAGAAAGAGATGGTTAGAAACATACAAGAAGTATAGAGAACACCAAATAGACTGGGCCTCTGAAAATGTAAACCAACCCCAATCAAATGTTTTCTTTTATAAGAGTTGCTATGGTGTCTTCACAACAATGGAAACTCTAACTAAAAATAACTAAAACAAATTGTGATGTGGAATCATAAGCTGAATAAACCCTTTCATCTTCAACCTGTTTTTGCAGCAATAGAAACTGTGACTAAGACAAGCTCTCAGTTATCCAAGGAGCTCCTTGGAGGACCAGGGAATATGGGAACCCCTGGTCATTCATTTCTAGCTACAAGAATCATTGTTTCTTCCAATCAGCTATAGAAACTGTTTCCTGTGCACACTCTACTTTGAATGAAAAGGGCCATGGACTGGGGTAGGGCTTCTATGTCTATGAAGAAGTCATGTTCTTGAAGTCTTCAGAAATACTCCTTTTGGGAACTAGAGGTACCAATTTCAACATTATAAAACAGTCAAATAATTACTGAGTAAAAGAACCAAGTTGAATGGCAGTATTGTAGGATTCTAATGCATTTTGTAGACTAAGGGTTCATAGTAATAATAATAAAGAGGGGCCACAAGCCCCTTCCGGTTGGCACCAGCACCAGGTTACCTGGGCGTGGAGTCAGAGGACACCCCCAAGGTCCCTAGAGGATTCTCCATTCGATCTTAGGATCTCTTGTGAGTGGAACACAACTTCTGTTCCAATCCAATCACGAGGGACCTGAAACAGAATTAGAGAAGCAGAAAACCCGGCCTGACCAGGGTCTTCTGGTGGGTGCCAAAACCGGGTCACCTGGGTGCGGAGTTGGAGGACACCCACAAGGTCGCTAGAGGATAACTTCTGAGGCAGACCCCATTTCGGGCTCCAGACATCCGGGCACCTTCCCTGCCAGAGGAGAGGTGTCTGCCCTGTCCGGGAGGGCTTTGCCTGAGCACCTGAGCCATCTTGGTTCCTAGATCCCTCAGAGACTAGTCTGCACAGGTGAGAGTGTGGACTACAGAAGCTAACAGCTTCTGGGATGGCCCTGTTTCAGGCCTTCATCTTCTGCCAGGAGGCAGGTCCGAACGCCAGATATCTATGCACCTTCCCTGCAAGAGGAGAGCTTACCTGCTGAGAGTACTCTGACCACTGAAACTCAGGAGAGAGCTAGTCTCTCAAGTCTGCTGATAGAGGCTAACAGAATCACGAGAGGAACAAGCTCTAACAAGAGACAACTATAACAACTAACTCCAGAGATTACCAGATGGCAAAAGGCAAACGTAAGAATCTTACTAACAGAAACCAAGACCACTCACCATCATCACAATGCAGCACTCCCACCTCAGGCAGGCCTGGACACCCCAACACACCCGAAAACCTAGACCCTGATATAAAAGCATATCTCATGTTGATGGTAGAGGACATCAAGAAGGACTTTAATAAATCACTTAAAGAAATACAGGAGAACACTGCTAAAGAGTTATAAGTCCTTAAAGAAAAACAGAAAAACACAACCAAACAGGTAGAAGTCCTTAAAGAAAAACAGGAAAACACATCCAAACAGATGATGGAAATGAGCAAAACCATACTAGACCTAAAAAGGGAGGTAGAAACAATAAAGAAAACCCAAAGTGAGGCAAGACTGAAGATAGAAACCCTAGGAAAGAAATCTGGAACCATAGATGAGAGCATCAGCAACAGAATACAAGAGATGGAAGAGAAAATCTCAGGTGCAGAAGATTCCATAGAGAACATCGGCACAACAAAGAAAATGGAAAATGCAAAAAGATCCTAACTCAAAATATCCAGGAAATCCAGGACACAATGAAAAGACTAAACCTATGGATAATAGGAGTATATGAGAATGAAGGTTTTCAACTTAAAGGGCCAGCAAATATCTTCAACAAAATAATAGAAGAAAACTTCCCAAACCTAAAGAAAGAGATGCCCATGAACATACAAGAAGCCTACAGAACCCCAAATAAACTGGACCAGAAATGAAATTCCTTCTGACACATAATAATCAGAACAACAAATACACTAAATAAAGATAGAATATTAAAAGCAGTAAGGGAAAAAGGTCAAGTAACATATAAAGGCAGGTCTATCAGAATTACACCAGACTTTTCACCAGAGACTATGAAAGCCAGAAGATCCTGGACAGATGTTATACAGACACTAAGAGAACACAAATGCCAGCCCAGGCTACTATACCCAGCCAAACTTTCAATTACCATAGATGGAGAAACCAAAGTATTCCACTACAAAACCAAATTCACACATTATCTTTCCATGAATCCAGCCCTTCAAAGGATAATAACAGAAAAAAAAACAATACAAGGACGGAAACAACACCCTAGAAAAAGCAAGAAATTAATCCTTCAACAAACCTAAAAGAAGACAGCCACAAGAACAGAATGACAACTCTAACAACAAAAATAATAGGAAGCAACAATTACTTTTCCTTAATATCTCTCAATATCAAAGGACTCAATTCCCCAATATAAATACAGAAACTAACAGACTGGCTACACAAACAGGACCCAACATTTTGCTGCTTACAGGAAACCCATCTCAGGGAAAAAGACAGACACTACCTCAGAATGAAAGTCTGGAAAACAATTTTCCAAGCAAACGGTCTGAAGAAACAAGCTGGAGTGGCGATTCTAATATCTAATAAAATCGACTTCCAACCCAAAGTTATCAAAAAAGACAAGGAGGGGCACTTCATACTCATCAAAGGTAAAATCCTCCAAGAAGAACTCTCAATTCTGAATATCTATGCTCCAAATGCAAGGGCAGCTACATTCATTAAAGAAACTTTAGTAAAGCTCAAAGCACACATTGCACTTCACACAATAATAGTGGGAGACGTCAACACACCACTTTCATCAATGGACAGATTATGGAAACAGAAACTAAACAGGGACACAGTGAAACTAACAGAAGTTATGAAACAAATGGATTTAACAGATATCTACAAAACATTTTATCCTAAAACAAAAGGATATACCTTCTTCTCAGCACCTCATGGTACCTTCTCCAAAATTGACCATAGAATAGGTCACAAAACAGGCCTCAACAGATACAAAAATATTGAAATTGTCCCATGCATGGACTAAGGCTGATCTTCAATAACAAAATAAATAATAGAAAGCCAACATTCACGTGGAAACTGAACAACACTTCTCAATGATACCTTGGCCAAGGAAGGAATAAAGAAAGAAATTAGAGACTTTGTAGAGTTTAATAAAAATGAAGCCACAGCATACCCAAACTTATGGGACACAATGAAAGCATTTCTAAGAGGAAAACTCATAGCTCTGAGTGCCTCCAAAAAGAAACTAGAGAGAGCACACACTAGCAGCTTGACAACACAGCTAAAAGCTCTAGAACAGAAGGAAGCAAATTCAACCAAGAGGAGTAGACAGCAGGAAATAATCAAACTCGGGGGCAAAATCAACCAAGTGGAAACAAGAACTATTCAAAGAATCAACCAAACGATGAGCTGGTTCTTTGAGAAAATCAACAAGATAGATAAACCCTTAGCCAGACTCACTAGAGGGCACAAGGACAGCATCCTAATTAACAAAATCAAGAATGAAAAGGGAGACATAACAACAGATCCTGAAGAAATCCAAAAGATCCTTCTACAAAAGGCTATACTCAACAAAACTGGAAAACCTGGAAGAAATGGACAAATATCTAGACAGATACCAGGTAACAAAGTTAAATCAGGATCAGGTTAACGATCTAAACAGTCCTATATCCCCTAAAGAAATAGAAGCAGTCATTAATAGTTTCCCAACCAAAGAAAGCCCAGGACCAGATGGGTTTAGTGCAGAGTTCTATCAGACCTTCAAAGAAGATCTACAATTCCAGTTCTTCACAAACTATTCCACAAAATAGAAGTAGAAGGTACTCTACACAACTCATTCTATGAAGTCACAATTACTCTGATACCTAAACCACAGAAAGACCCAACAAAGATAGAGAACTTCAGACCAATTTTCCTTATCAATATTGATGCAAAAATACTCAATAAAATTCTCGCTAACCGAATCCAAGAACACATCAAAACAATCATCCATCCTGACCAAGTAGGTTTCATTCCAGGGATGCAGAGATTGTTTAATATACGGAAATCCATCAACGAAATCCACTATATAAACAAACTCAAAGACAAAAACCACATGATCATCCCATTAGATGCAGAGAAAGCATTTGACAAAATCCAACATCCATTCATGATAAAAGACTTGGAAAGATCAGGAATTCGAGGCCTATACCTAAACATGATAAAAGCAATCTACAGCAAACCAGTAGCCAACATCAAAGTAAATGGTGAGAAGCTGGAAGCAATCCCTCTAAAATCAGGGACTAGACAAGGCTGCCCACTTTCTCCATACCTATTCAACATAGTACTTGAAGTCCTAGCCAGAGCAATTCGACAGCAAAAGGAGATCAAGGGGATACAAATTGGAAAGGAAGAAGTCAAAATATCACTTTTTGCAGATGATATAATAGTATATATGTGACCCTCAAAATTCCAGCAGAGAACTCCTAAACCTGATAAACAGCTTCAGTGAAGTAGCTGGATAAAATTAACTCAAACAAGTCAATGGCCTTCCTCTACACAAAGGATAAACAGGCTGAGAAAGAAATTAGGGAAACAACACCCATCTCAATAGTCACAAATAATATAAAATACCTTGGTGTGACTCTAACTAAGGACGTGAAAGACCTGTATGATAAAAACTTCAAGTCTCTGAAGAAAGAAATTAAAGGAGATCTCAGAAGATGGAAAGATCTCCCATGCTCATGGATTGGCAGGATCAACATTGTAAAAATGGCTATCTTGCCAAAAGCAATCTACAGATTCAATGCAATCCCCATCAAAATTCCAACTCAATTCTTCAACAAAATAGAAAGGGGAATTTGCAAATTCATCTGGAATAACAAAAAACCTTGGATAGCAAAAACTTTTCTCAAGGATTAAAGAAACTCTGGTGGAATCACCATGCCTGACGTAAAGCTGTACTACAGAGCAATTGTGATAAAAACTGAATGGTACTGGTATATAGACAGACAGGTAGACCAATGGAATAGAATTGAAGACCCAGAAATGAACCTACACACCTATGGTCACTTGATCTTTGACAAGGGAGCTAAAACCATCCAGTGGAAAAAAAGACAGCATTTTCAACAAATGGTGCTGGCACAAATGGTGATTATCATGTAGAAGAATGCGAATTGATCCATTCCTATTTTCTTGTACTAAGGTCAACTCTAAGTGGATCAAGGAACTCCACATAAAACCTGAGACAGTGAAACTTATAGAGGAGAAAGTGGGGAAAAGCCTCGAAGATATGGGCACAGGGGGAAAATTCCTGAATAGAACAGCAATGGCTTGTGCTGTAAGATCGAGAATCGACAAATGGGACCTCATAAAATTGCAAAGCTTCTGTAAGGCAAAAGACACCATCAATAAGACAAAAAGGCCACCAACAGATTGTGAAAGGGTCTTTGCCTATCCTAAATCAGATAGGGGACTAATATCCAATATATATAAAGAACTCAAGAAGGTGGACTCCAGAAAATCAAATAACTCCATTAAAAATGGGGCTCAGAGCTAAACAAAGAATTCTTACCTGAGGAATGCCGAATGGCTGAGAAGCACCTGAAAAAATGTTCAACATCCTTAATCATCAGGGAAATGCAAATCAAAACAACCCTGAGATTCCACCTTACACCAGTCAGAATGGCTAAGATCATAAACTCAGGTGACAGCAGATGCTGGCGAGGATGTGGAGAAAGAGGAACACACCTCCATTGTTGGTGGGATTGCAAGCTTGTACAACCACTCTGGAAATCAGTCTGGCGGTTCCTCAGAAAATTGGACATAGTACTACCGGAGGATCCTGCAATATCTCTCCTGGGCATATATCCAGAAGATGTTCCAACTGGTAAGAAGGACACATGCTCCACTATGTTCATAGTAGCCTTATTTATAATAGCCAGAAGCTGGAAAGAACCCAGATGTCCCTCAACAGAGGAATGGATACAGAAAATGTGGTACATTTACACAATGGAGTACTACTCAGCTATTAAAAAGAATGAATTCATGAAATTCCTAGGCAAATGGATGGACCTAGAGGGCATCATCCTGAGTGAGGTAACCCAATCACAAAAGAACTCACATGATATGTACTCACTGATAAGTGGATATTAGCCCAGAAACTTGGAATACCCAAGATACAAGATACAATTTGCAAAACACATGAAACTCAAGAAGAACAAAGACCAAAGTGTGGACACTTTGCCCCTTCTTAGAATTGGGAACAAAACACCCATGGTAGGAGTTACAGAGACAAAGTTTGGAGCGAGGCGAAAGGATGGACCATCTAGAGACTGCCATACCCGGGGATCCATCCCATAATCAGCCTCCAAACACTGACACCATTGCATACACTATCAAGATTTTGCTGAAAGGACCCAGATATAGCTGTCTCTTGTGAGGCTATGCTGGGGCTTAGCAAACACAGCCGTGGATGCTCACAGTCAGCTATTGGATGGATCACAGGGCCCCCAATGGAGGAGCTAGAGAAAGTACCCAAGGAGCTAAAGGGGTCTGCAACCCTATAAGTGGAACAACAATATGAACTAACCAGTAACACCCCCCCCTGAGCTCGTGTCTCTAGCTGCATATGTATCAGAAGATGGCCTAGTTGGCCATCATTGGAAAGAGACACCCATTGGTCTTGCAAACTTTATATGCCTCAGTACAGAGGAATGCCAGGGTCAAGAAGTGAGAGTGGGTGGGTAGGGGAGTGGGGGTGGGGGTCTAGGAGACTTTTGGAATAGCATTGGAAATGCAAATGAAGAAAATACCTAATAAATTTTTAAAAAGTAATAATAATAAATATATCTGTGTTGAAATGTCATAGAAGTTAGGTCAAAATTAAGGCAAAATTACTACCGTTGCAGTTGTCATCTAGAACCAATGTGTGTCTACACACTGAAAATCCTTGTTCCCATCTCTCATACAACCTAGCATAAGGCTGTGTTGCTTACCAGCCACACAGGAGTGTCAGTCCATTAGCACACTAAGAAGTGCATTAATGTTCATCCCTAATTTTAGAAAGGGAAAGTATAACCTTTGTGAGTTGGTTGTTAGATCCCTAATACTTGGAGGGGTTTGAGGTTTGTTTTGTTTTGTTCTGTTGTGTTTTTAACTTTGGACTGTTTAACTATCACACATACCACCCCAGGAAAGAGGCAGATGTGTGAGGGTGGGTTTCCTTCGGGGACTATCACACACATAGAGCAGGGTCCCACTCAGAAGCCCTTAAGTACTTTGTAAATCAATATGGTAATTAAAGGGAGCTAATGAAGTTTTCTTCCTGAAGACAAGTCCCAGGGATAGTGCCTAGGTCCAGAGATGAGTACAGAAAAGTCTGGTTGGGACCTGGAGAGGAAATCCCCTTCCTTGCAGTGTTATGACTCATTGACTAAACCTGAGAGCCCACGTCTCGTTGTTGCTAAGGTCATGCATGCACTGTTGGCAGCTGTGATGGTTTACACATCTGTCTTCTGCATCAGAACAGGTGGGTAGGCAAGTGCCTCCTGGGAGATTTCCTGGTACTTTCCTAGTATAATAGGGATTTATTCTCTTGGGGTGCTGAGGAAGATGAGTAAGCTGGACAGGAGTAGGAGTGGCATCTCAGTGAGAAAGCAAATCTGTTATGACCCTTGATTTAGCAATGGTGTGTGTGTGTGTGTGTGTGTGTGTGTGTGTGTGTGTGTGTATTAGATCAGCTTGAGCGATATGTTTGAAAGAACAATAACTGTCTCATACCCGAGAGGCTGGGAACCTGGTAGTTGCCTTGTGGTACTGGGGACTGAGTCTCAGTTTGGCATTCTAGGTAAGTGCTCTACCTCTCCAGCCTGGTAGTCCCTCTTGGGACACATTGATGGGTTGTGGTGGCCACTTTTAGGTCAACTCGGTACAAGTGGGAGTCAATTGAGAAAAATGCCTCCATAGAATTGATCTAGGGGGAACGTCTGTGGTGCGTTTTCTTCCTTGGAGGTTGATATACCATTGTGGATAACACCATCCTTTGGTGATATTTGATGTTATTAGAAAGCAAGGGAGCAAGTCAGGAGAAAGCAAGATAATAAGCAGCAATTCTCCATGGTCTCTGCTCCTGTTCCTGCCTCCATCTTCCTGTCCTGGCTTTCCTCAGCCTTATAAGGTTATAGGGTGAAACAAACCCTTTTCTCCCCAAGCTACATTTGGTCTTATGTTTTCATCACAGCAATAGAAACAGTAACAAAGATGCGAGTCATCACTGTTTTAGAATGTGGTGGAGAGCCAATTGCTAGTCCCTGGTCTAGGACTACAAGAAACAATAGCAAAATGTAATAATATGAATAGGGTTGACATCCTGGTTTGGGAAGACAAGAGTTAAGATCTAGTGCCTTAGTATTTAATAGCTATCTTAGCAGTTAGCAGGCCTTGAATAAATTCCCTCTACAGTGAATTAAGCAGATCTTCCCATGAATAGGCTCCAACATTCACCCACCTTATTTAAGGTTTATGCAGATCAACTAGAAGAGCCTATCATACTTGTGAATAAAAACATCACATTCTGCATCACAACCCAACCTGATATCCTTTAGCTGTGTGTATTCTTCCAAAAGTATCCAGAAGACTGAACGTTCTACAGAGTAATAATTTATATGGAGAGATTGCCAGTGTTATAAGCTGTGGGTTTGGTGCTAGAAGCAGGGCTGCTGTTTTGTTTGATCAGTTGGCTGGTTTGCTTTCATTTTGGTTTCCTGGGTTTACCTGAGACAGAGTCTTGCTAAGGCATCACAAGCTGGCCTAGAACGTATGTTCCTCCCACTCCCTCCTGAAGTGGGAAGGTGTGGCACCACAGCCACCCTTGCTGCTTTTTAACGACACTGCAAGCTTCTTTTTCTGAACAACATTTTTATATTTTGTCATTCCTGTCAAGTTTGAAAAATATGAGTATCAGAAACATTGTTGATGTGAATGGCTCTGCCACATCTGTCCCCACTGTCCTGAAGATCCCACTCATACTTACTGGACAAGGCATTTTTTTCTAAAGTTTCATTTATTTACTTATTTAGTGTGTGTTATGTGATTTATGTGGGTGGTGTATGTGTGTGTGTGTGTGTCCATGGAAGCCAAAGGAGGGCATTGGATCGCCTGGAGCCAGCGTTACAGGCAGTTGCAAACTGCTCACTGTAGGTGCTGGGAAGTACACTTGGTTCATGAGAGGCACAGCAAGTGCTCTTGACCTCTGAGCCATCTCAGCTCCAGGACAAGGCCTTTCAGACTCTGCTTAAATGAAGCCTTTTCCAACATCAGCTGGCAAGTATTCATATACGAGTTCCTTCTCTCTGACCTGGAAAGATACAACTGCTATGGCATAGGTTTATATCCAGGGCAGCATAACTGAGACACATCAAGTCCAAATAGCTATAAATACCTTTCAAGAGGAATGAACTATCTATGTCTTCTGGGGTTTTTTGTTTGTTTGTTTGTTTTCTTAAGCTGGAAAACCAGGGCACTTCGTGAAGCACTGGTGTCCCACCTTGCACATCCTGGAGCATGTGACTCACATCCCATTCATTGTTCTTGGGATGGATGCATCTCTGATCCTCTGTGATGGGACATGAATCAAATGATTGGAAATAGAAACAAGTCATTGGCAAAGCCGAGCGGCCATCTAAGCGGTGCTGAAGATAAACTGGGTGCGAGCCCTTCTGATATTTTGCTAAGTATTTTTCCTACTGCATTTGGGTCTGTCAGAAAAGAATGCTTTTACTTTTTAAAAACAAGGGTCTAGGGCTAGTGAAGAAACTCAGTTGCTAGACCTGCTAGTCTGGCTTGGCCAAAGCCCAGGGTCGGATGCTCATGACCATATAAACTGGATACAGTGGCATATATATGTCTGTAATCCCAGCACTAAAGGGGTAAAGGAAGGAAGGTCAGAAGTTCAAGGACATGCTCAGCTACATAAGGAGAGAGTTTGAGGACATCCTGGGCTACATGAGACCCTTTCTCAAAAATAAAATTAAGCCAGGCAGTGGTTGTGTACCCCTTTCATCCCAGCATTTGGAGGCCGAGGGAGGTGGTGAGTTCAAACCAGCCTGGTCTACAGATCAAGTTCCAGGAGAGCCAAAGCTACACAAAGAAACCTTGTGTCAACAAACAAACAAAAGAAGAAGAAGAATAAATAAATATTAAATTAAATTAAGATTAAAATCAAGGGTACAGTCTAAGAGTGAGAATGAACAAAGGCTAGCATTACGGAGCCAAGAATATCATAGTTGCAGAAGACAGACTATTTTGATATGTCATCTCTTCTAGGAAGAAACACCTGAATATTTTGTAACTGTCATTAGTCATCAATTGTCCCGGAAGGAGAGCCAGCATTCCTGAACACATAGCGGCTTTTCAATTTGTTTTGAAGAAACGGTGTCCAGTTGAGAATGAACAAACATTCAGCCAGGGAATGCTTTGGCTGACACAGCAGGGTAGGGTAGCTGCCTGATTCTGTTTGCCTGAGTAGCTATCTTCTACAAGTTCCTGTCTTGCTAGACCATCCCCTTCTGGGTCCTTGACTAGACAAAGGCTTTTCATGGAGGGTTAGCGAAGACACACTGTAGTCTTTGTCCATTGGAGTAGGTTGCTGGCTTCCCCAACATTCCTCCAACAGGAGAGGCAAAAAGAAAACTACAGTTGGGGTTGGGGCAGTGAGACAATAGGTCAGTTAGTAATGTGCTTGTTTTGCAAGCATAAGGACCCAAGTTCAATCCTTAGAATTCATGGAGAAGCCAGGCATGGCGGCCAGAGTTTATAATCCCAGATCCAAGGGAGCAAAGATAGGCAGGTTCCTGGGGTTCACTCCCACAAAGCCTAACTAAGTGAGCCCCAAGCCAGTGAGAGACCCTGCCTCTGCCTCAAAAACAAGGTGAGTGGCACCCGAGAACAACAGTCAAGGTCAGGTCTCCATAAGCACGTATGTGTGGGTGTGCATGTGTGTGTGTGTGTGTGTGTGTGTGTGTGTGTGTGTGTGCACGTGCTAGCATGCACACAAAATAAGGGAGGAAGGAAGGAAGGAAGGAAGGAAGGAAGGAAGGAAGGAAGGAAGGAAGGAAGGAAGGAAGGAAGAAAGGGAGAGAAGGAGGAAAGTTGGAGGAAGGGAAGAAAGAAAAGCCAGAAGATCCACTGCCAGGTCATTTCCTGTGCTGCTCACGTCCTATCAGGTTTGTCTTCCTTGGCATATTTCCAGTCTTAGAATTACTTTAGGGCTGGAGAGATGGCTTAGCCAATTATAGACTAGACTCACAACCAAAAAATATAAGAATTATTTTAATATGACTTTCAATATTCTTGGCTAAACATCAGAAGTAAAAGGTCTAATTTGAATGGCACGCACATATTTAATCTGATAAGACACAGACTGCCCGCCCGGTTTGAATGTGAGGTGTCTCCCACGGGCTCTCAAACACGTGACCCAGAGCTGGCACAACTGCTTGGGAGGCTGTGGGACCTTCAGGAAGTAGGGCGATATTGAAGGATGTGAGTCACTAGGGGATGGGGGATGGGGGTGAAGGCAATACCTGCTTCTGGTTACAGCCCCAGGTCTCTCTGCTTCCTAGGCTGCTTCGATGTAACAAATTGTTTCCCATGCTCTGTTTCCCACACAGCGACGGCCAGCAGCCACTGAGCCATGAGCTGAATAAACCTCTTTTCCCTTAAGTTGCTTCGTCAGGGATTTTGTCACAGCAGTGAAAAAGTTGACTACACAGACAACTCCCCAAGAGGCTGCCAAATTTTAGGTTCTTAGGCGTACAGGTTGGAGCTGCTCGCCCTGAGCCGGTATCAGGCTTCACAGAGGCTTTTCTAACCAGCCTGATGCTCACAGCCTTTCAATTCTTCAAACCTCCTGGCACTGGAAGACCAGGCCAGGCCAGACACCATCTGACACTGAGATTCTAGAGTTTGAATCCCGCATATAGCTCTTAAGCTTAGCCTTGCCTTTTTGTTGATAAATCACCTTTTATTTATTTATTTATTTATTTATTCATTCATTTAATATATCTTTTGAGAATTAAATGTGTACATATTGTAGGGATGTCACATACACCTCCTTCTCATCCCTGCAAGTCCTGTGTCTCCCAGACTCCCTCTGAAATTCATGACCTATTCTTCTTTAATTACTGATTCATATCTGTATGTATGTATATATATATATACACATATCTATATCTATATCCAGCTGAATCCATTTAATGCTGCTCCTATGTATCTATATTGAGGGATTACCATGTGGGACTGAAGAACCTATCAGGAGACTGGAGCCTAAAGAAGATTAATTCTGCTATTTGCAGTTGTTAATTGCTGTAGCCTATCATCCAGGGATGGGCCTGGATAAAAACCATTGAGGCTATGCACCCAGGGGCAGTTGTTCTTTGCATTTGGATCATTTGAGGATTTCTGTAACAGTCTCTCCCTGCCACAAAAGAGCTTTATTGGTGAGTGGTGAGAGCTACAGTTTCCCTATGGATTGTCTTTAGAACAGATACAAAGTATGCAGAGATAGGAAAGTAGCAGTAGCAGGCTCTCCTCTAGGCTCTGGGACCTCACCAGCCATGGATCTTGCTAGATTTTCAGGACCAGACATGGATTCCCTCCCATCCTGTTAGTTCCTTCCAAGATGTCGTAAGTGCCACCATTGCACCCTTCAGGATATGTTGCCCTCCTGATCATTGTCATGGTTCATATACTTTATAGCCGAATAATTTTAATTGATTTTTCCTTTGACATTTTGCATAGTGCCTTTGAGTTCCATGAGAAGTATTCCTCAAGGAGGGGTTAGCTTCACAGTTTGTCACTGTGAGAGGTTCTTCCTTACGGGAGAACTAGCAATGCCCGGTCTTCTTTTGAAAAAATCCTTTTAAGAGAGGTGAGTTATACACTGTCCCCACCCCCATGAACCCCCATCAACTCCATTGCCTTCTTTCCTCTATTGCCAACCCCCAGGATCACCCAGGCCTGAGGGGCTTCAGTAATACCCAGGATAGACTCAGGCCTGCCTATCCCCTGCCTGCCGGGTCCATCTGGGACACAGCTAGCAGAGGTGAGCTCCACATTGTTCTCTGCTCCACTGCCTTCCCTCCTGAAGAGGTCTGCCAACCCCCAGGGACATCCAGGCCTGCGGGATCCCAGAAACGCCCAGACAGGAGCCTAGCACAACTGTCACCTGAGGCTTCATCCAGCAGCTGATAGAAATAGATTCAGAGACTCACAGATGAACATCAGGGGGATGATATTCTACAAGGGGAATCTTGTAGAAGAACCTGGGGAAGTTGGAGGGGTCAAGGACTCCACGAGAAGACCTACAAAGCCACCTAGCAGGGCCCATGGAGGCTCACAGAGACTGAATCACCAACCAAAGAGCGTACATGGGCTGGATCTAGGCCCCTCACACATACGTAGCAGATGTGCAGTTTGGTCTTCTATGTGGGTCCCTTAACAATTGGAGTGGGGATATCTCTGACTCAGACTCTGTTGACTGCCATTGGATCCCATTCCTCTAGCTGGGCTACCTTGTCTGGCTTCAGTGGGAGAGGATGCACTTAGTCCCGAGGAGACTTGATGTGCCAGAGGGTGTTGGTAGAGGGAGGTGGAGTAGGGGGAGAAGGGGAGAGGGGAATGGGAGAATGGAGGTGGGGGTGGGACTGGGATTGGGAAGTGAAAAAAATTATTTTTAAAAATTCTTGGGGCTGGAGAGATGTCTCCGCAGTTATGAGTACTGTTGCTCTTGCATAGGATCCAAGTTCAATCCCCCAGCATCCACTCACAACAGACTGTAACTCCAGTCCTATCAGGGTTCTGACACCTTCCCCTGACATCCACAGGTACCAGGCATGTGCATGGTATAGATGCCATACATGCAGGCAAAATGCATATACACATAAAACAATAAAATAATTAAATCTATTTAAAAACTTTTAAAACATTCTTTGTGTGTGTGTGTATGTGTGCGTGAGGGGTGGTCTGTGTGTAGGTATGCGCCTGTGAGGACAGTACCCATAGAAGCCAGAAGCCAGCAAATGGCATTGGGTTTCCTGGGGCTGGAGTTAACAGGAGTTGAGAAACCACTGAAGTTGGATGCTGGGCAGTGAACAGTCTCCCGCAAGCACAGTGAGCCTTTAAATGAGCAAGCCAACTCTATAGCTGCAGTTGCCAGGTGTTCTTAGGAAGCTTAGCCTGAAAGAGATGAGTATGGGGACCAGTGAAACGGCCAGGTGTCACCAGCCCAGGGGACAGGAAAACAGCCAAGATAACAGGCAGATATTTTAACCCTAACAGACTTGAGAGACTGTCAGTGACTGACTTTCAAAAGTGCAGTACATCTTTTTTGTTTGGTTGGTTTTGGTTTGTTTTTGTTTTTGTTTTTTGTTTTTTGTTTTTTGTTTTGTTTTTTTTTGTTTTTTGTTTTTTTTTTTTTAGACAGGATTTCTCTGTATAGTCTTGGCGGTCCTGGAACTCACTCTGTAGACCAGGCTGGCCTCGAACTTCGAAATCCGCCTGCCTCTGCCTCCCAAGTGCTGGGATTAAAGTGCAGTACATCTTAAGGAGGCTATGAAGATGGGATACAAAAGCTATGTGGTTTGGTTTGGGTGTTTTTCTTATTACAAATGGGGGGGGGATGCTTTATATTTAACAGTTACTCTTTGACTCAGTTAATCAGTTCAACCTCAATGAACTAAAAATGTGTTTTTTACTGTATACAGTAATATTTACTCGGGAGTTAAAAATCCTACATGGAAAACGGTGGAACCCAATCACACTGGCTGGTATTTTTCCATCTTTGACCTACTGCTCCTACATTAGACTGCTTACCAAGAATTCTGATCAGTTGATAAGTTTCTTGTGTGACAATTAGACCCAACCCCTTGGAAATCTGTCAAGACAGCTCTACAGGAAGCCGTGAACAGTAAGATGGACCGGTTTGGCTCCTGTCTGAGCTTCCATTTCCTGATGCTTAAATTGAAACTATTTCCAGACTTGGACCTCAGGCCACTTGACTAATGTTCCCATAACTACACTAAGATACACTGAAAGACATTTAAAAAAAAAAAAAACAACTGAAAAAGGAACTCAGAGAGATGTGCAAGCAGTTGAGAGTGATTACTGCTCTTGTGGAAACTCCCAACCATCTCTCAGTATAGTTCTAGGGGATCCAATACCCTCTCCTGTCCCTTACACCACATACTAGACATGCATGCAATGTATAGACATGCAAGCAAAAATGCAGTTTTTAGAAAGATTGAAAGGAGTCTGCAATGATAAAAGAAGATTCCTCCCAGGCACAACATTGGGTCATCTAGAATCTTTGCTGAAATGCCGTAGAATACGAAAGTGTGCAATGGCCCCAATCCACCCGGCCAATGTCCCACGCAGATCAAGAGCTGAGTCGCAGGGTATCACTCATTACTCATTGCTTGCTCAGACTGTCCTCAGCATCCTCTGTAGCTTGATATAAAACACTAAGCAGACAAAAAGGACTGACTGCCTTAAGCTGCTCCCTCTACACATTCGATCTATGGTAGACCTATGGTTGCATCCGAGCATGTGATCAGAGCATGTGACAGTGATGACATTTCATGCTTGTGATTTTGTGTAGCCTCACTGTAGCTACCGCGAAGCGATTTTACAGTTGTAATTTAGGACTCCCATTGAATTGATCAAAGAGGAAAAGCATTCTAAGTGAGCACCAGAAGGTTAGATAATCTCTCTAGGAACCCAGGAGATCCCTGAGAGGAAGAGATATTTGTGGATTGTGAGCCCTTCTGCTGGCCTTCCGGAAGCAACTAGCCATGTTATGAGTGTCTGCAGAGCCAAAGACACTGAGTGTCAGTCCTACTGCTAGGTGGACAGTTGCTTAAATGGAGGTACAATTAGAAGCTAATACCTATAGTAGAAATCTCAAGGTGTCCTTTCTATTAAAAATATTTATTAACTATTACTTTATGAGTATGTGTGTGCACACTTGCATGAGTCTATGAACACCACATGCATGATGGAGTCTTTGGAAGCCAGAAAAGGGCACCAGATCCCTGAGAACTGGAGTTACAGGTATTTGTAGGATGCTGCATGGGTGCTTGGATCTGAACTGAGGTCCTTTGCAAGAACAGTAAGTCCTCTAAACCACTGTGCCATCTCCCAAGCCCTACTTCTTTCCCTTCTATAGGATGCACTCTTATGATGAAAGATGTGAAGCTTTTGCGTCTTGTGTCGCTCGCTCAAGCTGAGCGTTTGTTCTCTTAAGTGTTCCTATCTACCATTTTAACCTTTCGTGTTCCTTGAACTAAGCATGTCAAAATTGGGTTGGATCTTTAACAAAGGCCTTTAACTGACTGTGTTCAGAAACATGCCCGAACCTGAAATGAGTTTCTACCGGCATATTCAAGGGCTCTGAGAATAAAATTCCCATGATCCCTTTGTTCAAGGAAGGTGTTGCTTTGGAAATACTGCTCATGTTATCTGTACCTGCTACAGATGATAAATCTTTCCTTAGTGTTTTATTTCTGTTCATTCCTATATGGGCTTTGCATTCATCATGATTCTGTGTTTGATTATACTACAACTAGGAAGAAATGTGTTCTACCAATAAACTCTAGAGCCCCAAATAAGAACACAGCCCAGCCACTACCTTGATTTCAGCCTGGTGAGGTCCCGAACCCTTCTAAAAACACAATAATATGAAGATGACACACTTGTTTTGTTTTGTTTTGTCTTGTTTTGTTTTGAGGAACTAAATCTTGGTTTTGGTGTTTTAGCAAAGGGTATAGGCAAAAAGGAAGATCACAAGGCTTCAATAAACATAGGATGGTGTACTGGCTAGTTTTGTGTCAACTTGACACAGCTGGAGTTATCACAGAAAAGGGAGCTTCAGTTGAGGAAATGCCTCCATGAGATCCAACTGTAAGGCATTTTCTCAATTAGTGATCAAGGGGAAAAGGCCCCTGTGGGTGGGACCATCTCTGGGCTGGTAGTCTTGGGTTCTATAAGAGAGCAGGCTGAGCAAGCCAGGGGAAGCAAGCCAGTAAAGAACATCCCTCCATGGCCTCTGCATCAGCTCCTGCTTTCTGACCTGCTTGAGTTCCAGTCCTGACTTCCTTTGGTGATGAACAGCAACATGGAAGTGTAAGCTGAATAAACCCTTTCCTCCCCAACTTGCTTCTTGGTCATGATGGTTGTGCAGGAATAGAAACCCTGACTAAGATAGATGGGAAGCTTAAATATCCCAGGGACTGTGAGCACTGTTTGAGCTGAGCCTGCTTTCATGACTGGTGTGCCTGGGGGAGGGAGAGGGGGGAGAAAGCGAGCTGAGCGCTGGCACTTTCCCCTCTCTGCTTCTCAGTTGGTACCCGGGATGAAGATGCTCTGGTCCTATGCTCTCCAAGATGAACTTCATTTCTCTGATCTGTGAGCTAAAATAAACCTTTTTCCCCTTGTCTTGCTTCCTATAAAGTACTGAGTCACGTAAGAAGACAGGTCATACACTGGCCAGACCATTTAATATTGCATTGTGCCTGTGTCAGTAGATTTCTTTAGTCCCCCTTCTGTAAACTGGCACTGTCTCATAAGACAAATAGTAACATTATTTGAAACCCCTTACCATAGAAGTTGGCACATAATTGAGAGCAAAATATATGTTGATATGAGTTTCCCTTAGTCCTAACATTGTCAGTGGCAGCAAATTTCTGTGCACACTTAGAATAATTTACTGTGGTTATATAATACTTTTGATATAATACTTTTTCATTCTGTTTTTCCATTATTTTATTTTACAAACCTCGTCTCACTGATAGTTGAAAAAAATACATCACTTAATTACATTTATGGGAGGCTATTGTTTTGAACAGAGGTCATGCCTTAGGAACAACAGGAAAAAAAAATCAGAATGGAGTCCCTCAAGCTAAGTGACACATCATCAAAGTGAACTTTGACACTGACCAGTTTTCAAAACATTACAAATGTCAGAGCAGCCCACCATAAGGGGCCAGGCTCACCTGAGCCAACATGGTAAGGAATGCCTCTCTGTCTCTGTGGTAACCCCATAGGGAGAGCAAAGTTTGAAATCATCAGTTTCCCACTTTGGTCTCAATTTCTGTTTTCATTGTCCCTTTTCCACTTTTAAAGCCAACCTTCCATGTCAACAACCTTCCCAGGGTGACAGTCACAGATGAAACACTTCACAATCCATAAATCACCCTTCAAAACACACTGATCTTTAAACTTTCTCTAAATGAAATTTTGTCTTCAGACAATATCATTGGTCCTATTTCATTGGATGGAATTAGGGTTTAGGTCAGAAAAGTGGTGGCCCTGCTGGGGGATTCCAGACCTGGTATTACCCAAACCACATGAAATGCAAGGAAAAGGGAGGAGAGCTGAAGACATTTTGTGTGTGAGTCAAAAAGAACTCTGACTGTGTTCTGTAAAAAATGGGGGGTTCTTAGTAATGGTTTTTCTGTTAGTTTCACATGCTGAAAATATCTTGCCGGACAAACAGTAGAGACTGAGAGATACATGCATGGATGGATGGGTGGATGGATGGATGGATGGATGGATGGATGGATGGATGGATGAACAGACAAACAATGTGATGGTTAGTTGTAATTATCAACTTGGCAAGATCTGGAATTACCTGGGAAGTCTCAGTGTCTGGATTGGTCTGGCATGTGGGCAGGAATATAGAGGATTTTCTTGATTGGAATTGTTAAGGTGGGGAAATCTAACCTAAATGTGAGTAGCACTGTTTCATGAGCTGGGTCCTAGGTTGAATGAAAAGGAGAGAGGGAACTGAGTATACATTCATGGTTCTCTGTTTCTGACTGTAGACAAAATGTGATCAGCTATCTCCCTAAGTTCTCCTCACAGTGACTTCTCTGCCATGGTGAAGTGTAGCCTTCAACTGTGAACTAAGATAAACCTCATCCCCTTAAAAGACTTTTTATTCAGAGTAGTCTTATCATAGTGATTAAAAAAACTAAGATAGATAGATTGAAAGACAATAGATAGTAGATAAATGATGGGTGGATAGATAGATAATAGTATATAATAGATAGATAGATAGATAGATAGATAGATAGATAGATCGATAGAAAGATAGATAGAAAGATAGATGGTTGAAAGATAGGTAAAGAATAGATAATAGATAGATAGATAGATAGATAGATAGATAGATCGTTGAAAGTGAAAGATAGGTAAAGAATAGATGATAGATAGATAGATAGATAGATAGATAGATAGATAGATAGGTAGGTAGGTAGATAGATAAATGGCATCATAAAATTCCTTAGAATTTATTTACTCAAGTTCTGCCTCTCTCCGAGGAAGCTCCACAGCAGATCTGGAGTAAGTGACTTGAAGGGAGATTTATTTATACCCTGGCTCAAGCACAAAGGAGAGGGGAGCTGATGGCCCCTAGATAAATGTTGACACGAATCCTCTACCAGGGCCTTGCTGAGTTTTTTAGAAGGTTATGAAGAAAACCCATGATGAGTAATCTTTAGATTTTAGCAAGATAACTTTAAGGATATGAATGAATTCACACAGCCCCAAGTTTGTAACAGTGGCCACCTTCTTTGAAAGCTGTCTTTTGCAAAGTTAGGTCTTTCCCTTTTGCCCAGATTTCTACATTCAAAAAAAAAAAAAAAAAAAAAAGCAAAACAAAAGAAACAAACAACAAAAACCAACCCATGTCTAAATGAATAAGGTGGTAAAATGCAATTCTAAATATTCTTTCCCTAGCTTCCCAGAGCCCAGACTACCTGTTGACCTTCAGACACCATGAGGAAATGCAAATGTCCTCGGTGTTTAGTTCTGTACACAAAGCATGGAAAGTAGTTCCAGCAGGCTGAGGTTCCTTATTGTGTTCTAGTTGGAGAAGAAAAAAAGCACAAAACTTAGCACTTACCTTCTCACACATGCTCTCTGCTCCTTACTGATACTGCAAAGGCTTTTGCACCCTTGCATTTTTCAAAATACAGCTTTGGGGATGATACTCTGTCCCATCGTCCAGGGTCCTAGCCTTTGAAGAAAACTGATTGCGTCCCACCAACTCTCATCTCCCAGGTATTAGGTTTTTATAGGTGGGTGGACCTGGGCATGGTGACAGGTTTAGTCCATATTTTGTGCGTGTATGTGTATGTGTGCGTGTGTGCGCCTATGTGTGTCTGTGTGTATGTATGTATGTGTGCTCATTAGATAAAACAAAATCCTCTTTGGGGTCAACTATTTCAGTTTTTCTATTCTGTTCTTTGTTTGATGATGTAAGAAGGGACCAGCTGGGATGGAAAGAGGACATGGATTAAGCAGGTCACAATTTTGCATTATACATTATTTCCGCTTTTCCTCTTTTCTTTCTTCTTTGTTTGTCTTTTAAAGGTCTCTCTATGTAGCCCAAGATGACCTTGGTCTTACAAGCCTCCTGCCTTAGCGTCTTTATTAGAAGTGTGCCTCACTAGTCCTGGCTTCATATTAAATGTCTTATGTATAAAGAAACAATATTAGAAAACATTTTTTGGCTATATACTGAAGTGGATCAATTTTGATAAAATGGCAGAAAATAAAATTGGAAAATGGAGTAATTCTGTATATGAAAAGACTTAAATATTTAAATTATTTCATTTTTAAAGCAGATGGTGCTGGACCACTGTGATATGCTCACCTCAGGAAATTTTCAGTAATTTTCCATTCCATGGTCTCAAGCAGGAGATGAGAGCCATAGGCATGAGGGGGAAATAAGAGGGGAGGGAGGCAGGGTAAGATGGCGCAGAAATACAGCACCATTCCAGTGTACACACAGTGTTCAGCATCACACCAGTAACCAGGCGGCTCATCCTCACAGATGATAAACTCTGAACACAACCTACTCTGCAAATCCTGTCCTCGGTCCTGTCCTTTGGATCTGCGACAGAGCATGGTTAATCTTCATTGTCAACTTGGCTGGATCTAGAATCACCTAAAAGTATCTCTGTATGTGGGAGGCGCTTCCAGAAAGGATTTAGTGAGGAGAGACCCTTCAATGTGAGTGGCATCATCCCATAACCTGGGGGCCCAGATTGAATAAAACATGCAGTGTATAGACAATGCATGGGACCTATCTGTACAATGTATGGAACCTACCTGTACAATGTATGGAACCTATTTATACAATGTATGGCATGTCCTGGTCTCCCTTTATCTTATCACAAGACCCACCAGGTACAAGGTAATGCTAAAATGTCTCCAGGGGCAAACTGGCCATCATTGCTCTATTATCTTAAATGGAAAAACTCCCTGAAGCCAGAAGAGGAGAATGCCAACCTCATGATTAACACTCTAGATCCCACCAAGAACCACCTCATGATTAACACTCTAGATCCCACCAAGAACCCAAGAAAACAGCTGCTCTTTCCCGTCACCAGGCGGCCTGTGTATCCTGAAACGCCTTGTACCATTTTCAACTCTTCTTCCCAAGTAAATCTATAATCACAAGTTCCCTCAAGTCCAGTATGAGAAACATGATCTCCCAGCCCCCTACTTCCTGCATACAGAAGTCTTAAACTGCTTAGATTCTCCAGAGAGATAGGAGTGACTTCTGATGTTAATAGCAAGTCCCTTTAGCTCACACCTAAGTTTATGCTAACGGTAGGCAGAGCCATAGATCATCTCAGTGAAGGCTGCTGGGACTGGCCCATCCTAGCTCTGACTTCTGGGGAAGTAGAGTTGCTGGGGCCTGAGTTCTAGAAGTCCTGATGAGCTTCAGTTTCCAAGTGGTTGAACAGTTCAGAGTAGGGGTGGGGGTGGGGGTTGAGGGGGGACACTCCAAGAAAACAAGGAGAATCTGTGTCCCTCCCCACCACACCTAGCCCTGCATTTCCACATTCTTCAATCGTATTAGTTAACAAACTGAGTCCTATAACTAAAGAATTCTCCTGAGTTCTGGGAGGGAGTCTAACAGATAATTGACACCAGGAAGGAAGTGGGTATCACAGATTGAATGGAAGGAAAATACCCTATCTACCTACCTTAGTCATGTGCCTTCTTTTCCAAAGTCAACACTTATTTCTTCACTGTAAACTCTGCTTCACTTCTGACTCAGACAAGCCATTTCCGACCACAGACTCTCACAGTTGGGTCTATTGTTCCACAGCTCCCACCGAGGATCAGAAGTCGAGGAGTTAGTTAAGAGGTAACCACGGAACACTACACCTGTTTCTTGGTAGCTGATTCTCCTGGTGTTTGAAATGATCTTTAGAGGTTTACTCCATCTTTTAAGCTGCATTTGGGTTCGTCCCCGCAAAGCAGAAACTAAGTACAAGGGAACCGAACCAAATTGCCACAAATATATTATAACAAAGGGTAGACCACCTTGGGAAATCTCAATTTGTTTATAATATCATTTTCTTAGTGAGTTTGCTTCTCTTTTTAAAGAGGATCATGGGAAGGACTAGCCAAGAAGAGATCTGGTTCACTATGGTTTGGAAGGGAACAAATGGTCACCTTACCCCTCTGAATATGCCATCCATCTCATGAATATTCATGCAACATGTTTTTGTTTGTTTTTTGTTTTGTTTTGTTTTCTGAGACAGGGTTTCTCTGTACAGCCCTGGCTGTCCTGGAACTCACTCTGTAGACCAGGCTGGCCTCAAACTCAGAAATCCACCTGCCTCTGCCTCCCGAGTGCTGGGATTAACCACAGCACATGCTTGGCATGGTGATGCATGCCTATACCTCCAGCACTTGGGCGATACTGTCCAGTCTGGTAGGTGATATCATAATTTATATTCCTCTTATTATGATGGGAGATTGGGTTATCTGAACATAAGGGGTATATGCTCTCTTTGTTTACACTTGCTCTATTCACATACATGGCCCAGTTGATGGTTTTTATCTTGTGTATGTGTAGGCCAGGTGATAATGGGACTGGTATCATTTCTCCATAGCTGAGCACATCAGCCATGCGTTTGCCATGGAGACTAGGCTGGTTGACCAGTGAGCCTCAGGAACTCACTTATCTCCATCACTGCTGGAATTATAAGCGAGCATCACAATTCGGGTTTTTTTTCCTTTTAACATGGATTCTGGGGATCAAGTTCTAGTTCAGGTTCTTGTGCTGGCAAGGAAACTGCTTTACCCAGCTAACTACTCCCAGACCCATAGCTCCAGTTGTTTTCTTTGTACTATCTCAGACCTCTTTATATAGATAGTATGGAAATTACAATGGGCTAGCCTTTTCTCCACACATTAAAGAGCTAGTCTTTAAAGGTTTAATTTCATGTATATAGGTATTTAGCCCACGTGTATGCCTCTGCACCATGTGCATAAAATTCCCAAGGAGGCAAAAAGAGGCAGTTGGGTCCCCTGGAGCTAGTTACAAAAAATTGTGAGCTGCCATGTGGGTGCTTGGGTTCAAATCCAGTTCTTCTGAAGAACAGCCGACGCTCTTAACTGCTGAGTCATTTCTCCACCACCCTATCCCCTGTTAGAAAGCAGCTAGACAAAAACATTCGTGACACGCTCCTCCTTGTGTACAGGAGTTCCTTGATCCACTTTTGACCTTCACTTTAGAGAAGCTGTGGTTATTATGTAAACTTTGGAGGAGCTGAGTCCCCACCCCTTCCTGTATTCTTTGAGTATATTCTACCTATTTCTTTGGGTTTAAATCCTATCATATCAGAGGTTCTTCCACTTGCCAACACCTTAACATATTAGATTAAGGCCTTGTTGCATCCTCTGACTCTCTCAAATTAGACTGTGGGTTAAAATTATTTTAACTTTCACTTAGTTATTACAACAGCAAAAGTATTGACGACGACAACAACAACAACAACAACAACAAACCCTCAAATACACTGATAATTTTAAATCTGAATTTATGTTTTGAAATAAAATTGCAAGGTAACAAACTTTTATAAAATTGTCACATGGGAACACACTTTAAAATACCATCACATGCTGCATTCACTTAGAAAGCGTTAACAACAAAGCCAGTCTAAACAAGAATCTATCCGTTACAATGTGAGTTCCTTCCTTTCTTTGTGCAACAAGGAAGCTTAGGAGAAATGCTGCGAGAGCCAGCAGTGACTCAGCACCCCCATAAGGAGGCCAGGAGCAGAGCACAGTCTCCCTGAGGATGGACTGCAGCCCGCAGCTTCTCCACATGGGCTGCAGGGCTATTGCTGGATGCTTTCCAAGTCCTGTGTGCCCTGGCCCTTTCGTTTCTAGCACAGTATAAATATCACCATTATTTTTCCTTTCTTTGTAAACGTCAACAGAAAAGTCAGCATGCTACAGACTCTGGACATGGAGTCCAGTGAACTTTCTTCAGACTCTCAGCCCTCTGGGAAAGCCTTTTTGCAGAAGTTTGTGATCTGGTTCACTTTCCCACGTGGTAACTTGGACATCATCCACACAAACCAGAACTCACAAGGGGGGTGGGGTGAGGGGTGGGGAGTCCAGCTGGCAGGCCTTTTCTGAAGATGTGCCCATGGCTCTGCCAAGTCTCTGCTCTGGCTCAAACCACATTCTCTCCAACTACAGTAGATTTCATCTCTCCTTTTCTTAAGCTCTGTTTGACAACTGGTATTATAGTATATTCCTATAGAATTCCTGTACTTCATTCTAATAATCAACCATTTGAGGCTGTTACATAACAGCTCTTGAGATATTTTGCTGGTCTGTAAGACCGAGCTGATTTGTATAAGGATAAGTAAGAAACAAATGCTGATGGATTTTAGCACCTTGCCTTCAATGAGTCAACCAAGTTCGCACACGGTTTTCCTCTCACATAAATACTCAAGTTATTTTTGTTCCAGTAATAAAACATGATTTTTTTTTTTAAAATAACAAATACGTGTTGTGGACAACTGTCACAAAACCAGTAGCTATAATGCATGCTATGGTGGTCCAACTCTTCACTTCCATAAATCAGGTCCAAAACAAGGGTTCCAGCCTTTGACTCTGCTCATGGATTCAAGTTCTAAGACATTATCATTTGACATTATTGTTTCTACGTTTAACGAAAACTAGAACAACATTCTTAACATGAGTGGGGAGTATAAAATCATCAGTGGAAAAGCTGTACTGCTTCAAAATGACTTCAAAATTCATAGTATCGCCAAATCTTGCTAATTATAAAAGGGCAACTTTGTAATTTCATCTAGGATGATAGTACCATCATTGACAGTTACTTGCTCCTTATTAAATTAAATTTCATTTCAACTACCTGATGTCGAAGTTGAGGTAGCTGCACTGTGGCTGGCTGCATTGCTAGGCAGTGGTAGCGTACAAAGACCAGGAGGACCGTCAGATTAGATTTAAATGAGAGTCTCCCTGACAGCTTTCTCATTTGGCATAACAAAACAGAAACACGCCCCCCCCCACCCCCAATCATTCCTCTAGTGATAAAAGTACAGTTCTTTCGTGAGCATGGACACAATACACGGGATCTGTTTCTTTGCGTGGAAAGTGGAGTCCAGGGAGAAGGACTCGAATTCCGTTGCCACCTTCCTGTTAACGCGAGTGAGAATGTGCATAAATTCTAGCTTGTGCGCGTACAGCTTCAGCATGCTGCAAAGGGACTGGATGAACCACGACCCGTCCTTTGAATTTCTCCAGGAATAGTAACCTAGGAGGCAAAAATACGAAGGACTGTATCTTCTATTACACCACAGCATCACTCTGGAGGAGTCTACACATTTTCATATAACCAGAACGATCCAGACAGACATAAGCTTCCTCAGTCTTAGAAGCCACACAAAGGAAAATAATTAGCAACCCTGGACTCCAGACCTCACTGCTCTCTGCTGGAAAAGAAAACGCAGATCAATCAGGACTGACTACTGTTGGTTTCCCGAGTTCTACTTTAGGGTCTCTTTCCCATAGGTCAGGGCGAAGAAGAGGAAGACACAGACCGGACAATACCAGGTTGTGCAAAGCTATGCAAATGGGACCCTGTAGGTAACATGGTGTTTCAATCTGAACTCATCTGTTATGAATACTGGCTCAGGCAGGAAATAAACTGCTTACATATACACACACTTTAAAAAGGTTTCTTTGCTTATTCATTTTATGTTTATGATGTCTCAGCCTGCATGTATGCAAGTGCCCTGTGCCCACGCAGATCAGAAGAGGGAGTCAGAACCCTGGAATCAGGGTTACCCGTGGTTGTGAGCTACCGTGCGGCTGTGAGCACCCGAAGCCAGGTCCTCTGCATGAGTAACAAGTGCCCTTAACCACTAAGCTGTTTATTAGAGATGTACACTTTAAAAAAATGACATTAGTTTGCCTCTGGGGCAACTGGATGAATAAAACAAATAGTATTCAAAAAGGCCCCCCCCCATAGGGTTTTTGTATTTATTTTCAGATTAACTACAGGATTCATTGTGTTTAGCTTAGAAGTACACTGCTTAGAAGATACCTAGTGGATAAAATAAACAAGATGAGTATATTTTATTTGTTTAATAGATCTATCTATCTATCTATCTATCTATCTATCTATCTATCTATCTATCTATCTCTCTATCTACTTATTGTGTGCATGTAGCTGTGCATGTGCCAGACAGTACACATGGAACTCAAAAGACAACTGTGAGAGCCAGGTTTTCTCAGACTACGATATGCACATAACCACATACAGGTTTACACCCACAAACAACTGAACACCGTGTGTGTGTGTGTGTGTGTGTGTGTGTGTGTGTGGTTGTTTATATGACAATGACCCCCATAGGCTCACATGTTTGAATACTTGGTCCCGAGTAAGTGGAACTTTTTGGGAAGGATTGGGAATCATGGCCTTGGTGAAAGTGGTGTGTCAGGTGGACTTTGAGGACTCAAAAGCCAGCATCATTTCCAGTTAGTTCTCTCTACCTTGTGCTGTGCTTGTAGATGGAGATGTAAGCCTACACCTGTCTACTGCATGGCCGCCCTCACCTCCACCCCCGTTTCCTGCCACAATGGTCCACAGACTCTCATCCTCTGTACTCACAGGCTCCATATTAAACATTTTCTTTTGTAAGTTGCCTTGGTCATGGCGTTCTGTCACGGCAATAGGAAAGTAACTAAGATGGCGGGTTAGTTATTTTAGGGATGTAAGGGTACTTTTGTAAAGGGTATATAAACATCTTACTAGCCTTTAGAATAGGCTTCACTGCTCAGCTTCATAATGTGTCACAATATAACTCATCTAATATCCACACAAAACATCCTTTTGACATTTTCTCACCAGGTGCTGTAGAGTAAGCATACAGGAAGTCAGCCTCCACCGGTATCTTCTGGCAAGCCATCTCCTCATCAGTCCCACTGTCTGTCTCAATGCCACAGTCCAGCTCCGTACCCCGGCAGGCCTGGGTGTCGGAAGACATACATACGCTTCTTATAAAAATACACACACACAGTTTACATCTGAAAACTCTAAGTGTGGTCTGAGAACTAGGAAGTTAAAAAAAAAAAAAAAAAAAGAGCAACACTGTACTGGCCGGTTTTGTGTGTCAACTTGATACAAGCTGGAGTTATCACAGAGAAAGGAATCTCCCTTGAGGAAATGCCTCCATGAGATCCAGCTGTAAGGCATTTTCTCAATTAGAGATCAAGTCGGGAGGACCCATTGTGGGTGGTGGCATCCCTGGGTTGGTAGTGCTGGGTTCTGGTTCTATAAGAAAGCAAGCTGAGCAAGCCAGGAGAAGCAAGCCAGTAAGCAGCATCCCTCCATGGCCTCTGCATCAGCTCCTGCTTCCTGCCCTGTGTGAGTTCCTGTTCTGACTCATTTGGTGATGAACAGCAATGTGGAAGTGTAAGCCAAATAAACCCTTTCTTCCCCGACTTGCTTCTTGGTCATGATGTTTGTGGAGGAATAGAAGCCCTGACTAAGACAAACACTGTGATGTACTCTAGATTCCCTAAATGGATGTTTAAACAAATAAAAATATAGCAGTTCTGTAGCCCATTTAACTAAGTTAACCAAACTGAGCACCGAGCTGCTGGGCAATGCCCTACCTGAATGATGAAGAGTTTCGGCTTTCCAGTCAGACTCCGGCAGTAGTCGCCTCTGAAGAAGCTAGTCAACTTTTTCAGTTCAACAGGCCCATTTGTCCCATAAATGACCCCTTCATCACCATGGCTTAGAATCACACACACAAAGCTGCTCCTTTTGCTATGATCTTCCTTAGAAACTGGAAAGACAGTCAGAAATAATATAAAACAGAGCAGAGATGGGAAGGCACATGGCAGCCTGGCACTGTATACAGTAAAGAGCCCAGGCTTATCTGATCTGTATCTAGCTTTCTCACTGGACGAAGACAGCTTTGACTTCATGGTCTTAGCTTCCTGAGTTCTGGGGTTACTGTTATACCATGACAAGATGAAGATGCTGAAAATTGAATTTCAAGAGCATCCAAGTCTAACACAGGCAGAGCACATTTGGAACCATTTTTAGGGAATGGCGTAATTTTCTTTTCTTTCTTTTTACTTTTTACTAAAAAATATAAGCAGCTGGGGGTGGTAGCGCATGCCTTTAGTCCCACCACACAGGGAGCAGAGGCAGGCAGATCTTTGTAAGCTGGAGGCTAGCCTGTCTAAATAGTGAGACTGTATCTTAAAATCAAAGCAAAACAAAAAACAAACAAAAAAACCAATCAGAATAATGTACAGTGTAGTTCTATAATTTTCATACTCGACTCTCTCTATCACTATAGTTAGACCATGAAGTAAAATTACCCAATGAAGATCATTCTAGAGAACTACATATATGCAATTTTGAGCATATTCACAAATATATATCCCCTATTCCACCCAACTTTATGCCCCTCTCCCCTTTATAAATAAAAATAACACAAGGTCCAATTTGTGCTGGCCATATACAGTCAAGAGTGGGCCCATCCACTGCAACACAGCCAACCAATCGGGGACCACACCCATAAATACAGTGGGCCCTCCTTCCTCCAGCAGCCATCAGTTGTCAATAGCTTCCTGGGCTCCCTTCTGTGTAAGGATGCGGACTGCTGGATCCTGCTAGCAGCGATGCTGCCTTGCTCCTACACCCTTTCTGCCTGTCTTCTGCGATGGTGCCTGAGCCTTGGGTTTGGGTGTGGGTTGGGATCCAGGTGCCCCATTCTGACTAAGCTCCGCAGACACTTAATCTCTGTTCTTTGACCAGCTGCGGGCTGCTGTCCACCGCCCACCGAAGCTTCCGAAGGACCTGCTTTGAATTGGTTCTATCTTACCACTATCCATTAATTCCAAAATGTCTTCACGAGTAAGATCATTTTTATTCCTGACTTGGTATTTCAGGCCCATGAATGTCTCTCTGAGGTTGGCTGCGTCCACATCCGTACCAGAGCGAGATGACATTCCTTGGGACAGAGAGAGAGAGCTCTTAGTTGCATTTTACAAGAATAGTTATTCTTTGAGAATAAATGAACTAGGCAGCCATGCACACAACCAGTAAACTCCTTCCTTTTAAACGCCGGCCTTCTTATTTTGATCATGGTGACAGTCTATCCTCTGTTAGCACACAAGACATCTCACTGTATTAGCTGCTGCAAGCTGCCATGACAGCGATATCCCCCACAGCGGTTTGGACAGTGAAAATAAGAGGGGAATTCAGAGGCCTGGCAACAGAGGTTTGCTTGATAAACTGTGATTCATTTAAATGATGGAGTACTATGCTGCCTTCATTCATTCATTCATTCATTCACTCACTCATAGGCATAGTTTCACACTGTAGCTCAACCTGGTCTTGAACTCACAATAATCCTTCCATGGGCTGAGATTACAGGCCCGGGGCCACCATGCCCAGTTCATGTTGGGGAGATAGTCATTGGTTTTTAAAAACTTGCTCATTTATTTCACGTAACATGATAATATCTAATAAATAATCTCAGAAGATAGAAAAAAGGATGTGAGCTGTTAGGTTTTTGTAGCTTCCTCTGAGACACTCTATTTGTTCAGTGTTGGATCAGTGGTAAGACATAGTACTGCTTGTACATTGTACAAGGAAAACCTTCCACAACTATTATCAGATCAGCATTGTCTATCAGGTATTCGGCTATGTGGGGAATATTCAGTCTTTCCAACCATCACAAGATGCTTCCTGGTTTCATTTGTACACAAGAGGGATGCTGAGCACAATGAGCTTAGAATCCTGCTCTTGGTACACTGTGTGCTGAGCACGAGAGACATTTGGTTTTAAAAGGAAGGAAAGCCAGGCGGTGGTGGCAGAGACCTTTAATCCCAGCACTCAGCGGGCTGAGGCAAACAGATCTCTGAGTTCAAGGCCAGCCTGGTCTACAGAGTGAGTTCCAGGGCATCCAGGACTCTATAAGAGAAAAAAACCTGTCTCGGGAAAAACACAATACCAAAACAAAACATCAAGACGACAACAAAACCTATCCAGTCCACTTTCTGCTGCCTATAACTCCTGGATGTGCAGCCTTCGATTGGAGTGTGGTAGATCTACAGTACAAGCCCTGAGCACTTGTAGATTTAGCTTAAACACCATTGCTTTCACCGAGCACTCATTCTCAGGTCAGGGTGAAGGCCTTCAATTAAACAGTAGTTGCAAACACAGAGGCACACTTTGCCTGAACCAGACACATAGCTCCACAAATGGGAAACACGGCTTGCAGTGGTGGGGGCAGCTCAGTAACCTGAGATAAGAGGCCCTAATTGGTATTCTAGGCTCAGAAACGACCTTGGGGCCCACGTGCCTGAGGCAGTGAATTAAAGGCCTGAGGTCACTAGAGAGACTTTCTAAGCTGCCCCAGGGCAGATGACCTCAGGTGCCAGTCATCCATCTTCATCCCATTTCACCTTGTTGCTTATGAAACGTTTTCTTCTCCCATCACTTGACCTCAAGGCACTGGCTCTGTTGGGCAACAGCAGAATCCAACCTTCCACAGTCACAGGAGAGGCAGAGATGTCCAACATGGAAGAAGAGTTCATATTGAATATGGGACCTGTGAGGTTCCAGGGCTTCTCTACTTTGCCATTTTTCTGTATCAGTTTACTGACTCGTAATCACTCACCACTGATATTGCTTTTCATATTATAGGCAATGTAAATGGGATCAATATTTGAAATATCTAAAACATTACCTTACATACATACCAGTGCTCTTATGGAAGTTCTTATTATTAATTATTATGCATATGCCCATTTCAGGATAATCCATTTTGTAACTACTGTCCAGATAGATCCCAGAGTCCACTGACTTGCTCCCATGTATGGTCTTTCTGCATGGAAACCAAATGACAGTTACAAAGGTAGAAATGAAGATTTTTATTAATACAACTTTTATGACTCATCAGAAGAGTTGACATTTGTTTAAGGCTATCAATGTACCAACCTCATGTTACATCCTTCCTTCATTCAAATTCCACAGCATGTGGGTTTGATCCCAATCACCAAGGAGGAAAAAAAAAAACCCATAGATACGCTCCCGACAACCCATTTAACTGATGTGGAGATAACCCACCAAGGCTAAGTAAAGTGCTGAAGGGTGTTCGGATCCTAAGATGGAATCAAGGTGGAAGGGTTTCCTGTAAAGTCCAATTAAATTTTACCAATTACATCTTTTTAAAAATATTAACCTTGTGTGAAATAATCTCTCCTTTGAGACAAAAATATAATAATCTTGTTTTGTTTTGTTTTGTTTTGTTTAAAGATTTTGTTTTTTGAGGTGGAGTTTTGCTATAGGTAGCCTAGGCTGGCTCTGGGCAGTCCACTTATCTAAGACCCCGACATTAAATCAGTCCTTAAACTTTATAAGCTGAACCAATGAATAACTTATTAATGCACAGTTGAATTACCATAAAGGGTTGGAAATACTTAGGTCAAAGTCTCTTATATAAAAAGGTTAGTCAGGTAGATCAGAGGTCAGTAACCATTTTCTTAAAAGCCCAGATAGGCCGGCCCACAGGCTACCCTCTAGTATAGCCTCAATCTGGCTGGGTGAAACTAGCCCAAGGCAACAGACTTATAAAGGTGTGGCAGCGGTCCAACAACTGTGACAGAGGCTGAGCACAAACCTAGCCCATGATCTAGGACTCTAGGAACAGCCGGACATCAACACTGTGAAGGACACACACTCAGCCTTAAGACTGTCTTCCCTTTTACACAACTCTAAAGATAATGGAAGAGAGTAAAAGCAGTAGATAGCTGGGTGTGATGGCGCACGCCTTTAATCCCAGCACTCGGGAGGCAGAGGCAGGCGGATTTCTGAGTTCGAGGCCAGCCTGATCTACAAAGTGAGTTCCAGGACAGCCAGGACTATACAGAGAAACCCTGTCTCGAAAAACAAAAAAACAAAACAAAAAAAAGCAGTAGATGAAGAGGTCAAGGCAGACCAAAAAAAAAAAAGAGCTGTTAGGTCACACAGGCTGTACATTCCTAATCCAGAAATCTACAACTGGAAATGCTCCAAGATTGGCAAGTCAGCATAAGGCCACAAGTGGAAAATTCCACACCAAGCCCCATGTTAACGGGTCACTTTCAAAATGCAGGCCCACTAAAAATATTATATAAAATGAGCTTTGGTAAAATTTATATGAAACAGCAATGAATTCATAGTATTTACAATGTATAGGCCGGGGAGACAACTCAGAAGGTAATAGCATTTTCTAAGCAGTCCAAACAGCCCTGGGTTCAATCCCTGGAAACTATATAAAAAGTCAGAGAGGTTCTCAACTTGTAGGTTGTGATCCCCCTGGGAAGTCAAATGACCCTTTCATAAGGGTCACATAACAGCAGATAACCTGTACATCAGATATTTACACTACAACTCATAACACCAGCAAAGTAACAGCTATGTAGTAACAATAAAAATAATTTTACAGTTGGGGTGTGTTTGCCATAACCTGAGGGACTGTGTTAAAGGGTTGCAGCATCAGGAATGCTGAGAACCACTGCCCTATGTGGTGACTCACATCTCTGTATTCACAGCACTCCTGCTACAAGATGGGAGGTGGAGACAGGAGAATAGGCCAGAGCTTGAAAAAGAGCCTAGGGCACTCTGCAGCAGAAACAAGGAAAAGTTGGCCTCTAACCTCCACATGTGCACTGCAATACATTCACACCTGTACACACACACACAAACACTCTCACGAGCGCGCACATACACTTGAGCCCCAGCTCTAATGCATTTTTGTTGTATATATGTGAATATGTTCCAACCTGAGAGTCCAAAGTCTAAAACATCCTAAGTTCTAGTCATTTTGGGAAAGGGATAAAATCTTGTAACTGAACTGTAATTCCCATTGCCTAAAGCCGATTGATTTTTCACCATTTTCTGCTGCCGTCTTTATGAGCCAGCACTAGACCAAGACAAGATATCCCTTAACAAAGAACATAGAATCCCAAGCCAGGAATATAAGGGCAGTTAGCAACCTAACCAACCTCCTTGGCCTCAAGATGAGACTCAGAGATGTGAGCTGACATTAAGCTGCACAGCTGTGGGGCAAGAGGTAGCCTGGTCTCTCTGGTTCAAAAACCTTTATTCCCTCTGCTCCCCTTCTCTTCAGGGTGAGCTGTCTTGCGCAAACCCATCTTTGACTATACAAAATTACATTTATATCAATTTCACCAGGCACAGTAGTAACTTGTTCCTATTTTCCTAGCATCTAGAAAACAGAAATCAGAAGACCATCACAAGTTTGAAGCCAGCCTGGACTGCAGAGCTCCGGGTTAGCCGGGGGTAGGTGAGAACATGCCTTAAACAACAACAACAAATACAAATAAATAAATACTCACACTTCAAAATTATTAATGGATTTTGAATCCACTGAGGTTTTGTTGTTCTCCATGGTCACTTTTCTTAGCTAGAAGAGAGAGAAAAAGAGAAGTTACTCATAGCAAATCTTTTATAGAGACACTGCTGTGTATTAGCAATGCCATGCTGATTTCTCCTGAAGTTCTTGTTTTATAGCGAATGCTATTGCTCCCCTAAGTCAGATGTATGGAGAATGGTCCTTTGCAAAGGCACCACTCTGTCCCCATTCTTGTTCTTCCTTTAACTATACATTACATCAAGAAAACAGAGTGTGCAGCTCAATCAGTTGTTTGTTTGTTTGTTTGTTTGATTGATTTGTGTGTCCCTGGCAATCACAACAGTTAATACCTTTTTTCCATGGTCACCCAACAACTCAAGTTAAGTACTGGATCTTGGCTCCCAGCTCAAGACAACTAAAACAAAACGGTCAACAAACTAGCCTCAACAGTCAATACCACAATGGTGACAGCCCAAGGGACTTCCAGATCTCCAGGTTCTCCTACTCAGACACTCGAGACTTCTGATGCTACGTGATCCTGTCCTAAGACACAGGCACCTCTCCTCATCTGCTACATTGAGGAAGCCAGCTCCTTGCTTGTCTTCTAGAGTTCTCCAAAAGGAAAGACACTTGGGGGTGATAGTGTATCTCCCCAAATAAAGAAGACAAGCAGAAATAAGACATAAGACAAGGACTAAAAATCTCCAGTGAATCTCCAGACTCTAGAATCCCTGGCTATGTCAAATATTTCCATCACAATACAACTTTTAACCTCAGCCCTATGCTGAGGTCAAAAATACTACAGCCCCACCAGCTGAGGCCCCAAAGCTAAGTTCCTACCATCTTTCCCCTGGTTTGCTGTGCTGTTGGGAACAGAGAAAGAATCCAGGAAAGAGGAAGTGATGACACTTGAGCCTGGCCACAGAAGAGGACAGTGGCTTCATGGGCCTTCAAGACCAGTCAGTGGTTTGCACCCCTATGAAGGCTCTCTGCTTTCTAGAAAACCACAGGAAGTGGGCACTATTGGGATGCCCCATGTTTTTCAGTCAGCAAGCAGATATTTAGAGGCCACAGACTTTGCACCCAATTCCTACCTTCAGGAAACTTGAAGTCTAGAAAGAAAAAAGAACTGGACGGATGTGGTGTGCCAAGACTCGAGGAAGCCTTAAGGAGTGCTCATGGTTCCCAACCTTGTCAGAAGGCCAATTTAAATGAGGGAAGAAGGTCGATGGCTTTATAAAAGATGCCACAGTTACAGTGGTGACTGTTAGGAAAAATAGGGTTTTAGACACTGTTGGAGCCATGAGGAAGACAAAAAGGGAGAAAGAAACTGTAAGCGTGGACTACTTTAGCTAGGTGGTCAGGGAGTCATTTCTGAAGTGACATTTATAGAGAACTGAATGACTTAGACCCTCTCCCCCCCCCCCCCCACACACACACACACTCCTCCACAGTTGGTGGTGGTATCAGCTAGAGCAAAGGCCTGGAAACAATTTGTTCTATTCAAAGTACAGAAAGACCAGTTTGGCTAGTGCTGGGCCAGGGAGAGTCTCAGGAAAGGCAAGATCACCCGTCCAGTGAGAAGCCTTCGGGAATAGCCTAGGGAGGAGATGATGGAGGCCTGAACTGTAGCTGAACAGTTGAAGGTCTGGGCACCCTGCTGTTTGCAAGTCGATTAGAGGAAGTAAGCCAGCAGAAAACCAGAGAGCAAAGCAGACCAGGTGGACGTGGTGTGCCAAGACACGCAGGGGCCTTTCAGGAACGGTCATCTTTCCTAACCTTGTCAGGAGGCCAATTTAAGTGAGGAAGGCCACTGGCTTTATAAAAAAAAAAGTCACAGCCACAGTGGGGAATGTTGGCTATAGAAGGGACTATTAGGAAAAACTATCCAGGCCCGAATGACTAGATACTATTTTTTTTAGTGGCATGTTGGGTATTACCCAGAGGGCTCTCAGGGATTTTTGGGTTCTCCTTTTGCATAACTCGCCATTGGCTCGGTTAGCTTACAACTTTGTTGGAAATCAAGCCATAACATGTAGCTACATAAATGATTCCTGTCTTACAATGATACAAGTCTTACGACTGGTTTTCACTTGACAGGAAGATTGGTCCTCTGTAGTACATGATAGTCTTCCAGGAAGATGATGGAGGCCTGAACTGTACGGTAGCTGGGCAGTTGACAGTCTGGGCACCCTGCTGTTTACAAGTTTACAAGAGGAAGTGAAGCCAGCAGAAGACCCAAGAACAAAGTTCACTGGTATCTCACAACTACCAGGGAACTGCTCTGCACATATGAGGCGCAGCTCTTGGCACTTGCTTGGTCTTCCAGTTCTCCTCTGAATTGGACTTAAGATCTTACAGTGCCATTCATCAACTCGCAGTTGAGTAAGTCTTGACACCGCTTTATTTTCTATTTGAGCAGTCAAGTTTTTTTTTTTTTTTTGAAAATTGTACTTTTAAAGGAACCAACGATTGTCCTGGGCCGAGGAAAATCACACTCTAAACTCTTCCATCAATAGGAAAACTCTTTCCTGCTTGGCTGTGAGTGGGAGGAGCGAGATGGAACAGGAGTTGATTGGGAGTGAGGGGCTGAGGATGCCTTTGGGTCCTTCTTGTTAAGCCATGTTACATAGGTTGGTAAGAAAGGCACAAGGGGAAATGGGAAATTAATAATGCAGGAGCCGAAGAAGCCTGGGGTCTCTGAAGTGATGCAAAGAGATGTCCAGCATACATAGGGAATTTACCTCAGGTAAGAAGAGGGCCAACAGCCTCAGTAAAGGAAAGAAAAGCAAAATATTTTATGGATTTGTTAGGTGGTCCTGGGGATTTAATCCAGGGCCTCAGGCATAAGTAAATGTCCTACCACCTAAGTCACAGCTCCAGTACAAAGTAGGCGGAGGTAGCAGAGAGGCCGGGGAAGGCGATATGATGGGGACTTGGTGCTTCTCGCAGGATGGCACCCACTTCCTTTATGTTTAGAAGCTACACTGTGAGAGAAGAAACTCTAAATTCTACCAGGTAACATCAAAACAGAATCAGATACAAAGCTGGCAAGCCTAGCTGAGAGGCACTTTCGTACTACTACTAAGATGGACATACACTGTTAAGACCTCCTGAGACTATTTTGGGAGAATCCCCTCATCTGCTCATAAAAACCGTGAAGTTTGATGAGGTAAACTGACTAGTTAGAGTGTCTATAAACACCCTGGGGTGGAGGAAGTAAGGAGATGGAAGAATATGCATTATTCATACAAACCAAGAGTGTGAGAGCAGAGAAATTACTATTTTAGTAAATCCATACAAGCTATTGCAGCTATTTTCATTTAAGATTTTTTGAATTCCTTATCAGTGACATAAATGCCAATACATGGTTAAGTAAAAATAGATAATCGAAATCTAGCATGTCCTCTTTTAACATATTACTATATTTATTAACCGTGGCTGTCTGAGTGGTAGGATTGCTGACAAGTTATTTACTTTGTAACAAAGTTATTTACTTTGTAACATTCTTCTCTATCTCCTAGTTTTTCTACAATGTTTCAATGTTAGACAATAGTATCAAATGTTATTTTATAAAATACTGGCAGCCATAGCAGGCCATGCCACCAGGATTGTGCTAGACAAATCCCCAGGCGTATTTCAAGAGAGAGAGAGAAAAAGAGAGAGAGAGAGAGAGAGAGAGAGAGAGAGAATGGCATGGGGCACTCTGGGGACAAGACTGGAGGACTGCTGTCAGTTTGAGATTAGTCTGATTTACCTAGCAAGTTCCAGGCCAGCTCCGCAATCTCATAAAACCAAAGAGTGAAAAAATAAAGGTAACTCTTCTATTGAGACAGCAGCCACTCCTCTTTGCCTTAGCCAGGTTTGGCTTTCTCTACCTTTTTCTTTCTTATGGCTAATAAATGTTAGGTACGAAGAAGTCACAAATTTCTATGAACTAGAAATATCACAAAGAAAAGTCAGCTTGTCCTAAGCTATGCCTCTTCCAAGTGTCCAGACCACAAGCTAAAATGCTTAGCAGTCTGTGGCTGAGGAACAAGGTTTAGTTATCTGGAGTAATAGTACCTCATCACTAAGAAGTCCAGATGAAAAGTAGATATAACACAAAGGACTTAGTAAACATTTGGGTTTGTGAAAGCATAATATTTCCATTGGTCAAATGTGTACTTAAAAAAGAAGAAAAAGAAGGAAAGAAAGAGAGAAAGAACACAATAGAGATAAGAAGCATTAGAAAAGACACTCATGTAATCTATCATAAAGTCAAGGCAGACTGTAAGACATTTTCAATAAGTCAAAGAAGCAGCTTTGAAAGGGCCAGCAGCACAGTTCTTTTATAACTTTCCAGGAAAGATGAAAACACAGCAGCCTAAACACATCAGCGGCTGCCAAGGGTTGGGGGGGGGGGGGATGGGCTAGCACAGAGGTTGTTTGACCAACAGTGAGACCACTTCCTGTGTTGCTACAGGAGTGGATAAGAGTCATACATTTGCTCCAATTTAAAACAGACAGGACAGGACCAACTTGATTGTAAAATGTATGACTTTGGATGGCCAGGCAGTGGTGTGCATGTCTTTAATCCCAGCACTCTGAGTTTGGGGTCAGCTTGGTTCCAGCTCTTGACAGGCAGAGCTACATAGGAAACTCTGTTTTGGAAAAACCAAACCAAACCAATCCAAACCCCACCAACCAAAAAGACTTTGGGAGAAGAAACACCATGACCAAGAAAACTCCTATAAAGGGACACAATTTAATTGGGGCTGGTTTACAGTTTCAGAAGTTTAGTTTGTTATCATCACGGCGGGAAGCATGGCAACAGGAAGGCAGACATGGTGCTGGAGAAGGAGCTGAGAGTTCTACATCTTAATCAAGAAGGCAGCAAGGAGGGACTAAAGGCATGTACCACCTAAAGGCATGTACCACCACGCATGGACCTAAGCTTTTCTTGAATTCGTTTTCATTATAAGTCTTTATAAGCATGGCCACTAAGCCTCAACTTCTGGATTAAAGGCTCTGGTTGATCCAGATCAAACGACCCCACCTCAAGATCCAGAGCAACAGCATGTACTCCTGTCTCAAGATGTCTGTGGCTGTGTTTCTGGATTGTAGTTCATTCTAGATATAGTCAGGTTGACAACAGAGAATAGCCATCACAGTGATAATGATGTCAACATAGGCTCAATAGTTCTAACCAATATACCAGTCTGGTCGGGGAATGCTAATAATGAGGGAGTCTGTGCGGGACCAGACAGATATAGGGCACCTCTAAATTACTCTAAAAAATAATGCCTTTTTGTTATTAGAAAACAAGATTAGATAACTTTTTAATTTGAATCTAGAGTTTCTGCCAGTGACCCCATGGTCTGCCTCAAATCGTCCCTCTTTCTCTGTGAGTTTATCCCATCCAGCATTCAAAGTGTACTCTTGGGAACCCTAAGAATTCACTAGTTCTCACTAGCCATCAAAGTCCTAAAAGTCTCTTTCTGAAAACTACAAACAGTATAGCCACTCGAACTGGAAAATTGACTTTCTTGTTTTGGTCTTTTGAGACAGGGTTTCTCACGTAACAGTCCTGGCTGTCTTAGAACTCACTTTGTAGACTAGGATAGCCTCAAACTCATAAAGATCTGCTTGCCTCTGCCTCCTGTGTGCAGAGGTCTGTGCCACCATGCCCGGCCCTGGAAAATTGAGTTTTAATAACCTTTTGTGTCATGCCAGCAATAAAGCTGTGGGATAAAGCTATTCCCTCCTTCTGACTGGCACACCCAGATACAAACGTCATAGCAACCAGCTTTCAGAACTTGACACTTGTTTTCTGGCTCAGGCCAATGAAAGACCTGCATTTAAAAAAATCATTTAGTGTGTGTGTGTGTGGGGGGGGCAGGCATGTGGGTGTGGAGGTCAGTGGACAAACCTTGGGAGCTGTTTCTGGTTCTCTCTGTCCACCATGTGAATCCTGGGGACAAACTGAGACTCTCAGGCTTGGTAGAAAGCACCTTTACTTGATGAGCCATCTTGCTGGCCCCCAGTGATAGAGTTTAACTAACTATTAGGTGACTTTTAAGTGGTCATTTCCTTTTCATATATCCAACCAGTTTTCTATAGTCAATTATGGAAAGTTAAAAAAGGAACTCAGACAAATTAGTCTTAATGTAAATAACTACAATCACTTTGACATTAGCCATAAGACAGCTGAATTTCTTTAACTAAAGTAACTGGTGGATGAAAGAAAAAATATATATATACATAATTCTTTTTAGAACAAGAGTTAAAATGGGGGCTGGAGATGACTCAGTGGTTAAGAGCACTGACTACTCTTCCAGAGGTCCTGAGTTCAATTCCCTGCAACTACATGGTGGCTCACAACCATCTGTAATGGGATCACCTTCTTCTGGTGTGTCTGAAGACAGCTCCAGTGTACTTATATATAAATAAAAATAAATAGATAATTAAAAAAAAGATCTAAAATGGTATTTCCCTGTTTAATAAGGATGTCTCAGGAACAAATACCATATTATATAGTTTTTCATCCTTACTAGTCAAACATTGCAAATTGTCTCTAGCATCAGCTCCTTTTAATAACACTGTTTTTTTTTTTTTACACTAAATCAAAATCTTTCTAGCATGAGACATATGCGCACTGACTCTACTTGTCATCATCTGCTTTTCCCACATGAGGTACCATATCCATACTCTTGGGAAAGACTCTTAGCATTACCTCATCTCCATTAGCTAATACCCAGCTGGATACAAATTATTCTAGGGATGGTGACCTCATCTTTGAAGGATTAAAAAAAAAAAAAAAAACCATCTCTTCAGGGATGTATAGACCATCCCAGATGACAGCAGGAGCTGAGAGTATTAAAATAGAGAAAATAAACAAGAGGATTTTACAACAATATATTGTGGCTTAGCAACCAACTCAGCAAGGGGACGACTCAACATTAATTGTTTCTGAAGATGCCTGCATCAGTTTAGGATTCAGATGAGCGAAAACGTTATGAATTACATTTAATGGCCACTAGGAAGCTGTAAGTGATGCATTTTGCCTTCCATGACAGTTCGGAATTTAGGCTTTAGAGTCAGTTCTCCAGTTCTCTGATCACTGGGCTGGAGCTACAGCAAGCAGATGTTCAGAAGTTTAGAAACGCTGCCAGCATAAGTTTACTGTCCTTCGGAAGTAGAGATTTAAATGCTCCAAGCTGTGTTTCCCTTAAAGAAGCGAGAGGATGGACTTGGACTCTATTTATACAGTTGTTTGCCAGGTTTTCCTCAAAACTGTAGAGTAAGGCAGAACAGAATAAAAGTAGAGGAACGGGGAAGTTATTTCTAAAATACAGAATTAGTCAATGAGGCATAACACATCAACAATAGCTTGAAACAAGACAACTACCCATTATAAAATAGATGAAAATTTGCCTATCGTAGGGATTTAAAAACAAGATGATACATTAGTACAAACCAGTTTTAGAGGTGTGTGCGCTTGCCCGAGCATGGAGAGGCCAGAGGTAGCCTTCTGGCATCTTCCTCTAGTGCCTACTGCCTTATTTTTTGAGACAAAAGTCTCTCACTGAACCTGCCTAGAGCTCTCTCTTTTTGCTACACTAAGACAGCGAGTCCTGATCTTCGTATCTCTGGTGGGTTACAGCCACAATTCACATCCAGTTTTTATGTGGGTGCTACGGATCTGAACTTGGGTCTCCATGCTTACCTTCTGAGCCATCTCCCCAGACTAAGTTTTGGAGATTCATAATTGGAGAATTTGTCCCCTATCATCAGGCTGACCTCGTGGCTGACCTACAGAGACCTCATGAGGCCAGGCATCGGCCTGGTCTATGAGTTTTCTAGATCTCATGATACACGAGACTTCAAATTCTCCATTTCAGCCGGGCGGTGGTGGCGCACGCCTTTAATCCCAGCACTTGGGAGGCAGAGGCAGGCGGATTTCTGAGTTCGAGGCCAGCCTGGTCTACAAAGTGAGTTTCAGGACAGCCAGGGCTATACAGAGAAACCCTGTCTCGAAAAAACCAAACCAAAAAAAAAAAAAAAAAAAAATTAAAAAAAAAAAAAATTCTCCATTTCAGAATCATCTCCCTAGATATAAATACTCAAAAATTAGGAGTTAAGACTTAACAAAGTAGTAGCCAAAGTAACTATTGCTTTTCTTTCCAGCCCACATGTGCTAGACTGAGCGGCACACAGGTACTTTCAGTTGGGCTTCGCAATAACACCGGGATATAATGGTTCCTCTTTAAATCTTAATTAAATGGAGCTCAGAAGAGAGTTTATCACTTTTTAAGTAACAGAGCCATGACTCACGCTCCATTCTACAGTCTATAGACTGCTCAGCATCATATATCATATAGTTGCGACAACACTAAAGTTAATTTCAATGGAACAAAAATCTGTAAGCCCAGGTTCTCTGATTAAGATGAGATTTAAAACATACAGTATGGTAGAAGCTGATTATTCAAAACTGAAATAAAATACACAGATGTTCTTCAGTATTTTGTGGGTGACTGTCTCTAGAACCTTCCTCAGATAGCAAATTCAAGTTCAAATCCTTTGTATAAAATGGTGTATTATTTACATATAAGCTAAGCATCCCTACTACTTATTACTAATGATACCTGTTTTTACGTAGTGTTGTTCGGGGGATGATGAAAAGTCTATACATTTCAATACAGATTCAATTTCTAGTCTCTCACAATTCTATTTACAGTTGGTAAAGACCACAAATACAGGTTAATACTTACTGCAGTTATTGCAATGAAGAAAACAGTAATAATGATTATGATGTTTCTCATCCCACCAGGTAGTTTATTTATAAATGTATAATACCTGGTTAAGCATTTGTTAAAATATTTCCTACGTGTCTACCTACCTTCTTATTGATAGGAACATGAAGCCACTGTAGCCTGGCAGAATGATTTGAGAAACACCAGGATTCTATTTACTACCTCTCAGCGAGGACAAAGAATCAGGAGCACTTTCTTTTTTTTTTTTGGGGGGGGGGGTGTTCCGAGACAGGGTTTCTCTGTGTAGCCCTGGCTGTCCTGGAACTCACTTTGTAGACCAGGCTGGCCTCAAACTCAGAAATCCGCCTGCCTCTGCCTCCCAAGTGCTGGGATTAAAGGCGTGTGCCACCACCGCCTGGCTGCGAGCACTTTCATATTAAGTAAATGAAACAGAAAGAGCACTTGTTTCACAATCATCTGGTTAAGAAAAGATTTCTTAGTATAATCAGTGGTTGGCTTTCTTTGTTCTAAAATCTGTCCCATCTGGTCTCAGTTCCTTTGGGGGTTCATTGACCTGGCTATTGTCATTCAGCCTGATAAAGCCAACCTTCTAATGTTGAAAATATAGTGAGAGTGAAAAGAAAGGTGGAAAGGAAAAGAAAATATGGAGAACATATTGTCTCATAGGAACAAATAAGTCATCTCGTTTTCTTGTTTCTGGAATGGGACACACAACCAGGGAGGCAGACACCTGATGAAGCCCTGACATTGTGCCACAAGCTAGAAAAAAATGTGATGCTTACTATCTGCAAAGGGTCTGTCTTGTCCTCTCCCAAGCGAAACCCTGAAGAGGATAAAACTATACGCTCTTAGGGATGTGTAAGAATTACTGACCTGTTTGAAAACAATTTGTTGTTGTTGAAATAAAAGTATAGAGTGGAAGATCCTTGATGTCTTTTATAAAAATTACAGATAACTATGTAATCTACTGATTATCAACTGTATGAAGATGTTTCATTAAACCCTGAGCGTATGAAGTAGTGGAAGAGGCAGACTCTACCCCTATCCAGAGCTGTTATGTATGTTCACTGGCATTTAAAAACAGCAGCAAGGTAGACATTAAGCAGTCCATGTTCTGTTCTTACTAGATAATTTCATTGTACTTTAGCAGAATGAAGACCCTCCCCAGGTAATATTGAAGGCCAAAACAAAGAGACCAGAACAAGGACTATTATGTAGAATGTCACACATACTATTTCATCTGATCTTTACACAACCCTCTGAGCAATATAGATTATGCTTTATTTATGAAGAAGCTGGTAGGCCCCGGGCTCCTGGCCTCAGACAGTCAGATGATGATGATGGAATACCCTTTCCTCTCCAAACTTTTTTTAATCTGTTAAATGACTATATATAAAACAGTACTCAAGAATGTAAGAATTTCCACATCGTATTCTACCTCTATCACTGGGGTAGAACTTTAATATTATCTAACACGAAGATCAGAACTAATGCAATGTGTTTGAAGAAAAGACTGTGTTGTAACTTTAGAAAGCGCATGAAGTGAATGTGTTGCTAGGTTTGAAACCATAGAGTGGCCCTGGACCCGCTTCTATCAGATAAAGATACAGAATTCCTACTTAAAACAGCAGGAGGCAGAACCTTTCTGCAGGACCACAAAAGCAACCTGATTTAATTAGGTGCAGGATTTCACTTGTTACTTTGTAGCAGTTCGATGGCTACATTTCAATAAACTTCCACTCACTAAAAAAACACCTTCTCACTTTCCAAAAGCCTTAGTCTACTGGACAGCAAAACAAAGCCATTCTTTAAAGCTTCAACACCAGGTTGTCACAGGGTTCTACACTCCATACTTAGGGCTCCTGCCTGTGGCCACCATTAACATATCCAAAGTAACTTCCCAAAGGCTGGCCAAACCCCCAGCTTAGCATCTCCTCTGCTATTGTGTATACTCTTACTGTAACGATGGCCCCACATTTCCCACCCACCCCAATGGGTTGAGTAGTCACTTGTGGAAAAAAAAAAGCCAGTAAGGAAGGGAGCCAAGCTAAAGTTCGAGCCTACTGTTGTTTGCTCACAGTTCGGTAGGCAAACAATAAACAAGCAAAAGTAGAGGATATGACACGGCTGCTTTCAGGAAATGCCTGCCGCAAAGGGAGGAATGGGAAGATTCAGCTAGGAATTGCTAACTAAGGGAAACCTCCGTAGCAGCTCCTGTTCATAAGCTAATGTCTCAGGGGGAGAAAAGGTGAGCCAGTGGACTCAGAGGGCTGGAAAGAAAACCCGAAAAGGACACAGTATCCAATATTGCCTGGAGAGCTTCTTCATTCTGCTAAAAAGGGGGGGGGGCGGGGGGAGACAGCCAAGACCCAGGGTTTGGCTTCGCTAACCCGGTTTAGAGGATACGGTTTTACACTTAAGCCTTCAGGGTAAACATGAACATCTAGAAAACTGTTTTTGTTCGTGTCTTAAAGAGAGCACTGGAGAGGGGTCTTGGGCGGGAGACAGAGACCTGCAAGGAGGCTGCTTCAGTTCCCTGAGGTGGGCACAAGTCTGGCAGACACGTAGAAAGTCCACAAGACTCCGAAGAGGGGCCAGGTACAAATCTGTCAGACTCGTAGGTCTACAAGGCTCGGGGACTAACGGCGGAAGAAGTTGGGTCCACAAGAGGTGCCTGAGAAGGACGTTTCCTGGGTGACTCAACGGAGAATGAGGTAAAGACCCTGCTGTTCAAGTCGAACTTCACAGACTAATTAATAAGCGCGAAGAAGGGACAGTAACCGAGCATGGCTCAAGAGATGTCAATGCAAGCTCCTACAGTGACTTTGACCAACAAAGGAATGAGCTGGAGTATTCAAGGAGTAATGCTTAAAATCAGCTCTCCGCAAGAACCAAAAATCACAGTGCACTGGAGAAAACTAAAGGTGGAGATCAAATGCTCTTGTAACAGAGGGAGGCTGGGTCACTTAGAGCCGCCACAAGGTCAGCATCAGCCTAGCTTCCAGGCCCCAGGGCAGAACTTCCCCTATCCATCCTCTGCTACCGAGTCCACACCTCGGCCTGCAGATCCAGGATCCCGCCACCTCCCGCCACTCGGCTTCCAGGTTCACCCCCACACTATGGCCTCACCCCCTCCCGCCCCTGAAGCTCTGTACCCCGGGCGATCTCCAGATACCCCCCTGACTCCGCCTTTAAGCCTCAGCGCGGCCCGTGTGCCATGCTCGAGGGGTCTGAACCCGCTCCGGCTCACCCAGGTTTAGGGACACCGCACCGGCTCACCCAGGTTTAGGGACACCGGTTTGGCCTCCCGGGTCTGGGTTCTCAGCTCGGGATCGCGCTCCCGGCGCTGTTTCCAGCTTCTCTGCCTTCAGTGTTTGCCTGAGCAAGCCTGGAGGCAACACAAAGGATCCTCCGCCCAGATTGCCCGTTTCCCCCGCCTCCTCCAAGGAGCTGCAGACCCGCCAAAAGAGCGCCAGCTCCGGGGGACAACACAGGCCTTCGAAGGCGCGAGAGCAGCAGACACTCACCGTACCGTTCCAAGCTCCCCGCCGCAGGACACTGCGCTTTGATCCCACCAGCACCAACACTGCAACTGCAGCAGCAGCAGCAGCAACAGCAGACTACCGCCGGTCACGCCCCACGCCACGCCCCTTCTCTACCTCCCCGCCCCATCCCCCCTCACACACCCCCCAACACCTCATCTCGCACACGCCAGTCGCGATTGGTGGTTTCAGCCCCGACTGAGCCCCGTCTCGTAGCGCAGGCCCCGCCCACCCAGGGCAAGCCTAGGGCCCCGCCCCCTCCGGCTCCGCCCCCTCGCGCGGGTTTCAAGCTCTGGTTCCCGCCATCTCTGGCTCCGCCAGCTGCCGCCTCCGGCCGACTTGCGCCACTTGAGGTAAATTTTAGAGAGGTCTTTCGGCCACGCCTGATTCCGGGGGCGCCAAGATGGGCGTCTAGGGAGGCGCCTCTGCCAGTCAGAACTCTGGCAGGAGAAAATAGAGCTGTGCCCCGCACTCGGTAATTCTACTTCCTCTCAATTGCACCGAGGCCTTTCTTCACTTCCGTCCACCTCTTGCTCCCTCAGTGAGAGGTCCTGACTACCTTACTGAAATCTCTGACTGGTTTACGTCCTATTTCATTCAGACTCTGACTCTGGGAAGTGGGTTTTGTTTTGTTTTGTTTTTGCATAATATACGAAAACACGAGCACAGCGATCAGCATCGAATTTCAGGGGCCCAGAATATTCTTAAGGACAAATGTACTCCAGAGAGCAGCCTCTTGCCTTCACCGCCTTTGCTTCGTTGGATGTAAGGGACTGACGTACACGTAGCCACACAGATGTCTACCGTTCGTTGCGTGTGGAATTCAAGCTCTTGCATTTCCATAATACATTTTTTATTTTTTCCAGTTCCATCAAAGGCTTTAAAAGGATAAGTGGACGGGCAGTGGTGGTGCACGCCTTTAATCCCAGCACTTGGGAGGCAGAGGCAGGTAGATTTCTGAGTTCGAGGCCAGCCTGGTCTACAGAGTGAGTTCCAGGACAGCCAGGGCTACACAGAGAAACCCTGTCTTGGGGGGGAAAAAAAAAGAAAGAAAAAGATAAGTGGTTTGCTCTCATGAAGAGCCATAGTGGTTAAATGTAGATTCCAGAAACAAATTGATCTATCATTATCCCTCCCAAAGTAAGTTAGAATCAGCCATTTTCTGTTGGACTTTAGCAGTAGGATGCATTCAACCCTCGCAGTGCATCGTGGAGGCTGTAGTTCACAAGGAAGGGTCTAATTGAGAAACCCCTTGTGCCCGGACCCCTCCCTGTGCTAAACGTTCTTAACAAAGTGATACCTTAGATAAGGTATCCTCAGCAGTTTCCTGCCGTTAATGTTGACTTCATCTAGAGAAGTTCGTTAGAGCAAAACATCTGGAGGTGATAGTTTTCATCTAAGCCCTGTAATTTCTCCTCACTGTGGGGACTCAGAGGGACCTGAAGCCGCCCTGTAAATGGGGACCCAGAGGGACCTGAAGCCGTTCTGGGCCTCAAGAGAGAAAGAATTCATGAAAAGCAATGTGACTGCTTTCCAGGAGCTGGAGTAAGATGGCTTTCTGAAGTGATCTAAAAGCGGGGCGTGGTCACTCTCTTCCATTTGGCGAGAAAACTGAACTAGAAGTATAATAGGTAAACGTTTTAGGGCCTACATCTGCAAGAAGACTTAGCCTTCATAAGCTAAATTACTATAGCAATTACATGATAAGTTAATCATTTGTAAAAATGGTGTGAAGGTCATTTATCTGGTAGAGTTTTGCTCTTTGGGGTGGGAGACCAGGGAGGAGGAAAAGAACCAACACCTGAAACAGTATACTGTTATAGGGTTTCTTATCCCTCCTACTAGTTTTAGGGATATTTAAAAAATGACTTCTGGGGCTGGAGAGATGGCTCAGCAGTTAAGAACACTGACTGTTCTTCCAGAGGTCCTGAGTTCAATTCCCAGCAACCACATGGTGGCTCACAACCATCTGTAAAGGGACCCAGTGTCCTCTTCTGGTGTCTCTGAAGAGAGGGACAGTATGCTTGCATACATAAAATAAATAAATAAATCTTAAAAAAAAATACACCTTCTGATTCTAGGCAGTAAATAAGTGGGACAGAAGAAATTCAGTCTTTTATATTTAATTTCTTAAGTTGTTACACATTCTAGAAAGTAAGCTTATATAGTAATATGTTTGTAAGTAAACCTTAATAGCGTACTTTAAGATGACTACTTAAAGATGAATACTTAAGTCGTAGATATTGTATAGAGGGATTATAGAGTGCATTTAAAAGGTGGTGAAGGATTGGTTGGGTAGTTAAGAAAGAGCTCTTGCTCTTCCAACTCAGGTGGCTCATGCCACTTGTAACTCTAGCTCTAGAGGACCCAGCACCCTCTTCTGACTTTCAAGAACACAATCCACATTTACACAAATACACGCAGATAAATAAAGTATAACAAGCGTTCATAAATGATAGCATATTAAGAAGATGTTGGGATAATATAATAATAATAATATTAAGAGCTTGGGAGATGGCTCAGTTGGTAAAGTACTGTCTGGATAACCATGAAAACCTGAGCTTGCATCCCCAGCACCCATGTAAAACACCTGGTGTTATGGGAAGGTAGAGACCATGGGATCCCTGGAGCTTGCTGGCAGCTGGCCTAGCCCGATGGATGAGCTCCAGGGTTAGTGAAAGATCCCGTGTTAAGAAATAAGGTGGAGCCGGGTGTGGTGACACATGGCTTTAGTCCCAGCACTCGGGAGGCAGAGGCAGGCAGATTTCTGAATTCGAGGCCAGCCTGGTCTACAGAGTGAGTTCCAGGACAGCCAGGGCTACACAGAGAAACCCTGTCTCAAACAAACAACAACAACAACAAACAAAAACAGAGGGATTGAGGAAGATACCCACCATTTTTTTGGCCCACATGCACACTCATGCACAAAAGTGCACGTGTAACATATGCATGTGAACGCAGGCACATAAACATGTGTATATACACACAAAATATTGTTGAGGATTTTAAAATAAAAGAACATCACAAAAAATGGAACTATGATATTTCCAGTAAACACAATACTGATGAATTTAATCTCAGGGTTGAGGGAGAGGTTGGAGTAGCGGTTAATTGCTAATTATATAAGAAACTATGGTATGTGTAGTGGCACATGCCTAAAATCCCAGCACTTGAGAGGCTGAAGCAGCTTGAGGCTAGCCTGGGCAACCATAAAAACCTCTTATCTCATAAATGAATGAATGAATGAATGAATAAATAAATAAATGGAAGTGAGAAACCTAGCCTGGGCAACCATAAAAACCTCTTATCTCATAAATGAATGAATGAATGAATGAATGAATGAATAAATAAATAAGTAAATAAATAAACAAATGGAAGTGAGAAACCAGGAACCCTGCTAAAGGAAGCCTCAGGATTCCTTTACACCTGTATTAGTCAGACTTCTCATTGTGACAGAGTGAGTGCCTGGCAGAATAGCTTAATGCATGAAGTATTTATTTGGGCTTTAAAGTTGTCAGTCCATCTCGCTTGGGAGGACAGGATGGAGCAGCAGTTTACATCGTGGCAGCCAGAAAACAGTACTGCCTCAGACTGAGCCCCACTTCCTACCTTCCACCGTCTCTTGGTAGTACCACCATAGGATGAATCCATCAAGGGATCCATGAAGAGGAGCTCAGAGTCCACGTCATCTAATTGCCTTTGAAGTTACCACTGACCAACACCTCCTCTTCCCAAGGGTGTGCTTTACAAGTGTGGCATCCAGGCAAGTGGACAGTGTTGCTATCACAGTGTGAGTGACTGGTGACTACAGAGCAGCTGTGTAAGGGCATCCTCCACCCACCCCCTCCCCCAGTCAAGTTGCTCTGGGAACCAGGCCATCCACAGCCCTTAATAGACAAGTCTAGACCTAAGCTCAGGGAACTTGGTCAGCTTTCCACTTCCATTCCGATTTCCCGTCTCCCACTAATTACTGTCAGATGACTAATCCTCTGTTGTAACTCCAGCACTTCCAGCTGTAGGATTGTAGCGAGCCAGCGTGGTTAAATACTGCTTTGGTGCAGAAATGGGTGGTAGAGTTCCTTCAGCCTTTGCTTTAAACTAGTACAAGTGTTTTCCTTTGGAACTTGTAAATCATTACCAAAAATAGACAGGGTAGAAAAGCAGCTTTGGCATAAAATTATTTAAGAGAACAACTGTACTCTTTCCACACCAGGAATTAAAAATATTTCTAATATGGTGTCATATTCTCCCAGAGACTCGGGATGGGGAATATGATAGTCCCAAGCCAGGAGGCCAGATGCTTTCTCCTCCATTTTCTTTGCTTTTCTTATTCAGCTCTCCTGCTCACATAGTCCAAGCCCCAGTTGTTGTCTGACGCGCCAGCTGTCATCCATTTCTAACTGAAAATAATCCAGGGATGCTAAGCATTGCTTTCCCCTCTGGTTTCCTCAGCAGTGCAGCCTCAGCCAGCTTTGCATTATGTCGCCAAGGCTTGCATGGGTTGCATGTTCCTGCAGTCATACCAGGTTGTTTTATAACTGTGTGTGTGTATGTGTGTGTGTGTGTGTGTGTGTGTGAGAGAGAGAGAGAGAGAGAGAGAGATTTTAGTTTCACTAACTGTGAGCATGTACAAACCATTCTTAGTTATTGTTTTGAGTCTATGATTCAGATATAATTGCTTTCTGTTTGTTGTTTTAGGGCAACATAATAAATTGCATAGAATAAATTCAATTAGTTTTCTTGAAATATAGCAGATTTTTATCTTAATGTGAAGCAAATTAAAGGAAACCTAATATTGGAGGGCTCTCGATCAACTTTTTTGTTTGTTTTGTTTTGCTTTTGTTGTTTGTTTGTTTTGTTTTGTTTTTCGAGACAGGGTTTCTCTGTGTAGCCCTGGCCGTCCTGGAACTCACTTTGTAGACCATGCTGGCCTCGAACTCAGAAATCCACCTGCCTCTGCCTCCCAAGTGTTGGGATCAAAGGCATGTGCCACCATGCCTCTAGATCAATTTTTTAAGGCAATTTTGTTTTCCTTTTCAGGGAATATGTTATTTGCTAATGAGATTACGTCGGTTCAAAGAATTCTGCTAAAATTGAAGACAAAGGCATTAATATAGGTAAATAATAATTTGCTCCTAAATGCTTTAGTATTTTTTTGTTATTTCACTTAAAATCAAATGTGTCTGTTTTTGAATGAGTAGATCATAGCATAGATGATATTGACAAAGAACCACAATTGATCCAATTTTGTGTACAAACAAGTACAAAAAATTACTAATTTAAAAAAAATTATTTTTAAGTGGTCCTTTAGTTAAGCTAGACAGTTCTGTAGTCTGTCCTGAATTCATCCAGTTTTAATGATGTGTGATCTGAAATGTCCTAACTCACGTATCTGACTGGCTTTGGCTGGGATGCCTTCTTCATGTGACCTTTCAGCCTTAGATATGTAAGTACGATGGTTCTCTTTCCCCTTCCTAGATTTATGGCACAGCAGTCTCAGGACAGGACTCCAACACAGCTAAGTCTGATGCAGAAGCACCCGATCTTAGGTTTGTCAGTGTGACCTTGCCCCAGGCAAGGCTCGTGGTCAGGCCCAGAATCGGTGTGTAGTTAAGCTTAAATGGCATCTCCTGCTAGGAAAGGGAGCAAACTATAAAGTTTATAGTGACGTGAAGGAAGCTATGCTTAGAGCAGGAGAACAGAAACAGAAAGGGAGCCAACCAAGCTTCCGTGATGCCTAGACCTGAAGTGTACACTAAGAAATGATAACCCAGGAGCAGGGTCCAAGATAGTGAGCGTCAGCTGAGCGATAGGTTGGCTGGGTTGAAAATCATAACGATACTGAAAGCATCTACATGGGCCTTTATAATTCATAAGACATTTTCATGTATCTAATCTCAGGCCCTGAGTAAACTGTGGTGATTACCCTGCAAGCTTTACAGGGAGCAGGGGAAAACCAATCATGGAGCAGGACTTACAGTCTGGCCCAGATCAGTTTTCTTTGGCCACATTTAAGCACAGCACAGTTTTTGGAAAAAGTAGATAAGAATTAACTCAGTCCCAAGTATACAACAATTGAAGACAAGTTTACATTGAGATTCTTTGCAAAATGCCTGGCTTCTTTCACAAAATGGTCTCTGTTATAAATAGTTGTGAAGATAGAGGGTTTAGTAAGCATTAATGCCTGTGGTGTCAGGATTGTCCTGGCCTTAACATAGAAGTCTCTTAGGCTGTTGTGAAGCACCAGTGACATCACTTATAAGGATGGGTCTTATGGCCTAAAGTCAATACTCAAAGTTTTAAGGGGAAAGAATGGGTCTGGGATAAATAAATACAGTCTGGAAGATATGGACAGAGCCTGTCTCTTCAGACAGCAAAGCTTCACCAGGTTGTAAAACTCCCTCATTCCTGGCATTTCAGGAGGAGCAGCTGCACACCTCATTCCACTGAAGAGGTGAGCTGTGTGTTTAACTTTCCTGGACCCTCCTGTGCTTCCCTGTGCGCACAAAGCCTTTTTGCCCTCTACTTAGAACATCGAAGACTCTGTTGATTCTCATTTTGACATTGATTGAACCAGGATTTCACAGAGTTTCATTAATCTCTCCGTGGTCATAAGGCTATTAGAGGGAAGAGCTAGGATCTAAGGATTTCTGATGACCAGCCATACTCCTGTTCTCTGGTGAAACTTTGTATCAAGAAATTGTAACGCAAAAAAAAAAAAAAAAAAAATGTCAGGAAACCAGGCATTTTGAAATTATACCAGGCAGCATGTACTCTGAGCAGGTATCTTAGCATTTTCATAGGTTTAGTAGTGATTGATAGAACGGTTTCTGAGGTTACATTTCTCCTCTCCATACTTAGGAAGCAATGTTGAGGAAATGGGAGGCAAGGGTGAAGCAGATTGAAGAGCGGGCATCCCACTATGAGAGGAAGCCATTGTCTTCCGTGTACAGACCAAGACTGGCCAAGCCAGAAGAACCATCCTCCATTTGGAAGCTATTTCACCGTCAGAATCAAGCTTTTAATTTTGTTAAAAGCTGTAAAGAGGTAATTGCTTTGCCTTTATTTTTTTTAATTTTAAGTAACACTCGAGGTTTAAAGAAATGCATTTGCTCACATTTCAGATGAGATACTTGACAAAGAAAATGCAGTAGTAATCTTGATAGCATATGACTTAGAAAAATATCCCTTTAAATTCATTAACCATTACTTTTATTTTAGTAGTGAAAAATAATGACGTTTCTTTTTTAGTTTTATTGTATCTTATGTGTATAAGTGTCTTATCTATGTGTATGTATATGCACCATATGTGTGGAGTGCCCATGGAGTTTAGAAGAGTGTGTCTGATCCCCTGGCACTGGATGTGAACCTCACACATGGTTGTGAGCCACCATGTGGGTGCTAGGACCTGAACCTGGGGCCTCAGCAAAAGCAGCTCTCTTAACCACAGAGCCATCTCTGCAGCCAAAGAATGGCATTTCTGGTCCCACTTACTTTTTAAAAAGTGGAATGTGTAACAACATTGACGGGACACCTGCTGGGAGGTAGGAGGAGCCTATCCCTGACACACTAAGCCAATGAGAGGCGATGCTAAATGGGCCTCGGCCTTACCGAGAACATGGAGCTCAAACACAATTAAAATAAATCAGGCAATAGGTAATATATTGCCTATTGTTTGCTTGTTGGGATCTTATGGAACATAAAGACAAATAAATCAAAAGATACCTATGTAAAATGTACCTGGGGTCAGATGGCTCAGTGGGTAAGGTGCTTGCTGCCAAACCTGGTGACCCGAGTTCAACCCCTGAGACCCACTGGGTAAAAGGAGAGAACCGGCTACCTAAAGTTGTCCTCTGGCCTCCACGTGCATGCCCTGGCAAGAGCATCTCCCTACCCCTCGCGTCTATACATACATACATAAATCTAACAAAAATATTTAAATAATTTAAATATAAAGTGTGAATCTGGTCATTGAGTCCACATAAACGTACAAAGTACTTCATATGGGAGAGAAAGATCTTGTTTTCCTAGAGAAAAGACGTGTATTCAGATTTCAGCGAAAGAGGGAACACTAGAAAAACCTTCTTACTCGTTTTGTGTCAACCTAAGTCAGGAATCAAAAATTAAAATACTGATAGAGTCATTTGAACTTGGTGTTTTCAAAACCAGTCATCAGTGTAAAGTTTATTTCAGAAAGGTTTTTTCTTTCTATTCTGGGAGTTGAACCCAGGCCCTGACATATGCAAGGCAAACATCCTCAGCCCCCAACAGAACTTTCAGTAGAGTCGAGCAAGAGTCTTTGTATGCTTTCTCATTTATGAAAATGGAAATGGCTCATCAGCTACTTCGAGCTAGATGGACAGAAAAATGTTTGTGTCTGTGCTTGCACTAACAGAAGCATTATACAGCAGCCTGAACAGCCCTGTTTCATTTAGGACTATGGCAACTTCTCTTAAACGTTTTACTCCTGTGTACATTTTTTATAGGAAAAGAGAGTTTGTTAATATATTTTAGTTCAAATAGTTAACAGCAATCTGGAGTTACTTTTGTAAAATGAGTCTAACTTCATAAAGGAAGAAGGACTGTCTTAGGTTAAATGAGAGTAAGGGAATGGGCTTTCTTCTCTTGTAAACGTTATTTTTAATCTGGAAAGTTTCTATCCTACATATATATTATGTTGCTGATTTAACGTGGGCACTGGAGAGATGGTTCAGTGATTAAGAGCACTGGCTGCTCTTGCAGAGAATCCACGTTCAGCACCTGGTACCCACCTGGGCATCTCACAACCATCAGCAACTACAGTTTCATGAGATCCAGTCCCCTCTTTGGACCCCCCAAGGGCTCTTTGCATGTATGCAGTACATAGACATACATGCAGGCACTCACACATACATATAAAATAAAATAAATAGTTGAAACCTTTTAGTGTATGAGTTTTGCATAAAAGTATGTCTGTGTACCACATGCACACTGGTGGAAAACAGAAGGGACTGTTAGAGCTCCCACAACTGGAGGTACTGACAGTTATAAGCTGAATAGCTGCCTGTGGGTGCCAGGAATTGAACCTGAATCCTCTGGAAAGAGCAGCCAGTGCTCTTAGCCATTATATCCAGCAAAAAAATTAGTAATTATTTTAAAAATATAGATTTTAGGGGCTGAAGAGATGGCTCAGGGTTAATAGCACATGTTTCTCTTGCATAGGACCTAAGTTTGATTCCCAAATGATAGCTGGAAACCATCCATATGTAACTCCAGTCCCAGGGAATCCAGTTTCCTCTTCTGACCTCTCTGGGTACCAGGCACACATGTGGTAGACAGACAGACAGACAGACAGACAGAAGACAGAAAGACAGACAAAATATTTATATACATGAAATAAAAGGAATAAATCTAAAAGAAAAATTTCAATGTATATATAGATTTGAGATAGCATGGGTCTGATGACTGTCTTGTTTTTAATAATATAATTGTTTGTATTCTAAATTTTGCTATATCGAGTGACAAAGTTCATGAATACTTTTTAGTTACAGCTCAATTTAGATTTTCATGTTGTAAATTTTTCAAAAATTATTCTAAATTTTATAGAGCGTTCACGTATTTGCTTTGGAGTGCAAAAGGGGAAATGGACAACGTATTTACCTTGTAACGTCCTATGCCCAACTTTGGTTTTACTATAAGACCCGGTAAGTAGCAGAGTAGCTCATTAAAGTAAAGTTGTGTTTCCTTTTTTGTTGAAATTAATTTATGCTGAACTAATATCCTCAGTTCGTGGCCACAGGATTAGTTATTTGCCTTAGGGCTACTATTGTAATGAAACACCACGACAGAAAGCAAGTTGAGAAAGAAAAGATTTATTCAGCTTACACCTCCACATTACTGTTCATCATTGGAGGGAGTCAGGATGGGAAGTCAAATAGGGCAGGAACCTGAAGGCAGGAGCTGATGCAGATGCCATGGAAGGGTGCTGCTTACTGGCTTGGCTTAGTCCTTATAGCTCACTCAGCCTGCTGTCTTACAGCACTCAGGCCCACCATCGCAGGGTGGCCTTCCCCAGCTGATCACTAATTAAGAAAATGCCCTGCAGGCTTGTCTGCTTACAGCCCAGTCTTCTGGAGGCATTTTCTCAGTTGATGTTCCCTCCTTTCAGATGGCTAAAGCTGTATCAACTAGACATAAAACTAGTCACCACATTATTCTTTCACTATTAGAATTGAATTCTAAAGTTCCTTTGTGAAAGAGGTGGTTGCAGTAGTCACAGAAGCTAATGATAGACAACTTTATCTTTCTGGTAATCATTAACAGAGGTTCCATATTTGACATCATTCTCATAAGATCTTACTATGCAGCTCTGGCTGGCCTGGAACTCAGTGTGTTGACCAGGTTTGAACTCACAGAGGGAGTTCATCCCAGTGCTCATTACCCTCTACTGATGCTGACGTTAAAGGTGTACAACACCATGCTCTGCACATAGACACACTCTTTTAAAGGCTTTTTTGCAGTTATTTCTTTATTTTGCTTGTATGTAAGTGTATGTGTGTGTTCATGTGTGCATATGGACATATATGTACCATTAGCACACAGGTAGAGGTTAGAAGACAGTTTGGGGGAGTTTATTTCTCATCTTCCACCATGTGGGTCCTAGGGATCAGACTCGGGTCATCAGGTTTGATGGTTAAGTGCCTTTACCCACTGAGCTATCTTGCCACCGGCAACCCTCAATAAGTTATGCCGGGAGCAGGATCACACACATTTCTGTATTATAGAACATTTTGTGAACTTTGTGTCTTGCAAGAAAATATTAAACTTTACTGTTATTAATGAACACTTACCGTATTAACTATATAATAAAGGAATGCCTCCCTTTAAGTCAATACAAGGATGCATGTGGGACAGAAACCAAGAATTTTAATGCTGTAACCAGAAATTGAAGTGTCATATTTTCTCAATTGGGCTATATTTTCTTCAGGTCTAAAATAGTGATATTAGAAAGTCGATATATGTTTCAAGGTAATACATATATTTAATATAACTTATATTTACCTATTTCTAAGACATGAGTTATCCATAGAAAGGGGAATGAATCAATATGTATGTCCTTAAGTACTTTCATTATAATGTTGTTTAAGTAACTTAAGTTACAAAACTAGATTTAGTTATGCTACTATACCTGGACCCTAGTCAGAGGGCCTCACCCCCACCCCCAGATACAGAGTTTCTCTCTATAGCCCTGGCTATACTGAGATTCGTTCTGTAGATTAGGCTAGCCCTGAAATCCAGATACCCACCTGCCTTTGCCTCCGAGTGCTGGAATTAAAGGTGTGCACCATCACAACTGGCCCATGAAGGTTCTTAATATAATGTGACAGGGGGTGTCTTATTGAAACTGAATCTCATCGTGGACTGTAAATGCAGTCTGTCAGAATGCACATGGTGATACCTACAGGCACTGCCTGCACAAGAGGATGTAGTCCGTCACTTTTTCTCTTTAACACACCCCATTTGTTTTCTTTTATTTTCATTTATGAGTATGTGTGAGTACCGCATGTGTGCATGTGTGCAGGTGTTGAGGAGGCCAGAAGAGAATGTCAGATCTCCTGGAGCTGGAGTGACAGGCACCTGACACAGCTGCCGAGAACTGAACGCAGGACTTCTGGAAGCGCAGTGCACACTTTTAATCAGTGAACCATCTTTCCAACTCCCACTCTTCCTTTTGAAACTTACTACAGACCTTTTATTTATCTAGAATGTCACCTGAGCTTTATGCATTTGCATACGCGTCAGCTCAAGATCTTACTTACCTTGTCAAAGTCATTTCTCTCATGCCTGCAGAAGATGGACAATTATTAGAGAAACTTAAGTTAGGAAGAGGACAATTCACACATCTAAAAGGGCTGGGTGAAGGTTTCTCAAGACAGAATTTCTTTTTTTAAAACACTTAAATGTATCTTCATAGTGAAAATACAGAATTTAAAAATTTCCACAGAGCCGGGCAGTGGTGGCACACGCTTTTAATCCCAGCACTCGGAAGGCAGAGAGAGGCGGATTTCTGAGTTTTGAGCTATATGATCTAGTGAAGTGGCTCATTTAGAACAGGTGCTCGCTGTGCTAGTCGGACAACCTAGGTTCAGTGCTTAGAACCCATGGTGAAGGAAGAGGCAAGCTGTCCCCTGACTGTCACACCCCAGTGCCCTCTCCTCTACCGCCTGCCAATAATAAGTTAAGAACAATGGGCCGTGGAAGGTACAAATCTAACACTTGTATTATTCATTTAGGAAAACCCTCTTGCACTGCTATGAAGTTATTCCTGAGAATGCTGTGTGCAAGCTTTATTTTGATTTAGAATTTAACAAATTGGCCAACCCAGGAGCTGATGGGAAGATGATGGTTGCATTGCTCATACAGGTAAGTTCTTCTCCACATCCTTCCGTTAATCACTGGCTCTCCTGTGTCACACGGCTTCCAGACTTCTACTTTTCCTTGCTACCTTCATTTTGACAGCATTGTTTCTGTGAGTAAATAATGAAACATAGTGAAAATTCAATTCAATTAAAATATTACTGTATCTAGTTTAAACTAGATGAATGAGAGTTTTCTACTTTGGAACTGTTTTAATTCTCTGACTTTCAGTATAAATATTTACCTGTGGCAAAAGTGAGGTAAAACAAATTTCACTCTTCAAAGTAGACAATGAGATGAAATTCAGGGAAATTTTGACAAAACTAAGTATCATAATGTTTGAACTGGTGTGAATTTTGGAAATCATATCTGTGTTTTCATGGATGAAAAATTTAAGTCTAGAAGAAACCTGTATCTATGTGAATCTTACAGATAAGACACTGAACAAACCTAGAATCCAAATAGTTAGATCTGTTTCATCCAAGAGAAAAGAGTGTAGTGCTAATGTTTACCTTTTTATTTAGCTGTGTCAATAAAAAAAGAATTATATGCACTTATATATTCTCCTCTGTATTTTAAAAACTTAAGATTGTTTTGCAGGAATTGTATGAAAGTTATAGTGCTCATCTGGCCTCAGAGTTGGTTTTAACATTTTTCATTTGAATGTTAACCATAAGATAATGTTATGAAAAATAATTTTGTAACTTGAAAATATATGTAAATTCAAGGGCTGGTGAGATGGCTCAGTGGGTAAGAGCACCCGACTGCTCTTCCGAAGGTCCAGAGTTCAAATCCCAGCAACCACATGGTGGCTCACAACCATCCGTAACAAGATCTGACTCCCTCTTCTGGTGTGTCTGAAGACAGCTACAGTGTACTTACATATAATAATAAATAAATCTTTAAAAAAAAAAAAAAAAAAAGAAAATATATGTAAATTCAAATGTTCTTGTAAAGGATGTCTGCTGATTTTGTTAGATCTTTGCATATTTGACTTTAAGTTTAATTTAAAGATATTTGTAAATTCTTCTGGCTTTGAAGCGAAATGAATATATATGAAATCCTCCTTAATTCTCCCAACTTAAAAAGTTGTACTCTTCTTAAAATAGCCACTGAACAGTCAAGTAAGTCCGATGCCTTGTTTCACTGTAGTTGGTAATTGTATGGATTTTGTTGTTAGCGCTGCTGTGGGCTTTTGGGGCTTTTATGTCCTGACACGTGAGGCTGTCCTGCACACTCAGACTCTGCATGTTGTAATTACAGGCGTAAGCCTCTGGCTTAGTTTGTGACTTGATGCTTGTCATAAGTCATCAGTATTGACTTTGCCTGGTATGTGATATAGTTCAGCAGTCTAAGATAGGATTTCTTACACAGATGGGTTACAAAGATCTAAGATTCAGAGGTTTTTCATTGCTGCTTAAACATATTGTTCCTATTAAAGTTCTACAATGTATTACAGCGTAGAAATATCCCTAATGTAACCAACACCAGGCTACCACACTTCTGTAACAGATTTAATAAACACATGGAAAGGTTGTCTAAGTTTAAATTTTTCTCTTTTAATTCATTATATCTTATTGATATAAACACTGAAGAACCAATTTATATCAGGAAAATATGGAAACCATTGTAGAAATCTAACTTCAAAATTGCATAACAATTTTATTTAACATGTGTACTACTTGATAGTGCAGTTCATATTAGTGTTGTTTTAATATAACTTAATAAGTATATTGAAATCTAAGTTTCTTTGCATGTAACTATGTTATAGTCTAGTAAATACTCTTTGAGTCTGATAAGGCTTTACTTAGGTTTGCTATTTGTTGTTTCCTTTTTATATTTTAGTGTTATTTGTTTTTGGGTTTTGGCATGCATGTGCCACAGTTCACCTGTGGATGTGAGAAGAGAACTTGCTGGACTTCATTCCACCATGTAGGTCTGGGGTGTCAAACAGGTGCCACCAGGTGCCTTTATTCACTGAGCCATGTTGCTGGCCAAAGCAAGGTTACATGTAGCCCCAAATGGCGTCCAACTCACTATGTAGCCGTGGAAACCCTGAACCTCTGATCCTTCTGCCTCTGTCTCCCAATTAAGTGCTTAGATTACAGGTGTGTACCACCACACCCAACACACTTGATTATTCTTGTCTTTAAATTAACAGACAGTTAATAAATAACACTTTAATGATAACTGGCTATACTGTTGATACCTTTGGGTACTGATACATATCAGTAAAGCCACTCCTACCAATTAGGATGAATTCTGGTGCTAATGCATTTTGTCATTAATGCAGATTGCTTAAGTAAGTATATGTTTTAACCTCCAAGTTCTGTAGTGTAGTTGCATAAATAACTATAATTCTGTTTACAGTTTAACTTGGGAAATATAATTTAGGAATGGTTAATTACTAAAACTAAAGAGCCACTGAGTGTATTCTCTGTAATGTCAAAGCACAGAATTCCATTCAAATACCAAAAGCTCTTCAGCATCTAGTGAGTGTCAAGTTCTTTACATGAGCTATAGGAATGAAAGAATAATAAATTAGGTTTGAGTTAGCTGCCATAAGGGAAAAAAAAATCCAACATTTAAGTAGCTTAAACAAGACCAGGCCATGGCATAACTTTAATCCCAACACTTGAGGCAGAGGCAAGTGAATCTCCGAGTTCAAGGTTAGCCTGGTCTACAGAGCAAGTCCTAGGACAGCCATAGCTACCCAGAGAGACCCTGTCTTAAAAAACAGATGCAAAACAAGCGCATAAAAATAAACAAACAAAAACCATCTTAAACAAGATGGAAACTTGCCTGTTGCTCATGTAATATTCAATGTGATTCTATTGTATTAAAAACAGAATACTTGCTGGGCGTGGTGGTGTACACCTTTAATCCCAGCGCTCGGGAGGCAGAGGCAGGTGGATTTCTGAGTTCGAGGCCAGCCTGGTCTACAAAGTGAGTTCCAGGATAGCCAGGGCTATACAGAGAAACCCTGTCTCCAAAAAACAAAACAAAAAGAGTACTTTATTTTTCCCAAGTTATTAGCTTATTTATATTGTCCAAGTTTGCTTGCACTGCTTTATCTACATTGGTAGAAAATGAAGTGGGCCAGGACATTCTCCCTGTCTGTAATACAAAGGAAACAGATATCAAAGTAATGATATAAATCAGTGTTAAACTGCAGCTATGTAAATACTTCAAAGAGCTATCTAGGAGTAATTTGACATCAAGGGAGTAATTTGACACCTTTAGAATTTACTAAAGAGAGGTGAGGTCAGATGGTGGAAATCTAGTAATATGAAAACATTGGTAGCAGGTGGAATTCATTGTAAAACTATTAGATATTTACATGATTGGCAAACCTTTAGAAACATTTCTGCTTTTTCCATGTATCCTCACATGGTAGCGAGTGCTTCATTTTGCAGATGAGAAGATTGACAGCAACAGGGAGAAGCGATTTGTCTTGATGCTCCATAGGAAATACTTTAAGCAGTTACCCATGTGAAGCACCGTGCTAACTCCTTAGTCTTATTTTCTCATTAAAAGCTGGGTGATACTGCCTATCCCTTCCTCACAGCTGAGGAATGCCAGAAGTAGATCTGAGCAGAGCCATGGGGCCCGTAAGTGGCAGAGCCAAAACTCAAACTTAGTGTTCTCTCAAACCGAATCTTGAGCTCCCGAGCCGTGTGCTTTCAGGCTGTATTAGTCATAGATTTAGATTCAAAAGGAATGAGAGTTTTTCTAAGAATGAAAGTTGTAAAAGAACTAGAACTAGAAACTGTAACTTTTAGCTACTATGCTCACTAGTGTTTTGTCAGCTGGACACAAGCCAGAGTGATTTGGGGAAAGAATTTAATTTGAGATTTGGGAGAGCCTGTGGGCCATTTCCTTGCTTTAGTGATTGATGTGCATGGGCCTGGCTCACTGTGGGGGGTGGTCCCGGATGGTGTGAGAGCAAGCCGTGAGGAGTAAGCCAATGGCAGCATTTCTATGTTCCTCCTGCATCAGTTCCTGCCCTGACTTCCTTGCATGATGCACTACAAGCCATATCTGGATACACCCTTTCCTCCCTGAGTTGTTTTTGGTCATGATGTTTTACCACCGTAGAAACCCTAAGAGAAGCTAGTGTTTGAGGAGGAACTTAAAAAGCTGCTTTTTATTATGCTTTTAGAGAAGGTTAGTATATAAAGTGCTTGACTTTTGACTTTTAGGAGTCTTTTTCAGTCCTGAGAGACTGTTTTTTTTTTTTAAATGCATTTGGAAGTTTTGCCTTCATGTATGTCTGTGCACCATATGTTAGCCTGGTGCCTACAAAGGCCAGAAGACAGAATTGCATTCCCTGGAACTGGAGTTACATGTGGTTGGTGAACTACCTTATAGCTGCTGAGAATCAAACCTTGGTTCTCTGAAAGAGTAGCCAGTGCTTTTAACTACTGGGCTATCTTTCCAGCCCTAAGAGAAATGCTATTTTTAATTATTATTTTTCAGGGCTGGAGAGATGGCTCAGTGGTTAAGAGCACCGACTGGACTGCTCTTCCGAAGATCCTGAGTTCAAATCCCAGCAACCACATGGTGGCTCACAACCATCTGTAATGAGATCTGACATCCTCTTCTGGTGCATCCGGAGAAAGCTATAGTGTACTTAAGATATAATAATAAGTGAATCTAAAAAAATTATTATTTTCAGAATTGTATGTGTATGGATGTTTTGTCTGCGTGCATGTTTGTGTATCAAAGGCATGTCTGGTGCTCAGAAGACAGACGAGGCTACTGGAATTCTTTGAATGGAGTTACACATTGTTGTGAGCTGCTATGTGGGACTTCTGGGGGAGCAGGCAGTGCTCTTAACCCCCAAACCATCTTTCTGGCTCTACTGACAATTTTGTTTGTTTGTTTGTTTTTCGAGACAGGGTTTCTCTGTGTAGCCCTGGCTGTCCTGGAACTCACTTTGTAGACCAGGCTGGCCTCAAACTCAGAAATCTGCCTGCCTCTGCCCCCCAAGTGCTGGGATTAAAGGCGTGTGCCACCACACCCGTCGACAATTTTTTATATGAATTTATGTAGTAATTTTAAATGATGTGTTTAAACTTACGAGTACATTGGTAATGCTGCTGTATTGTCAGTGTCCTGGTGATGACTCATCTCTTTTGTAACAAGGTAATTGTATATTTATCCTGGTGAGAGAGAAATCCAAAACATAAACCATACATTATGTACGTACGCTTGTTTTTAGCATGTTTGTAAAGCACTTGAGGAGTTTTACAATGTTCAGTGCTCAGCCGAAGATGTTTTCAACCTGGATTCCAGCACTGAAGAGAAATTTAGCCGACACCTAATATTTCAGCTCCACAATGTGGCATTTAAAGATAACAGGCATGCTGGTGAGTACCTTTAAAAGATTCTAGTTATATTCAAAACTTGTATTTTCCTACTTCTCTTGAAATTTTCTAGAGGTTGCTTGCCTATTCTAAAAAGATGAAGTGAGTTTTCTTGAGTGCCCTAAGCTCTTGCCCTGTCTATATCCGGTAGTTTCACCTACTAAGGATATCAGTGGTACTAGTGCCTCTTATCATACACATTGGGACAACTATGAATGTCCTGATACTGGTTTCTGTTCCAACAGGATTCATTTCAGCTTTCTGGAGACGTCATAAGAGGCCTTATCTGTGATGCCGAATATCTGTACTTCTGACCTTTGCTTCAGCCTTAAATAAGCCTTAGTTTGTGGGCTTGGGCCCTGGTCATATCATGAAGGGCTTTTATCCCAGGAAGAACTTTAGAACTGCAGTAACAGCTGGGTGCACAAACCTGAAAATATAAGCAGAGTAATTGCCATAGACAGATGAAGGCCGGGGTATAAAAGGAAGTCAGTCCAGAGAAGATGAAAATAGGCCAACTGGGAACGCCTAAATCTCAGGTCTAAAGAAAGGCGAGAATCCCTGGTGCTCATCAGGGCCTTAGGCTTGAGGAGTATTGGCTCATATCCTTGCAACAGGCAATCAAGTTTCAGATCTTCAACTGCCCTGTAGCTTCATAGTCACCTAGAATAAAGGTGTGAGCGTAGTCATTGAGGGACTAGCCTGAGCTCTGAAGCCAAGTGCTGGAGTAGAGAAGTGCCGGGTCACAGTGAGCTAGTGTTGCTCTTATCTCCCCACTGTTAGTTGGCTTCTGTCCTCTCAAGCTTATATGTTAGCAGCTGCAGCTTGATGCTTGAGCCTGTATTCACTTTACCATCGTCATCCACGGCTTCGAATATCATTACCACTGATGCTATATTAGCCTAGATTGTTCCAGACACCAGATTCCTGCAACTTCCCACCAGTACTTCCACTCAGACATTTCACCTCAACCTGTCCTTCCCAAGTTCCTTATCTTTCCCTAAGAACTTGTTCCTTCTCCTGTCTGTTAGTGTCAGTCCCCGGCAAAAAAAAAAAAAAAAAAAAAAAAAAAATTCAGGAGGGTGGATGTGTCCATGATAGGCACAAGTACATGAGACAGTCCAAGCTTCCTGGTGTGTGCCTCTGTGTGTGTGTATATATGTGCAGGCAAGTATGTGCACGCACATGCATGTGAGCATGTATATGCATGTATGTAGTATCAGTTATCACTCTCCAGTTTACATGTTGGTGTGGTCTTCAACCACTGTAGATCTTTCCACTTGTTTAGTCAGCTAAGCAAGAGCAGTGTGCCTCAAACTTCAGGGCTCATTCTTTGCCTTAGGGACAAGTGCACCCACTTTAACTTGCACAGTTAGGCTCACTGGGTTCTAACCTCACCCCTCCACTCCATCCTTAACTTAGTTCCCACCTCGGCGTGTTTCTCTAATGCTCAGACCTCTTTACTTTCTGTTGCTATCTGGGCTCCAGTTCAGATGGTCTATCAAGACTGACCTTGAAGGTCAGCTGAGAGGCTGTTCTGTCACTCTAACCCTGACATTTAAAAGGCTGGTATTCTTCTGGGTTACAGTGTCAAGTGCTATGATATGAAAGCACTTAGCACTTCCTAGGGTAGTTTCCTGGTTTGTTTGTTTTTTATTGCTATTCTATATAGTGTGCTTGTGTATGCATGCTTGCATATGCAATGTGTGTATGTGTTTGTATGTGTATCTATGTGTATGTACGCATGCAGGGTGGGGTATAAACATATGTCCACATATGTGTGCAGGCCAGAGGTGGCATGAGGATACCTTCCTCAATTACTTCCCCACCTTATTGTTTTAAGACAGACTCTCTTTTTAACCTGAACATTGCCATTTCAGCTAGGCTGGCTGGCTAGCAAGGCCCTGGTATCTGCCAGATGCCAAGCACCAGCCTTGGCTTAGTTGGGGTCCTAAGGAAGGGGTGTTTGTGAGTGGAGAAAGAAATGACTCAAAGTCAGTCTTAGGTGCAAACTGACAGCTCTGTGCTCTGCTAAGTCTGGCTCTCCAGACAGCTGCATAGATAGCAGCTCCTGCAGATCAAAGCCCAGTCTTTTATTTATAATCAGTTCAATCATCCACCCCAGGCTCCCTTCAGATTTTCCCACGAATCAGCATTTTCTGACCTTCACTTCTTGATTTTTAGAAAAGACAGCAAGTACACTTTTTTAACATAGCAAATAAACTCAGAGATCCGTCTGCCTTTGTAAGCATAGACAGTAAACTAGCTGGGTGGGATCTCTCTCTGAGATCACCATTTCCACCAAGCCTGGGCCTAAACTTGCTCTGTCCCTGGCTGACCTTGAACTCAGAAATCTGCCTCCTTTTGTAAACATAAAGAATAAACTTAGCTGGGTGGGATCTTACCCTCCAATAACCACTCCCCAGATCTGTTTATCTCCTTCCTTAATATCTTTCTGACAAGCTAGCTCCTAGTGCAGCTGCCTCTATTCTTTTAGGCCCCTCATAAAATTCGTATTGTATCCTTCTATTTTGCATAGTTGAGAAATTATGCATTTTTAAAGATTTAATTATTTTATTTTATGTATTTTAGTACACCATTGATCTCTTCAGACACACCAGAAGAGGGCATCAGATCCCATTGCAGATGGTTGTGAGCTACCATGTGGTTGCTGGGAATTGAACTCAGGACCTCTGAAAGAGCAGTCAGTGCTCTTAACCACCAAGCCATCTCTCCAGCCCGAAATTATACATTCTTGAACTTATGTTTTCAGAGTTCTTTCCCACCTGAAGGCCACAGCCTTTACCATTTTGAGGACTTTAGACACATCCTCACCTCCTGGCTTGTGCTACTTCTAATTCTCATGGCGTCATTAACCTTGGAAGAGAGAGCATCCCCTGCAGAAGGAACATAAAGTACATTATCTACATTACTATACAAATAAGCTTCACACCCAGCAACCACTAATACTCTTAGAGACCCACACCTCGCTAGCCCTGTGCTAGGGGTGGGAACTGTGTCACACTGTGACTCAGCAGCCTGATTCTTCTCTCCAGTACCAAAGTTACAGTTGGCATAGCCATGCTTGGCCTTTTTTATGTGGTTTCTTGGAATCTGAACTCAGGGACTCAGGCTGATGCTGCAGATGCTCTCTTATATATGGAGCCATCTACCTAGTTCTCCTTAAGCCAGCCAGCCTGCCTGCCTGCCTGCCTGCCTGCTTGCTTGCTTTGGTTTTTGGTTTTTCACTGTATAATAGCCTTGTCTGTCCTGGAACTCACTCTGTAGACCAGGATGGCCTTGAACTCAGAGATCTGCATTTCTACCTCCGAGTGCTGGGATTAAAGGGGTGTGTCACCATCCCCTGGCTACTTAATGTTTAATTCCAGGGACTGTTGTTTATTTCCTGTCTTCAGGGCTTAGCATATATTACTACTGTTCTTAATAATCTTTAGAATATTAACAATAATAAAGAGAAGTGAACATTTAATCACTATTTGCTGAGTGAATGCACCAATGACGAGTAGAGTATGAAAACAGAGTCCTGAGGAAGGCCTTTCTGTGATTCCTGTTTCCTTCTCACAATTTGCTCTCCGGTTGCTCCCTGTAAGGCTGAATGTTGAGAGTCTAGCTAGAGGAGGAGAACAGATAGTTGCTAGTAACTAGCAGTCTCGGCTACAGGTATCTTCAGAAAGCAGGTCACATTTGGTCTGAAATTGGGTAGAATTTCAGCATACAGAGAGTAAGAAAGCCTTTACTGTCATCAAGCATAGCCACAGTAAGAACTCAGTCACACTGGGCAAATAGGCGATCATCCTAGACTGTCTCTACAGTCAGAATGCAGATTCAGGGCATATAGACCAGCCTGCATCTCCACCTCATTTCCTCTTTCTTGGTGTTCCTCCTGATAACACTTCAACTTCCTGTTAGTAGCCTTGCAGAAAGAGGAACTGAGTCAAATGGAAAAGATCACAGAACATTCTCTGCACTGTACTCTCCTGCCACAGATCAGAGGAGAGACTGGCACAGGCTGGACGAGTGCCATCATGCTGCCATGTTAGCTCCCTGCCAAGGGTCAAAGGCCTAGCTTAGTGCTGCCAACATACCCATTTCTGCAGTCCAGTTCTCACTCTTCCTTACTTGGGCCAGGTAGATGGAATTAGACATTTCCAGGGAAGTCAGCTTTATTGATTTATGTTTATATTATTTCATAATCTTTGCTATGCCATATCTTGTTAACCAGGGTTACTTGCTCTCCTTCATTCCAGAAACAATCAAATTTAAATGTTATTGCAAGGTTCCTCTGTGTGTGTGTGTGTGTGTGTGTGTGTGTGTGTGTGTGTGTGTGTGTGAATCTATGCCACATGAGGGCAGGTGCCCCTGAGGTCATAAGCAAGTGTCAAGTCCCTAGAAGCTGGAGTTACAGCAGTTATGAGCTGCCTACCATGGGTACTGAGAACCGAATCCTGGTCCTCTGGAAGATCAGGAAGCACTCTCAAGCACTGAGCCACCTCTCCAGCCGGTATTTTATTTGTTTTGAGACAGTCTTGCGATGTAGCAGAGCTGACCTGACACTGTCACCTGCTTCTGTTTCCTGAGAGATGGGACAACATGCATGTGCTGCCGTATTCCATTGCAGTTTCTTTTAAAATTGCTAACTATGTGTCATCATGGTGATTGAGGCCTGGAGTTCTAGAATTAGGGAGGCTTACGCAGGATGATCGCAAGTTCAGGGACATCCTGGGCTGTATAGCACAACCCTGCCTCAGAAAAGCAAAATGAATTGTATTTGTTTCTTTGCATAGGAAAATCTTATTTAGAGAAAGAAGATTTTGATTATAAAGCATGTGCGTATTATGACTTAAAGATATATAAAGTCTTTATATATATAGGGTATACATATATAAAGCCTTTCTGTTATAAAAATGATAAATAAGCCCAAATTTACACTTAGAGCAAAGGTTTTCTTTTCTTTTTTATAATGATAAAGCCTTTATTTTTTATTTTTAAAAAAGATTTATTTATTATATGTAAGCACACTGTAGCTGTCTTCAGGCACACCAGAAGAGGGCATCGGATCTAATTACAGATGGTTGTGAGCCACCATGTGGTTGCTGGGAACTGAACTCAGGACCTCTGAAAGAGCAGTCAATTCTCTTAACCACCGATCCATCTCTCCAGCCCATAGAGAAGGTTTTCATACATTGTTTTGTATATGCAATATTATATATAAAGCAACTTAATGGTTGAATTATGCTTGATTTTGTTATATAAATAGTCCATGTAAATATAAGAAAGTTCAGTTATCTCACCAGTTTTTCACAGTGCATGTAGAACAGACTCTCATATACAAATTATACGAATTGCTTTAATTCTAGATATTATTTTTTATTTTTTAAAAAGATTTATTTATTATATGTAAGCACACTGTAGCTGTCTTCAGGCACACCAGAAGAGGGCATCAGATCTAATTACAGATGGTTGTGAGCCACCATGTGGTTGCTGGGAACTGAACTCAGGACTAAAGCCATAATTCACCTTTGAGGGTGGTAGATGGTTGGCAACAGCCTTGGGACTATTAAAATGAGGGTTCTTGGGGCATGCTGTAGCTGCTGAAGGAGAGAGAATAAGCCCATCAGACTCTGCCAACCTGCTGACGCTTTGGGGGAGGGGTGGCAGACGCTTGGTGTGCTTCCCTGTCTGCATTTGGTGACCACCTTGTCCTTCAGTCACTGCCTAGAAGCCCTTCTGCTCCATTTGTAGCAGTGAAAGTGGACATTTCTGCTGACAGCATGTTGGGCTCAAGTCCATCCTAGCAACATGGTGTGTTTACAACTGACACCCACTCATGCCAATTGGAGCTGAGAAGATAAAGATTACACATGAGAGGATGTGGTAGAAGAGACATGCTACAGTTTGTAGTAGTAGCTGAGGAAAGGCACTATTGCATAAATAGACACTGTTATAGTCTATAGAAAATAAGAGTTACACTGAAATCGTAATACTTTTGATCCTTAGGTAATTTTGTGAGAAAAATTTTGCAACCTGCTCTTCACTTGATTGCCGAGGATGATGAAGCTAAGGTCCCAGAGGCGGTGGGCCAGGACGCCTCCGGTTTTTCTGTTACACCATTAAAACAAGAGATTTCAGAGGCCCGGGAGAAGGTGGGGTTGCCTAAGCAGTGTGACCCCGATCTTTCATTTTTAGTTGTGAAAAATCACATGGGAGAAAAATGCCTTTTTGTGGATCTAGGTGAGTAACATTGGCACTGTCCACTGCCCTGCGTCCTTGTGAAAGGCAAGTCTGGACCTGCGTGGGCTATGCTTAGGTGCTGTCATCCACTGGGAATAGATTGTTGCTTGTTGAGTGACGACGTCAGATTCATCCTCCGTTTACTTTGATTATCCAGTCGCCCCAGCACGTTTGTTGGCAGTGACTGTCATTCCCCACAGCTCAGCAGTACACTTTGCCATCACCAGAGTCTGTGCGTATTTCAGACTCTGGGCCATTCTGTTACTCACTCTGGCTATCATTTCCTGGGCTGGCACTGGTGCAGGGTAGGCTCCCCCACTTATGCAGTGTTCTCTCATTTGTTTTCTGGACAGCATTCTTACATATAATTCATTGAGCTTGTTATAGACACTCTGTTTTCTCTTGGTGCCTCCCTTTCTCTGGGGTCTTGTGTCACAGTTCTTTGTCAGCTCTCAGTCAAAACTTTTATTTCTGGCACTTTGTCCCGCTCTTCTGTTTGCTTTTCCTTGCATAGCTGCTCCAGAATCATTGTGAGCTATCTGCATGTGGCCTTCTTTCATCCTAATGTCAGATTATCTTAATTTATACATTGCTTTAATTTTCAGCATGGGAAATACTCATCTTTCCTAGCAATTTTGCAGGAAAGTATTGTCTGCTGACATAAAACAAATTGTGGAAACATGCATTAATTTTTAAAATTTATTTTTGTTGTAGGAGTGTATACAAAAAACAGAAACTTTCGACTGTATCAGTCATCCAAAATAGGAAAGTGTGTGTCTTTGGAGGTTGCTGAAGATAACAGATTTATTCCAAAACAGTCAAAAGATATTTCTGAGGAAAACCAGTATTTCCTATCTTCCCTGGTGAGCAATGTCAGGTCTGTAGAACTAGAATCAACCCGCCATATATACCATCATATATAATATAGGTAGCACTGGATACTGCTAAATGTAAATGTCTATATCTGAAAAATAATAGCAAGAAATGTTTCTAACCATTTAGTTTCTTCCTTATATCTTTTTATGATTATGTGTAATGCACTTTCCAGTTATTCTAAAATCACTACTTTATAAAGGAGAAAAAATACTATTTACATTGTATTTAAAAGTATAATTACTACTGTCTCATTTTCTTTCCACATATACACATATATATTTAGACCATTCATAGCCCGCTGTTCTGGTCACTATGTCTGCCTTGAGTATGACTCAGCTGTAGAGCTCTTGCCTGGAATACTCAGAGCCCTGTATTTGATCCTCTGGACTAAGCCCCAGAAAAAAGGTTTTAATTGGGATCATACTTATATGGTTTTGTCACCTGACTTGTTCTGTTTAATATCATATCACAAATTCTTGCCAAGCTAATAGTTTGTCAGTAGTTGTGAATAAAACATTTAGTATTATAAGTTTTATACTATAATAGCATGCTTTATTATCAGATCTGTTGTCGCAGGTTAGGTTTCTGTTTTGGTAACTAATTCCACCTTTACTAGACTGGCAATTACATCAAACTGTGGTTAGTAGGCCCATCCGTATCTGTAAGTCTAGCACTTGAGAGGTGGACATGCAAAGATAAGGAGTTCAAGATCAACATTCACGCTGGGCGTGATGGTGCACGTCTTTAATCCCAGCACTTGGGAGGCAGAGGCAGGCGGATTTCTGAGTTCGAGGTCAGCCTGGTCTATAAAGTGAGTTCCAGGACAGCCAGGGCTATACAGAGAAACCCTGTCTTGAAAAAAAAAAAAAAAAAATCAACATTTATTATGTAAGTTCAAGGCCAGGAGGGCTCCACGAGGCCACGTGGTAAGCCTTCATCACCCTGCCGCCCCCCCCCACCAAACCAACAAACACAAGCAAAACCCTGAAACAAACAAAAGTAATTAAGAACTGGACTAAACCACATTAACTTGCTATGTTGTTTTTTCTGTTTACCTCCCTCAAAAGTTTTTGTTTTGGAGTTTTGGTTTGGTTTGGGATTTTTTTGTTTTTTGGGTTTGTTTGTTTGTTTTTGGCAGAGACTCACTGTGTAGTCCTGGTGGGCCTGGAATTCACTATGTAAGCCATGCTGGCCTAAAATTTATAGAAATCCACCTGCTTCTGCATCTTCCCAGAAGTTTTTAAGAAGACGTTTCCATGGAAATTAACTTTAAGAATAATTAATAAATATTTTAAATAAATAAATAACTTTAATAAATATTAAGTGGGGCAGTGGTGGTACATGCTTTTAATCCCAGCACCCTGGAGACAAAGGCAGGCAGATCTCTGAATTTGAGGCTATCACAGCCAGGGCTATCAGAGAAACCCTGGCTCAACATACATTGATTAATTAATGTTTAGGGTATGTTTCTGTAGGGAAAGCTGTGAGTAGTGGGAAGATAGATAACGTCCCCCATATATCTCTGTTCCTCAGAAGTGAGTTGAAAGTCTTTTAAAGTGTAAATACTGACCTTCCAGGGTTGTTGAATTAAGTTTAGAACATTCACGTACCACATCCGTAGCAGTGGCCAGCACGCACTGGAGGTACAGGGTGTGCGCCTGCGAAAGTGTTGTAGCGCTCAGAGGGTCTCAACCTTCCGACCACAGCAACCTTTTAACAAAGTTCCTCATGTTGTGGTGACCACAGCCATCAAAGTATTTTGTTGCTACTTCATAACTAGAATGTGATACTGTCATGAATCATAATGTAAATATCTGATATGCAGGATATGTAATGTGTGACTCCTATGAAAGGGTTGTGACTCCCAGGTTGCGAACCACTGGAGTCCTACATAGTTTCAGTATAGCCTCACAGAAGTGGGCGGTTCTCATCTTAAATAAGGCTCGCTCCCCTACACTTTGCATAGAATTGCTCTTCTAGACCCAGCTATTTCAGTCACACCTCCCATGCTTCCATTATCTTTTCTTCTCTTTTGTTATTCATAGTTTTAAATCCTAGCAGAAAGTCCAAAGGTCTGTGTGTTTGGAAGTAGAACTATACCTTCAACCATTTCAGTATCCTAGAGTCCTTGGATCACTCTGTGAAGTGTCTTAAACAGTACAAGTTATGATCTTATTGTTATGTGTTTTGTGGTAGGACTGGTGCTCAGGCTATAATAGTGGAGCAGCATCTTTAGTCATGCTACTTCAACTCTAACAGTGTACTTTATTTCTTTATACATTTTCTTTAGATTCTCAGATACTCTGCGAGTTCTCACATGCCACCCATCTCAGACTAAACGAAAGCGGGCTGAGTGTTTTAACAGTACTGGCACTTCAGGTAACTTTAAACAATTTCACGTTAAAATTGACGGGTCTAAGATCTACTTTGCCTTAAAGGTCTTAAATCTTAAGTACTCATATCTGCTGGTCATACGAAAACTAATTCCTCTAGGTTTCTAACCAGGTTGGAATACTATAAAAAATTATAGGTGCTTATTAATTAAAACACCTGATTTTCATTTTGTGCTAAGAATATATTCCTTAAGGAACATATAAATGCTTTATATTATTTAAAGAATATACAAATAATGTATTTTATATAAAACAAGCACATCAAAATATGACTAACCTTTCACCCTTTTTTTTTTTTTTTTTTTTTTTTGGGTTTTCGAGACAGGGTTTCTGTATAGCCCTGGCTGTCCTGGAACTCACTCTGTAGACCAGGCTGGCCTCGAACTCAGAAATCCGCCTGCCTCCCGAGTGCTGGGATTAAAGGCATGCCCCACCATGCCTGGCTCACCCTATTTTTTTAAACAAGTATTTTTTGTGATGGATGTTTTGACTGCATGTTTGTCTGTGCACCAAGTGCATGTCTGAGGCCTATAGAGGCCAGAAGTAGTCACTAAACTCTCTCTCCAGCCCCTCGTTCATAATGAAACACAGGTGGCTTGATGAGATGGCTAAGCAGGCAAAAGCATGTGCCACCAAGTGCCTGACAACCCAAACTCAGTCCCCAGGGCCCACATGAAAGTCAAGAACCAACTCCCACAACATGGCTCTGACCTCCACACTCAATCTGCAGCATGCACACACACACACACACACACAGAAACACAGACAGACAGACAGACAGACACACACACACACACACACACACACACACACACACACACAAAATGTACTTTTAAAACTTACAGGTAAGCCGGGTGTGGTGGTGCACGCCTTTAATCCCAGTAGAGGCAGGTAGATTTCTTAATTCGAGGCCAGCCTGGTCTACAAAGTGAGTTGTGAGTTCCAGGACAGCCAGGGCTATATAGAGGAACCCTGTCTCGAAAAAAACAAAACAAAATAAAACAAAACATTACAGGTAACTGCTACAGAAGAGTCCCATTACCCTTGTACTACAGGAGTTCTCCACATATGTCTCTATCATACATTGCCCATTCCTGTACTGAAGAACATAAAGGGTTTTTTTCCCTAAAGTTTCTTATATAAATTCTCCGATAAATACTTTTATTTACATATGTTGTTATATCAATATAGTAGTGAAAACTGTTAGCAAAAACTCCAGACAATCTAAATATACAAGATAAACAGGATGACATACTCCAAACTGTAAGTTTAGATTTGTAAGGCTCAGACAATGGATAAGACACCCATTGATGATGATAAGAGAAAAAGTAGATTCTAGAACCACAAGTGTGGGGCTGGGGATGCAGTTTAGTGATAATGCACTTGCCCAGGACTTAATAGATTCCCTGCTGCTATAAAAACACAGACACAGCTGGGCATGGTGGTGCCTTTAATCCCAGCACTCAGAAGGCAGAGGCAGGTGGATTTCTGAGTTCGAGGCCAGCCTGGTCTACAAAGTGAGTTCCAGCACAGCCAGGGCTACACAGAGAAACCCTGTCTCGAAAAACCAAAACAAACAAACAAACAAAAAACAAAAAACACAGACACAAATTATATGATAGCTAGCCTATTAAAAATATGGGCAATATTTTCCTGTGTTTATTTCCTCTGATTATTTAAGATATATTTCTAGACATTATCTGGGAATGTTTCTCGTTTCTATAATGAAATATTTTCCAAAATGTCTCCAGTTATATTTAACTATTTTAATAGAAATACTGACTTTAAGAAAACTAGATTTTCCTGTCATTAAAACTAAATGAGTTTGTGAACTGGTTACTCTAAGTTACGGCAGTAGATTCTTAGATATAAAAGTCCACTGCCCTCCAGTGAGAGACTCCAGGAAACACAGATTGAGTTTATGATTCCCTGGGTGATGGAGCCCTTCGGTCCCTCAGTAAGAAAGAACGTAAGACTTTGGCTGACTCCTGTGACTTGAGTGTCTAGGAGGAAGCATGGGTCCATTTTCACTGGTGGGCGAATAGTTTCCGTTGACTATCTTACTCAGTCTTATCTTGGAGGAGGCATCTGGACAGAGGCTGACACTATCATTGTAAAGCAGTAACGGTTGCTGTGTTAGCCCAGAGTTTTTGGCCATTTCTGTAGTTTGGTTGTTTATATTATCTCCTTGCTCAGACAAGACTGCAGAGAGGTCTGGTTTAGTCTAGAATCCTTTGACTTCAGAGTGGCCTCAGTATCTACCTACTGAAGGCTGTGGCCTCATTTATGTTTCACAGCAGAAATCAGGACTGAAACAGGAATGGCCAGCTTGAGGTAGCACCCAGGCCTAACCAGGAGCCCAGTGCAGCCATTGAGCTGAGGGTCTACTTTTCTCCTTGTCAGAGTGAAGAAAACAGGCAAAACAGGCCCTTTATAAAAACTAGCCAACACTTGCCCCAATCGAAGTTTGAATCTTAACTACCTCCTTGAAGCAGTGCAAGAGCCCAAGAAGCAACAGTAAGGCGAGTTGCAAAGAGGGTGAAGAATCTTCAATTTTACAAAAGAGTAATTTTTTTTCTTTTCTTTTCTTTTTTTTTTTTTTTTTTTGGTTTTTCGAGACAGGGTTTTTCTGTGTAGCCCTGGCTGTCCTGGAACTCACTCTGTAGACCAGGCTGGCCTCGAACTCAGAAATTCGCCTGCCTCTGCCTCCCAAGTGCTGGGATTAAAGGCGTGCGCCACCATGCCTGGCTCAAAAGAGTAATTTTATCAACGTTTAACTTTTCAACATTTAACTGTTCTCATTTATAAATACTTCTCTGAAGAAGGAAGACCAAAGTGTAGATACTTTGATCCTTCTTAGAAGGAGGAACAAAATACCCATGGAAAAAGTTACAAAGTTCAGAGCAGAGACTGAAGGAATGACCATCTAGAAACTGCCCCACTTGGGGATCCATCCCATAAACAACCACCAAACCCAGATACTATGGCAGATGCCAACAAGAGCTTGCTGACAGGAGCCTGATATAGCTATCTCATGAGAGGCTTTGCCTGAATAATACAGAAGTAGATGCTCACAGTCATCCATTAGACAGAGCACAGGGTCCCCAATGAAGTACCCAAGGAGCTGAAGGGGTTTGCAGCTCCCTAGGAGGAACAATAATATGAACTAACCAGTAACCCTAGAGCTCCCTGGGACTAAACCACCAATCAAAGAAAACACAAGGAGGGACTCCTGGCTCTAGCTGCATATGTAGCAGAGGATGGCCTAGTCAGTCATCAATGGGAGGAGAGGCCCTAGGTCCTGTGAAGGTTCTATGCCCCAGTGTAGGAGAATGCCAGGGCCAGGAAACGGTAGTGGGTGGGTTGGGGAGCAGGGGGAGAGGATAGGGGGTTTTTAGAGGGGAAACTAGAAAAGAGGATAACATTTGAAATGTAAGTAAAGAAAATATCTAATTAAAAAAAAGAAAATAAAAAAATTAAAAAATAAATATTTCTCTGTTGCAGTGGAGTCCATTGAAGGCTTCCAGGGCTCCCCATACCCTGAGGTTGACCAATTTGTTCTTTCTTTGGTGAACAAACATGACATTAAAGGAGGTAAGGCTTGGCTTTCTCTCCTGTTTTTCTGTTTGGTTTTTCAAGACAGTTTCTCGTGCAGCCTCAGCTGTCCTGGACTCACTCTGTAGGGTTATTCTTTATTAACTCTTACATGGCAGAGCAATGGTTCCTTAAGCAGCATCCTTGCATCTTAGGGATTCGGCGTTGGAACTACTTTTTCCCGGAAGAATTACTGGTTTATGATATATGCAAATACCGCTGGTGTGAAAACATTGGAAGAGCCCACAAGAGTAATAATATAATGTAAGTCGTATCTGTTATTTGCGAATTGTATGCCTTTAGCTGATGTATTTAAAGTATTTATAATTTTAGAAATAATGTTGACAGTACAAAATCATTTTATAATATATATTAACTTATACCCTGTATTTGGTTGATGTTTTATATTAAATTATTTGTTGTTAAATCACTTCTAGCACATACCAGCTTTCTGTTTGATAATAACCCTTACAGTATCAGCTTAAAAAGATGATGGAGGGCTGGTGAGATGGCTCAGCGGGTAAGAGCACTGACTGCTCTTCTAAAGGTCCTGAGTTCAAATCCCAGCAACCACATGGTGGCTCACAACCACCTGTAATGAGCTCTGACATCCTTTTCTGGTGTGTCTGAAGACAGCGTATTGGATGGGGCAGGAGAGAACATGTCAGGAGACAGGACAGGAGGTGCTGATGGACAGGTTGGCCTCTCTGTTCCTCTCTGCATTGGTCCTTGACTCCTGGTAGAAGTAAAATTGGGTAGATTTGAAAGGGCACTACTTGGTGTGAAGGAAATCCGGGTTAAGATCATGTTCCCTTATTCTAGGCATGGTGCCAGGGGAGCCCGAATTCACTGAATGCTGGCCCTGTGTCAGGCACTATTCCCTGACAGAGAAGTAAATTATGAAGAAAAACCAGAAATAGCAATTTCAATTATATGAGAATGTTGCTAGAACAGGGATAAAATGAAGTGGTCAGCCATGAGAACTTTTGCTGGTTTATAGATAGTGTCACAACTCTTAGGTAATTTGTATGTGCTAGACATGAGGGGAGGGTCAGAAGATTTTGGTGAAAACCATGCTGAGTACCCTGATTCCCTGTTACACTTGATATCCTAGATTAACTCGGTTTACACAAGCAGTTAAAACTGTATGTTTCAGTGGTTAGGGGCTCAGTGCCCTGTGGGCCTGAGGTTCTATTTTGTACTAGTTATGACTACTGAGGTTCCTCCTCGGCAGTTTGCTTAGTTTACTTCGTGCTTTGTCTCTTTTTCCAAAATTGTCAGAGCTCCTAGCAAACATTCTTCATCTTGGTTTTAGTATGTATCTCATTTACTGCTTAATAATATTTGTATCTGCTTTAGTTTTTATCAGTTTTGCAATAATTTAATTAATCTTTGAATTTCAGCCTTGTGCATTTTTTATTTATAGGTTTTTGCTTTTTCACAAATCTTGTATCTTATTATTTCTAAGGTGTCATTAGCCATTCTTATTTTGTAAAAACTATTAAGTTTCCCTGTAAAGATCTCTTGTTGCTTTTCACATAATAATGTAGTATTTCAATTGTACTCAGGCCCACACATCTTAAATTCTATTATATCAACTTAAGCTGTAGGTTATTTAGAAATATTTTATTTCTAAATTATGGGTTTCTATTAGCTACCTTTTTATTTATAAAATTTGCCTTATGGTTAGAAAGTGTGTTCTCCATAAACTAAGTCTTTTAAGATTTATTCATTTTTATTTATTTGGGGCAGCCACACTAACTGGGTTCCTGAGTGGGAGGCTGGAGCTGTATAGGAGAGAACAGCAGGCAAGAGAAGTAACGGGACCAAGACAGATTTCTGATCAAGGCCCAATGTTTCCTAAGAGTCTGTGCTTATATAGAGGGAAAGGCCATCCCCTGCCATGCCAGGCTTCTTGATGCTTTGTTGCTAAGTTGTTAGCACTAGTCTGTCAGAGCTGTTAGCATTAGGTCTCCAAGTCCACAAGTTGTCAGCTATCTCAGGAATATCTCAGGAAGACAGGTTCAGCCTCTCAGCGGTAGGAGAAGAGCAGCAGCAGGTGACAGAACAATACAGCCATCTAGGTTGGAAGGCTCCACCCCAGGTGGTCTCATTCTCAGTGGCAGCAAGGTCTGAATCAGCCTGCTTCAAGGCTGGGGGAGGCTACGGGGGAAGGGGGCGGGGAGGAGGGTTCAGGACAGGGTTTCTCTGTGTAGCCCTGGCTGTCCTGGAACTCACTCTGTAGACCAGGCTGGCCTTGAACTCAGAAATCCGCCTGCCTGTTTCCCAAGTGCTGGGATTAAAGGCGTGTGCCACCACTGCCTGGCTCATTTTTATTTTATGTCTATGAGTGTTTGCCTGCATAAGTGTATGTGTACCACATACAGGAGCTAGAGTTACAGTTGTGAGCTGCCGTGTGGTGTTGGCAACAAACCTGGGTCTTTTATAAGAGCTGCAAGTGCTCTTAACTGCTGAGCTGCCTCTCCAGCCCAAACTCATGCATTTACTTTTAAAAAAAGATTTATTTTTATTTGTGTGTATTGTGAATTTGTGAGTTCATGTGCACTGTGTGAGATCATGTGCACATGATCCTCAGAGACAGGATCCTCTGGAACTGGAGTTAGAGGAAATTGTGAGCCAATTGATGTGGGTGCTTCAAAATGAACTGGGTCCTCTACATGAACAGTAAGTCCTTTAATACTAACTCATCTCTCCAGCCTCGAGGCTGCTCAGAGCATAGCTAGCATGGAGTCGGTCTTTATTAATGCCTTGCCCGTGATTACAGAGAGCTGCTTCATGTGTGCCTATTAGGTCACGTTTGTTAACTGCATCTATGTTGTCTTATTCATATTTTCTGCACCTTTACTGATATTTTTTTCGTGGTTACTTGATCACTACCACCTCCTGGCATGATCTGTAAATTGCTAAGAGAATACATTGTTTTATTAAAGTCTTATAAAAGAATTTCTTTACAAAATTTTTATTCTTTAAGAAGTTTGTAAAATATTTTTTCTTTTTATAAATGTGTATTTTCCCCTTTCGAAATAGATTTTTTTTCCTCCCAAAATATATCCTGATTACAGTTCGCCTTACTCTACTCCTCCCAGTTTTCCTCACCTCCTCTCCATTCCAGATTGACCCATCTCTCAGAAAATAAAAAGGCTCCTGCCTTGAATCCCAGCACTTGGAAGGCAGAGGCTGGCAGATGACTGAGTTTGAGGCCAGCCTGGTCTACAAAGTGAGTTCCAGGACAGCCAGGGCTACACAGAGAAATCTGTCTCAAAAAAGAAAAAAAAGAAAGAAAGAGAGAGAGAGAGAGAGAGAGAGAGAGAGAGAGAGAGAGAGAGAGAGAGAGAGAGAGAGAAAAGAGAAAATAAATAGGCTTCTAAGAGATTATAATATAACTAATATAATGATAAAATAGAAACTAACACATTGGAATAGGCTAAGAAAACTAAGTTTTCATTAGCAAGTGGTTGTCGGTTGGAGACTGCTCTGGACTAGGGATGGGGCTGTGTCCACAGCTCCTTTCAGCTCCAGGATTGCATCTAGTGCCGTCCTTGCAGGCTACGTACATTCTACCTCAGGCTCTGTGAGTTCCTACCCATGTTAATCCTCACATGGCATGTTCTAATCAACCACAAGCCATGCCAATTCCTGCCCCAATCCTACCAGGTCAATCTCCACCTTCCTACGTTTCCATTGAGTTTTGGTTCATCTGCTGGACTGCAGTTGACCTACCAAGAGCTATATCCTTAAAGACAACTAACTGGCTCTTCTCTCCTCCAGAAGCTGCAGCCTGTCCATACCTCTCATCTAGGGAAGGGGGCTCGTGCACCTCTTCCCACTCCATCATTGAACACTGACTAGCTTGGCCTTGTACAAATTTGTGCCAGCAACCACAACTGCTGAGTTCACGAGTCTGATGGCCCCCAGAAGACCATACTTTGAGCAGTCTTTCCTGACCTCAGACTCTTAAAATCTTACCACCGTCCCCGCCTCCTTCCACGCCAGTCCCCTTGGGTAGGAAACGGGTACAGACATCCTGGTTGTAGCTGCGCACTCCCCTTACTCTCTGCTCACCTCTGTGGGTAGATCCGTCCTCCCTACAGTGCAGTCCACTCTGCCTTACATACTTTGAACCTACATCACTTTAGTGGATATTACTTTTCACTTCTGGATCTTCCTAGAGAACTGTCTGTCCCTGTCTTGTTTTGTTGTTTTCCTGCTCAGAGGTCCATCTGTATAGTGTATGTATTGATGTATCGCGTGTAGGCAGGTGCACACGTGTGGCGGTCAGAGAACAAAGATTTTTCAGAGGGTTTGTCAGGGGCCTAGAGGCCACTAAACTAGAGAGCTGGCTGGTTGCTGAGTCCCAAAGGTCTACCTGTCCATACATCCAGCACTGGGATTCCATGTGTGCCACCACTTGGGCCTTTCCAAAAATGTGTGCCTGTATATTGTATTTACTGTGTTTGTGTGTGCAGGAGCCCTCTTCCATGCATGTATGTGCAGGCTAACATTGAGTGTCTTCCTCTATAGCCCTTTAGGCTGGCTGGCTGTTAAGTTCCTAGGACATCCCTGTGTCTCCCTTCCCACACTGAGGTTACAGCCGCACCCAGTGTTTATGTGGCTTCCCGGGATCTGAACTCCCGCCCTCAAGCCTGGGCATCAAGCTCAGCTGGCCGCCTGGCCACCTCTCTCTCAGTTTGTCTTTATGAGGGCGCTGAGGGTTGGACTGGAGGCTTTTGCACACACGAGTGCTTTGCCCATGGGTCCCTCAGCCATGAGTGTTATTTTTAGCAACCACTTTTCTTTTGGTTTTGCATGTTTATTTTCTTCCTTTAGCTTTTGAATTTTTCTCCATCTTAGGCACATCTCCGGCACATGGCTATAGTTAACCTTTACTGTCTACCCAGTGTGAGCATTAATGCTTCCCTTTCCTCATACATTAAGGATTCTGGTTGATCTGAAGAATGAAGTTTGGTATCAGAAATGCCATGACCCTGTCTGTAAAGCACAAAACTTCAAATCTACCTGTGAGTTATTAATTTTTATATTTACCACAAAGTGAAAATCGGATATCCACCTAAAAATATTTTTATTTATGTTTTTGATTCAGGTTCCCCATTACCCACTGAAGTAAGTCTGCTATTTCTTCTGAAAGATGTGAGTATAGCTCTTGGTCTTGGGTTTTGGGACACAGCATAAATGAATCACGAACTGTCTCCTGCCTCTAGATAGCCTTTAGCACACTGTGAGGCACTCCGTGGTCACTTGGGAATATGTTAATTAGTGATCTTCCCACCTCAGTGCCTCAGATAACATGAGCCACTAGGGAGTAAATTTAGTCCTAGGTAAAAAGACCTTTCTTACAGTTTGCTATAAACAGTAAACCAAGGTGCTGTCCTGTCTGTACAACAGAGTCAGAGGGAATACACAATTTTAGTTTTGGATATTACTAGATTGCTAAGCCAACATTTAATCCAAATGATTCACATTTAGTGATAAAAATAAAAAGTAGAAAATACATAAAAAGCAGAACTGGGTTGTCTGGATGGAAACTTCAGGGCACTTAGGGCACTTGTACAACAATCGAGTCCAGTCCCCGGCACCCGCATGGTGGCTCCCATTCCAGTCCCAGGGGATCTAATGCTCTCTTCTGACTTTCACCAGCTCCTGTGTGCCTGTAGTACATACACATATAATAAGAGATTTTTTTTTTCTAAAGGTAAAAATTGTCACACATATTTGGGCAAACTGATGCGAAGGTTTTAGCGTAAGTCTTCCATTATTATACTTGAATGTGCTCATTTTGCTTTCAAAGTCATAATGTATGGAAGTAGTTTTTTCCATGACGTATCAGTAACATTTTCATTACTAGCTATTATCAGATTGTTTCACCAAATCCTAGAATTGAGATGGTACAGATGTTGATGAGCGCCTGCCACTAGGTTTGCCAGCGCAGGCGCCAGCCTGCAGACAAGTGGCAATCCACCGTCAATTTGCATTTATTAATGAGGTTATGTTCTTTTTAGGTTATTTTATGAATTTCTGGATCAATTTTTCTGATAATTTTTAATACTTTTTGTCATGTGTTATTTAGAGTTAATTTTTTATTTTCATTTTCACTGTAAAACCATCAGCACAGTCTTTCAAACTGCCATGATGGGGTACCTGACCTGTTACAGGCCGAACAAGTGCTCCTTCCACTACAGTCTAGAAACCGCCTGGCATCCTTTGAGATCTGTACTTAAAAATCTCTTCTGAAAACATCATATTCAAGTTGGTTTTTTAATTTTATATATGTATGAGTGATTTGATTGCATGTACATCTGTGCATACCACATGTATGTTTGGTACCCAAGGAAGCAGAAGTTCCCTGGAACTGTAGTTGGTGGTGGTTGTGAGCCACCATGTGGTCCTGGGAACTGCAGCCCTGGAGGGGTCCTCTGGAAGAGCAGCAATGCTCTTAGCCATCTCTCCAGACCCAACATCCAAGCTTAAAGTTAAAATCCCATGCTTGGTATGTTAGAGCGGGACATAACAACTGATAAGCAGACTCTGACATACTACTACATTTAAAATAGTATCTAGGAACAGATTAAAAATGTTTAATTATCTCTTATAAGAGCAGTGTTTGGTTTTGGATAGAATTGAACTTATCAGCCACATACATGGGAAGCAAGGGCTCTCTCTTGAGCTACATTCCCAGCCATTAATTTACTGTGGCGACATCTTTGGTAGAAATTTTTTCTTTTCTAATAATACCTCAAAAATGCCAAGTGAAAGTATTCTTGATATACAATATTACTATTATCTGAACATGTTTTTCTTCTAGAAACACGAGTATAGAAATAGTACCTTCCAAGTGAACTGTTAACACTGCCATTTCTCCTTCATCTTCCTTTTATTTATACATTTGTGTGTCCATGCTCACATGTGTGCTCATGTACACACGCACACAGGCCAGAGGGACAACTTTGGGTGTCATTCCTCAGGACATTTTTTTTTTCTTTTTTGAGATGCAGCCTCTCACTGGGCTGGTGTTCAGTTGGGAGGCTTGGCTGGATGGCTACCAAGCTCCAGGGAGCCATGTCTCCACCTCCCTAGCACTGGGATTGCATGCTGGCTTTTTAACATAGATTCTAGGCATTGATTTTTTGTTAATCTAGAAACTTCCCTTTGCTGTACCCCTTCTGAGGAGTTGAAATGTATCTGCCATGAGCTACAGTCAGTTTCAGCCTCAGAGAAGCATGTCTGCGCTACAAAAGCACTTCTGAGCTAACTTAGCCTTCCCCATGCTGACTGTTCCTGACAGCAGGCAGCCAGCATGGTCACTGACTGCTGAAAACCTGGTTATTATTTCATACCTTAACTCAACGTATTTGAAGTCACATATTCTGACTAATCTTTATTCCTCTTCCCTCCAAAATAAAGGAAGACTTCACTTCTGGAGAAACAGATGACACCAGCACCTCACTGACCAAGGATTCTCAAACCCCGCCATCCTGCAACTTGTCAGCCGGCGGGCTTTCTGCCGCTGCCTGGGATGACGAAGATGACGCCCTTTTCTTAGAAGCGACAGAAGATGCTGAATTTGCTGACGCTGCAGATAAGAGCCTTGGTTCAATGGATGATATTCCTGATGAACTAATTATAGAAGCTTTACAGAATAGCTGACTGTGGACAGAACATACATAACCAGGCTACAATTTGCCTGAAGCCTGAGATTTGATAACATAAATGTTAAATTAGTGCCGGGACTGTAGCCCAACATTAGAATACTTACCTAAGATGTGCAAGGCCCTGCATTTAACATCATACAAAAGATCAACTTATTAACTTATTGTAAAACCTGTTTATAGCAACCGTTCTATCACTTGGTTTACCTAAGCCAGATTTATTGAAGACTACCTTTGACATATTTCAGCAGACGCTCCTAATTAACCAGGATCATTCTATGCTTGCATTTGCACTGACATCATTAAAGTTTATTGTAGTTAAAAAGCTTATGCCTGGTGATGACTAACCTGTCAAGAGACTGAAATTTATTAACACAATACTCAAAAATATGGCTATGCCTTCTGAGTTATTAGACAACTGAATTGGTGTAATTTAGTTTGAATGACAAAACGGTAGTACACCCTGATAAGCAGGTCTCACTACTGTCACCACAGGCCGCTGCTGTCAGGAGCATGGCTTCAGGAGCAGAAAAGGCAGCAGGAGGCTCAGTTCTCAGTCCAGCTCGAGAAGCTTCCCCAGCTGATAGTTGATGGTTCTCAGGTGGTTTTCGGCGCCCAGAATGCTTCTTGCTTTAAATAACAGAGCTGGAAGGCTAGATGAATCATACTGTTGATAAAAGGAAAACAATTTAGACTCACAAATAGCGATGCTTTGCTATCTTTTTAGTTCCTAACCCTAACCACCAAGGCCGATCTTGATAGTTGTCCACCAGCTCTCTTTTGTTGCTCTGGGATCATTAGGAAACAGGTTTTGGCCCATCTCCTCTCCTCTCAGAACATAACTGCTAATACCACACCATGAGGAACTGCTCGACAAAGCTCTCACAGATCTCTGTACCCCAGGTAAGACCAATTGGCTCAAAGAACTGGCACCTACCTGACTAAACATAGCAAGTCACGCCTCAAACTTGGACTAGACAAGTGTGTTGGTGGAGTGCTGTGTTAACTCAATCTCATCTATTTTAAAACAAATTTCTAAAGCAAGTTTCCTTTTACTTCAAGAACGAATGGAATGAGAACAACTGGCCTGTTAAAGTCTATAACAAAATCATCTCAAAGATCTCAAAGGTATCACGTAGGAAGTGAAGTTACCTATGGGGCCAGTTATGCCTTAAAGCTTGCCAATCTAAAGGTCTACACATAAAATTAAAATACAAAGCCAACCTAAATTACAACACAGAACCCAACTCATGACTTAACAACCAAACCAAACTTCCTGTTGCAAACTATCTGAAGAAAATTAAATTCCTCCTAAGTAAGTTACCACACGGTTGACAGCTTGCTGATAAATGTGCTTCCACGGTATTTTCCTGTGATGAGAACTGAGCAGAAAAGCTGTTTGGCGGTGGGACTGTTTGCTGCCACACACATACCATGTTTTCAGAGAAGTCAACCCAACACCTGTAGGATAGCCTACTTGCAAGACACCCAAGCACTTGCTCTAGATCTAAGAGAAGTGGGAAGAGTTCACTTGGAGCTGCAGGTTTCGTTAGGAAGAGGTGTGATATATCAAGATGCTACCCACAGGAGAAGTAGGGTCCGTGCTACAACAGTAGCAGTGCTATAGGCACTGAAGGTAAGCTGCCTCGCCTGTGAGGCCAGTGTATTCTAAAGTAGATTCGACAGCTTGGTTTCTGGGCCTGGGGTAGATCAGGATCTGCCTAGCATGTGCGAGGAGAAACAAGATCTTGGCTTAACCAAGGATTATGTTCAGACTGGCTCAATGCTACCCTTAACTTTCACAGATCTAATAATCGGATCCCTAAAATAAACTTGAGGCACATTTTGAACATGTATATTTTAGTAGCTCTAATATATGAACAGATCTTCAGTTTAGGAAAACTTAAATCAATGGCAGACCATAAAATTGAATTTAGCGGTGAAGTAGACAAACCTTCTCATAGATACACGAAGACATGGTGTATAACTGTGTATCACATTCTACACACAATTCTATTCATAAAACTCGATGTACAATTCTATTAGTACTTTTCTAATTCTATTAGGTATACAAATTTATAATTTTTTAGCTAACATTTCTATGTTATATTATGGCAACAGCAAGGTCTCAGAGTATTAAACTTCAAAGTATTAAAATAATAGCTAACTACATTTTCCCAACTGTCTTACTGTTTCTCAGCCCCTCAGGACCCTCCTGCCATTTCAATGAAACAGCTTCTAAAGTATGAACATGGGCTGGACAAAGGTGGTTGGCCTTTACAGCACGTCTGAGTGGGCTGAGGACTGATGGAAACTGATAAAGCAGAGCGCAGTTGTTCAACTCAGACTTGTGCACAGTACACACCGCCTAGAAGATCTGAGGAGTAACCGAGTCTTCCTTCCCTTCAGCAGGAAGCTAGAAGGTGATGCTGTTGTCTCACTGACTTACAATAATGCTGTCCGTTACCTTTCTGCAAACTGCTGCCACTCTACAAGCAAATGCCTGGATCCCTTCTGATGTGCAGTAACCAGGACTCACCTTTCCCGTTCCCTTTGGTCCTTTCTCTTGAACGTTTGAATAATCTTGACACAGCTGTTTTAAATTAGATAAGAAATGCTTGGACTTCTTAAGTGATGACTTTCTCTCCTTAAGGTCATCATATTTTGTTTGTAGTTGTTTCAGTTGTGGTTCTAATCTAGATAACAAAATTTTTTTTTAATCTCAAAAACAAATTTTACAAAATACAAATTAATAGAAATATATGTGGTGTTTGTGGACTGAAAATATTAAGGTGCCCACATTATAAAAAACAAAAACGCAAACCAAAAATAACAAAACATTTCTCCCATATAAACAACATAGAGTGTACAAGCATGAACATCCTGGGTGAGGGAAGAACAGAACAGAAGTGGACTTGGTGGCCTGGCTCGCCTCGCACACTATGAACGTGTAAATGATCCTAGGTTTCTGCTCAACGCAACTGTGACACACAGTGAGCAGTGACAGCCATGGGGACATGCCTCACAGATGACAAAATCCACCAAATTACTCAAGTCCTGGGAACTACTGCAGTCAATATAAATTTGGCTGACATTTTCTGAGCATAGGCAGGAGTAGCCAGCCTGACAGCTTAACCAGGAGGTCATGCAGAAAGTTCCCCTTTTAAAAATCCTTAGTTTCTGTGGCCAAATAAAATCAGCAGAAAAACTGTCCCAGAGCCTGGAGAGAAAGATGTGTGACCTGGGCGAACTGCCTGTGTCTGAGGCTTAGTTTCTTCACCTATAAAAGAAAAGGGAATTTGCAAATAAAAATATAAAAAAAACCTAAGCTTGAATTGAAAAATAGTGTGTGTTTCTCGTGTTTTTCCCTCTGTTTGCTTTGTTTTATTTTGGTTGGTTGGTTAGTTGGTTGGTTTTTTATTTGTCTGTTCTCCTAAGGAGAAAGAAAGCATGGAGTTGGAGAGGTGAAGTGCGGGGGATCTGGGAGGAGACAAAAGTGGGGAAACCATGATCAGAATAAACTATGAAAACATTTTATTTTCAATTTTTAGAAAGAGCTCTTCACACCAAACAACTGAAGATTTCTCAGCAAACTGACGGCCACGGCCAGGATTGCATTCCCTGCCTTCCCTAGGGATGGGACGGGCTGTAACTAAGAGACGCCCCAGTGCCTCAGGCACCTCCTATGCAAAGTTTAAACCATCACACACTTTATCTTACTATGCATTTTCAAAATATTTGTCTGACTACAATTTCACCTAGAAAAGGAACTAAAAAGTCCAGTCTCAACACGTCTCAGTGGTCTCACACTGATGACGAGCTGAATAGAACAGCCTTATTATAGTTTAATTATAGAGCCATACAGTGACCTACCTCATGGAATCATATTGACTAAGCACGGGCCAACTGAATGACGTATTTAGGAAAAGTACCCTCCCATAAAGGAAGCTGTGAACTGTTACTGTCAATATTACTATATTACCCCACTTTTCCTGTTTTGGCCAAATCTGTAAATAACAGAATAGGCAACTAATTTGTCTCTCTCAAAATCCTGTGGCAGTCACTTAAAACCTAGTACTTAGCCCAGCAAGGTAGTGCCCACCTTTAGTCCCAGGACTCGGGAAGCACAGGTTGGTGAATCTACAAGAATTCGAGACCAGCCTGGTCTACAAATTAAGTTCCAGATCAGCTAGAGCTATACAGAGAAATCCTGTCTCAAAAAAACAAAACACAACCTAGTAATTTCAAGTGTTTACTGACAGATCGGAGGATCTGCTCAAGCCTTGTGCGACCACACCCATGTGGTCCTAGGAATTAACGCACTGCTGTTCATGCCAGGCAGGTGCTCTACCACTGAGCCACATCCCCAGCCTGTCCAAGCACTTTTAAAGCATCTTTAGAGTAGAGAGCGTGGCAAACTCTACTACACGAACGCCTCTGGCTCGCACTCCATACCTCAGAAGCCCAAAATGTACAGACAGACTACCACAGTGTGCACTAACCCCAGGGCATGGGGACTGCCCCCAACCCTAGACCTCAGAATAAGGACTGATGTGTCTCTGCAGAGTGTGTATTTCAACAGTCACTGAAGAGCCAGTGACCAGACTGACTTACATAGTAAAACCATCTATCAAAAAGTAAAATAAGCAAGCAAGCAACATAAACAGACCTCTCTGCCTGAGACCAGCAGACAACTGTGCCTAGGTTTACTCAGTGACTCACAGGACACCCTCTAAGGAACAGGTACAGTTACGCCCATATACACAGGAAGGGGCTGAGGCCCTGAACAGTCAGTGCCTCACTCAAGTCTGCAGTCAATGGTAGAGCCTGATTCAAGCTCCAGACAGTCTAATCCTATAGTCTATGTAGCTAAAGCTGTAATCAGACTGCCTGAGACCAGACCAGATGCTGAGAGTCAGAGCAGAGTTGACGGTCCTTACAGCACTCCCCTAAGTGACGAACGCTACTGCCCCTTTAGATGACTTCTCAGATAGAGCAGATATTACCTTACCGAATCAGTTCATCCTGGACTTCAATTAAACGCTGCCTTTTCTTTTCCATGTTGGCAATTATCTGAGCAATATAATAACGTACTTAGGTTAACATGGGAGAAGTTTCAGCACTTCAGCTAAGACTTTGGGTCCATGGACCCTCCTCTTGCCTCCCAGTTTGACTTGTTTAGCAGTTTCATTCACTACAGACCCAGGGGTAATCTTTTCTGTCTATGAGCTGTCTGGGGCTGGGGGGGGGGGTAACTTGGACTGACAAAAGGCTAACAGAGATCCCCATTCCTCAGTGTCCATTAACATTACAAAAGCAATTAAAAACCTGACCAAGCCCACAAAAGCCCTTATAAAACTGCAGGTCACAAAACTACCAGCAAGTGTTTCCTTACTCCCCTGGTTCATAGCCCATGACTCACTAAGAGATTTGGCGATTACCTTGGTGTTCTTCATTTTCAGGGCTTTTAACATCTGGGCTTCTTTAAGCTACAACGACAACAAAATAAAGTATATCTCATTTTCCAAGATGAACTGTATAAAGATCCACATGAGAAGGCCTTTGGGAGACACCAGTTGGTAAACCGCCTGTCACAAAAGCAAGAGGACCCAAGCTTGGATCCTGGCACTGGCACATTTGGATTTTATGAGGGGCTGGTGGGGATGAGTGGGTCCTTGTGGTCCAGCTGAGCTCACTGGCTGGCCAGCCTGGAGAAGCCAATGATCTTCAAGTTCAGTGAGACCTGTCTCAAACAGTAAGTTTTAGGGTGATTGGTGAAGTTACTCAGAGTGGGCCTCTGGCTTCCACATCCACACATGCACAGAAGGAAGTAAGAGGAGTTCTCACGTGTTTCTCGTCACAGAGCCAGCAAGTGCAAGCTGTTCTACAACCACAGGATCATGTCCAAACTTTAGTTTAAAACATTTTAGAGTAGCCAGGTGTATTGGTATCTGCCTTTCATTTCAGCACTTGGAGGGTAGAGGCAGGCAGATCTCTGTGAGTTTGAGACCAGCCAGGTCTACATAGTGAGTTCCAGGACAGCTAGGGATACATACAAAGACCCTGTCTCAAACAAATACAAGAAACTTACCATTCTGATGAGTTCTCCTTTCATTTTAAAATAAAACTTGTTGATGGCTTGATTACAACTTTCAGATTCTACTCTTTGCCTGTAAATTGATTTTTTAAAAAAGAGAGAAATGTACAGAGATCAGCCACACTGATCATGAGGGGAACAGGAAAACTACAGAGCAAGCCTATATCCACATCCACGCACTCGTGCACACAAGGTGGGCTGCAATGTGGTGGGGGGACAGTGTTGCACACATGCAATGTGGTGGGAGGCAGTGTTGCACACACACCTGTGCTTTCAGAGGCCAAGGGAGACAACCAGAGTCCTGCCCTGTCACACTCCTCAACCCCTGAGACTGGGTTTCCCATGAAACCGTCTTCAGTCTTTGCAGCCCTTATGTCTCTGCCCTGCACAGCACTGAGTTACAGCCGTGCACAGCCATGCCTAGCTTCTTATATGGACTCAAGAGCCACACGTGGGCCCTTATGCTTGCATAGTGAACCCTCTTACCTAGGGAGCCCTTTCCCCAGTTACTGAGGAGAGAACTCTAAAACCGGGTCAAGTTCTCAGAAAAACATTAGAAATGGTGTACTGGCTAGTTTTGTGTCAACGTGACACAGCTGGAGTTATCACAGAGAAAGGAGCTTCAGTTGAGGAAATGCCTCCATGAGTTCTAACTGTAAGGCATTTTCTCAATTAGTGATCAAGGGGGAAAGGCCCCTTGTGGGTGGGACCATCTCTGGGCTGGTAGTCTTGGGTTCTATAAGAGAGCAGGCTGAGCAAGCCAGGGGAAGCAAGCCAGTAAAGAACATCCCTCCATGGCCTCTGCATCAGTTCCTGCTTTCTGACCTGCTTGAGTTCCAGCCCCGACTTCCTTGATGATGAACAGCAATGTGGAAGTGTAAGCTGAATAAACCCTTTCCTCCCCAACTTGCTACGTGGTCAAGATGTTTGCACAGGAATAGAAACCCTGACAGATGGTTAAAAAAAAAATTAAAACAAATGTTATGTGGTTCAGCTATTCAACTACTGGCTATATACACAGAAAACATGGAAAGGAGGGACCAAAAGACACCAATATTCATAAAAGTATCTGATGTGAGAGGAGAAAGTGGTCAACTGTTTTGGTGACTGCAGACATTCAGTTCTGCAAAATGAGCAAGCTCTAGAGGTATGAGCAGATAGCTAGCCATTCTGCAGATTAAAAATGGCCCATGGTTTGTTCTGTTACACAATAAAAAAAACCTTGTGTACTTCACAACTATCAGAATGGCTAATAGAGTACTATTCCAGGGGTGACTAAGCATTCGTCTGCTCACGGAAAGACAGGTCCTGGGTAGACAGACAGCACATGGTCAACATCGTTAGAGCAGGTGCAGTGGAGAACAAGGGGACAGCGCAGAGGACAAAGCCAGCCAGGATGGGGAAGGTTAGCAGACGTGTCGGGATGCTTGGTTTTGTCAAGACTCGATCTAGAATCTCCAGGGAAGAGAGTCTCTCAGGGGAGTCTAGATCATGATCTCCTGGGGCATGCTAGTGAGGCATGCTAGTGAGGGATGTTTAGCAGAGCTACTTGTGGTGGGAAGACCCAGCCTGACTGTAGGCTGCACTGCTCCACAGGTAGGGCCCTGGACTGGACAGAGTGGGAAAGCCAGCAGAATCAGCAAGTTTGTCTGCCATGGTCCATGGATGTGACCACCTGCTCTGAGTGCCTGCAGCCTTGATTCCTTCACTGATGGACCCCAAGCTGGAACTGTGATCTAAAATAATCCCCTTTCCTCCTGAGCTGCTCCTCGGGATATTTTACCACAGTGTTTCCGAAGTCCTGCGCTGCGCGCCCCCCCCCCCCCCCCCCCCCCCCGCTCCGGCACTGTGGCCTCTGCCTAAGCCACCCTGCCTACATTCTGCTGATCCCACTTCTTCATGGAGAATCCTAGGCTGACTCCCTGACTAGCGTCCCAGCGGAGCCGGATCTCAGGAAAGCCAGATGCTCACAGCTGTGTGTGACTGACTAGTCCAGACTCTAAGACCCACTCTGCTGGGCTGCATTTTACAAATATTTTTGTTTAATGTCTTAAATTTTATGAATCACTCTCTTCAGGAGAGAACAAAGCCAAGCCGGGTGTGGTGGCGCACGCCTTTAATCCCAGCACTCAGGAGGCAAAGGTAGGCGAATTTCTGAGTTCAAGGCCAGCCTGGTCTACAAAGTGAGTTCTAGGACAGCCAGGGCTATACAGAGAAAGCCTGTCTCGAAAAAAAAAAAAAAAAAAAAAAAGGAGAGAACAAAGCCAGATTTGTGCTGGTGGAAGATAGGCCAAACCTGACTGACTGGGCTGTTTTTTCAACTTTCCCCACCCGAGGCTGGACCAGACAACTGAAGGGGTGTGTGTACCTAGCACAAGAGTGAAGCCCTGATGTGGCGGCTGCTCTCTGCCATGAGTGACGCAGGCTATGCAGCCGTGGGCTCTTCCCCATCGCTGCTCTCATGGGAGCTAACAGGGACTGGAGTGGGCCATACTTGCCATACACCACCTGACTGAGAAAAACCAACAGCACTGGAGAAACACACTTCTAGATCAAAGTCTACGAGGAAGTCGAGAATAGATGAGCCAACAACTCGCACTAGCATAATTAATGTACGCAAAGGGACTCTAATGAACGCACAGAATCATCTGACGCGTGACAACATCGGGAACAGGGATGGACCCACCCAGTGCCACTCCGAGCACAGCTGACCAGGCCCACCAGTGCCAACATCAAGGGACTTACTTATACTCCAGGAAGGTTTTCTCAAATACAGACAGAATAACATCCAACTCCGTTATGTCACTCTGTCTCTTTCCTTCCAGACACCAGATATGCATACTTTCAGAACCATCTAGAATATCAAGCACATTGTCAGTTTATACACTCGATATCTGTAACCTGGCTCGAGGCCCAGGCTCTGAAACCCTGAACAAAAGCAGCCCCACCAGAGTGTAAACACAGCTAGAGCCACAACCGCCTCTTCCTGCGCCAGGGCAGTCTGCCGGCCCTGCCTGTGTCACCCCCTTGCTTCCTGGGACAGGGGTGCACCTGTCATGTGCTGCAATGGGGCCTCTTTACAGCCACATTAAACTTTATTACACAGGTCCCCATGACATTGCTATTTCTGTTTTCAGTACCATTTTTTAAACAAAATAGCATACAGTAGGGGTTTACAATACTTGGGAAATTGGGAGATTTATATTTTATGACTCAATGACTTGACTCTCTACTCCTCTATGAAAAATAAAAACACCTTGATAAAATTGTACATAAAACTGTTCAGGGGGTGGGAGCAGCTCATAAAGAGGCTGGAGATGTGGTCAAGACACCTTCCCAGGATGGGCAATGCTGGGAGCCCAGCCCCTAGCACTGCAAGGGATAGAAAAATGTAAGCAAGCAAGCAAGCAAGCAAGCAAGCAAGCGGGAGGGAAGGAGGGAGGGAGGGAGGGCGGGAGGGAGGGAGGGAGGGAGGGAGGGAGGGAGGGAGGAGAAACAAGAGGGTAGGGTGGGCCATACAGGCTTTGTTTATAAAGCCTAAACCTCAACACTCAGCCCCCACAGCAGAGTGTAGAGAGCACAGACTGCAGCATGGAAGCCCATCTTTTTATCAGAAGTTCTTTACTTTTATGATGTCTATGAGTCTATGTGAATGTACGCAGGTACCCGTGAAGGCCAGGAGAGGGCACTGATCCTGGAATTGTGGTAAACTGCCTGATGTGGGTTCTGGGAACTGAAGTTTGGACAAGTGAGGAGGAGAGGGGAGGGAATGGGGGTTAGATTTTATTAAAGCACATTGTATGCATGTATAAATATTCATTTTTAAAAATTTCATGACAAAATGATTTAAAAATGTTATTCCAAAGCCATAATTTCTTAATCAAGTGGCATTTTAAGTCAGAGTAATGGTGTATGCCTTTAGTCCCAGCACTCTGGAGGCAGAGGCAAATGGACCTCTGTGAGTTCAAGGCCAGATGGTCTACACGGTGAGTTCCAGAACAGCTAGAGCTATGCAGCGAGACCCTATCTCAACACCTCCCCCACAAAACAAACCTGTCTGCTATTTCGACAACTAAGACAACTTAAACTAGCCTTCTTCCTGAGACACCCTGTACAAGTGACGAGCCACAGAGTGCCATCAGTACCTGTGTCTGTGTGTCCGCGCCTTGGTCTCTTCCTCCTGCCAGGAGACGGCCGCACTTTCTTCTGAGTTTTCTACCAAATAAGAAAACAAACAATATAACTCTTTAATTTAGGAAAAATTATTTTCCTTGAAATTTAAGGATTAGGACGACAACATTATCAAACCACCAACTGCTTTTGACTTATTTAGGACTTAGAGAAGATTAATACATAATCTCAGGCCAAGCAGGTCCCAGTACAGGAAGCAGCAGCACCCAGCACACTGGGGTGGTGAAGTTTAACTATGCCTATGGGATCACCTAAGAGAGGACAGCAGCGCAAACTCGCTGAGAAACACTCCCTGGCTGGCCGGAGGCTGCGAGCGACCCAATTCCTAAGGAAGCCTGAAACCAACTCCTAACAGGATCCATCAGGAAGATCACAGGGTTGTGCTAAGAAGAATTCCAAGATGACTGGCAGGCAGAATTCCCTCCCTCTGGAATAAGTGGTGCCTGTGAACAGCGGGCTCTTAAGTGTGAGTAAGAACACTTCTGTAGCCTGGAGCGTCTGGCTGGCTTTGCAGGCACCACACTTCAGGAGCCACGTGATCAGCACCTGCCGGGGCTAAGAGCAACCCAACCTCCAAAAAGAGAGAAAACAGGCGCCTTAGTTTTAAAGCCTCAATGAACTGAATTCTATCAACAACTTGAAAACTCTTTAAGGATGAATCCAAGTCTCATGTGATAGCCCTGGATAGCCCTTGATTTCAGCTCTGAGCAGAGAAGCCAGCTAAATTGAAGCTGGACTCTGGGCCAGGAATAGTGAAATGCTAAGTGTGTACATTTAAGTAACTAACTTTGTGGTAGTCATAAAGCAATTATAAACAGAGAGAAAGCCCTACTAAGTCAGATACTGGGAAAATGTCTTAGGCTTTCTACACTCACCCTAGCAGAGGGCAAAAGCAAGCCTGTGACATCAAAATACCCAGCCAAAAGTCAGACTGTCTGCTGGGACAGTACTTAACGCTACTCACACAAGGATGGGACACAGAGTTCAAAAATCTCTTAACACCACGGACTACAGTTTCAAGTTCTAGACTAAAACTAACACACAAGAAAATGTAGGGCACAAGAAAATGTGACCCAGAGTCAAGACAAAAACAGACCAAAGACAAATTGGCCCAAAGATGAACCAGACAATGGCTGGATCCAAACAAAGGGTGAAGCAGCTGTCATCATGTCTAGGAAGGGAAGGGACAGTCTTAATAGAGACCCTCCCTGTGGAACAGAAGACACAGGCAGCACAGCCCTCCCCCAGCAAAGTCTGGAGCAAAGCTGTTCTCTGTTGATTCCAGTGGCTGCGGGCTGTGACTGGTGTCATAGCTGTTCCATCCATCTTCACATCACCCACTCTTTCTCGCTCACAAGAATACCTATGGTGACATTTGTGGCTACCCATACAATTTACATGTGAGAGTATCTTTAGCTACCCATATGAGCAGAATGTGGACAGATCTCTGGGGTGTAATTAAACCACTCCACGTGGGCTTAAGCAAACCAATGTTGACGGCTGGGAATGTGGCTCAATTTGTACAGAGTGAAGTTCTGAGTTCCACCCCCTGTGCCACATAAACTTAGCATAGTGATGCACCCTGCCAGATGGTCATGTCACATGGCAGCAAACGTGCTGGTGCGGTAGCTGAGAACTGACATTTGATTCACAAGTACATGGCAAAAAGACAGAAACACTGGGTCTGGTGTAAGCCCATCTCCAGTGACAAACCTCGTCCTCCAAGGCCACACTTCCTAACCGCAGGGGGGGCATTCTCATAGAAAGCACCATATCAGCACACAGGAGAAGACCTTAAGTTTGAAGTCCTCTCTAGTAACACACCAAGTCTAAGGACAGCCTTGGCTACAAGAGACCCCGTCTCAAAAACAAAACAAAGCAAATAGGCTGCAGACACAACTTAGCTGGTAGTATGTGCCAGCGTGTGCAGAGCCTGGGTCCACTCCCTATCTCTCTCTCTCTCACACACACACACACACACACACACACACACACACACACACACACACACACTGTGATGGCAAAGCCTGTAATCCCAGCTCTCACACTCAGGAAGTGAAGGCACAAAGATCAGCCCTTCAGGGTAACCCTTGGCTACGAAGTGAGTTCAGGGAAGCCCTGGGCTATCTGCGACCAGTTTCAAATAAGCACACGACCCCCAAAACACAAACAACAAAACAACACATTTAAAAAAATGTCTAGTGAGTTTTAAAATAGCAGGCTGGGGAAGGTGGCTCAGTGGTTAAGAGCACTGACTGCTCTTCTGAAGGTCTTGAGTTCAAATCCTAGCAACCACATGGTGGCTCACAACCATCGGCATGAGATCTGATGCCCTCTTCTGGTTCGTCTGAAGACAGCTACAGTGTACTTAGGTATAATAATGAAAGCAATAAAACCATACCCAGTACATAAGTCAGAACTATTGGAACTGTTAGACAGCATCAGTCTCGGGATCCAAAGTGCAGTGTTTTATGATCTAAAATATGTATGATAAAAGTGCAAAAAGAAGGCCTGGAGAGATGGCTCGGCAATGAAGAGCACAGGTTGACCTTCCAGAGGACCCAGGTTCAATTCCCAGCACTGGCATGGTAGCTCACCACTCATGGTACCGTCTGTAACCCCAGTTCCAGGGGATCTGACACCCTCTCCGGGCCTGTGGGTACCAAGCATGCATGTGGTGTATAGAAACACATGCAGGCAAAACACCCAGACAAATTAAGAAGTTGACAAGGAAGAGTGAGAACTAGAAAGGAAATGTGTATTTGTACAATGACTACAGTTTTCATGACGTGGAGGTGTGAGAAGCTCACCAGGCCGTAGTCAAGCTAAATCCAGCATGATACACCAAAGCATATGTCACACACATGTGAAGCTAAGAGGAAGGGAAAGCCCGATGCCAGTGGGGACAAGAGGCACTGGAAGTTCCTGGGCAGTGACAAACCTCCAGCAAGACCTAGGAAGGCCGGGGGCCGCAGTGGCATCCTTCAAGAGCCGAGCAAGGGCTGTCAGCTCAGAATTCTGCACCTACACAAGCATCCTTGGAAGGCAGAGGTGAATTAGATGCTTGACTGCGAAGTCTGGGAGACTCACTAGCAACTGCAGGAAAGAAAGTGGGGTGCCCTGTAGGCCGAGAGGAAGGAATCAGGCAGGGGGTGGACAAGAGAAGTGGAAAGGGAATGTGGGAAAATAAAACACTACAGGATCGTTTTCCAGCTTCAAGGAAAATGGCAACCCAGTAAGGTCAGAGCCATAATACAGGAACAGTGACAGAACCAAAGTCACAGAAGACAGGGATGGAGAGAGGGAGCTAAACACTGTTACTTAGTGACATGTCCCCTGAGGAGACGTGGCTTTCAGCTAGAAAGTAGGTGGGGATAGACAGACAGACATATAGACAGACATGTATGTCCCTAACACAAGTCTAAATAGACTTTGCTCATTTAAAGATGAATCATTGTAATCCAGGGCCAGCACACAAAATAAACAGCAGCAAACCTAAGTCACAAAAAAGAACTGAATACTCAAAATATCCAGTTACTTCAGAGTCACCAACAGAGGATCAATCTCTCAAAATCAATCTCTCTCTCTCTCTCTCCACCAGGGTGGTAAGATAGTCTACTTGGGCCTAAATATACTTAAAAGTATACACACAATAGAGGCACCTTTAGACGTGCTTCTTAGACAACACAAAAAGTAAATCCAGAAAGGATAGCAGAAAATAAATAGCAAGACTGTAGACTTACATCTCATTATATCAACACTTATATAAAAAGTAATTTAACCAAAGAATCCACCCACAAGGCCAAGACTGCCAGAGGACAAGTCTTCCTGGACTAGGAAATGGTGCTTAGGAGACAGGGCCCGGGGGACGAGCAAAGGTGCTGATTCATGTTAAAGGCACCAAGTTTTATTTAGGAAGGACACATTTTTGAGATCCAAACAGTGTTACTAAAGGAGGACCGAGTACTCAGATGCCAGAGAACGTGGTGGGTACCTCATTTAAACCAAAGGAAGCTAAAGGAATGGATCTGTTAGCTTGATGTTGTCATTCTACAGAAACTACCCCATTGCGCCCCACGGAGACGCCCAATGGTGATTTGTGGATTTAAAATGGTAACAGTAGTAAAGTCTCTAGAAAACAGACAGTCTAAATCCTCCAGGTGGCAGTGTGGATGGAGCGCCAGAGTCTACAGTCCTGGCTGCTCGGGAGGTCAGGCAGCACAAGGTGGCTAGAGGCCACAAGTTCAGGAACAGCCTGAGTGCCGTAATAAACCTGATCTCAAATACACCAAATCAGAACCAAAAAAATTCAAAGCACTAAATAAAATCTGTAAAACTGTCATGCAAAAAAAAAAAAAAAGAAAGAAAGAAAGAAAGAAAAAAAGGAAAGAAAAAGAAAGTCAACCAATCTCCTTTGCATAACTGATAGGTCAAATAGATCACCATCTCCTTCACTGAAACACAGTAGGAAGACATAACTGAACTGTCCTGTCAGTCACACGTCCCCACAAGCAGAAACACTACAGCCAACAGCAGCTTCAAGCACCCAGGGAGCACTTACTGGGAAAGACCCTGAGGGAGACTAACAGACAGTCTGTGGTAAGAAGAGAACAGCAGGTTTACAGAAGAGCTGACAGGAAATTACCCTTCAGGAGAGCTTTTAGAAGAGCAGGTCTCAGTTACAGCCAGCCATGGTCAGCCCTGAGGGGGACAGAGCACCACAGCTCGGGCAACAGGAAAGGACCATGAAGGGATCAGAGCCTCCAACCCCTTCATCCCCAGAAGCTGCCTGAAGAGAGATAGCCACTACATAGCACATGACAGGGGCCATGAAGAAAGCATTAGACCCTTCAGGTTCGGAAAAGAAAAGGGGTTTCTGGCTCTTACAGGTTTTCAGTGGGATAAGCAGGCTTCCTTTTATGTCCTGGTCTGGCCTGTATTCAAGGAGCAGGGTGGCCCTAGGGCCAGTCTCACCTTAGCTGCAAAGGGAGGGGCTACAAGGACACAGCCATGCTTTCTCACCAACTCTGTCCCAGAGGGCTCTCACAGGGAGATGGCCTGACCTCTCAGGAAAAAGGAAGGAAGGCAGCCAGAGGGTCTGTCTATAACCTAACACGCAGCAAGCGTTAGTAAAAGTAAGAAAACATTATTTTGTCTATGCATACAGAAGGGACCCCTGGGAGAGGGTGTAAGAAAGAATGCAGAAAGTCTTCCACCTGTCTCGTGGCCAGGAAAGAGGAGCAAGCACATTACTGTACTGAAAATGATTTCAGAGACGAGAACGAATTAGTGACCTAACATAGTCAGCCAAGTGAACTAACAAACCAATATGGAAGAACACGACCCAATATACTACACCTCAATTACCTCGAGAACAAAGACGACTCAGAGCATCTTTTCCTAGGAGAGGAATCAAGGTATACACAAAGATTGTGCTCCTGAGAAATCCATCACTGAGCAGGTTTAGGAACACACACACACACACACACACACACACATACACACAACCTAACAATTAGTGAAAAAGGAGGCCAAGTACTTGTAAGAGAGCAACAGGGGTATACGGGAAGGTTTGGAGGGAGGAAAGGGAGAAACGGTGTGATTATATTATAATCTCAAAAATAAAAGGAGTCATTCTAAAAAGAACCTCATCGATGCTCCGACATTGTAATTTTCACCAATAGATACAGAGGACATCCACGGACGGCCAGATTGCAAGCACTAGTTCATTCAAAGGATGCCGTGGGAGCCCGAGTGACTAGGGATGGAGAGGGGGCGCAGGGAAGAACTGTGGAGTGCGCCCCAGGACAGACGCTGTAGATCAATTCGTCTCCTTTCTAGATCCTCCGGGTTCTTCTAGACGAAACACAGCTTTCTGTGATCAAAGCTCTAAACCTATTTTTAACATAAGAAGACCTCTTTATTCCTCCCTAATCTTTTTACTGAACTCTTCTCTCCCGAGCGAGGGCGGAGGCGAGCACTGCTCACCAGCTGACTTTGGGTTGCTGGTGTCTCGTCTACAGGAGAGAGCTGAGCGCTGTGGAGTCTTGTCCTCCTGGGAGTGACCGGCTCGGCTGGCCTCTCAGGGGGTGACGGTGCTGCAGGAGCAGCCTGGCGTTGCTGTGACCTTGGTCCTTCTGCAGATGCCACCCTCCTCCTTACATCATCTGCAGAGCTGTCCGACTCGCCGCTGATGGGCTCCAGCTTTCTCCTTGGCTAGGAAGGAAACAGCATGCTAGTTTAGAAAGCTCAAATCCTGTGAGTCGTCTGAAGTCTCGTTTCTCATTTGTAAACATCGCTAAACATGGCATGTAGAAGACGACAACATGACTAGGGCCGCCTAACTCTCTCTGCCTTTGTGAACCACAAAGCACTAACAGACACTACAGAAACTGACTGGGTAAAGAGAGCTATGAGAATTCTTTCTTAACGCTTCAGATGGAAAACTATCTTTCCTGGGCCGGTCTGACGGGCAGCAGAGAAAGGCACTTGCCACAAAGACTGATGGTCTGAGTCAATCCTGAGACCTGTAGGCTGCAAGTGAAGAAAGACCCGCACACTCAGTTCCATTGACGTGCCCACATATGTCTGTATGTACACACACACACACACACACACACACACACACACAGACACAAGATAGATGAATGTAACTGATTTTTTAAAACTTCCTTTACTCTAAAGCATTTCTGTATTAGAAAAGCCTGCTATAGGACATTCTTCTCTGTTTGCATGTACTCCAGTAAAACACCAAGTGTCTTATAATGACGACAGAGGGCAGAACACTCCCCATACCTTTTTTGTGCTGACCTTGATAGACTCATTTCCACTTGCTTCATCTTCAGAAGGGTCCAAGCTGTGTCAAACAACAAGCCGTCAGCATCTCGTCTCACATAACGCTTTCTACCCGCTGCTTCTGCGTGAAACCAAGCTGAAGGTGCCGAGTTTTCTCTCTCGTGGGCGGGCCTGTCACCCTTGATTGACTGCCCGTTTCCCATGTGTGCTCACATCAGTTTTCCCTAGGCGAGCGAGCAATCGTGGTCCAGAGTGGTCAAGTCTGAGAACTGCTCCCAACGCTGTGGGGCATCGCTGGGCCTACGGCTGGGACAATGCCTGCTGCTTGTAGAACACAGAAGACCCTGTTCTAATTTAGAGCCTTGGGTAGGCAGACACAGGCAGACTGGGGAGTGGAAGACTTAAGAGCAACAACCAAAGCTAGATGCTTCGGATTCAACAGAGAGGGCCTCAGATGTACAGCTTATTCATGACAGACCAGCTAACCAGGAGGCTGGGGAGGGACAGAGGAAAAAAGGGAAAGAGAGAGAGATAAAGAGAAGAAAGAAAAGAGGCAGAGATGCAAGAACAAGCAGTTGAACACCCTGGGGCAAAGGTGCCAACTGTCACTGAGGCCTCTTGGGGTCCTGGGACATGCTAAGCTCTCCCCATGCCTCCCCCGGCCCTGACTTTCTCTTGTACTTATATGCAAACCCTGCCTTACTTTCACTGACCACGCAGTAATCCCAGATCAGCCTGGCTGGCAGCTCTGCTCCGGCATCACCCAGACCTACTGGTGTGCATCTCGACTATGCCTCATGCCCATTCACTTCCATTCGTCCTCGAGATAACTGCCCACCCTCCTCACCCCCAACCGTGAAAACATGTCGCCACTGGTCTCTCAAATGCCCCTCCTACCTACATAAAAAGCTGGCTGTAATCCCAGTACTGACTGAGGTGGAGAGAGGAGGCTCCCAGGGGCTCCTGGACGGCCACTCGGGCTGAACTCATGAGGTCCAGGCTCAGTTACAGAGGATGTCTCACAAAAATAAGGTAGAAAGCAATAGAGGAGAACACCCAGGGTCATTCTCTGGCTCCTCCTCCTCCTCCTTCTTCTTCTTCTTCTTCTTCTCTCTCTCTCTCTCTCTCTCTCTCTCTCTCTCTCTCTCTCTCACACACACACACACACACACAGAGGAAGAGCTTAATGTAAGAAGCTTATACTTTCACATATATAATTTACTACAACACCTAAAACGAAAGGCCCCGTTTATAGTAATTACCAAACAAGCAAAAATATCGATAAATAACCTGGGAATAAGCCCAAGAAAGATTTAAAATCTAGACAATAATTTCATGACTTAGGCCATCACTAAAGGATGCAGAGCCCTCGCACCCATGAACAGATACTGGCTCGTCACCACAGACACTAGGCCCTCTAGATTCACTTAAACACTGTAACCCAACTAGGTGCCAATCAAAATTATGATACGTAATAACAATGACAGAAAATGTTGTTGCTGTGTACCAGTTACATCTTTTGAGGACAATCGTAACAATCTGACTCAAAAGATCCTGAAATGACTTTAGTTTTCTTAGTTTCTATAAAAAAAAGAACAAACAAACAAACAAAAACAAAAACCTGCTTAAGGGCTAGAGATGGCGCAGTGGTTGCGAGCACTTGCTCTTCCCAAGGACCTGAGTTCAGTCCCAAGCTCTCGTGTCAGGAGACTTAGAGCCAGCTGGAATTCAGGCTGCAGGGGAGCCGCCATGGTCCTCAGGCACCTGTGCTCTTGCACACACAACACATAACCCTCTCAAACAAGCAAACAAACGAACGAACGAATGAACGAACAGGAAACACCAGCAGCTTGAGATAGAGCCGTACTTTCTGCTCGCCTTCCCTCTGTGGGTGGCCAGGGAACTGGAGGACACACAGTGTTTGGACAGCTCGTCTTCTGCGTAGATAGCCGTACTGTGCAGAGGGGGGTCTGTAAAGACGAGAACAGCATATTATGTTTAAATGGCCGAAAGAGTCGGTTTCATAGGCTACTTCCAAATATTTTTTTTATCTTATACCTCGGTAATAGAAAACCTTATTGCCACTAAGAGCATGCTTTGGGGGGCTGGAGAGGTGGCTCTGTGGTTGAGAGCACTTCCTCTTGCCAAGGACCTTGGCTTCATTTCCAGAACCCACATGGCAGCTTACAATGTTCTGTAACTCCAACTTCAATCCAGGACACCTAGCGCCCTCTCCTGGCCGTCATGGGCGCCATGCATGCACATGGCACAGACATACATACAAGCAAAAGACTCATACCCACAAAATAAATCTAAACAAAACTTTTTTTTTAAAGATTTATTTATTTTATGTATGTGAATACACTGTCACTCTCACACCAGAAGAGGGCATCGGATCCCATTACAGATGGTTGTGAGCCACCATGTGGTTGCTGGGAATTGAACTCAGGACCTCTGGAAAAGCAGCCAGTGTTCTTAACTGCTGAGCCATCTTTCCAGTCCTAAACAAAACTTTTAAAAGAACTGTTTTCAAATCACTGATCTGTATTTCCATGTATTATCAGCGTGGCCTTTCCTTGCCGCCATGCTAGCGTTCCTGGGCGGCTGTGCACTAGTTACTAACCACTCAGGCTTACAGTGTGCACTCCCTGGCTTCATTTAGCGGGCAATGTCTGTGAACACGAATGCTGCCCTACAGAGAAGGTGCCATACTCTCACTACCTGTCCTGCCGGGCTCACCTGGACTGCAAGAGCCTTTACCCAAGAGCAGAAGGTAGGACGACAGGGAAAGGAGCTGCTCAGGCTGCCTCTACCTGCTGGAGAAAGACAGTAAGAGGACCGCACTGTGGGGAGGGAGGAAAGGCAGGGATGGAAAATCTGAAGAGGCAAAAGAGGTGTCAAGTCCTGACCCACTTGAATTGCTGCAAGGAGAGATGGGAAGACTCAAGCAAGCACTGTTCTCAAATGTTAGCATGACATACAAACTTACTTCCCCAAATAAACAGCAGCTTGAATACCAAGCCTGTCAACTGTATGGTTTTAAGGCTGATGAAACAGTCCATGATGCTCTCAGGGGTATTTATTTATTTATTCTACAGCTGGGAGCAGGGGTGGTCATCAGCAGATGCACAAAGACAAACAAACCAATCTTGAATTTCCACAGCTTTAGCAACTTATAACAACAAAGAAAGACAAAACAGTCTAAACATAGGTGGCATCCAAAAAGACGCCTTTTCAATACAGACTTACAACTGAGTAAGAGCCCATTAAGAAGACTCTTGACATCATTACAGCAGGGCACACATGACTGTGAGATACATTTCACATCCCTTAGGTAGCCATAACCAGCAAAAGAGAGGAGAGGAGAGAGAAAAATGAGGAAACAGTAAGAAAGGAAAGAAAGTCAAAACGATCACGTCTAGATAAGCTCAGGGCAACTGACCCACACTTGCCAACGGTCATATATAACGTGTGGCAGCCACTGTGGTAAACAGCACCAAAGATTCCTCAGAAACGTAAGCCTAGCACGGTATAAGCCACATAAAGCCCAGCATCCTATCTGTGGGCACCTGCACTCAGGCCGGAGCAGGGATTCTGGGACACCTGCACACCAGATCTCCACCGGCACAGTGGACAATAGATTCAGCTTTCTGGCTTTTTTTGTTTGTTTGTTTGTTTTTTAAGACTTATTTATTTATTATATGTGAGTACACTGTAGCTGTCTTTAGACACCCCAGAAGAGGGCATCAGATTTCGTGACGGATGGTTGTGAGCCACCATGTGGTTGCTGGGATTTTGAACTCAGGACCTTTGGAAGAGCAGAAGATGGTCTTAACCGCTGAGCCATCTCACCAGCCCCGCTTTGTGGTGTTTTAAGACTAGGGATCAGGATTTCTGAGATCGAGGCCAGCCTGATCTACAGAGTGAGTTCCAGGACAGCTAGGGCTATACAGAGAAACCCTGTCTCGAAAAAACAAACAACAACAACAACAACAAACAAACAAACAAACAAATAAAACAACAACAACAAACAAACAAACAAAGACCAGGGATCATGTAGCCCCGGCTATATACTCAAGAATGATTTTGGCCTCTGAGTGTACTACCTCCACCTCCCAAGTGCTACGATTACAGTAAGCTGAAATCAGGTTTCCAAAGACAGTCCCGAACCATATGCCAGACCCTGGGCTCATCCACCACAGACACAAAGCAAGACGAGAGGCAGTTTGGAAACACGATGAGGGACAGAAACCAAAAGGCAATAAGCCCAATGAAATCAGGCAGTCGCGAGAGGATGCGTGTGCTGGGTAGTTTTAGGACCACTGGACACAAGCGAAAGCCAGGAGAGGAGGGAACTTCATGATGCCTCCTTAAGATCAGGCTGCAGGCAAGCCTGTAGGGCACCTTCTCAATTCGTAATCGATGCGGGAGGGAGGGCTTGGCCCACTGTGGGTGGGGGAACCCCTGGGCTGGTGGTCCTGGTTTCTATAAGAAAGCAGGCTGAGCAGGCTGTGAGGAGCAAGCCTCCAGGTTTCCCTCCTGTCTTCCTTTGAGGAGGCACTGATGAGGAAGTATAAGCCGAAGTTTAACCCTTTCCTCCCCACGGAACATTGGCCATGGTGCGTCATCAGTCATAGTAACCCTAAGACATTAAGCATCTTCCTCTAAAGGAAGTTCTTCCCAGAACTGTCTAATTGATAGAGCAGTTGCCAGGGGACACGGTGTGACAACAGGGAGCTGTTTAAAGGCTACCGAGGCCGAGTTAAGAAAACTGAAAGGGTTCTGGAGATGAGTGGTGCGAGCTCGCTTGCCATCACATTCAGCAACGTGAATGGACCTAGCCGCCACAGAACTGCTCATTTAAAACTGGCCTGGTCTACAGAGTGAGTTCCAGGACAGCCAGGGATACACAGAGAAACCCTGTCTCAAAAAACCAAACCAAAACAAAACAAAACAAACAAACAAAAACCCAACTAAATAAACAAATCTAGATAGATAGATAGATTTTATGTCTTAGATCTACTCTATATATGCACACAACACTACAATGAGACATTATTTTATACTCATGACGCTGGGTAGAATAAAATAGGCAGACTGTTAATAGCAGAGTTGCTACAGACTCAACAATTCTCCTAGTGGCATGTCTCAGAGAACTGAACACATGTACACACACCCCATCCACACCCACATTCAAAACAACTTGAACATGAGTGTTCACAGCAGCACAATGATCAAGGAAAAAAACCCCAAGAAGCCAAAGCCAACTGAGCATTATTGAGCCAAAAAGGTGAGGATGAAGTAAGTGCATGCTACAACCTGGAAAACATGATGCTGAGTCATAGAATCTCACCAAAACAGGACCGCTGTTATACGATTCTACACACAAGTCATAGCATTCCTCCAGGATGGGATAGCTGTTACGTGATTCTACACACATGAAATGTCGGAGGAGAAGAATCCAGAGAAACTAGAAGCAAACGGGTGGTGTCCAGGGATCAGAAGGGAGTGAGGGTCGACTGGTGTCAGGGGGTTTCTTCTAGGACAAAGATGTTCTGGAATTAGATAGTGGAGATGGCCACAGGACTCTCATGAACTAAGCCTTGTCGTTTCCAGTCATGGATAGGGAGACGTAAAACACTGACCGAAGGTTTCGTAAGTCTCCTCTTCTTCCTCGAGTGCTCCCGGTATGCTTGAGGCATCAGAATTATTAGAAAAGTCAAACACATCCTTGGGCCGGGGCTTTGGACCAGCTTTCTAAAAGTGAATAAAAGCAATCACTGAACCGGCAACTGCTTCACAGTTTAAACCCCGCTCCTAGGGACCGTCTAGCTAGTCCTGCAGCCCGTGGAAACGCCTGGTGCTTCTCGATCCACGGACTACTCTGATGATCGAGAGCTGGGTTGGGTAAACCATCTGAATGGAGACCAGAGAGCAGACATCGTGGCTCTGTGGGCCACTAGCCTTCTGTGGTATTACATACGGAGGCATAGATATTGACGAGACAGGAAGGAATGGACATGGCTGTGTTTCAACAGAACCTGTCTGAGAGTTTCCTATCACTTTCACAGGTCACTCTATGTCAGCTTTTCTTTGTCCTCCCAAGTGCTAGGATTATAAATAGGTGGGAGCCATCATGTCCACCGTACTTAAATCATTTTAGAATGCAACCAAACCAAACCAAACCAACCAAACAAACAAAACCCCCAACATTCTTAGTTCACAGTCTGTACAAAGACAAATAGCAGGCTACATTTGGCCCACAGGGTATCATTTACCTAAATCCTCGATATAGAGGAAGCTATGATCGCCTCCCCAGAAAAAGGACATGTGCCCCAAAGCTCATACGCAGTTTTGAATGCACACCGGGGTGAAGACTCCTTCCTACGGGACAGAGACTAGGGTTTACAGTTCAATCTATTTCAATACACAGATTAAACCCTAAATCCCAAGGAAAGACCAAAAGGAGAAAACCTTCTATGGTAGCTTATAAACTACAAGATACAAGAGAATATTATTACTAACAGATAAGAAAAGTCTGGAAGATATGAAAGATATGCAAATATGTCTGGCAGACAAAACTCAGGGGAAGCCTCACTCATGGAGTGCTATATGGAGAGATGCTAAGAAACTGCAGAAGGCTTGGCTGTCAAGCCAAAGAAGATTCCGTCACCTGCCCTGCAGTTACCTCCCAGAGGGAGGGCCTGAACGCTTCCAGACACTGGCTGGAGAAACCCCTCCAGGCCACAGTGAATTCTAGCTACTGAGCAGTGGTAGGCAGGAGAAAGGCGCCAGATCCCCAGCGGGTATGCCAGGGATGCTCCACAATGCAGGAGCTTTATTCAAGGCTAGCGTCTGCTCAGCAGGGCAGGGAGCCTGCCTGAGAAGGGAGAAAGCCAGGGACAGACAAGAAGGCCAAAAGCGCTCTGAAGGCCTAACCCCGAACCTGAAAAGCAAACTCCCTCCTCACACTAACTTGAAATGGCATTGGATAAGATTTTGAAATTAGCAATCAAGAGTGTTACACAAATACGCTTGCCTTTAACAGGCATTTCCTGAAGAAAAATAAAACCGTATATGAACCAAGAGGAATTCTATAAACTCATATGCAGCTGTTAAAAAAACTAAGTGGAAAAAAAATGACATTTCAAAACATTATAAAGCTTTTACGTGATGTCAAATATCTGAATAAAAATAGAAACTAGACTCAGAAGAAAAGATGGTTCTAAAACGCTAACAAAGTTCCTTTTCTCCAACATTCTGGATAAAACACTTTTTAAAGCTGCTATAAAAAAGTTTGTCAAAGCCAGGCGTGGTGGCACACGGCTTTATTCCCAGCACTTGGGAGGCAGAGGCAGGCAGATTTCTGGGTTCGAGGCCAGCCTGGTCTACAAAGTGAGTTCCAGGATAGCCAGGGCTATACAGAGAAACTCTGTCTCAAAAAAACCAAAAACCAAAAAAAAAGTTTGTCAAGTGTGGAGGTGGAGGCTAAGGTGGTGATGGTGACCCAGCACTCGGAGGCAGATGCAAGTAGATTTCTGTGAGCTCAAGGCCTAGACTGGTCTACAGAGTGAGTTCCAGGACAGCCAGGTCTAATAGAGAAACCTTGTCTCAAATTAAAAAAAAAAAAAAGTAAAATAAAAATAAGAAAGAAAGAAAAGAAACAAAGAAAAGATTTTGTTAAGAGAACTCTCCAAAGTATGATTCCCACAAAATGATAGCTTTGCCTTCAATGGCTTAAGGGGGGGAAAAATCACATTAACAATCTTGCTTACCTGTTTCCTGGAATATGTGCTTCTCAAAGTGTTCTTTGAATGTTTTGCACTATTAAAACACAGATGACAAAATTTTAAAAGTGAATTCAGCAGATATTTTGAGCAACTGGGAAAGCACTGTAAGCTATAATCCTTCCAAGGCGCACCTTTCCAAATTATCCTCATTACTGCTCACCCAGCAGAGCTGAAGCCAGGCAATAAACCACTGGGGAGCAGGGTTGGGGGGGACACCTATCACTTTGTTAACCATCTCAGTTGTGTGTATTAGGCTACAATAGAAAAGACTTATTGCCACCCACACTCCCAGCACAGAATACCGCAGTAATAATCCGAGGGGAGGGGGCTGGGACTCCCCACTTGTAGCCAACTCTCAGACCTGTACTGCCTTTGCTTTGGGATAACCGCAGACTGTGATTCTGAGCTCAGAAAGCTTAAGTGACTTCTGAATGGCACCTCGAAACAGAAGTAGGTGGGACAACCTGGAGGCATAAATTGCCTAGCCTGAACTCTTTTCCATCTGACTCTTTTTTTTTATGATTTGTTTATTTTATGTATAGGAGTACACTGTAGCTGTACAGATGGTTGTGAGCCTGAGCCTTCATGTGGTTGTTGGGAATTGAGCTTTTAGGACCTCTGCTCTGCTCGCTCCGGTCAACTCCACTTGCTCAGTCCCTGCTGGCTCTAGCCCAAAGATTTAGGTATTATTATACACAAGTACATTGTAGCTGTCTTCAGACCCACCAGAATAGGGTGTCAGATCTCATTACGGGTGATTGTGAGCCACCATGTGGTTGCTGGGATTTGAACTCAGGACCTTCAGAAGAGCAGTCAGTGCTTTTACCTGCTGAGCCATCTCACCAGCCCCTCTACCTGTTTCTTGTGTGTGCTCCAAAACCAGAGAAATTCCCTTCTAGCTGTGGGCTGGAGTCCTGGAGCAGTTTCCAAACTCTACAGAAACCTCTTTCTTTCCTAAAGGAAATCTCTACAGTAACCATTTTATATAATCTTTGCTGTATGCATCCGTGTGTTTTAGGAGTGATAATGAACAGATTTCATAAATTCCAAGCCTCAAGATGTTGAAACAACAAAAACCACTGGTTTGGCAGATCAAGTTCTAAGCTCCTTTCCCTTGCTCAAAGGTGGTGGTGGCTCACGCCTTTCATCTCAGCACTTGGGAGGCTGAGGCAGGTGATCTCTAAGTTTATGGCCAGCCTGGTCTACAAGAGTTGAGTTCCAGGACAGCCAGGGCCACACAGAAAAATTCTGTCTCGAAAAACCAAAAAAGGTAAAAGCACAAACCAGCATGCCCTGATAAGCTCCTTTGCCCTTTTTAAATCTTCCTTCCCACTGCTCACCGAATGTGGATTCCCCCACCATCTGTGTCCTGTGGTAGCTACAAGCATCATCTTCCATAGGTAATCCTCCCACGGAAGACTTCCTACGCAGAGGAGACCTTTCTATCCAAATCTCTACCAGGCTTTGGATGCGCGCCAGACACGCCCAGAATATCCTTCGCCAGGAGTTGGTGGCGCTAACCTTTCGGGCCGCTTACTAACTTCTTTTCAGATGCACACCTCTTATATAATGAAAAGATCCATGAAGCACTCTGAATGTCCTTTAGGTATTTAGGCAAGGCCAGCCCAAGCTCTAAACAAGCAGCTGCCTGGTCCCTCGCTAGAGATTTCGTTTGGCTTCCGTGTTTTCTATTACGAAAACAGCTGCGTCTTAGAAATAAAAAGCAATGTCGACAGACCAGAAATGATTACTGTTAAATATTTGCTTGTCACATGAAAGCGACGCTGGTGTCTGAGTTCCCCTACCACACAGCTTGACTCCTGGCTCTAGGATTCGGGGCTGTGGGAATTGAGGCCGGGTCAGCGAGTCTCTGGGACGGGTTGAGCCCATCCTGGGCGGATTTCGGGGCGGCAGCACTTACCCCGGGTTCCCCGAGTATCTCAAACTTCTCCTTGCAGCCATCCTACCGTTCCCAAAGGCAGGGACTCCAAACTCGCGCCTAGCCGGTCTTGCTCTGAACAGCCAATCAGAGCCTAGTCCTCGCTATGCTCCGCCTTTTCCGGGGCGGGGCCAGAGAGCGTCCTGGGCGAGAGCACGATGAAATCCAGGCCTGGAAAACACCCAACAGCGGAGCGGAGTCCAAAGCAACCGGCTTAGCTGCTGCAGGCTGTCTCTCCCGCTCTCGCTCCGTTCCGTAAATTTAGAACTCCCCGGCCTCGTGGGCGGGTAAATGACCCGGAGCTGGTGTGGGTGTGGGTGGACCCGAGCCAGCCGCCAGCGGATCCAAAACTCCAGTGCTTCCGGGCGGGCTGTTAGTTGATGGACTACTGTCAAATCCTTCGCATTGCTAAATGCAGATGCCGCTTTTAGCTCCCTGTAGCAGCTCACTGTTGAACGCGACACGTTATTTGTCCTCCCTTCCAGGTCCTTCGTAAAGCGGGAAGGTCCCTTCTGGATCCATACTCACGATTCTTTTGTTTTTACATTTTTCTTGTGGTACAAAAGAATGAAAAATTGATTTAAAGGGATCAAAGATATAAGAAGTAAAAAAAACGGCCAAACTCAGAAGAAAACTGAATCAAGACGTTGGACTTGGCAATGAATTTTTTTTTAAGATTTATGTGTATCGATGCAAAATGTTATATATTTATTATATATACGCATATGTATGTATATATACACACACACACACGCATATATATATACACATCCGTGGTCCCAGTGGAGGTCAGAGGAGGGCATCAGATACCCTGAAACTGGAGTTACAGATAGTTATGAGGCTGGGAAACTCTGAGGTCTTTGGCAAGAGGCTCCAAATGGCTGAGTCATCTCTCCAGCTCCAACAATGATTTCTTGATTAACCTAAAACACAGTGGTAATGAGAAAGGCCAGAAATGGGGGTGATGGGAGAGATAGATGGTTGTGTAAAAAAGGTGGATGTATTTAAACACTTAAAATGACTGGAATAAAAAGCTGAAATGTCCAATTTTATGTTATAAATTTTATCACAATAAAAATATGAATACAAGCTAGGCAGTGGTGGTGCTTGCCTTTAGTCCTAGAGGCAGAAGCAGGTAGCATGGCCTACAGAGTGAGTTCCAGGACAGCCAGGCCTACACAAAGAAACCCTGTCTCCAACAAAGGGTATTTAACACTGTAAAAATAAAACATAGACACCTATATTACTGAATCAGAACATAAAATGTAACAGTTCTCTCAGACTCTTCCATGAATGGCCCTTTTCACAAACCATACGGTTTTTTTTATTTGTCTTTAGCATTTTTATGCTTTTCAGCCTCGATATGCCTCTGTGTATAATCATTGTATATTTCTATCTCTATAAATAACGTTTGGTAGGTTTTCTGCAAGTATCCTAACCAAAGCCATAATTTTTAAAGTGTCCACATCTGCATGCAGCTGTAGTTCATTCATGCTGCCTTTGGAATTCATTAAGTAACTATTTGCATCGCTTTTATTCCTCTGTGCTATGGGTACATCAATGTTTTCTATTTACTATTCCCGACAGCACATCACCAGGAATTCTTACGCACATCTTCCAGGGCACTTGTCTGTGAGTATCTAGGGTCAGTAGAGATACCATGTAAGATGTAGTCGTGGTCAGCTTTGCATGACACCAGGTTTTGTACATTGTTTTGTGAACTGTAGACTGTTTTCTTTACCCCTCCCTCCACTCTGCCTACTCAGTAAGTTCTAAAGAGTTTCACATCTCCTGTCTACTGAGATGAAACGCTTGTGTTTATGACGTGCGTTTCCCTCAAGGTTATTTCTGTTTCCTCGTCATCGAAAGGTGTGCGTCCTCAATTACCCAGAAACCATCTGGATGACTGCCAGAGGAGGGCAGATCACCTTGTGGGTATTGCAGGAAGTTCCTCATGGATGGGTAGAAACGGGCTTCCTGGAAGCATGGAAAACTGGCATACTATAGAGAGCAGAGGTAACTCCATTTTCTGGGAAGGGAGATGTGGATAAACCTTTTATGCTTTGGAGTTGGGGAAAAAAGAAACCACTCGGGTGCTCAAACAGGAAGGGGACTCCTCCCTCAGTGGAAACGAGCAAAACTCATCCAGATAGGTTTAAATCATTAAAGTTCTGAGTTTGTGTCACGGAGACGTCCAAGGATAGGATGCCTGTCACGCTGCTTTCTCTGTTTGATCCCAAGTTTCTAGAGGTCACTGGAGCTCTGAGGACATTGTCTTGACCTTTCATCAACCTTAACCTCAGGCTGGGTTCTATACCACCACCACTTCCACCACCTCCACCAGAACCAGCACCTGGATTTGCTCTGACCCGGGCACTGTTCTAAGTGTTTAATTTCTATCAGCTCATTGAATGCTCTAAGTAGCCCTCTGTGGTGGGTACCATAACCCCATTTTATGTCTATCAACACTAAGGAACAGCCCCATCAGTAGCTAACAGATCTGCCTGCCTTTTCTTGAGCCAAGGCTCTGGATCAGGTCTGTACCTGGCAGCTATGCTGTGTTTCAGGTTTGAATTCCACCATTCATTCATTCATCCATCCATCCATCCATCCATCCATTCATTCATTCATTCAGTGTGAAAGCCCAGAATCCTCAGGAAGAGGCCCAGCATACATGTGCCTGTCTATGTTGCTCAAGCTTTTTCATAGGCCCTATGCATGCTAGGTAAGCACTCTACAATGGTGTTACCTCCCAGGCCCCCTTTTTGCTTTTAATTTGAAAGGTATTCCCACTTAAGTTGCTCAGGCTGCCTTTGAACTTGTGATCCTCCTGCCTCTGCCTCCTGACTAGCTGGGTTTACAGGCTTGGACCACCAGACCCAGTCAGAGTACTAATTGAAATGCTATTTATAAACAAACAGCTTTTGTGGGCACATAGACATGTCAGCATTAACAATCATGCTACTCAAAGCCAATTCTTGTGGCTGGAGATAGACAGTCTACTCCCTAACCTCCTGGAATCGCATAGGTTCCCCCAGGAACTGGGTGAGACAGACAATTCAAGCCCACTGCTTCCAAAGCTGAGACAGACAATTCAAGCTGGTCACAGGAAAACTAAAATCCTCATCTCCATATTTAAACACCTGGCCTCAGCTTTGCTCCACTCTATGAGGCTATTTTTCTTCAACACCCACAAAGTGCAGTGCATCTCTGGTTGAGGGAGAGAAGAACAGAGGGCAGGAGCTCTTAGGTGATGTCTAGGCTGGTCATGGCATGGTTAAAGCAGGCCAGTGTGTAACACAGACTCCTGGTTAGCTCTAGCTGATTGTATGGGCGAGCCGGCATAGCAATTCAACCTGGAAACATGACTTAAAAGCTTCTATTGGCTGGTTGTGTTGATAATGGAAACCAGAGTACCTGAGCTTCCCAAGAGGTAAAGCCAGAGTACAGCCCAGCTTAGGGTAGGAAGAGAAGGACACTTATCCTTACAGAGGAGCAGAAATGTGGTGCTACAAGGTGACCGATTAGTGGAAGGGTCAGGAGAGGGGAGGAGCCAAGGAGGGTCCAACCTTGAGAAAGGATTCAACCATGAGGAACATCCCATGAAGGGAATGGTGGGCTGTGTTGTAGGGAGGCTGTGTCCAGTGTTTTCTAGTTCACATGGCAGCTGTATTGAGATGTGCCTTGCCCACCACTGCCTACCTTTGGTAAATGTTGACTGACCTCACCAGTCTTGATGTACAGCTCATGGGTAATGAATGAAAGCCCATGTTTGTTGCCAGGGGGAAGGAGATAAGAGTGGAAAGGGGGCTGAGGACCCAGAGGTGGAGACAGCGGTGTTGCCTCAGTCCAGAGTGACCTGGAACAATGGGAGCAGGCTTTAATGACATCTGAGAAGAGATTATTGTAGAATGGGCTGTGGAAGTTTAAATCACATATATTCCTGTTTAGAAAATTGAAGAAAAGGCCATTGCTGTTATAATGCAAAGGGAAGTAAGTCGAGTCTCCTAATGTGTGCTTAGAATCTCAAGCCTTATGCCAGCCTGAGCTACAGAGCAAGGGTATCTCACAAAACAAAGCCAGTCAGGCAAGGTGAGACACACCTTTAATCCCAGCATTTGGGAGGCAGAGGCAGGCGGATTTCTGAGTTCGAGGCCAGCCTGATCTACACAGTGAGTTCCAGGACAGCCAGGGCTACACAGAGAAACCCTGTCTTGAAAAACTAAAACCCACCCCCCCCCCAAAAAAAAGAAAGAAAAAGAAAAGAAAAGAAAAGAAAAGAAAAGAAAAGAAAAGAAAAGAAAAGAAAAGAAAGGGAGGAAGGAAGGCAGGCAGGCAGGCCTAAAAACAACTAAAAGCAAAACAACAAATACCACAAAGCCCCTTGAATGCTTGGAATAAACTGATTGTGTGTGTGTGTCGGGGGGGGGGGGTCCCCATGAAGATTCGTCTTCCCTGTAGAGTAGTTTGATGTATACATTGGTCTGTATCCTGAATTTGTAGCAGACGTTTAAATGGGATTGTTATTTCCCCTTTGGGACTATGAGGACAATAAGAACATGGGGACACTAGGCAGGACACTGAAGGGCAGAAAATGGTTGTCAGATTTTTGCTCAGCAGTGTCCACTAGAGGGCAGAAAAAGAAAAGGGACTGGAGACTTCCAACTGTAACTGGAGACCAGTTAAGATCAAGGACTGATGTTGCTTAACTCTTTCTCCCTTTACATGAATTCTATTCTTCTATAGCTTAGGAAAGGCCTTCCTGTTACTATCCCTTTAAAAGTCTGATCTTTCTTTCATCACACACTCTCGGGAGTGCTCGCATGAGCACACACTCACTCTCTCTCTCTCGCACACACACACATACTTTCATCTCTCTTACACACACACACACACACACACACACACACACATGAAACTTTATTTATAGGGTCTAATATAGCCCATGCTGGCCTTGACCTCACTGCCATAGCTGGAGATGACTTTGAGGTCCTGAGTCTCTGGCCTCTACCATGTCAGGTGCAGAGTCTGGTTTTATACCATGGAAAGGAAGAGAAGACCGCCAAATTTCCTTGTTATTTCCCTTCCTACGGTGCTTCCTCAACATTGAGTAGGCACCAAACTTCCAACCTCACAAATAAAGGTTGTTATCTGTTTCAAACAGACCAACCGCTGACCGACCATCTGTAGCTGTGACATTGCAAAACAAGTTGCAGTCCTTAGGAGAGCCAGGGAGGGAGGGGCACTTGCCCACAGTTGTTCCCTTTAAGAGGCAAGGAAGAGGTGACATTCTGTGTCTTAAAACTGGAGGGCAGAAAGGTGTTTCCAAGATGCCCAACAGTCCGGACCCTAGACACATTCACATGTCACATGCTTACCAATAGCGCCGCTGCCCCCTCCCCCCCAAAACAAAACAAAACAAAATAAAACATTAATCTTACTTGCTATGTAACTAATACTGGCCTACTTTTTCCAGCCCCAACTGGAACCATGCCAGCCCCCATGGCTAAATTAATCAGGCCAGCAGTTTGCAATCTCACGTGTTTCAGATTCCATTCCCAGCACCCTGGAGGGTTGAGAGGGGACTGCGGATGGAACCTTGGTGGGAGAAACTCCACCCAAATCCAGGGTTTCTCTAGCCTCAGAGTAGCCTACTCTCCGGTTTCCGACCACTGTATTATAATCCAAACTGATATAAAAGAATCAAGGAAGTACAAAAAACAGGAGAGGGAGAGGGAAATGAAAGGACAGGACTTTCTTAGGGAAATAAGGAGAGAAAAGCAAAGAAAAGAAGGATGAGAAGAAAATCTCTACAGTAGAGGGGTCTCCACAGTGCTACTGCTAGCTATGGTCAGGACCTCCTGGGTCTTCTGGGTCAGGAGATGTAGTTTACCAAGAAAGCACTGCCTAGCATGCTCGAGGCCCTGGGCTCAATCCCTAGAACTTCAACTTAGTAGGAAACTAAACATTTAACATTTTCAATAACCTTGCTCATTGTGACATGACTTTTGATTAACCCCGAGATTTTGCACAGTCGCAAAGCTGGCCCTGTTCAAATGGTCCCGGGCAGTTTCCCTCAGTCAGTCACTCTTTCTGCAGCCAGACCCACGGGTGCTCATCTGTAAAGCCAACACTGGAAAGGCAGAGGCAGCTAGGGCTCAGTGAGTTCTAGACTAGCCTGTGCTAACAGTGGGTTCTAAGTCATCTAGAGACTCTGCACTGTAAGACCCTGTCTCAAACATAAGCAAGCAAGCAAACAAACAAAACGTACAACCCAACTCTGTTCAGGCGAGGATGTGAACAGCCTCAATGGCCAGAGGTGCCACCAGCAAAGCGTCCAGCAAATGGCTTCCTGGTTGACACATGACACCCTCTTTTTTTCAGTGGTGGCTTCTTCCCCTGCTGTGTTACGCCCCTCATGGCCAGCACCTCACAACCCTTTAACCTTGTTTACTGAGTATAAAAGATCACAATGCCCTCCCTACTCTCCACTGCCCCATACAAGCAGTCCATCCTCTGGGCTTGCAAAACTGTAGCTTTCTTGGAAGAATTGATTCCCACGCTCTGAATAAATAAATAAATAAATAAATAAATAAATAAATGCAATAAATGCCTAGAACATGACTGCCCCTAGGTATGGAGGGGGAGAAAATTTATTGTAGATAAAAGGGAGAGCATTCCAAGAAGACAGGTCTGGAAGTCCAGAGTGAATGTGACCAGACTGACTGGGCCATGTGCGGAGAGGGGAAGGGGAAGGGAAAAGGAGAGGGAGGGGAAACCTGGTGCAGCAGGCAAGAGGCAAAGGTACAAAAAGGGTAGGTAGCTAAAATGTCGGGATTATATAGGGAAGCGCCTCGGGAAGGAAAAGGGCTGGAGAACTCAGGGTAAGAGTGAGGTATGCCACCCATACCCTATAACAAGTAGGGACCTGAGGGATGCTGGGAGAATTTGGAGGCCCCGTCTGCTTTGAATTGTAAAAAAGGCACTTCAGCCCTTTGGGGGTTTGAAACTGAACACAATGTAACTAATGAAGTAGGTGTCTGCCAGGCAAGGATAACGCACAAGGTCTGTGCTGGAAACAGTAGTGTAATGCATTTGGGGAACCGGATGGTCAGCATGGCCCAAGCAGAGCTGACTAAGTGGCAAAAGATGAGGCTGGAGGCAAGTGTAGACAAGTGTCCTCCATTTCTTTACTCCCACAGTACATGCAGAGACTAGCGACAGACATTATCACCCAAGCTCCACAGAACTGTCAGCTCAGCTCCATGCTGGGATTCTGACCGGGGACAAATGGCTGAGGCGTGTATTTTAACTACCGGTGTGGACCTGACCTCCAAGTTCTCCCAGCATCCCTCAGTCCCTAAGAGTTACAGGGAATACCCAGCCCTCTACCCTGAACTTTCCAGCCAAGGGGCTGGGCTTCCCCTCCCTGAAAAACTCTTTCCTATAAAATGCAGACATTTTGGGTCTCTCTCCTCTCTTGTCTCTTTGCAAGTGAGCATCTTTTCTCCTCACTCCTCTCTCCCTCCTCATGGTGACTTCCCTGGCCTTGTTCCTTGGGAGCAGTGAACCTGCGCGAGGGCAACTTCCCAATAAACCTGCCTTTATGTACTCTAACTCGGCTTGAGTTGACTTATCTCACCCGTAAGAATAAGTTTGTTTTGTTTGTTTTGGGTTTTTCGAGACAGGGTCTCCCTGTATAGCCTTGGCTGTCCTGGAACTCACTCTGTAGACCAGGCTGGCCTCAAACTCAGAAATCTGTCTGCCTCTGCCTCCCGAGTGCTGGGATTAAAGGCGTGCGCCACCACGCCCGGCTTCCATAAGAATAAGTTATCACTCCAGACTTCATGCACCAGGGTCTTCATTTCAAGGTCATCAAGTGGTGAGGTCTACTCTACAATCTGAGATGCCCCCATCTGAGGACGTTAGTCAGTTCAGAGTGAAAACTAACCCCCCTTGCTACAGAGTGGGCAACAAAGACCCACAAAGGGGACAAGGTGGGTAGTAGCTAGGGCTGGTGTCATTGTCTTGGCCAAAGATGGCTTCTGCTTTTATCAGGCAGTGGGCATAACAGAGAAAAGCAGCAGCCAGATTTGACAGACAATGGAGAATGTATCAATACCACCTGGTAGGTGGGACTGCCCTGGGCCGGACCTGACTGTTTGCCAAAAAGGTGTGGCTTCTTTATTAGGGAGACTTCCTAGGGCCAAAGAGCTGTCAGGGAGGAGTATCAGTGGTTCTGGGAACCCTGGAGAACCAGAAGCAAAAGCGCTCCTGGTTGGCACACGTTGCCTGAGGCAGAATGTGAGCAAACTGGTTTCTCTCTATGCTTCACACCTGTCCTGTATGCATGGTGCCCACCCACCCCTGTGGCAGGGCACCGCTGCCAGGGCTACTCCCATCACACACAGCCCGCCCCGCCCCCCAGCCCCCCCTTTGCATAGCAGGAAGCCTGCCAGAGTCATCTGGAACCCCAGCAGCCTGGTGGCCGTGAGCAAGGATGAGTCCAATGTGTAAAAATTGGCATTCAGAAGTATTTCCCCTCTCCTGTTAAAACTATCAACACAAACGAGCTGCTAAGAACTCCTATGCAAAATGTACTTGGGGGAGGGGCTCTACTTTAAGCCCAGACCAGAACATTTCACAACTTAAGAACATGATACAGAAACAAACTCCATCTGCCAGGGCTTCTCAGATGGACCGGGAGAGAGCCCGAGAGAGAGCCGGCTCAGCTGGTACGATGATCTCCAAGCAAGCATGAGTTCAATTGCCAGCACCCACATCAAAAGCATGTGGCGTGTGTAATGTGGTGCTTACAATCTCAGTTTGTAGTCCTACAGATCTGGGCTGGTAGAGACTGGTAGATCTCCCCGACTTGCTAGCCAGCCATTCTAATCTACCCAGTGAACCCCAAGTTCCAGTGAGAGACCCTGAGTTTGAGCGCTGGATTCCACATGCATGGGCATACAAGTGACACACATGTACACACACATACACACATAGACATACACATACACACACATATATACATACACACATACATACACATATACACACATATACATACACACATAAATATGAACATATACACACATACACAAATAAATATGAACATATACACATATACACACATACACACACATAAACACACACACACACACACACTTCTTTTGAATAAGTCAAGGTGTAAATGGGTTAAGAATCCAAAGGAAAAAAATCTAGATTGCTTTTTAGACCAAATACATGCATAATTAGTACAGCAGGCCAATTTCCCAAGTGCCCCTACTAAAGAGGCATATAATGGGAACTGGTATGTATTTCAGCGTTCCAGTATGTTAGTCTGGGAAGCAGAGGTGAACTGACAGCCAAGCTGGTGTGGGAAGATGACTCTAGAGTCTCACATTGTGCACAGCCCAGGTTTCTAGCCCATGACAAGCTGGAGCCCACATGGGAAGAACCAACTCTGAACGGAGACCTACAGACCACTCCCCTGCCATCAGACTCCTCTTTCCATAGCAGATGAGGAGGGGGCTGCTGACTGAAGAACAGCAGGGATGCTCCAGGTCTGGGCCATTTAGACCTGTAGCAGTCACCAGCCAGGAGGCTAAGGGATTGTCTTTCCTCCACCCTCTGCTTGGCCACGGGACAGGCCGGTGTGCTCTCTAACTCATCCCACTGTGAAAGGAACCGGAATCCATGGCGTTTACGTTTTCAGGTGACAGTTGTCTCCGATAAAACTGAAAACACTGTTCCCAAAGATCCAGGAATTCAGAAGAGCACGGAGCTGTGACCAGGACACCAGATGTTCAAGGCTCCGGGACTCACACCCTAGAGAGGGACAGCAGGCAGGTGAGACCGGTCCAGAGAGGCCCTCTCGCTGGGCATCTCCACCCTGGACTCATGAGCCATCTGTGTCAGCCTTACGTTCTCATGCAGAATTGGAACCGTTATCCTTAGGAAATAAATCTTCCTACCCAACCACCACAAAGCTGCTGTATGTAGTGCAGGTGGCCTAACCCACGGCCGGTGAGTAATAAATACTCTTAGCCATTTCCTCTGCTTAACTAGGCAGGGTTCTGGTCCCAAGCAGCCGACGTTCCTTCTTCCTAAAAGCATCCTTTTCTTCTTCTCTTTCTTGAATCACTCCCACACATGCCGTTATCTTCTAGTACAGTAGTTCTCACCCTTCCTCTTGCTGTGTGCGACCCTTTAATGCAGTTGTTGTGGTGACCCCAACCATAAAGTTATTTTGTTGCTACTTCGTAACTGTAATTTTGCTGGTTGTGAATTATAAATCGTCGGTACACAGGATATCTGGTTTGTAACCTCTGTGAAAGGGCCATTCAACCCCCAAAGAGGTGAAGACTCACAGGTTGAGAATCATTGACCTAGTAGCTCCCACTTGATGGCAGCTATCACTTGTATATGAAATTGGACCCTTCTCTCTCTCTCTCTCTCTCTCTCTCTCTCTCTCACTTACCTGCATAGGTCTATTCAGCCACCATCTGTTTATCTGATGTCAAAACAAAATAAAACAAAAAGACAAAAAAACAGACATCTACTCTTCCTGCCCTGAAATTTCACCTTAATGCCACCCTGCCCCCTCCCTATTCCTTGCTATCTTTCCTGTAGCCCCACCTCCTTCTTCTGCCTTTCAACAATGTAGGAAGACCTGAGCCTTCATGTCCTTGGTTTTCTTTCTTGGCTTCCAGGGCACACATCGGTCTTCTACCTTCCTTCTCCATAGGCAATTCTCTACCTGCCTGTTTCCTCCCTTAGTTCCCTTTGAAATATCAGGGGCTCCCCAGATCAGCCAGAGACCGCTCTCTGTTTTCCATCTGCCCATCACCCCCAGGTTCTCTGGGATTACTCACAGCTCCAACTCCCTGCGCCAGCTGTGACAACCAGTTCCACATCTGGCTACAGCTCATCTCTATCCTCAATTTTTTAATTAAAGACTCTTCAAGTCAGACAACTTCAAATCAAAGCTCAAAGTCACCGCCCACAGCATCAGTGGTTCTCAACCTGTGGTTCGAGACCCCCCTCCAGGCCAAAGACCCTCCATGGGGGAGTGTTCAGATATTAACATTTCAGTTCATAACAGTTGCAAAATTACAGTCATGAAATAGCAACAAAAATAATTTTATGGTTGGGGGTTATCACACGAGGAACTGTATTAAAGGGTCACAGCATTAGGAAGGCTGAGAACCGCTGTGATAATTATCTTTAAAAGATCAGAGCAATACAACTGGGTTGTTTGTTTGTTTGTTTGTTTGTTTGGTTGGTTTTTGCCTAAAGCCTATTGCAATGTGAATTACTCCTTTGCTTTCTTGCCTATTGCCTGCCTTTCTGAAGCACCTCGTGGCAAGGAGCTTGTGGGCAGGGAGGACTGCTCTATCCCTACAGAATCAAGCAAGTCTGATGTGGAGCGAAGGCAAATATGCAGCTACAGGTTATCATGCAGCAAACAGCACTTTAAGGAGATGGCATCATTGCACAGACTCAGGCCACAGCAGGTTCCCAATAGATGTGGTTCTTGCCATCCTCACGGTTGGCGAGTCTCACTGAGACGTTATGAATCACAGCGTATCTGTGACCCAGCTTTATCCATATTTTTTTTTTACTTCACATAGAGTGGCTGCTTTCATCAAGCTGTGGGCTCCCAGTGGATTTGGGGTTGCCCAAGTCATGCATAACTTTCGATGCCATAAAAATACAATAAGACTCAAGTGGCATTAGCTTGGACATGATGCGGAAAAAACCCACTCTTTAGAACCCAAGGCCACCGGTACCAAAGCCAAACCACTGCCAGTCAGCATCCCCCCCCCGGAAGCTCATTGCTGAAGCACACCAGCAATCTATTCTGTTAGCTCCAGCCTATGGGGCCAGACTGCCAGCTCTGTCCAGCATGGGACACTGTTCTAACCACGTTTGCTTTAGTCGGCATCTGTAAAAGCAGAAACCGACTAAAATGATGAGTTAATCCGGTTTGTGGCTGAACTCCATAGGTTCTAGTCATTAGTCTGTGCAGATCGAAAGGTAGGGCAAGCCAAAATATTTACTAAATGCTAGCTATCCTTACAGACAGACTGCCTTCTGGGGGATAGATATTAATGAGGGTGTGTCCTGGCTGGCCGGGAGGGAGTGGCTGACTTGAGTTTCCAGGGCATCAGGGTGGCACACTGCCGGACTCGCCTTCCCTGCAGTGAAATGCTCTTCAGTTCCTGGCTCCCGGCCCCTGGCTCAGTGTCTATTAGAAAACCAGCTGTTCTGGCAGTTGCTAAGATGCTTAATATGCACTGAGCCTGGAGGGAAGAAGGCAGTGCCTTATGGTTAGGCAGAAACAGCCTGAAGTCACTTGTCTTTCAGGAGAGGCAAGAGACAGAGTCCAGTGGGCTTCTGAGATGTAGCCATAGTTTGTGGGGAAAAAAAGACCGTCCTGGGCCAGTGCTACTTCAGCAGATCTTAAAAGAATCAGAAGTGGTACTCAGGGGCTGACAGCCTGACTAAAGAACGCCCCCCCCCCCCCCAGTACAATAACACAAAACCCAAGGAACCCAGATGTTAGAGGTTTATTTTTATTCTATGCCTATGAGGGTTTGCCTGCATTAAATGTATGAGTACCACATTTGCCTGGCACCCACAAAGGATGGGAATCAGAATTAGATTCCTCCACGTGGAGTTGCAGGCAGCTGTGAGCTTTCCACGGGAGTGCTGGGGACTGAGCTTGGGTCCTTTGCAAGAGCAGCAAGTGTTTCTAACTGCAGCACACACTCTCTCCAGCTTCAGGAACTGAGTGTTTAAGAGGGGCAAAGGATTTTCAGACAACCTCTCTGCAGAAGTATTAACAGCCTCGGAGCAGAGATGCCAGGGTATCAGTGGTCGTCTTGGGAATACAAATGGAAACCTCAGCCATCCAGTCACTGTTATAAAAACAAAGGACAATGCTGTTCGAAAAATACAGTGGTACAGTCACTGCGGGGGAAACATTACTGCACTTCAAAAAAATGTATACGCACACAATTATCGTATGGTCCAAAAATCCACTTCTGGGTATACACAGAAGTCTTAGCAGCAGGGACTCGAAACAAGTTGGACACCAGGGCTCACACAGAGCTATTCACACAGCACATAGCAGGTAAGAGCCTCTCAAGTGACAATCGGTGGTCAAACGGGCCAGATATTCTACAAACAATGGAACACTGTTCGGCCTAAAAGGGAAGAAGCTGTGTGGGGAAGGGGAAGGCTGCAAGGGAGGCGGGGCACAGACCATTAATCCCAGCACTTGGGAGGCAGAGTCTACAAAGCAAAAAAGTCCCCAAATCTAAAAAAAGAAAGAAAAGGAAGGATGGAAGAAAAAAAAAAAAGGAGTATGTGTCGGGGCTTGTGACACATGCGAAAATACAGTTAAGTCTTGTAACACGCTAAGAAGAATACGCCAGCCAAGAAAGGAACAATGTAACCAGGCAGTGGTGGCACACGCCTTTAATTCCAGCACTTGGGAGGCAGAGACAGGCAGGTTCGAGGCCAGCCTGGTCTACAGAGTGAGTTCCAAGACAGCCAGGCTATACAGAGGAACTATTTCGAAAAACCAAAAAAAAAAAAAAAGTGTGTATATATATATATATATGTATATATATATATATATCCAGAAAGGAACAATATTACCTGATGCCGCTTACAGGAGATACACTCAAATTCAGAGAGGAAGCAGACTGGTGCCAGTCAGGGCCTGAGGTGAGAGGAGGCCTGGGAGTTACTGACACACACAAAGTTTGTGCTCTGCAAGATGAAGTTCAGCTTGTAGGAGACCAGTGGCACCACACGGATGTGAACAATAGAGCCTCTGGGACCTTGGAGTCAGATGCTTAGACCAGGCTAAGATGTCCTATGAGCATGCCACCAGGACACACCAACCCGCCTGCTTGTTACTGTCATTGCTACAACTTCTCCTAAACGTCAAGATTTATTGACTGATGTCTGTCTGGGGCTAAGACTAATCTGTGTTCTCAAGACTTTACACTTCACTCGGGGGAAGAGTAGAAGAAGGCAAAATCGGATTTTAAAGATTTATTTATTCTATGTATACGAGTACCATAGCTGTACAGATGGTTGTGAGCCTTCATGTGGTTGCTGAGATTTGAACTAAGGACCTTTGGAAGAGCAGTCAGTGCTTTTGCCCACTGAGCCATCTCACCAGCCCCAAAATGGGATTTTAAAAACAAAGGTAGTCTGCACTGGAAACTACGAGTGCATTAGAAATGTAACTCCCCAAATCCTATGTATTTAGAGAGGTGATCAGCTCTGTTGTCACAAATGGGTTAATCTATTTGCAGTTATGGATGGTCAAAGGAATAATTTGTTTTTACAGATAAGTCTGTTAAAAAAGCAAGCTTGGGAGCTGGGGAGATGGCTCAGTGGTTTAGAGGACTAGAGTTCAATTCCTAGCACCTACATGGTGGCTAACAAGTGTCTGTAATTTCAGTTTAAGGGGATCTGGCACCCCCTTCCAGCCTCCTTAGGCACTGCATGCATTTGGTGACACATGGAGGCACAAACATCTATCTACCTATCCTAGCCTGCAGCTCACCCAGGCTGCACCTCAGATGGCATGAGTGCAGGGAGAGCCGTTCCCCAGACTTGCCAGTGTGCCAGCAGCAGAACTGGCCCTGCCCCTCACCTGGACAAAGCCTTCGAGCTAACTCTGGTGGCACAGGTGTAGGCGAGCCGGTAGGCTGATCAACTCAGCTTCTACCTAGGTCTTGCGCTTTGACTTGGTTCACTCCACCATCTACCCCATCTGTGAACTGCTGGAGCACATGAAGAGCCAGACCTGCAGATCCAAAGCTGCAGGATCCCCATGACACAGAGCTACAACAGGCAATCTGAGAGGAGTCCTGGTGAAGGTCCAGTAATGATGGTGTAGCAGTAGCCAAGAGGCTCAGAACCAGACGAATGACTCACTATTGTAATGAGCATTTACATCCACAGCTTCCCTGGCGAAATGTTTTCTATGCTTTTATTTATTCCCTGTTTTCTTTTGTCAGGAGTTGCAAGGATGGAATGGAGGGATGGGCAGATGAGTGGGACTGGGCGCATGATGTGAACTTTACAAAAAATGAACAAGAAGTTTAGAAAAAAAAGCAAGCTTGTCCCTCCCTCCCTCATAGGCCTCTTTGCCATGTGATAACCTGTACCCACCTTGGGACTCTGCAGAGTGTGCCCATCAGCCAGATGTCGTCTGATCGGATGCTGGTACATGAACGTGAATGTATGCACACTTGAATAAGTTAAGATGGTGGCTGCTATGTCCTCAGACTTCCCAGGCTCTGGAACTGTGAGCTAAATAACCCTAATTCTTTACAAACCACCCTGTCTCTGATACCATGTTTCAGCAACAGAAAGTGGAACAAGCTGTGTCAGATCTATGAACCTGGGCTGGAGAGGACGAACACAAACAAACTAACCTCAAATCTAAAAGAACAGGCATGTCACAGGCCTACACTTCCAGCTATTCAGGAGACTGAAGCAGAAAGAGTTCAAGCAATCCTGTGGCTACAGAGTAAGGTGTGAACCATAAAGACACTCCACCTCCTCCCTTTCCCTCCCTCCCTCTCTCTCCTTCCCCAACCCGCATTCAACACTCACAGTGTTGGATTTAAACACAACAGGCTTGAAAGAAATTGAGAGCTAATAAACACCTGGTAACAAGGAGCAGGGCAGATGAGGGAAAGACCAAGGCTGCTGTAAACAAGAAAGAGAATTACTACAAACAGCGATTTCAAGCAAATCAGCTCTGTGATAAGGGAGAGAGAAGAGAGCCTTTATCATCTCTAAGACACAGTCTCTACCATGATGCTCTTCATAGAGGCCTGGGAGGCTGTGACTAGATGAGCTGGTGAAGTGGTAATGTACAGTGTCTGAAGGGTCATAGAAAGACTGGGCTGCAGAGAGATCAGGAACAGGAAAGAAGCCATGCAGAGTCCCCAGGAGGCTGCTGTTCCTCAGGGCGCACACTTTGGCTGTCCCAAACATCACAAGGCACTTGAAAGACATTCTCCACTCACTCCAAATGCAGAAATATTTATTTTGGTTTCCTTCATTGTTTTTGGAAATTCTGTTTTGGTTTATAAAACATAGAAATAGCCAACACTGAAAGCAAACATTCAAAACCCCGTTGTGACAAATTAGCGACTTCCTGTGCAATTAAGAATACGAGTATGAAGTTAGGCTACCAAATAGTGTTATTACAATGATGATTCTTTAGTGCAAACCCAGTTGTGCTTCAATAACACACGCACTGTCACACAGCCAACAACAGTGGCTTCAAATGTATAAACAACAGCTTGGATAGGTCGGATGTGGCAAAGACTTGCAGTAAAGTGAAATGCTGTTAATTTCCCAAATTAACTTAAAAAATATATATACCTTGGGAAGTGAATCCCAGGGTATGATTTTATTCCCCTCAGATTTCTTCATCCCAGATTTTTGGCTTGTCAAATGCATTTCACATAAATCAGGTAGTTGTATAATAAGGATATTTACTTGTTACTGTCCATTTTAATAAGTACCCATGTATATCAGCTCCCTACATAGTTTTGAAGACATGCTTTGCCTGAGTTTAACTGGGAGGGGAAAAAAAGCAAGGTAATCACCGCATTATCATTTGCCAGGAAAACCACGAGGGAGCCCAGTGGCCGTTACCAACATGGGCTGCTTCCACGAGGGAGCCCAGTGGCCATTACCAACATGGGCTGCTTCCACGAGGGAGCAGGTGGAGAGCGGTGGAGATGTCACAGTTGAGCATGGCCGCTCCAGGGCGTTCTTTGAAATACCATCTTCATTGCAGAGTCTAAGGCAGGATTTCTTATAACCCCTGGGACGAGGGGGAGGGAGGCAGGAGACCAGATTTGGAGAGGAGTCTGAGAACGTTTGAGTGAGCCGCCATTTTTTTTTTCTTTCTGAGACTGGACACCCACATGTTCTGAAGAGGGTCTGCTCTTTAGTTTACTGAAAACCTCATGTTCCAGCAGGCGCAAACAGGGACCGTGTGGAACCCTTACAAACCAGAAAGGTCATGTGAGTGTACTGTATGTGAGGTGGTGAGGGAAAGGGGCAAGGGGGAGGAGGGGTTCAAAAGGAAAACCTCTGGTCCACTGTGACTTTCTTCAGCCTGGACAGTTGTTCTTAAAGGGACAGCTTTCCTCCAGTGTACGGTGCTCTTCAGAGCAGCAGACAGCTGCAAAACGCGCAGCAAGCAGCAGACATATCAGAAAGAATAAGTCCTAACCCCTCAGTTAGAAAAACAGGAGACAGAACTTGTAGCATCCACCTTATTGGTTGAAGAAGTCTTAAATAACTTAGCACTTTTATGGGTTCCCCTTTACAATGTTTAAGGCTCGTTTTGGAAATTGTGTGTCCCCGGGATCATGGGCTGCAACACAGGTGACTGTAAGTAAGGCAGTGTTCCGTGCCCTCGACTATCCCTATGGTAAGACCCCGTGGACAAGTCCGGCGGCAGGGCATTTCCTTTCCCACACTCGCTGCAGGCAAAGTTACCAACTCGAAGGCCATTGGTACGAGGAGGATTGTGGAGATGCGCCATTTCTTCTAAGTATCCTTCCTCACGTTAGATCTTGATGGTGGCGTACAGTTCATCTATCTGCGACCTGAAATAGTTCCGTAGCTCTGGCCTCTTCGCCTTCAGTGTTGGAGTCAGAAGGCCGTTGTCAATAGAAAATAATTCCGGGTGCACAGCAATGCCTTTGACCTGCGAATAAACATGGCTGTTAACGTGGAAGGGACACACAAGGTCAGACACACAGACGTTGTCTAAGAAGTCTAAACAGAAAGGAAGTTCTCAAAGGAGATGACAACCTTTAAGGCGCCAGCCCACCCTCACACTTCACCATGTTTTCTCAAGCAGTGGATGTGGGTCCTATTGGGACAGACTTCAGGACGGTGTGGTAACCCCAGGGAAGAGAGAAGTGGCTTATTGAGTAAGAACCCGGGCCCTGGAGAGATGGTCAGCGGTCAGGAGCACTTCCTGCTCCTCCAGAACACGAGGTTCCCTTTGGCACCTGTATTCTTGTACACATATGTACACACACACACACACACACACACACACACACACACAAATAAATCTTTAAAAGAAATCCCTTTACATCAAACTATTCCTAGTATTTCTTTAGGTCCACTCTTCAACCTCTAAAATCTACTCGTTAAAAATCTTCAAGTCAGGGCTGTAGAGATAGCTCAGGGGTTAAGAACACTGGCTGGTCTTCCTGAGTTCTGAGTTCAATTTCCAGCAATCACACGGTGGCTCATAACCATCTATAATGGGATCTGATGCCCTCTTCTGTCATGCACGCACCCATGCAAATGCATAAAATACATAAGCAAATATCTTAAAAAATCTTCAAGTCAGACTCTGTCCTATACTGAATTCGTGCACATGATCAAAGCCATACCTGTTCAAATGGCTTCAGACCGGCTTCCTTCCCAAGTTTCAACAAGTCGTCCAGGATAGCTTTATTGATATCCTAATAGGAAAAAAATCAGATTATTTTCTCTCCCATCTACAGGTTCTGAGGACCGAGTGGAGAGCCGGAAGGTGGCTGCGGCCCTTCTGAGGCTCACCTTGTTCCTGCACAGTTCTTCGAAGGACCCTTGTAAGCCTCTCTTCTGTGCCCAGGACGGTAGGCTCTCAACGTCGGGTACCACAACTGCTATGAGAAAGGCCTACAATGCAGACAAGTGGCTCATTACTTTCCCTGCACCGCAGGCCTGTGGGATTATCTGGTAATACTATAGGTTGTCTCCCAGAACGTTATTCCTTTCCAGGGCTGCCTGAGCCCAGTTGAGGAGCTATCTTCCCTGAAGGTCAGATACAGTCAGTCACTGAAAATCAAAAGCTAACAAGAAATCTAATTTCCATTTACTTCAATCCATATTTTTTTTAAACTTGGTTTTGATTTTTGCTTTGAGACCAGGGTCTCTTGCAGCCCAGGCTAGCCTTGAACTAGCTACATGGCTGAGACAGGCCTTACACTCCTGATCCTCTCATTTCTACCTCCCAAGTAGTAGGATTACAAGTGTGTGCCACCATGTGAGACTGTGTATATTTCTGGAAAATTTATATTCAATTAGAATACTAATTTTGGTTTTCAACATTGAATACGCTTGACTTACAACATAATTTTCTCAAAAGAATGATTTAGGATGAATATCCCAGCATGTGGGAGGCTGAGGCAGGAGGATCTCTGCAAGTTCGAGCCTGGTCTACAGAATCAGTTCCAGGACAGCCAGGATAACAAACAGAAATTCTGTCTCAAAAGAAAAATGTCAAACTCGGGGGTGGAGAGAGGACTCAGTAGTTAAGAACACCTGCTGCTCCTGCAGAGGATCGGGTTCAGTTCTCTGCTCCCTCACGGGCTCACACCCATCCATAGCTCCAGTGCCAGGGAGTCCATCTCCTCTGGCTGACACAGGTACTACGTGGTACAGACATACACTCATTCACACAATAAAATGAAAATCATCTTTAAAAATGTAAAACTGTGTAAGACTCCATAAATATTAATAATTTTAATCCTAGTTAAAGTAGAAATATACTATCAAACCCCTAGTGTCTTTACCCCATTTCTATTAGTACTCCAGATCAATTAACTAGAATCAAAAATCCAGAAACTAGAGCCGGGCATGGTGGCATATGCCTTTAATCCCAGCACTTGAGAGGCAGAGGCAGGCAGATTTCCGAGTTTGAGGGCAGCCTGGTCTACAGAGTGAGTTCCAGGACAGCCAGGGCTACATAGAGAAACCCTGTCTCAAAAAAACAAAACAAAACAAAATTCCAGAAACTGAAGAGAGAACAACTTTGGAGGGTAGGAAAGGCCACTGCAGTAAAACCCAATAGTGGGTCAGTGCTAGTCCAGTCTATCAGACATGGAGGTCAATGGGCACTGACTCAAACTGTTAATCACTTCTCTGCTTTAACTCTTGAGACAAGGTCTCCGTAAGTAGCCAGGCTGGCCTCCAGCTCATGCCCCCTCATGCTCCCAAGGGCTGGGATGTGGGTGTGTTCCACCTCGCCTAGCTGTCCATCACTTTCAAAGGCCCTGTGGTTCATGGCGCTGTGCAGTTCCCAACAACAGTTCTGACCTTGGAAGAACCTACCTGCAAGCTTTCTCCGTGGACAAACACCTGGGCCACGGCTTCACTCCGCAGGTAGATATTTTCAATCTTTTCTGGTGCTATGTACTCTCCTTGGGCTAGTTTAAATATGTGCTTTTTCCTGTCGATAATCTTCAAGGTGCCATTCTGTGTTCCAGAGAGGGAGGGGCAATGCGTGAGCTCCAAGCTGGTCTCCCAGCATCGGTCACAGTACAAGGTATTAGAAGTTGCCTAGGGCCACTTGGCCAGGTCGAAAGAGATTCCAGAGCCCATATTGTGATGTCTGCTTCCCCACTTAGCATCAGACTTGCTTATTATTTAGCCTCCTGTCTGAAGTGGGGACACACATATCTGCCCACCGAATGAGGTGTGTTCCCTGACAGCCAGGACATAGCATAACCTTTTCACAGCACTCCACAGACGAAGGCCGGATTGACTCTGCCTTTACCATTCTTCAGGGAAAGGCAGGTGTTTCAGTACTTTGGGCGGAGTCAGTCCCAACACAGATACAACTGTGAGAATACTTGTAAGCACTTAAATCAAGCACTACTAGATGTAAAAAATCCACACCTTTTTTTTTTTTTTTGGATGCTAAAGAGGAAGCAGCAATGTGCTACACTAAGTCAACATTTTAACCAAGTGTGAGGAGGATATAAGCCTATCTCCTGCAGGACACAAAGGAGGCGGGTGGGCTGCTAAGTGTGAGGAGGATATAAGCCTATCTCCTGCAGGACACAAAGGAGACGGGTGGGCTGCTAAAGTCACAGGCTGTGCATGCAGCAGGAGGGACATGTTCCTCCCCTGCATCCAGACAAAATCATCTGCAAAGAGGAGAGGTGGTGACTTACTGGCAGCCATTTTCCAATGTCCCCCGTGTGTAACCAGCCATCTTTATCCAGGGCTTCAGCTGTTCTTGCTGGGTCTTTCAAGTAGCCTTTGAACACATTTGCCCCTTTCACACACACCTAAGAAGAGATGGTCTGTTCACAACATTTACCAGGAATTTCCAAGAAAAGTATGTGTGCTTTATCTGGAAGCCTTCAGTCCTCTGCTCTATTGGGAATTACCAAAGTCCCATTAGGATCCCGAGGGACACTTCCAGTGCCCCCACTTCCTTTCCTACTGACCTCTCAGGAGCAGGGGTAATGTCTCAGATCGGATGACAGCACTTGCATAATTAGGCTTTCTAACCAGCACAAGGCAGGGCCATTAGCAGGCTGGAGACAAGTCTCACTGGGGCTTGTGTGTCATATTCTTGGTCCCTAGGAAGGACTAAAGTATCCTGCCTCCAACCCCGAGGGAGCCAAGCATAAATGTCCCTCTGAATTGACCTCCTGGACTCCAGGCTCTCCAATAGAATCAGGCTTGATAGCTGTCCTGAGTGCTACGGGAACTGGGTTCCTAACAGCAGCTATTACAGGAGCTGCTACTCCCCAGCGACAGACAGGCCTTCACTCACCTCACCCTCGCCCTTGGATGCCAGGTAATTCATTTCTTCCACATCCACAAGCTTTACATAATTGCAAGGCATGGGGGCTCCAACATGGCCTACAGGTAAACGGGAGAATCATTTGAAGCACACAACAATGGTCTGAGGCCAGCACACGTTTACAACAGCCACGCTCCCTCATAGGAACAGCTGCGGTAGATTTCTGGCTTTTGTATTACAGCCCCCCTCCTCTGGTAAAATAATTTAAGAGAGCTTCTTTCACAAAGAGAGGGAAGAACACCCAAAAGTCTACTCAGGACCCCTCCATTTCTGAGACTTTGATTGCATTTTCAACATTTAAACTATGGCCACTCATCTGAAGGTTGTAGACGCCTGGAGCCATGCCTTCAAATAAAACTGTTACCTCAGTTCCACGACTGGATTAGCTCCGCCCTCTCCATTCTCTGCAACTCCTTCTATGGGTCAGGATGGCCTGGGTGCGCTGATCCTCTTGCCTCTCCCTCGCTAGTGCTGGGACAGGCTTGCACTACCACATCAATGGCAAACTTCTTACTGTCCCCACTCTCTAAGAAAGTTACAGGTAGCCCTGTACACCCTGGTTCTTCTCTGACACAGCCATTGTTTTTAGATGAGCATGTTTTTACAATGACGTCTATTATTACCACAGTCGACTGAACTCTGTTGTATCAGAGGAGGAGGGATTGGGTGAATGCTGGTTACTGTTTGACAACTAGACACACTAGGTCACCTGGAATGGGGGACCTTGCAGGCATCCCTGTGGCGCAACTGTCAGATGAGTGGTGTGGGGAGGGCCCAGCTGACCAAGCCATGGATAGCAAGGCAGCAGGATTCCTCTGTGGCCTCTGCTTCCAGCCCTGCCCTGGGCTCCTGTCCTGACTCTGCTCAGTGACAGATTATGACCCGAGAGCAGTAAGATGAAATGACTCCCTTCCTTCCCAAGCTGCTTTTGACCATGGTGATTGATCATAGCAGCTAAGCAAAGCAGTGTCTTTTCCTAATATAAAAATAACAGATAACATTCATAATACCTATGTTTTAATAATCTCAACATACAGAGATTGTTATTCTAAATTTGCTGGCTGTTAAGGAACCTGATGCTAAAAACTGAAGGCATAAAGCTGTTTCCAGAGTGTCTAAATTGATTCCTGTAGAATTCATCCTGTGGCATAGATTCTAGGGTCTATGTTAGTAGACAGTCACTAGATTTACCATGTACCAAATGGTCAGGGGTGTTTATTAACTGCTGTGCAGAAGAGCCTACGGAAGGGCTACAGAGAAGCCCAAAGCTTTGCAGTGTGCCCCTTCACCCCACAGCACAATGCTACTTAAGCAACATCTATAATGCATAACATTCTCAAAGTGTCTCCGGGTTAACACTCATATGGCGTTCATCACACACCCTTCCTACAGACCTTATCCACTGTAGAGGCCCAACAACCTCTGTGGGTATCATCTACTATGTTTTCTTTGAGACAAAGGGCTTGTGTTCATTTCTATCAGAGGATTCAACAAACTGGCTTGGTACATATACTGCTGTAACAATTAAAAGCACCAGCAAATGATGAGAGCCTGCTCAATCACTAGCAAATCTGCTGGAGGAGGCCTCGGCTAGGGTGTATCACAGCCTAAGCACCCTGGGTACTGCAACCATTTTCTACCCAGCTCAGGACTATTGGTTGGGGACCTAATTTCTTGAGACACATTGCTATGCAAGGAGGTTAATGACCTAATCAATAACCAATCAGTTTCCAGTCATCCCAACCTCAAACTCCAATGAAAGAGTCTGGAAATGGCTCTCCTGCCAACCATACCTGCCGTCCAGTCTCCGGGCAAGCTCAGGCAGCAACCAGCAGTGCACTCGGTCTGTCCGTAGCCTTCATAGAACTGAGCGAGAAACAAGACATTACTAGTGTGGGACAGCCACATCTTTATAGGACACGCACGAGAAATCAAGTCTTACTAACTCCTGAGGATTCTAGATTCTGAATGTTTTAACTTTCAGTTTAATAAGTACACTCAATAGTATAGACAACATACACCCCATGTTGGGCGTGGTGGCGCACGCCTTCAATCCCAGCACTCAGGAGGCAGAGGCAGGTGGATTTCTGAGTTTGAGGCCAGCTTGGTCTACAGAGTGAGTTCCAGGACAGCCAGGGCTACACAGAGAAACCCTGTCTCGAAAAAACAAAAACAAAAACAAACAAAAAACAACAACAAAAAAAAACCCAAACCACACACCCTGATAGCCCCTCAGGGTGCGTGTTATTTTTATTATCCACCCCGATAGGTGGATAGTATAAATAACACGCACTCTGAACATCTTCCATGTTTTCCTTCCTATTCAACTTCCTGTGCCAGGGAAGGGGGAGTCTCCATTGGCCAGGTCACTATCCACTTGGTGGTAGCCCTGCTACTCAGGTCACACCTGTCCTGAGGGTTACCACAAGCCCCAGCCTCTTTTCTAACTGCCTCTCAGCAGAGTGTGTGGTAGGCTTATCTCTGATGACCCATCCCATCCCGGAAGCCACACTCTAGAGCCATGGCTCAAAGCCTTACCCTAGGAAAAAATTATTTTTATTTTATTTTATTTAGTTTATTTAGTTTGGTTTTTTCGAGACAGGGTTTCTCTCTGTAGCCCTGGCTGTCCTGGAACTCACTCTGTAGACCAGGCTGGCCTCGAACTCAGAATACTGCCTGCCTCTGCCTCCCAAGTGCTGGGATTAAAGGTGTGCGCCACCACCGCCAGGCTGGAAAAATTATTTTATCTAGAGTCAAACACATAAAGATTTATTCCTCTAGAGCTAACCTACCTTCCAAGCAAACTAAGCCATGTTCAGATGAGGGCCTTGGGAGATGCTGGGTGAACACACTTGTGTGGAGAAGGACCGAGCAGCAAGTGATGTACTGTGCAGACTCGAGTGAGCTCAGAGTGGACCATAGAGTAAAATACACCGTACCCTCTACTGGCAAATAGCTGCTTTGTTTCTAAGTGTTCTCACCACACACAAAACTGACAAGTATGTGAGGTAATTCAGTTATTTAACCAGAGTAATTTAGTCGTTACTCGATGGATTCACACACCACGTTATGAAAGAAAACACATGTACATTTTTGTCAATCAGTGGTCAGCCTATAGCATTAGGAAGCCTGGGACAATCAGGTGATAGATGAGCCTCACCTGGCAGCCGAGCGCTGTCCTCAGAAACGTCAGCACTGTGGCAGACACCGGGGCTGCTCCTGTGATCATCAGCCGGACTTTCCCACCCAGGCTCGACTTGGAAGACAGAGACAAGTTGGGGTTACACATGAGAAGTCAGACACTTGCTTGGGACCCCGTGTCACAGCCAACCAGCCTCCGTGCAGACGGCATGGGCAGCTTGGGACAGAGTTCACATCAGGACCCAGGACCAACCAAGCTCAGCCCTCCCAGAGTTGCACATTTCCATCCGGCGGACTTGGCGCTAAGCCAGCAACTCTGCTGCTGGGTGGCATAGAGATCAGATTTGTGGCAACTCCCACATTCTGGCGTATGGGACAGCACCTGCATTACACATTCTTAATCCCAGGCTTAAAACATTACGTTGGGAGTGGCATACTTGTTCCAGAAAAGCTGAAGAAAGGCTGAGTATCCCAAATCCTTCCACCTAGATCAGCTATAGCTTTGTTTGGCTGTAGCTGGAGAACAGAGTTCACGAAACAGCCTTATCTCTAATTTTGAGACAAGAGCACAAAACGTGTTATTTTCTCTTGGCTTGTATGCCTCTGTGTGTGTGTGTGTGTGTGTGTGTGTGTGTGTGTGTGTGTGTGATTGATCCCTCAAGGCTGTGGGCACACTAGGCAAGCAATCTACCACTGAGCCAGCTGTGTCTCCACCCCTCTTTTTACTTTGCAAGTAAGTTTCACTAAGTTTTGCAAGAGGGTTTCATTAAGTTGCCTAGGCTAGCCTTGAACTTGCAATCTTCCTACCTAAGCCACCTAACTGGGGTTACAGACCTGCATCATTTCCCTCCCTCCCTCCCTCCCTCTCCCCCCACTCCACACACACATTTTCCACGGGAGATCTGCGTGGGGAGTGTATCTGCTACCTGTATCTTGTGGAAGATGAGTTTATCCCACAGGCTGTTGTTTCTGACGATGCCACTGCGAAGCTCCGCCTCTTTCCTTTTGGAGGCAAAGTCCAACAGCCATCGCTTCAAGGAAGTGTTTGCTTGTCCAAAAATCTAATGAGGCAAGAAGTAAGGTTCTCACATCTTCCAAGACAGCCAAAACCAAAGGAGCAGACAACAGCACACTGGATACAGCACCCAGGAGCCTCGTGGCTGCCGGAGGGGTAGACACTGCTCTGGAAAGCTACTGACCAGACCCTCTAGCTATTAAGTATAAATCTGCCCTGTGGCCCAACTCTACAAATGAAAACCTGAAAACCTGCCTGCAAGTGTCTACAAGCAGGGATAGTTACAGTAGCCAAAAGCTACTAAATGGCCATTAATGAAGGACTGGCTAGATGCGGTGAGTTCTAACCATACACTGTAATAGTATTTGGTTATAAAAAGTTATAAAATACTGAAATGCATATTTTGAAGGTATGATATTGGTTGCTTAGGAGTCTAGCAGGCAGGAGGGTGGAGATGACAAAGAGTAGGTAAAGCGGTCATTCCTGGGGTGTTGGAAGCGTTTTTAAACTGACATCCTTAAGGACCGCTGGACTAACTGCTCATGCTGACTGCCCGGATGGCTCCTGGAGCCATCTGCGCGACTTCACTGTGGAGCTCCACCCCCAGGGCGCACATCGCACAGCGCAAGAGGGCAAACTGTATGCTATGTAAAATTACATCTCAGTGTTTCCAAGGCTTTTTGAAAGAGGGGGTTTAAGGACTACCAAGGTTCCTAGAGACGACAGAAGCCTCCAGGAGGAGGAGAGAAAAGCACCAACAGTGCCGACTGCAGACTGACCACGCCATGGGCTGGTTTTGCCCGGCTGAGCAGTCTAGACCGAGGTGGCAGAAGCCTTGGCACTTCTCTCAATGCGGTGACCTGACAGTTCCGGCACGCAAGGGTTGGGGGGGCACAATTAATAAAAGCATCTCACAACTATCTGTGTCCTCCTGGATGAAGCAGGGAGGAACAGGCTGCCCTATAGATGAGAGGTGGCAGAGAAGCTGACCCTGCCCCTTACAGCTAAGACCCTACAATGGCTGTGTCTCTTCTTACCCACAGCTCTGTGCAGTAACTCAGTTCCACATCTATGGAGGCGGACGCTGACATTCTATGGAAATGAGCGGACTGTTGATGGCCACAGAGGGTACGGGGCTGACCCCTCGTCAGATTGGCACCAGGACTCACAGCCCCACCTTCTGTCCCCTACCCTTCATTGCCTGGGACTCACTCTGTCGAACATCCGGTTCAGCAGCCTGGGAACCACAGGGAAGATGGTGGGCTGAAGCACCTTGAGGTCGTCCATAAGCAGCCTGATATCTCCTTGGAAAAATCCTATCTTAGCTCCATGACACAGCATTACACACTAGGAGTGAACACAGACCACACACTGTCAGCACTGCAAGGGGCAGGGGAGCCTGCAGGGTTAGTGTTTCAAACCAGCTCCACAAGTCTTAAACTTCCTAAATATGGAGGCTTTCTCTCTCAATCAATCTCTCTCTCTCTCTCCCTCTCTCCCTCTCCCTCTCCTTCTCCCTCCCTCTCCCTCTCTCAGTTTGCATTTACTTTCCTCTGTACAAACATGGAAATTTAGTATTTCCACCATCCCAGTGATACAGGAGTTAGTGTAAACCCAGGGGAGGCTCTTCCTAATAGTAAAGAGAAGTGCTATCTGGGGCTAACAAGCAACAGCTGCTGGATGGGTTATGTGTTATAAATCCCAAATATTTTTAGCCTTCCAGGAACTTGAGAACTTATTCTCAAAATAAAAACCCACTGCCTCCAAATCAGACTTATTAAAATCTCATTTCCTTTTCTGAAAATGTAAAACTGTCTGAAAACACTCTGAATTAGCTGGAGTCAGGACTCTAAGTGGGCATCTACAAGGTTATACCACGTGCGGCTCTCCCTGTCTCCTGCAAACTGTAATGGCCACCTAAACAGACTAGACAAATCACCTGCCTAAATTAAGCTAAAAATTTAAAAAAAAAATTCAGAAGATGACAGAAAGGCAATAGTTTTAAGGTAGAAACCAAATAGCATACAAGGAAGGATGGTGAAATGGCTTAGTAGGTAAAGGTGCTGGCTAGCCACGCCCTGGGACCTGAGTTTGATCCCCTGGCTCCACATAGTGGGAGAACAGAACCCATGCCTACAAGTTATTCTTTGACTTCCATGTTTACCCATGTGTGCACACACAAAACAAACACACAAACAGGAAAGAGCCACATACAGCTTGTACAGTGTACAGGGAAGTGCAGAAGAGACAGGAGACTCTGGAAGGTCAGGGGCCAGGCAATCAGGTTCACAAAGTGGCAGAGAGACCTTGTTCTAAAACAAGGGGGAAAGGCAGGAACCACCATCTGAAGGCTGTCCTCTGACCTCTGCATGCGTATGATAGTGTGTGCAAATCTGTGCCCCTACACACGAACACCCTCTGTCTCTGCTCCACCCTCCCTCCCCCCCCCCACCCCTGCCTCCTCCTTGGAAGGTGAACAAAAGAAAGAAAAGTACAGCGGTTCCCTGTTGAGCACTGAAGGCAGCAGGCTTGTGTTCCCTGCTGCACCTCTAGAGCCACAAGCAGAACCTGTGGCTCACTAGGGACTCACTGGAGATCACAGCACTTTTTTTTTTTTTGAGACAGAGGCTCACTATGTGGCCCTAACTAGACTATGCAGATTAGTACGGCCTTGCATTCAGAGAGATCTGCCGGCCTCTGCCTCCTGGGTGCTAGGATTAAAAGTCTGTGCCACCACCCCCAGCTTCTCCCGGTATTCCACTGTTTGTAGAATATTTGGCCCATTTGACTACTGATAGTCACTTGAGAGGTTCCTACCTGCTATCTGCTGTGAATAAAACTGTGTGAGCCCTGGTGTCCAGACACCTGTGTGAGTCCCCGCTTTCCACACTTGTGTGTGTACCTGGAAGGGGAACTGCTGGACCATGGACCATATAGTAATTGTGTGTGCACTTCATAACATCCTGTGATGTGCAAGGAGGAAAAGATGGAGGACGGAACCTGGTGCACCTCCATCCTTTTGAAAGACACAAAGCCTACAGGGCAGCAGTCAATCAAAGTGTCCTCTGGCCATCAGACTACGGTGTCCCACATCTACCTGAGTTCTGGCACACAGTTGGTTCTCAGGAAATGTTCAACAAGGAATACATGTTGCCCACTGTTTTTCCTCTAGTAAAAGAACTAAAATTGTCCGAGAAAGAGAAGGACCCTGTGTGTGTGTGTGTGTGTGTGTGTGTGTACATGCATGCACATGTAGGTCAGAGGATACCCTCAGTGGTGTTCCTCAGGAGACTATCTGCCCTGTTGTGAGGCAAGGTCTCTCTCTGAGACCTGGGATTCACTGATTAGGCTAAGCTGGTTGACTAGTGAGCTCCAGAGATCTTCCACCTCACCAGTGCTAGGCTGACAAGTTGCTACCACAACTGGCCTTTGCATGGGTTCTGGGGACAGACCTCGAGTCTTCACACTTGTAGGACAATCACTTACCAACTCAGTTATCTCCCTGCCCTTGGTCAAGTTGTAAACCAGGGGCACAGATATGTACAGAGAACCCAGGTAACGGTCGGTCAGTTAAACCACCCTTCTTCCCCAGGGCATACAGGATATTCGTGAAAAGACTCAGCCAATTTGTGCATCAGTGAGAAGCACACACACAAAAGAGGCTTCTTCCACAATGGATGCCTCTGAGACGTATCAAAGTCAACGAATGCAAAATACTTCCTTTAGAGATGGGGACTAATACAGAGACCTGCAGCTGGACAATGTGCCAAGAGTGAGAGAGAGACCTTGAGCACTCAGTCCCATATGGGATGTCTCCACCAAACCCTCCCCTCAGTTCAGGGAACTCTACGGAAAAAGAGATGGAAAACTGTAAGAGCCAATGGGGACAGAACAAGGCCTTCTAGACACAACAGGACTGACACAGGGATGAACTCGCACAGACTGTGGTAGCATGCGCAGGGCCTGCAGCTAAGCCAGACGAAGGCCTAGCACTGAGGGGAATTGAACACAAGCCCCTGCCCTAACTTAGAAGCTATGTTCGAATGACAACCATTCCCAGGGAAAAATGAGTTTTCTCTATATACAAATCACACAAAAGGGACACCCCTTGTCCAGTAAGTGACCAACACACAATAAAACCAAAGGCAATTTTGGAACTGTTGTCTCACAATGCTTTTCTTAAAAAAAAAACTTTACTGGTCTTTTGTTTATCTATTATGATTTCTGATTTTGTGTTTTAATGGGTTTTGTATGCTTGTGTGTGTGCTTGTATATGTGTTTTTTGTGCACATGCTCTCTCTCTCTCTCTGTGTATCTGTGTCTGTCTATTTGTCTATTTGCTTTGTTTTTTTGGTTTGCTTGGATTTGTTTTGTTCTGTTTTTGTTTGTGGTTTTTACTGGCCTGTCTGTTTTCTAAAGAGAGAGAAAGAAGGCCAGAGTTGGATGGCTGGGAGGCAGGGAGTGAGGGCCTGGGAGATGAGGAAAGGGAACGAGTGCAGAATATACTGTATGAAAAGTTATTTTCAATTAAAAAAAAAGAAAGAAGAAAAAAAATCTTCCTCTAATTGTTCACCTGTAACTGTGTCCTTATGGGCATTCTTTGAATGTTCAAACTCTGGATTCTAAACTGCAGGATTAAAGTTCAAATACCCAGTATTTACCTACAACAAGAATTCATATTCTTTCCAACAACCTGTGCTGCTGCAGCAGTGGGGCCGAGTGAAGAACCGTGTGTATGTGTGGGTGTGTGTGTGTGTGTGTACACATGTGTGCGTGTGTGTCTAGGCTGTACCCCCACTTACCTGGAGCTGCTGCTCATACATGTGTGCCAGTGGTAAGTAGGAAATCTGTGTGTCACTGGCATTCAAGGTCAGTGCACTCTGGAAGACAAAAAAACTTAGGGGGGCGCACGCAGACAAGGAGGGGGACACAGCAGTCGCCTACCTCTACAACGGTCTCAAACATATGGGCGAGAGGCAAGAAAGATATCAGCACATCATCTGTGGAAGCGATGAATGCACTCTGAAAGCAAGGACACCAGCAAGAAGAGAAAAGTTAAGACTTCCAGGATGCCTCCCGTTTCCCTCAGAGCAGGGTACACGGCCCCTCAACACTCAGCGCGGCCTCTGCCATCTGCATTTCTTTTATTTCTTTGCACCAAACAATACAAAGTAATTTTTTTTTTTTTAGTGTTATTGGGAATGGCACTAGGGCAGTGCACATGTTAAGAAGTGCTCTACCACAGGGCATCCCCTGTCCCAAAGCAACACTCTGTCAAGCAGAGTGGAAATCATTCCTGATGACCAAGCATAGCCACTTCGGAACTATTACCCATCTCCCCATAGAGAAAATCTTGCCCAAACTGGAGTGTTGAGAGACCGTGTGCTCCGCGTGCTTCCTCTTTCAGTTATGACATCCCAGAACTAGGCAGGTTCCACTGCCCCTTAAGCAACATTGGGTCCACTCCCTGACAGGACAGCTCTGTTATAGTGCAAAGGGAAGCAGGAAGAGGTTTCCCAGGACCTTAAATTGATGGTATAAACGGTTCTAGCAGGTGAGCTGGAACACCAGGCTTATCTCCGAGCCTCCCTTCATCTCAGGAGAACTCAAAAGTGTTTACTGCAACCTCAGATCTGGCCTGCAGAGATTGGCTCTCTTATAAGATCCTGACCAAGAGGAGTCCACAGGCAGAATAAGTGTGGGCGCCTGGTTGTCCTCAGAGCGGGTCTTCTTAGGGATGGGTGGACACAGAAAGGGCTTGTGTGTAAGTGCATGTTATTAACACAAAGAAGGCTCACCCACACACTTACTGTCACGCCCATCAGACGTGAGGAGAGTGTAAGCTGGTGTGTGTGTGTGTGTGTGTGTGTGTGTGTGTGTGTGTGTGGGCACACACACATGCGGACTAAAGCCAGGGTCTCAAACACAGAAAGCATGCTTTCTACTGCTGAGGTTCATTCCTGGCACCCATAGTTTTAAATTTTCTGTTAAACCACAGAAATCACACTGGTGTCATGGCTAGAAGTGTTAGAAGTTGGCAGTGCTTCTTGATAGAGTAACTATTTTTCAGGGAATTTCTGTCATCTTGAAGACCCTGAAGGTCTACTAGGAGATTCAAATTTCACTTTAAGTGACAATACAGCATACACCCCACCCCCACAAAGTAAGGGTTAAGAATAAGAAACGTGAGAGTGGAGTAAAACCAAGTGGAAGCATTCTCAAAACTCAGCCCAGCATCCACCTCAGAAAGACGTCCACGTCTCTAAACCATTAGATGCAGACAGTCCCCTGCCACGAGCAGGGCTACAGAATACTCCCACAAGCTTGCAAAAGCATACTGCTAAATGTATGCTTTTAAAGGATGGTACCTTGGCAAAGATAGGCATGCAAGCTATCTTTGGAGTTAGGGACTGAACTCTGGCCACCTCCCAAATTCACACAGGACAGTCCTAAGCCCCAGGGTTCTGATAATGATTAGATTTGGGAGTAAGTAGACTCTGACCCAGCAGCCTGGTGTCTCTCTAGAAGAGAAAGGGACACCAGAGGACCCAGAAAGAGGTAGCCGTCTGCAAGCCCTAAAGAGAGCCCTCACCAGGAACCAAACTTGCTGGCAGCTGGTCCTGGACTTTCAGCCTCCTAAACTGAGGGAAATGAACATCTGTTGTTTAAGCCACATGGGCTATAGTGCTTTGTTAATGGCAACCCGTGCAGACTACAACCTGTGGACAGAAAACCTTAAGAGGACAGGCAATTAACTAGAGTTTCAGATGTTAATTTTTCTCATACAATGGGAGTCAAACTTACCATAGAACAGAACAATGATTTAAAGCCTTCAGCTAGCCATTTCTAACATTCATTGATAACTTAAAGAAAATTCGGTTCCTAACATTTTAGTAAAGTCACTGAGAGGTTTCTTCTTTGTGTTTCCCTAAAAGTACACGGTGACATTCAAATATTCCCCTACATGAAAGCCACCGAGAGTTCCAGCCAGGGATCCATCCTAATGTCACAGTAAGGCTTATGGGCTTAGGTCCACAGGGCAAGCATCTGAGAGAAGGGGGAGTCTGGCCACACTACAGTGTAGGTCTCATTTATACCTCAGAGCACTTATATATAATGTGGACCTGATGGAGGAGGAGAAAGAGAGATTTACTGCTCTCTCTCTCTCTCTCTCTCTCTCTCTCTCTCTCTCTCTCTCTCGGCCTAAAGCCAATCAATGAATGTGAAGAGCCATGACAACAGTCTCAAGACTTACCTCTGTTGCTTTTATAAAACCTGAGCAGTCGTTTATAATGTTTTGGTGAGTGATCATTGCTCCTTTGGGGTTGCCTACAGAGCACACAGGAAGGAGAACAAGGTTAGATATTCCAGCCAAGAATGGCAGAAACCCTCTATCATCAGGGCCTTGACTAGCTCTACTGTTGATACCCTCTGGATAGCCAAACTGAGTAATACTAAATTTCTGAGACCTTTGAAAGGAAACCCACTATCATGAAATTACCTTAAATATTCACTAAAATCTTCATGTGTATCAACAGGGGAAGAAAGCTGGGACTCTTACTCTGCAGAGATACTGGTAGAGTACATCTGAGGTCACTCTCAGTAACCTGAGCTAACTAGATGGCACCCTCAGATCCCGAGACTGTCTCACGGAGCAACCTTTCTAGGTCCATGTCTATCGCTTGTTTTCTTATTCCCACCTATAATTAGTTAATACATTATCTAAAAGGGATTCAGAGATCATGGGTTTCCAAATACTGCTTTGAAGCAAGTACATATCAAAGTATACCTGTAGTTCCACTTGTGAAACAAATTATCGCAAGATCTTCGGGTTCTGGAGGCTGAAGAAAACATTTTCAAAGAGAGGGTATGAGTCAGACTAGAATATATCAATCCACAAGGTACCTAGCATCTGCACTTCCAACAGTCTCCAGTATGACTGGATGTTGCAAAGAACAGTGCTATAGAAGGCCATAAAACAGTGCTTACCTTGGGCTTCACTCTGTTCACTCTTCCAAGGTCCTGAATTAGAAGACAGAGAGGAAAAAACCTTCAGTATTAAGATTTTCTAACTATAAAGAGTACAGAGTCAGGGCTGTGGAGATGGCTTGGCAGGTAAGAGCACTGGCTGGTCTTCCAGGGGACCCAGGTTCCATTCCTAGCACCCACATGGCAAACCCCATCTGTGACCCCAGTTCTAGGGAATCTGATTGCCATTTCCTGAACTCAGTTAGGAGGCGCCCACATGTGCTTCAAATGCATGCTGGCAAAACACCCATACACATTAAAAAATAAAAGGAAGCCCCCCTCAAGTTACTGCCATTACTGCAGATTACTCTCATAGCTGGCTAAAACACCATTTTCAAATTAAATGAATTTGAGCAATGTTAAGTAATGGAAGCCACAGTATCTATTGTTCTGGGAAGTCGTTTTCCAGTCGTCCGTCTCTCTCTCTCTCTCTCTCTCTCTTTTTTTTTTTTTTTTTTTTTTTGGTTTTTTCGAGACAGGGTTTCTCTGTGTAGTCCTGGCTGTCGAACTCAGAAATCCACCTGCCTCTGCCTCCCAAGTGCTGGGATTAAAGGCATTGGCCACCACCACCTGGCCAGTTGTCTGTCTCTTACACAAAACCACATAAATGGCCTTGGAAATAGGATTGATTCCAAAGACAGCACAGGCCTTTGCACTGGGTTCCGGCCCCCTCCCTCTTCCTCCGATGGCTGTTAACAAAGCCTCGCTCTTGAACGTAACCCTGCTGGTCCTCAGCACCCTCTGCCATCAGAGATGTGCTCCCTGACCGCCTGGGCCTGGCTCGGCCTCAATGAGCTCTTCCCACCCGTGGGAGAATAACCCTCTTCCTGATTGATTGTTATCGAGGATCAGATAGCCACGCTCCATACCCAGGGAGGAGGATTCGTGTACTCTGAGCTGAAACAGGCCGCAAGGAGGCGGGAGGCGCTCTGCAGTGGGAAGGAGGATGGAGCTAAGCTTTGTCTCTAGAAGCAGCTGCTCCTGTGCAGACTTCTGCATCAGGTATGTGCTTCAGTTTACTGCATTAAGTAGCCTTCATATCCACTCAGTAAAACAAGCAAGCAAGCAAGCAAGCAACAACAACAACAAAAATTACACTTATATTCTCTTCCTAGTAAAGTTGGAGAACTTGAGAATACATTGGCACCTATCAAAAATGCAAATTAGGTGGGCATGTCCAGGGCTCACAGAGCTCCACCCAACACACTTTTAATCAATTTAATTTACATAGACTACGGGTTACTAACAATACTGAATTAGAAGTCAGCTAGGGTTGGGCACTTATGCACACACCTATAAGCTGTGGCAAGAGGATGGCTTGGGCCCAGGAGTTCCAGATCAGCCTGAGCAACATTCAAAGCCACCAACTCAAAACAAAACACCAAAAACCATGCCACAGTCAACAAGGAACCAAAGCACGGGACTTCTGCAAAGTATTTTCCATATGTTCTTTTCTGACTTCAAGTTGCTGCTCATCTATTCAAAATTGTCTCCATTTTGTTGTTGAGGTAGGAGCTCACTCCTGTAGGCCATGTGGATCTCAAAATAGCTAGGCAGCTAATGACTTCGAAATAATCCCTCCGACTTCCACTTCCCAAGTGCTGGAGCCGCAGTCATGCACCACTATGCCCAGCTAATCCTAAACGACTTCTAGATTCTTCAGTTGATGGCCAATAGGATATAAAGCCATGGTCTCATACAATTTGCTTTTAATGTAGGGGAACAAACATAACCTCCACTATTTGCAGCAAGGGCTTCAGAGCCTTAAGTTTGTCTTGTTATTAATTAGAAAAAAAATGATTACTTTAAAAAGTGGTCATTTTAGGTTAAAAATTAATAAAGCTGAGTTCTAGTGAGTGGCAAGCACACTGGAGAATCCATGAGTGATTTAATTTGTAGCCGAATGAAAATGCATAAAATGAAAATAAAATATATGGCTGGGTAGATGCATATAGGAGTAAAGTCAGACGAAGCAGATGTGTTAAAACTTTAACCATAGACTCTTTAGTAGGAAGGTGGGAACATGACTGTATGCTGTAGTACTCAACAGTATGTATGTCAGAAATGTTCATAATTAGGATATAAAGGTGCAAATATTCCAAAACACTTATGTTCTGCCTTGATGCTACAAATATAGGTATTATTGTAAATATAGATTAATGTAAATGACCCCCAGGATCAACTATAATTTACATTCTTTTCTTCTCACTTTTGATTTATAAAAATGTCTAAAATGCATAAATTACATTAAGCAGCTAAGTGTAAAACAGGATTTCAGTATAAACTCTGCACTACAATCTTCATTCATTCATTCATTCCTGTTTTAATTTTCATTCAGTCGTTAAAAAAGGCAAGAGGAAAGAACAGGTCATGTGTGCCTCTCAGAAGAGGGGACCAAAAGGCAGTCAGGGGAAAAGATTTCAATAGCACGAAAGACTACAAGTAAAAAAACAAAAATAAAAACCAAACCCACTCCAGTATGAACGTCTAGGTAAAAAGCTAGCTGCACTCTAAAAGTGAGGCCTAGGCAAAAACACATGTGGAGTTGTCCTCTGTGCACCATGTGCATGCGTGTGGACATACACACACGTGCATGTCAGCGTTGGAATAATGAGTTGCCCTGACTACTGGTTCCTTAGCAAAGGCTCCACAGGCCCTGCTCTGCAGCCTCTCACTCTCTGTAGAAGGAGAACTAATAAAAAGTAAAACCATATTTCTAATGGTTTTCACAAAAAGATGTACACCTTCCATGACAGCGCAGCTTCTTCTATATGATGTGACCCTATCACCTACGATGCCCCTGTGAAAGGGTCTTCCACTGGCTTCCTTGCCTCCTAACCGAAGGCCAGCCAGTGTTGGGGTCAGATCATATGCACCCCACTGGTTCTAGAACAGTTAAGCTTAAACTGAAAATAAACCATTATCAAAAATAAAAACAGAGAGATCCATAAATAAGTTGTACCAGATAGTTTTGTCAACTTGACACAAGCTAAAGCCATCTGAGAGAAGGGAGCCACAATTAAGAAAATGCCTCCATAAAGTCTGCCTGCAGGCAAGCCTATGAGAATGTTTTAAATTAGTGATCAATCGGGGAAGAGTCCAGCCCATGGTGGGGGTGCCATCCCTGGCTGGCGGTCCTGGGTTCTGGAAGAAACCAGACTGAGCAAGTCATGAGGTGAAAGCCAGTAAGCTGCACCCCTCTATGGACTCTACATCAGCTCCTGCCTCCAGGTGCCTGCCTGACTTCCTTCAATGATGAGTAGTGATGTGGAAGTATTAGCCAAATAAACTCTTTCTTCCCCATCTTGCTTTTGGTTACAGTGTTTCATCACTGCAATAAGAAGCCTGACTAGGATGGAAACTAATCAGGAATCCATGATTGAAATTCACTAAGACCTATAGAAGAAACCTGGGGAAAGAAATGATGAGGGGGCATGATGGCTCTGTGGAGGCACTTGCCATTCAAGACTGACGGACGGCACCCAAGTGGAGAAAGGAGAGCATCAACGCCACCAACCTGTCCTCTGATATCCACACCTGTACCATAACACACACACACACACACACACACACACACACACACACACACACAGAGGGGGGTGGGGAAGGGAGAGTCAACAGAGGGACAGGCAAATGATGAGACAGACTTCTGTGTCTGGCTTGGTTTCAGAGGCAAAGGCAGTAAAGACTCAATAGAGCATACAAACTAGACACATCCACTTGTGTGATGTTGAAGGTCCCAGTGTCTACTGGTACCAAGGAAAAATATGAGGACGACAGTTCCCTTCCTGAGGCTTCTACAAGTGACATATTAAACTAATACTGGGAACTGGGCATGGTATGGTGGTGAGCTTAACATAAGCCAACTTGACACAAACTGGGGCCATGTGGGAAGAGGGAACTTCAATTGAGAAAAGGCTTCTATCAGACTGTCTATGAGGGAATTCTCTTGATTAATGATTGATGAGAGGACCTGGTTCCCTGTGGTGGTAGCAACTCTGGGTAGGTTGTATAAGCAAACAAACTGAGCAAACTATGGGGAGCAAGCTGGTTGACAATTCCTCCATGACCCTCCTGCCCTGATGTCCTGTCATGATAAACTGTGATGGGGACATGAGGCCACACACGTAAACCCTTTCCTCCCCCAGTTGCTTTTGCCCATGATTTTTAACATAGCAGCAGAAACTTAACTAGGACAAGTGAACTCATTCCTGTGATCCCAGCATTTGGGAGACCAAGGTAAGAAAAGACTGCTGCAAGTTCAAGGCTACCCTGAGCTCCACAGTGGGCTCTAGACCAGCCTCAACTACAGAGGTGGACCATCTTAAAAAAACGAGGCCAAGCAAAACAAAACCCAGAAGCAACTCTTAGCACGCAGGCCTAACCCTGGTCCAATAGGCAGGTGGGAATTTTGTCCCGTATCTTTAGGTGGCTGAGCAGCACTGGGATGACAGTGGCATTGGGTACCATACCCAGCCCTTCAGAGACAAGGCCGTATGGAAGGACTCACCTCCAGAGCTTTGAGGCTGATGATTTCCACCCCACACTTCTTGCCTCGTTCCACCAGATCACTGCCGTAGGAGTCCATGATGACTATGATTTTAAGGCATGGTGTTAACTTGTTTTCTACACCTTCTAATAAGAGTTTGGCTTTTTCTGGCTTGTCAGCAAAAATCACAGAGAGTTCAGCTGTAAATGAAGAGGTGATAAGGAGTGAGCCCTAGGATGCTAAAAGCTTGACACACAAACACTAGCATGCCAGAGTGATGCACACTGAAACGTAATATCCCCTTCCAAGCAGATATATAAATGTAAAGTCATCGAATCAAGCCTATACCTAGGGCTATGGTGGCACAAAGACAAAGACATACCTTTGTTCACTATGTAGGTGATGGCGTCAGCTCCAAGGGTGTCATAGAGCGGGACGACCACCATTGAGTAAGAGAAGCATCCTTGCTCGACGATCACCCACTGAATGGTAAAAGTCACAGAGAGAGAATGAGATGGCTCCCCAGAATCACTCACTGCCAAGGGCAATGCTCAGAGAGTCAAATTAGAAGCATCCACTGCAGCAAACTTAACGTCTGTCTCCCACCGTGTGCCAGGTTCCAGGAGAGTTCAAAGCAAACAAGAAGACTTGCTCCTCCTTTTAAACTTTTTCATATTCTTGAAATCTTCTCCTTATATCCCTTTAAAAATTAATCTTTAAGTTTGCATACAACAATCTGCCCTTCCTTAAAATCAAGCTGTACTGATGTAAGCGTTTGAGGAAACGATCATTACAGGCTAAGACAGCGGAAAGTGGTCTTGAAAAAAAAAATCCCCTTAGTAAAGTGACCAGGGACAGCAGTGATACAGTAACTGGGTCACCTTACCACTAACCTCAGCTGCCTAGAACTGACTGATCTCCCAGGCACATGTGGCACTGTCCCTCTTCAACTGCAAGACACGCCCTTATCTCAGCTGCACTTTTCAAATGGCATACAGGATGCTGATCACAGCACAGAAAAGGGAGCAGCTGCCGTGGGAGAGGACCGATCCGTCACAGGCATGTGGTGTGGACTCGGCGCTGTGCCTGTGGTTTTTGCTTTGTTTTAAGATTTCCTCCAAGACTCTACTCAGGATCTCTCCTTGGCTGGGCTCCCACAGTCCTTTCCTGTATCCACACGTATCACATTTCAGAGAAACCATCAGTAATCTATCCCTTAAAACGAAGGATCTGTTTTGTGGTTTAGGTAGATGATAACAATTCTATTGATGGAAAAAGCTTGGATCTGTCCCTGAGATTCAAAAGAAAACCAAGTCACCCCTTAAGACTAAGCATGGGCCAGCCATAGACAGTGACGATTCTTCAAGGAACATGAGACCCATGGATAGAAGAACTTATAAAACCAGACACAACACAGGGACAGGAAAACCAAGACACTTTTCTGGACATAAGCAGCAATAAAAAAAAAATGATGCTTGAATTTTTCCAAGATAGTTATTGCTGATATAACTTGTTAGCAGTACTTTAAAAGTAACACCCCATTTTAAGTCTTTTTTTTCTAAAATTATTTTTAAGTGTGTGTGTGTGTGTGTGTGTGTGTGTGTGTGTGTGTGTGTGTGTAGGTACCCATAAGACCAGAGGAGTTGGAGCTTTGAGTACTTGTGAGCCACCTGATGTAGGTTCTGGGACGGAAACTCTGGTCTCTGGAGGAGCAGTGTGTGTCTGCTCTGAACTACTGAGCCTTCTCTCTAGCCCCTCAAGTCTCTTTTCTTAAGTACTACGTGTGAGCCTCCATATCCAATCAACAGCTGTAAATCTATAAGGAGAGCAGCTCATAGCGCATATTTCACAGTATCTTAGGTTTGGAAATTTGATCGAAAGGAAGGAAGGCTCAGACCTCTCAGGAGGAAGAGTTTGCTACTAACAAAAATGTATCCGAGCTTCTCTGCTGTAATTTATTATTAACAATTTACTAACCCTGTTTATCCAGTCTCAGAGGTAGCCCTTGAAGGTAAGAAACTTCTGATTTGACACTTTTTTTCTAAGAATTTTGTTTCATGACCTGAATTAAGAAAACTCAAAACAAACAAAACAAAAAATTAAGGGGAGATGATTTTTTTTTTCTCTTGAAAGTTGAAGAGAAATTCTCAGTTCTCATTTTCATACCTGGAACTTTCTAAGACAAACCGCAAAGCCTTATACTCAGCCTAAACCAGAGAACAAAGCCTAGTCCCCAGCAGCTGCAGGGGGAACCACGAAGGGCCCTGGAGACCCAGCACAGTGAGCGGCTCTGCCGGCTCCTGGTTAATACCTCGGGTCTGTTTTGAGAGAAGAGGCCGATGAACTGCTCGGAGCAAGGCTTGAACCCCTTCTGGATCAGCCCGGAGCCTATGCACTCAGCCAGTTCTGCCACCTGCAACAAAGGGAGGCAGAGGCGCCAGTTAGGAAAAAGCAACAATTCTTATTGTAAGAACCTTAAAAGCTCACTGGGTGACAATCTCACTGGGTGACAATCTCACTGGGTGACAATCTCACTGGGTGACAATCTCACTGGGTGACAATCTGGCGTCCTTTCCGCTGCCAGCAACAGAGCTATACAGAGAAGGAGACCTGCGCCTCCTTAAACAACTGCTTGCACAGCATAAGGTTTTACTCACCACAGCTCAGGCTTTGTTTAGGACCTGGCTCTAGGATTCCTTCTATAAAGCAAATTATTCCGGGTTTGCAGGTCACAGACATGGATACAGGGCTTCCTACATATGTGTTTCTATTTTAGTGTTACCAAGTGACAGAGGTCCTGTGTTCTTTGGGGTGGAGATTATTACCTGTTTGTAGTGCCTTGGAAGAATCAGGGTTTTATGCACCCTAGACAAGCATTCTAACACAGACCTTGTCCCCACTTCTTGACTTCTTCAACTGGTGCAGACCAACTGCAAACTCACCATCCTACCACTCCAGCTGCTTGGGATGACAGCTATCACCAGGCCTGGCTAGATCGTTCTTTTATCATTTATAAAAGACTAGAAAAGTGACCAAACACCTCAAAACCTGTCATTTGTATAAATATAGAAACAGCTTTTTAAAAAAACAAAACAAGACTAAGGTGGTTTTTTTTTTTTCTATTTGTTTGCTTCTTTGTGAGATACGGTTTCTCTGTGTAGCACTGGCTGTCCTGGAACTCTCTCTGTAGGCCAGGCTGGCCTCGAACACAGAGATCTACCTGCCTTCCTCCCAAGTGCTAGGATTAAAGATGTGTGTCACCAAGCCCAGCTAAGACTAAGTTTTTATTATTGGACTCTACAATTCCATTTTTGAGAATTTCTTTTTGGTAAATAATACAATATTTGGAGGAGATTTTTAGAGGTCTTATGCGCAAATATAAAAATTTCAAAAAAAAAATGACAAGAATACCCAAAAAGGACAGCTAGGTAGCTGGCAAATACTACAACTATGAGAACTGCACCAAGCTTAGGGTAATGATGGCAATCAGTAATGTGTAGATGAAAACCAACATTATGATACCCAAGGAAAAATAAGTCACAAAACTTAGGAATATATATCCGTAGCTACCCTCTTGTCCCTCCTCTTCATTAATTGCTTTGGAATGTAAAACTTAAACCCTGGAGTTCATTCCTCGCAACAGCACTTCTAACACATATCCACACCACCAGGAAACCAGGAAACCAGGAAACCAGGAAACCGCCTCTCCTTCCCAGCAATGCCATTGGTTTCGGTACAAGCTGCCATCCCAGCCCTACCTAAGGGAAGCAGTACTGTCACAGGCCAGGTGACCACAGAGTGGCAAAGCACCTTCTAGTCCTGACTAATGCACAGGTCTGGAAATTGAGACGTGTCTGAAACTGTTTGCTGGGCTTGCTGGAGCAATGCACATACACTTATGTTTCTAGAAAGGTGGTCCATTTTGCTCTTTAAGAAAAATGGCAAAGAGACTCTGACTTTCCTAAAAGTCAGTCTGGTTAGGTGAATAAAAAAGTAAATCAAGATAAAGATCTCCACAAAGCCAAAGCTGGCTTCAGTTAAAACCAGCTCTGTGCCCTCTGCCAAGCCTCCAAGGAGCCTCGGGCTGAGCTGTGCCAATCACTGGGCACCACCTTCAGAAAACCTCAGGGGTTCTCAATGTGCCTGGAGCACCAATCCACAACAGATACTTTCTTGTTTCTGGCCAACGAATCTATTAAAAATAATGCAGAGAGCTCTAGGGGAGGCTGTGGGGTCCTGTCACATACTGCCCTGTGCCCAACACAGCCTTGCTATAGAGTCTCCAGAAGCCACGGCCTTGGTGTTTGGAGGTGGTCTCGTTCTGTAGGCCAGATCTGGACTCTGCTTCAATATGTTTCTAATCAGCCAGGGACTCCGGAGGATCGTCTCGGCCCAGTTTCCCCAGTGCTGGGAGCACAGGTGTGAGCTAGCACTGACTGATGGAAAAAAACAGATAGAAACTGGTTTGGGCTTTGGTAAAGCCAAACAGGAAGGGAAATCCCTCTCTGGTCACGTGAGCTCCTGGCTCCTTCCACAGGCGAGGGATTACAAGCCCATCTCCCTTGTCTCTCTTGAGAGACAGACTACTACTACCCAAGCAAAGCACTGGGCACTCTGGTGTACTCTGAGGCAGGAAAAGGAAAACTACAGGGCCTCAGGCCAAGGAGCTAGGACAGGAGCTACTCCCAGGATGGGTTTGTGGCTCCAAAGGACATCTCCCGCCACATCCCACAGACAAGCCAGCTACTGAGAACACAGAGGGAGAAAGTCAGTTTGTGTTCATGGGTGTCACGGGATTACCTGGCCCCAGAACAAGCGTTCAGGGGAGGCTGGGGATAGAAAACCATTTCCTGGACAGCTGCGTAGGAAAAGGAAGGCAGCTAAGCTGCACTTGCAGCTGCGCCTGCCCATCCTGAGGTCAGGACGGAAAAGCAACGCCAGCTTTGATTCTCTGTGATCATAATGAAGAGAAAAGGGGACACCTTCCTGCTCTGAGATCCACTACTCACAAACTGTGACTTCAAGTCACAGCCACCGATGAGGAAGTGGCAAAGGGAGTGCCAAGTGCCAGCCCAGCCAGCAATCATTCACTAGTGTGCTGCTCCAATCTACAGAGGCAGTCTTGTGGTCTGAGTCTGAAATGGCTCCTGAGGGCTCATGTGTTTAAACCCTCAGCCCCTAGCCACTGGCAGAGCCTCGGGAAAAGGTAGAGATAGAGTCACAGGGCTTAGACTGGTCCTGCTTCGGACCCAGTGTGGCTTTCAGGACTACACACCCAGAAACCCGAGTCCAAACCAACCTCCCGTCCAGTTAGTAGCTTGCACTGAGATTTTGGTCACAGACAAGAGGAGAGCCATCGGAGTCAGGGGACTCACCTCTTTGTAGGAAATCCACTCATAGGGCTGGTTTGGCTTCCGAGAACCTAAACAAGGACCATTATCTACAAAGAAAGAAAAGACAGAGATGAGGCAAAAGATGGCCTTGACCTTTATCCTACTCCTGTATCACTTACTCCTTCCTCTCCTCATTCCTCAAGGTATCAGGAAGATTCTACTCTTCAGACTAGAAATGTTGAGTTCAGATTAAAAATGGTTCATTCCCCTGGAGTTTGAAGTGGGTTTTATGTTTGTTTGTTTATTTGTTGTTTCTTTTTCTTTCTTCTCTTTTAAAAAAATTTATTTGTTTATCTTATGAATATGAGTACACTGTAGCTGCCTTTAGACACATCAGAGGAGGGCACTGGATCCCATGTTTGTGAGCCACCATGTGGTTGCTGGGAATTGAACTCAGGACCTCTGAGCCACTCTTCAGCCCCCTTGTTCTGTTTCTTAAACAGAAGGAGGTGTGATGAATACAGGAGAAAGGCAAATATTAATGACTGGATTTTTTGTCGGTGGTTTTGGTTTGAGACCAGGCCTCTCTGTTATGTGGCTCTTGCTGGCCTAGAACTCACAGAGACCTACCTGCCTCTGCCTCAAGTGCTTGGGACTAAATGTGTGCGCCACCACACCCAGCTAACAGGATTTTTAAGAATGTTTAACGTGTGACTTTTTCTTTTATGCCAGTGGCTGACTGCAGAGATACTACTGTGGGTTTTTAGAGGAGGCAGCCAGCAGGATTTCTAAGGAACCTTCAAGCAATCACCTACAGGTCATGTGTTGGGGGAAGTGGGGGACATAGGTGCCACTGGACAGGCTTTTCAGAAGTGATGGAGTTGAGTAATGTAAGCAAGAGTTTCAGTAATTTTTAAAAACTGTTCCCAGGTACCACTAATGTACAGCGAGGTGCATCTTAAAAATACTAGGTTTAAGGGGGCTAGAGAGCTAGCTCAATGGTTAAAAACACTGGCTGCTCTTCCAGAAGACCTGGGTTCAGTTCCCAGCACCCACATGGTGACTCATATGTATCTCCAGTTCAAGTGAGTCTGATATCCTCCCTCTTCTGGCTTCTGTGGGTACTTTGTGTAAATGATACACAGGCAAAATGTGCTCATAAGATTAATTTAAAAATTTTAAAATTAGATTTAAAGAGCTGTTGGCTAACTTCTGCTACTGAGCAAACTTCTGACCGTCCATTCAAAATGCTGGGCTCTGCTCACCTATACTATTCCAATCCTGAGATAGATAGCCTACGAACAAAGTTTAAAGAATAAAGTTTAGGATTAAATGCTTCTTGAAGGAAAAAAAAAAAAACAAAAAACACTGACTTAGAAACGGCTGCCTTTAATCAATGCGTGTCAAGAAAGCGTAAGCTTCCCTCTGTGATCTATTGAGGACCACTCATTTTCCCATCAGACAGACATGTGACAACAGAGCAGGAGGTTGTCTGTCACAAGTACAGTGTAAGCCTGGATAAGCCCATTCTCTGCTTCCGGAGGAGAGGCTGAGGAGACATTCCCACACATGCCTTCATGTGGCTTGCTGCTGGCTGACTTGTTCTCCTCAGGAAGACTTACGGTCACAGATAAACAGACCTTGATCGCAACTTCAGAAAGTTCATGTATGAGCTGACAGACAAGGAAGTTGCTTCTCTTTACAGTCGGCGAATGAGTCTTTTATAGGAATATTTGTCTGAACACAATGGGCTCAATAATCAGACTGTACTACTGCCAGGCACTGAATGGCAGGTACTTCGAGTGCACACACACCACTTGCAGTGTATTATGGGGCAGAGCGCAAGCAATCTTCCTGACTGTAAGATTACAATTGTACTACCATGGATTTTCAGATCTATTTCTAAGATGGGCAATGGTGGTGCACGCCTTTAATCCCAGCATTTGGAAGGCAGAGGCAGGTGGATCTCTGAGTTTCAGGTCAGCCTGGTCTACTAGGAATGAGTTCCGGGACAATATATTGAGTACACAGTGTGGACAGGTCCTATGTCAGTGCTGCAGAGAGGGCAAAGACAGACCATGCCAGGCCAACAGCTCTGCGTGTGAAGGGGTTGTTGCAGAAGCAGAGGTTCGATGCTGAGAGGAAAAGGGGACGATGCCCCACTGGAGACAGGAGTGGAATGACAGACTAGAAAGTAAAGACATGAAACCAACAGGGTTAAAAGACCACTGAGTGGGGGGTGGCCAGGGCAGAATTATGATGCGGGGGAGTGTATGAAGATGTATAGGGGGACCGGCTTGAGGGCTGATTCAAGGTGTATGTGTGTGTGTGTGTGTGGGGGGGGGTGTCTGGAGAGAGGCCCAGTAAGTAACGGATGGTTCAGAGCCAATTAATCATTTTACTTTCAACTACAGGAAACACAAAGGCCAGCATACGTGACTCTCCAGTAAATAAAGGATGTATTGCCCCTATATCACTTTTGGCGACACAGAACATCTGGAACGTCCTATAAACTTTGAGATTGTTTCCGGACACATTACGGGAGATGGAACACCAACAGCACTGGGTATGTGAAACACTGGCAGAGGTGCCTTTCTGAAAGGAAGGCTGCTCGTCCCATGAGAAGCAGCCGTGAAGTGTCTGTCAGTGACAGCAATGCAGCTATGCGCTTACTTGACACCTGAATCCCCCTCTGGAAGCCATCGTACATGGTTCTGACATCGTCGTAGTAGTACACCAAGAGCTTGTCATCTTCAAGGACTGCTGATCTTCGAATACCATCAGTGGTACCCTGTTGGGAAGAAGGAGGACAGGGGCGAGCAGGATGTTAACAAGAAGCCCACAACATGATGCTTTTAGAGAGGTGCATTTTGTGGCCAAATGATGCTAACTGACATGCCAGTATTTCCCTAGGCTTGTCACATTTTTGTCACACACATACCTAAAATCTTCCATCCTAGCAATTCTCAGGTAAATAACAAGTACACCGTAATGAATGATGGTTGTGATATTGTAACACTGATTCCCTGTGCCTATTTTACTCACCGTAACACCATCAATACCTGCTGCCATCTCTATTTGTCAGTTAGGTGTAAAATAAATACAGACTGCTGTGCAGTGACTAGCAGCTGAATGAAGGAGTGCTGATGTGCTAATAATGTAAATAATGTAAGCCAGCCGCGGTGGCTCAGGAGAAGCGAGGCTAAGACAACATGGCCGTGAACAGAGTCTTACGGAAAGAAAACTGAGAGGAAAGAAAAGAAGGAGGAGGGGAGAGGACAGGGAGAGGAGAGAGAGGAAGAGGAAGAAGATGAGGAAGAAAATGAGAGGGAGGAGGAGCCCACTGCTGCTGTTCATCAATTTCTAAATACCTGTCCTGCCAGACAAAGTCAAAGAGAGCAAGGGACAACAGAAAAATGTTCCCACCACACATACTTTTTAGTTCTCAAAGCATCAACCGACAGAACATAGCTTGGGAGGAAATAAAGAGACCATTCAATTTTACTTCCACGAGTCACCCACACTTGAGGCTCTCTCATTACAAACTGAATACAATCCATTAGGACCTGAGGCTCCTTAAGTGGCATCTCAGGGTTAATGTCATTGGCGACTGAATATAGTAAGTCTGAGCAGATGTAGGTTCTTCCAGGCGTTTATTTGTGGCTTGGGCAGGTGTGCATACCTGCTGCTGAACACCTTCTGCTAAGTTGTCTCCACCTGCTGGGGCCTAAAACAGCAGAAGGAGCTGAGCTAAGACCATATGTGACTATACGGGACCATACGGGACCATACGGGAGGTCCAGGCAGCCGCAGGAACCCCTCAAACACTCTTACTACACTGGTAGGTAAGTATTCAACTACTAGGTTAGAGCCTGCTTATTTCACATTTCAAAGAGGGCTCTTCACATTTACAACACTGGGAAAACCCTTGAGGGAAATTAGACCATGAGATGAGACCTTCCAGCACCACAGGAAAGGATTGTCCAAAAAGTGGAAGCGGTCACTCTGGCTTGAAGTTTGATCAAAGAAAACAGGAAACCGCCCCTAACTAGTGAGGTCAAAGAGCAGTGAGAGTTGGCGGGCTCAGGGAAAGAGACAATACTGAGGCTTCCTAGTGAGAAGTCTACATAAGTAAGGACCAAAAAACAAACAAACAAACAAAAACAAAAACAAAAACAAACAAAAACAAAACACAATGGACCAAGGAGAGGACAGAGGTCAGAGAAATAGGGAAATGGTAAGGAGATGAGAGGGGGTGAGGCTGCAGGGCATGGGGGAGCAGAAGGGCCATGTGCCATACAGTACTGCCTTGTCTGCCCTAGGCCAATCCACTTTCCCCACCAAGTGAAGGGCAAGCGGTCTGGCTGTCCATGCTGCCCACGAGGACCTCAGCTCAAGAGTGTCACGGTGATGTGGAACCCTTCACAGCATCTCTCAACACAATATCATCTCTGTAAAAGCAGCGATGAGCTGCGCATTCCACAGAGCAGCGCCTCAGCTGTCAGTGGAGTAGTGGGGAGGACACAGCCAAGGCCCAGGAGCCCGAGATTTGTGCTGTGGTTTGATCAGAAGAGTTCCCGGGGCCTCGTGCTGTCAATGCCTGTTCCCTAGCCAGGGCTGCCGGTTGGGAAGGCTGCTGGGAACAATAAGGGAGAGTTTCCCTGGGTGTTTTGCCTGCACAGAGCGCCATATGAAAGCATTTTTCCAGGTTCGCCCACCTTAGAACCAAGAGGCCACTGCAGCCAAGGCTCACAAGGGTCAACATTGCTGCAAGGATCCCCCACCCCCACCCCTGCCAACCCGGCCTGTAGATGAAGGTATGAAGGTAGAGACAAAGTTCCAGTAGAGTTCAAGGCTGTTGGGGATAGCAAGAACACAGCCTGTTTGTCAAGGAGCGCTTTAAGCACAGAAGAGAGCCATCCTAGGACAGAGGCCAAGTAAGCCAAGGGCTTTCCAAGCCCACTGCCGCGTGCATCACGGCAACACGTGCCTCTCATGATGGGCTTGGAGCTACAGGATTTGATGTTTGTTGCAATGCTGGCTTTGGGCCTGCCTCCCCCCCCCCCCCCCCGCCCCATGTCACAGTTGGGCTGTTGACTCTGTGTCCTCCATCGTACACTGGAAGCACAGTGTCTGTATTTTCTAGGAGCTCATAGCTAAAAGACTGCGTGAAGTCTCAGCAAAGACTCTGGATACGGACTTTTGGGCAGTGGCCAAACTGTGGGCTATGGGACTAAGTTAGACTAAATGTATTTTGTTATGAGATGGTCAATAGCCTTTGGGAGGTTTAGAACGCAATGGTTTGAATCTGGACCGTTAGCCCACAGACTCATGCTTTGATGATGGGTTCTCCAGGCAGTCACTCTAAGAGAGGCGTGGAACCTTTAAAAGGTGGAGCCTAGCAGACAGAGGTGGATGACCAGGTGTCCGCGTTTTAAGGTGTATCCGTTCCGGTTTCTGGCCGGCTCTCTGTTTTCCTGTATGTGGGAACATGGCCAGCTTCTGCAGTCGCAGTGAGCTGACTGTCCCCCACTGCCTCCCCCGCTGTGGTGAAGGCGAGCTTTTGAGACTGCGGGCGGAGCCGTTTGTATTTCTTCCCCTAAACAGCTGCGTCAGATGCTGCGGCCACTGCTGTGCAGAGTAATGAATGCATCTTGTCCTTGAGTGGACCAGACGGGCCCCCAAGGAATCCTAGTGAATTTAAACAATACAAGGAAAGACAAGGGCACACAAGGTAGGTGTGGACCCTGAGCGGCAGGTTCAACAGGTTTGTGTTTGTTAGAAATATTTCTGGCTCTCAAAGAAAGAGACCACCATTCCAAATGACAGACTAACTTCACACCTGGCAAGTGGCCACACTCCTAAGGGGGAACACGGAGACAGGAAAGGCACTTGGTGGTGGTGTCTTGTCCTTACCCCATTGGTGGGAGATAACCTCATAGCCTTATTTGATTAGCTAGTCTGTATTTCCGTCATAAGATTCCTGGAGTGCAGCAGGAGGTCTCTGGGTAAACAAAGGTTTTATCGGGTGGGGGAGGTGATTAAGAAATTTGCATAAAAGTCTTAAAAGGTGAAGAAAATAAAAAATTTTATAATGTTTCATATTTAATATTTCTTACATCTTAGAGCCCAGGTCTACAAAATATAAACTGGGGGAGCAACTGACATTTGTTGGGAAAGGGATCATGAAGGCTGAACCCGAAACTTAGGTCAGGGGACCCAAGCCCAGCCCCACAGTCTGAGAAGCAGGATCCTAGAGGCAAGTCCCAAGCAGGGGAGCAGGAGACCAGGCCAGCACTACAGAAAGAAAGCCAGCACAGGTATCCACAGTGAGGAGGAAACGCCGTAGGAAGGGATGACAGAGAGAAAAGGGTTTATGTGGGGAGGGGAGAGTCATGATCGACATGAGATCTGCTATCTAACAAGGAAAGGGAAGGTTGGAAGCATAGAGAATCACAGGTCTGAGTAACAGAGGGCAGGGCGTCTGGCTAGCTAGTGACGAGCGTGCCCATCCAGTCAGAGGAACTCCGTCTACTTCCCAACTCTCCAAAAACTGCTCTAGAGCAGCGGTTCTCAACCTGCAGGTTGGGACTCCTTTGGGAGTCAAACGGCCCTTTCTCAGCATGTCAGATATCCTGCAGGTCAGATATTTACACACGAGTCAGAACACTAGCAAAATTACAGTTATGAAGTAGCAATGAAATAATTTTATGTTTGGGGGTCAGCACAATAGAAGGAGCTGTGTTAGAGGGTCGCAGCATTAGGAAGGCTGAGAACCACTGTGTTAGAGGGTCACCGAATAACAGACCTTTAGGTACTCTTAAGCTTTCGCGTTACTTAGTCTGCAGGTCTTGAGGAAAGATGGAGGTAAAACCACCAAAGCAAACTGGGAGAAGCTGATTGAGCTCCTAATAATGCCATCATCTTGACAACATATCCCAAGGATAAGATGTTTATAGTATCCTAATTATTAGCAATTAAACTAATTAGCAAAGGCTTGATAATGAAGCAGGAAGCAGATGCCAAAGAAGAGACACAGAGTATTAAGGTGCAGGTGAAGCCGGGCAAAGGCCCCACTGCCCTTCAGTTGTAAGGGAGGGGCTATAATCTGGAGAAGAGGGAGTGAAGTGTGTGTGTGTGTGTGTGTGTGTGTGTATGCAGGAGGATGGACTAGACAACAGGAAGCACTGAGTTTTAAAATACATTCTATGGATGATCTCAGTTCCCCTGAAAAGATGGTTATCTTGGATAGGCGGAAGTGCTCCCTTTCTTACTGACTAGGAACGCTGCATGTAAGCACTGGGATGCCTCAGCTCAGTCATACAAATACAAACTTACGGCAAGAAGGACGGCACTCCGGGGCTAAGAGCTGGAGCCCACATGTGCTAGAACACAGTCTTTAATTACAGGATTATCCAAGTCGACGTAAATATTTCTAGGAAGAGCTGCTACTGAAATGAGAAATTCTTAAGTGTGGCCCTTCTAACAGAACCTGCTTTCTGTCAGAAGGTAGGAGAACTGGGCCGTGCTCAAGAACACGGCCATTATGCAGAGCCTAATCCACCAAGACTGGAAAGCAGGGGAATGACGGGTCTGCTTCAACGTGGATGCAGGAAATTCTCCAGCATCTATAGGGGAACAAGATCCCTTTTGAGAGCAGTCTTCCCACACACTGACTTAGTAAATACAGTTGTGGTTGAACCAGGCTAAATTAGAAAGGAAAAGCTCAAACTAGCCATGAGGTCAGGAATGAGGGAAGGCAGGGTCAGGAAAGCAGGGGGCATCTATGTCTTGGGGTTCTGGAGACTAGAGCTCTTGCCAGTGTTTGACAAGGTTGACAAACTCACCCCAAATTAGCAAGTTATTCTAACCTACCCTGATATGTCTCTGAGGATTTCTTATTAGTAGAAATTCTCCAGCTTTGCAATTCGGCCTCACTCATCTCAATCTATAAAATGGGTATTTATCTACAGGACCATTAAATAAAGAGCAACTTAGGGAGAGAGGGAAACCAGAGGGAAGAGAGAAAAGGAGAAGGAAGGATGGGGGAGCTAAGTAACTTCTCAGAAAACTCAGAAGAAGGCTTGGATTTTAATGCTCAATCCATCCCATGAGAATGGCAGTGAACGGGAACACAGTCCTGGCTGCGTAGGGTTGCACCTCTGCTCCCTTCCCTGGGGTCCAATCCTCCCAACATTACACCTGACATTTGCCACTTGACACGTGGCTTCCCTGTTCAATCCACCAACATGTACGTCTTTTTAGGATCAAACTGATTTTCAGCAACACCAGGTCCTGACACTCATGAGGTCTCTTAAGGCCAGTCTGTGGGAGGAACCCCACACTCCAGTGGCCTCTGACCGATCGTGGACAAAGTATTTCAACAATATGCCTAAACTGTCTCTCCAGGTGAGGGACAGAGGCTGCAGGGCCAGGGTCAGTGGTCACGCTTACTGTTTAACTAGAAAACAACCCATGCAGGTCAGAAGTGACACCCACGGTCAGTGCTAGATTCCCATTAGCTGAGAAAGTACGTAGTATGGATGGAGCCTCTCACAGGCCGCCTCCTCTCAGGAAGGATAGGCTTGCTGATGCCCCCTCTCCCTTCTCCCTTCCTGTTCACAAGGCAGTGAAGCAGAGCATCAGATCCAGCCAGCCTGGGGTAGGGCTCTGCGGGCAGGCTCCTCCAGACTTGGCCACACGGTTCCCTTTATGCTTGAGCAGACAGGGACCAGACAAACACCACCCTCTAGTCCTCAAAAGCCCTGGGTGCTTTTCAGACCTCGTTAATTCTCTACTGGCTAATTTCCTGTGCAGCCCGCTATCCCAGTCAGAGGATCCGATTAGGAGAAACTGGGGGTGGAGCCAGCACAAGCACAAGTATCACCAGAAGAGAACTCAGCACACACCGCTCTGGCGAAAGAACTCGGTCTAGCCACGCAGAGCACACAAGGCGCTCGGCTTCACCCTGCCTGGCCAAACGGGACCACAGCGTCAAGTCCCACCCCACGTGACTCCACTACTCAGATGTTGGTGCACACTAGGAGTTTTCGTCAGGAAGCACAGAATGGTGACAACTGTCACTTTTTCATTTGGCACCTGTTAGCCTCGCTGGTGTGTGTGTGTGTGGGGGGGGGGAGCGCTATTTTAAAACTTAAATAGTATAGAAATTATTTTCTGCCACTTCAATGTACATATGTTTCTTGTCTAATGAAACCTATAGCAGGTGGCATACAAAAATCACATGGTTTCAGACACAGCTTATCATGTTCCCATGCAAGTCACTCTCACTTTTCTTGGTTATGGAGAACTCAGCAACATTCATTGCCATATGTAGGGATGAATACATACATATAATATGTACATACACATGTATATATTTTATATACATTGTTATTTTGGGTTTATTTATTTTTATGTGTACGAGTGTATCTACATATGGCTGTGAGCCACCATATGGTTGCTGGGAACTGAAACTCAGACCTCTGTAGGAACAGCAAGCACTCCTAACCACTGGGCCATCTTCCCAGGCCCAACTTGAAAGAAAGGGTTTTTTGTTTGTTTGTTTGTTTGTTTGTTTTTTAACACTAATAATCAACTGCTTTCAGACTGGAGAGATGGCTCAGCAGTTAAGAGCACTGACTGCTCTTCTGAAGGTCCTGAGTTCAAATCCCAGCAACCACACGGTGGCTCACAACCATCTGTAATGAGATCTGATGGCCTCTTCTGGGGTGTCTGAAGATAGCTACAGTGTACTTACATATAATAAATAAATCTTAAAAAAAATAAACTCAACTGCTTTCTTTCCCAATCCCTCTGCAGCCCAGCACTGTGTGAAGGTCAGGAGATCTGTCCTGAGTCCCAGGCATCCCCACAGAACCCCAGCCCACTGCCACTGCCCATTACCAGCCGGACCCTTCCTCCTCCCTCCTAAGTCAAAGCCCCAGGCGTCTGCTGCGTGTACTCTGAAGTCAGCAGACTGCTCGAACAAACACCTAGCCTCAGGCTCTCATACCCTCAGTAGGGTGGGTATGAGAAGACAGTATTCAGAAAGGTTCTCATAATTTATTAAGAAGCCTGCTAAGTTTTGAAAGGTGCTAAAGCTACCTAAAGGTATGAAAATAGTGATGTCTACATGCTTGCAGAAGCACCTCTGCGATCAGAGCACCCTGAGCACTTCCTCTCCCTCCTATCCCACCTGGCTCATGAAGACTGCCTGCTGTAGACACTACCAGATGCCAAAACACCCTTCAGGAAAATGTGGTCACAAATTCTCTGGGTAGGTGTGAGGGCAAACCTTAGCTCGTCTTTATTTCACCACTTACACAATTATTTTGCGATCAAGACAGGGGAAAACAGGCCATGGGAAACTCTGAGAAGGACCCCACAGTGACAAATGGTAAGCCAATGAAAGTGGTGACCTGAGAAGAGGGCTCGCAGACAATGACAGAGAGAAAACCAGAGTCTCATCGTACCAAGGGGTTCTTCTGAAACCTCGTGTCCTCCTGAGACCTCCAGCCTGTACATATCCACTAACTGCTCTCTGTCCCAACACTCCATAGAGGTGAGAATTAGTTTACATCTACAAACGACTGCCGGGCAGTATTTATTATGTCATATTTATAAATAGCTGCAGAAATAACCACATGCTGCCGTGGTTCCTAATACCGCTCCATTTCGCTCAGTACACAACTGCTACTTCCCCTTCAGTTAAAAATCACTTGTCCTCATCTTACAACTAAGTGGCTCTGACATTTCTGCAGACCTTCAGGCTTGCGTCGGAGATAGCCAGAGACACCAAGACCCAACCCCCATCTCCTTCCACAACACCTTCCACTCATGGTTGAGCCTGGCCGTCTGCCTCTCATCACTGTTGAATGCTGTCCTCCTCGGCCAGGGCTCCCTGGCTCAGAGCTTGTCACTGGCTTCCTGGTTCAGACGGGCATGGCCAGTCTTTGGGATCTTGCCTCGTTACCTGCACAGGTCTGGACTTGTGTTATTGCTGCAAGTGTGGTGTAAGTATGTTTTCATAAAAATGTACAAGTCCATGACCTGCTCTCTTGTGCTGAAGAAAGTGCTGGTGCAGTTTGTAAGTGGGCTGTTCCATGTATACATGGGGGAAGACGGAGTATGGGAAAGAGTGCTCCCACCAACCACATGGAGAAATCTCACCGAGTAACATGTTCCACGGAATTGTCTAAATACGGACCAGGTCGGCTGCTCCTTGTTGCAGTGTGTACAGGAGCACCTACTTTAACAATGGCACTTGACCTCTGTCACAGACAGAACACCCTGCACACTTCCTCTCACTGGACGGAGGCTTCACACTGATAGAAGCTAGTCCTGCCCCGGTACTGTGTACATGTGGCAGAAGCTTAAGTACTTGTTGGATGAATGCAAGTTTGACAACTGGATTCAGTGGGTGGAGTGGGGACTGCAGGAAAAGCCACACCCTCTGCATGAGACTTTCTGGAACATACGATTAGCATGCAAAGAAGAGTCATTAGCCACACACAGCCCAAGGTATGAATGTCTAAGTTTTGATCTATCATGTATGAGGGTGATCAGCTAGCATGCACCCCAAATTTCATATCATTTACTGTGGAGCTAAGTCATCCAACCTGAGTTATATATACCCAAGGAGCCGGCTCTGCTATTAGCAGCTTTGAATCCAAACCTGAACCACCACCTAGTAGCAAACTTAGACACTGAGTCTGCTGTGGCCTGTGGTTTGGTCACCAGAAGCAAATTCTACTTAAAGTTCCGATAGTCTAAAGACCTATAAGCATAAAATTTTATTTGTTCCAATTTATACATTTTAATAACTGGAGAAAAAACAAACCCGAGTTTCCCCTGAAGTGCTTTATGGCTGGTGGTAGTCCCAGGCTGCCTAGCCTAACTTGACAGGCAATGCACTCAGCACTAGCCAACCTCTCTTCTTCCACGGCTCTCTGCAGTGACTCAGGGGTTCCCACAGAGTCCTCATTGGCACTCTGCAGCAGATTTTGTCCCCAATCCTTTGAGCCTCACTGGTGGGCCAACTTTCCCTCCAGCCATATGTGTCCAGTCTGGGTTGAGGGTAGGTTCAGGACAGACAGAAGCACTGGTGTTTCACAACTCTGTGCCTTCCTCAGCTCACCTACACACACACACACACACACACACACACACACACACAGCCTCTGGATTCTGAAGTTTCTCAATCTGCATCCTCAGAATCTAGCCACCGTTTATCTTTCTTTGCTTCTTTTTGCTTTGACCAGATCTTGCTACAATTTGTAGCCCAGGCTGCCCTCAGACTTGTGATTCTCCTATCTCAGCCTCTTGAGTGCTAAATGCACAGGTCTAGCCTATTCATTTTCAGAAGAACTTCCAGCTGAGTCCCAAGGCTCCAGGCACTGACCCTTCTGATCCACCTGGAGCCACCCAACCTTCCTCTCCATAGCAACCCACTCTCCTCCCCAGGGCTTAACACAACCAGCCAACACTGAACACCACAGGCCAGGCCGACAGATAGCTTCTGAGCAGGGCTTGACAGGGACGATATTTATGGTTTTTCAGTTATAAAATGTGGAGGTCTCTATCTTCCAGGTCCTTCTTGTCAAGTCCAGAGGAAACTCCATGTCTTCAAACTGACTGTCAACATTCCTCAGGAACTTATGAAGTTGGCTCCCTCTAAAAAACCATTTCCTGTATCAGTGGCTAAAGGGAACTCAAACTTAGTAAGGACAGATGAGGAAAATAAGAGATCTTGTATATCAAGTAGGAAAGTGGTTTAAAACAACTCACCCTCATAAAACCTTTTTGTTTTTAATGTCTGTTCACAGTAACTGAACGGCAGAAGCAGCAATCTGCAACAGGTGGGTGGGTGTTTCTCCAGGCCCCAAGGGAGAGATTGGCCTTTATGTCACCAAGGCTCATGAGTGAGCTGCAACCACACATTCAGGGACAGGGCTCTTGAAAGAGAGCCTGATTAAGCCATCCTCAGTAGAACCACTTGCCAGGGCTGTAGTGCCTTTCCTGATGGGTCCACAGTGGGTGTACTCACATCCTCCCTGCCACCCTGAGCGGTCATAGAAAACTTAAAGATGTAACTTAGGCAGAAGCCCCGTGTTGGTGCTGAACGGTCAGAGCTAGGAGACAGAGTGAGTGGGGACGAGCAGCATCAGTACCAGAGTGTGGACTCCTGCAGCTCAGCATCTATGTGAAGCTGATAGGATGGAGCAGGTGAGCCGGGAGGAGCAGGACTGCACGGCAGGTCACCAGCAAGCAGTACTCGCTTGCTTCCCAAGTGGAAAGAGCACAGCAGCACTCGCCCTGTCAGTCAGCGCCCCAAACTGTTGCCAGGTGTCAGCACACCTCAGGAAAGGAGCAGGGTTTGTCTCTCTGGCCAACAGAGGCCCACAGAACAATGCTTTGTGTAACAACGTGTCTAGAACTACTGGGTTCCCAGACTCTGACTATGTTTAAACTTAAAGTTTCACATTTCAGTTTTTAAAAAAGCAAAGCATGTTCTTTCAGAGATCTATTCATAAGATCTCTGAGTTCTGAAACTCAGATGTAAACCCATTATAAACAAAGGGGAAAAAGGTCAGAATTCCTATATACTGAACAGTAAAATTATTTCAGTGTTCTGTTTATCTGTAATTTTAAACTGTTTTTCAGGGAACTTATGTAATTATTTTAATAAGAAGCAACCACTTCATACTAAGATGGACTTCAAAAACCACACATACTGGGGGCTGGAGAGGTGGATCGGTGGCTAAGAACATTTCCTGTTCTTGTAGGGGACTCAAGTTCAGTTCCCACACCCACATGGCAGCTCACAACCATCTGCAACTTGAGTCCAAGATATGATGACATCGTCTTTCGGCCTTTGAGAACATCTGCGTGCAACACTGTACATGTACACACGTACAGATGCTCATACACGTAACAGAAGCATAAAGAAATCTTTCTGCACACATCCCGACAACATCTCATCTAGTGAGAACTGGGCATTTCCCACGGTTACTGCTGAATTATTAGTGTCTAAACTCTGTGCTTGTCGCCTGCCCTTTAATAGGGACAACGGTGCTACTTGGAACACCAGGTGCTATGTAGACAAGTTGGAATTGCACAGAGGCAGAGGCATACCAACTCAAGAAAAACTGAAATCCTTCCCGGTGGGTAAGCTAGGCAGGAGGCCACTACCTACCCAGGGAGAATGAAGCAGAGGGCCCAGCTTTCTCAAGCACACAGTCCCTGCCTAAATCTGCCACAAATTACTCACACATTGGGTATATTTTAAGAATTTCATATTAGCAAATCCAAGAACTTGTTTTTTTTTTTTTTTAAAGAAAAAACAAAAAAACCCAAAGAACTAAAACCCCAGTAGCTGCTCAAAGCTATTCCTGTAGCCAGGGCTTTCTGTGGACTGCTATCCGGGCCTGCTACAGCACCCAGTCTGGGGAAAGCTGGGAGACCTTTAACCTCGCCGTCTAAGAGTAGCAAATAAAGTGGGTCTGTGGCTCACAACCTCCCTCTGGGTGGGAGAAACAATGCTGAAGGGCAATGCTGACCAGAGCACAGGCAAGAGGGCAGCTGTGGGCAGGGGCCGGTGAGGGCTTCAATGCTTATGGGTTTGTTCTTGTTTTTTAAAAACGTTTTATTTACTTAGTATAATGAGTCTAAGAGGGCATTGCACCCCACTACAGATGGCTGTACGCTACCCGTGTGGGTGCTGGGAACTGAACTCAGGGACCTCAGGAGGAGCCACCAGTCCTCTTAACTGCTGAGCCATCTCTCCAGCCCCCTGTTTGTGAACTTTGGACTAGAAAGGCAAGGAAGAGGAGACAGGAGTGCTCAGGAAGACTATTAATACTGGGGTCGTGAGGCGTCTCGTGCTGTCTCACCCACTGTCCCTAATCACAAACGGTGGGCTTTCAGGTGCATGCTATTTCCTGATCTTCAGTTTGTCCAGGCCACAGACAACATGACACTCAAGACCAAGCGCAGATGAGCCTTACCCTGGCTGAAACCAGAGTCCCTTTTAACAGTGTGAGAAAGAGTTCTACAGATCACACGTGCCACAGAAAATATTCCCTGTGCCACCTGGTGAGTCTTCCCTGCTGGACCAGGCTCCGTGTTCTTTTTCTCCTGGTGGGATGTGGAATTTCTTATTCCCACAGGGAGCCTAGCACAGTGGAGGCTCAGTGTGAGTTCAGGAGCAGTCTACAGTGTAACTGTGGAGAGACACCTAACCTACCTCACCTTATCTGTCCCTGGGCCCTGTAATTTGGCTTCTGCATGTGTTTACTACCTACCACCACCAACGTCTCTTCATAAACTGTCCTCACGAGCCAATCAGTGAGGTTAAACTAATTGGGGACCATGAGGAGAAAGCCTCCAAGGCAGGTGCTGGGGGCACTTACCGCTATTTCCACTGACTGCATGGAGAGGTCACATGGTGGCTTCAGGGCCTTAGGCCTGGTGGCATACCAGAAGGTGGTGAGCGCTGCAAAAGCCCCAAACCCCATGAGGGTGTTGGTTGGAAGGGTGCGCACGTACTGCCGAATGTCAATCAGCTCTGGCATTCGAAAATACCGGAACAATTCATGGACTTCCATGGTTCTGGGTTGGTGGTTCTCTATGCAGAATTCTGTTAGAAGAGAAAGGGGCTGTGTTCATTCACGCAGGCCACTCACTAGTACTATGGCTTGCTGGCCAATCAAGACATTAGTCCCCAGTCAAGTAGTCCAGGTCTTTCCCCCCCGCAGGAAAAAAAAAAAAAAAAAAACCCTTTCTTTTTCTGGTAACATTTTAATCTTCTAGTTTTGTTCCATTTCTATATTATATGGTGTAAAAAAAAAGTTTTTATTAACCACATTAAGAGGATTTTACTCAAAGACTTCTTGCCATAAGATACTCATATGTTCAGAAAAAGAAATTACACCTTTGTCCTCTCCCACCTAATCAAACACACTCACCGTCATTATCAAGGCTAACAGGGATAATGCAAGTGCAGAAGCACAGACAAGCCCAAACCACCCAAGGGCCATCAGGTGCTGCATCTGCCAAGGCTCCAGAACAAGTTTCCCAACTGGTAAAACAGACCAGCCTAAATTTCAACATGTCTCTAGCTTCCCAACAGGAGTGGCTGGCTATACGTGTCAGAAGATCACACGATTGGCTGTTCTAATTAGATTACCTTCTTTTATATTCCCAAAGGTATTATAAATAAAATGAAAAAATAAATAAATAGGTGTGCATTCAATGAGAATTTAAAATGAATGCCAGAAATGTAGAGAGGTGTTATGGAATTGCATTTGTAAGAAGGCAGCATTGAAGACCACACTCTGGAACAAGGGTCTGCCTTTATGCCTACTGTCAAGTGTGAATAGCTTACTCTGCCCTGCTGAATGTTGGTCTGTGTCTCTCAACATGGAGATGAAGACAGTAGCAATGCTAGTGAGCTTTCAGTGCTACAAAAGGATTCCCATCAACAGCCAAGGATGGCACCTCACACATGAAATTGTTCAATAAATGCTACACATTGTGATCATGTCCCATGCCACAGCTCTCTGACTAGTACTGAGCTCAGAATACTAGGTTCCCATGATAATAAAAATGCTTACCTCTAGTTTACAGATCCAAAATGAGAAAGCAAGATACACAGAAGAAAACTAGGTAAATACTAATTTATATCAAAGCCCTAAATTGCATCTTATAAGCAATTTATATAGAGACTAGTCTAGAATAATTAAGCGCGCACTAGGGAGAGAGTAAGATCAGTTCTAATTCACAAGCTTATTGATGAATAACTGCCCTCAAGGCTGGCTCACAGCAAAGGAAGAAACAGGAAAGAGCCCAGAGACTGCGCTAACCTCCACAGCAACGCAACAAGTGCTCGCTCTGCTACTCCAAGCTCAGACAGCATACATTCCTTTGAAAGCTAGCTCACAAGACTGAAAGTATTTTTTTGAAATATAGAAATCATCCTTTTAGACCAAATTCCTACTATTATATAATTTTCCCCCACAGAGTATCAGAATAGCAAGCTGCTTTTCATCACAAACAATATGACAGGACCCAACATAAGGATAGATTCACTCAACTTGTTCAAGCTTGCACTACGGCTCAAATGAAAAGTAAGCATACACACATGCGTGCGCGTGTGGGTGCACACACATACACAGAATCACAAAGTTAACAACGCTAACAGATAAAGAACAGATAAACAAGTCTCTTCAGATCTTAATTCTAGAAAGAAAGTGCTCATGCCTACAAAAGCACTCACCATCTGTGCCATCCGACAGCTGACTGCTAGGTGACACACCGCAGCAGAATCAGAAAAGGGCAGTGAGGCTGGGGGTGGGGTGGGGGCCAGGGCAGCTCAGCGGGTGCTTACCAGGCCTGCCAAGGTCTTTCAGGGCATTTGTCACATGCCGAGTCCTACACCGCTGCCCACTGGGCTAAAGGTAACTAGCAGACACAATCCATACTTGACTTCTTAGGGAAACAGAGGGTGGAGGATGGGCCAATGAGCAGCTGAGAGTAGAGTCACCCCACCGCTCCACCCATGGGCAGGGACCAGCATCAGTGAGTGTGGCTGTCAGGGGCAGTTCTTCAAACAGACACTGTTTTCATTTTGCTCAGCTTCCCAATAAGAACGAACAATGGATAGGTTTTTTTTTCCCAACCACTGAGATGAAGGATAGGATATATCAGGTGGGATATCTAGCCGCCACAAGACAACTCGGAAAGAAAACCACCAAAATACACTCAGAGCGTATTTGTTCTAGGTGTATTCATAGCTCTTCCTATCATCCTGCATATCTGAGTGCCTAGGGTGTACCAAGCACTGTGCTAATGATCAAGCCATCTTTTCAATGGGTTAGCCACCTCACGAGGAATGAAATGGCACGAGCAAGCCTACTAAGCATCAAGAACTTCTGAGAAACAGAAGCCGACACTGAGACTTTCAAGGATAAGCAAATAAAATCAGGCCCAAGTCCTATTGGCACCGGCCACTGAGACTTCGCAAATAGTATTACAACTTGGCATGCGTACCATCTTCAAGATCTAACATGCAAATTTGCCTTGGCCTGCAATCATTCTGTTCCACTTATCTTCGCTGTCCTTCATCATTCTGAGTCTGAAGGGGCACTGCCCACCCTTGCACACACACCATGGTCCCTTCTTCCCTCGGTGTCTGGGGAGTCATTTCCACAGCATCGAGATTGTGTGGATTTACGGGAATTGAGTATAGCAGATTTACATCCTTGGGTGAGGCTGTCAAACCACCTAAACAGACAGTCACACACAGGGGGTCAACTCACCTATTTTAAGCAGTGGCAGATAAGATATAGAGTGCATTATGCAAAGAAAGTTTAATAAGGCTAGGAAGAAAAATGTTTTTAAAACCGTCTGAGAATCATATATTCATAGCATACATGCAAGAACATGTTATTAGATGCTAATCTGTAATGCTAAGCATTTAAATCCAGCTAAATCCCTATGTCTAATGGGTGATAAGGACAAGCGATAGCCATTTAATCCATGCTAGGAGCCAGGTACCAAACTGTAGAGCAACTCTACTGTGTAACTTGGTAAGACTTACACCAGAACGTATGCATGAAGAAGAGAAGACATCATCACTTAGTTCTACTTGAATGCTGCTAAGGAAAAGGCAACCAGATATTTAAAAAATAGAGATGGGCTTACAGTCAAACGAAATGATGCACTGTAAACAGCCCTGTGAAATGTGCTCTGTGTGAAGACAGAGACCACACTTAAGATCAAGTCCTGAAAGGATTTGAGACCTTGCTAATAAATCGTTAAAACGAAGAGACACACTTGTTCTTCAGTCAATGGTGTTCTGTTGGAAATTTTCTGGGATTTTTTTTTTCAAAAGCAAATTTCCATATCTACATCTAGCAGAGCTTGTAGCTCAGGCACATATATTACACTGTTAACTGCTAATAATGGGATTCAGTTGACTTAAAATCTTAGGAAGACATGTGTCTCGGTGTGGGACATAGAAGCTTGCTGGCAGCCAGCTGCTCCTTCTGCTACAGCCACTACTGCAGAATCTGTCTTCCCCTGCTTACAGAATGTGTCTAGGGGGATGGAGAGATGGCTCAGCACTTGCTGCTCTTCTAGAGGACAGAAGTTCAGGTCCCAGCTCAGGACCACCTGTATCTCCAGCTCCAGGAGATCTCACCTTCCTGTGACCTGTGGGCACCCATGTACATGCAGTATACAAAAATACAAACGCAGACATTTTTAAAAAGTGTTTTCTCAGCTGGCCTGTCTGAAATCCTCCAACACTAGAGTCAGAAACCACACGGCGATGAGGAGAGTGACAGCAGTAAAGGAGAGTGTCCCAAGCTCAGCGAAGAACAAGAACAGGGGGTGCCGCTGGGCACGCACAGGGCATGCGCAGAAACAGCAAACAAGGGAAAATGAAGCAAGCTCTCGATAGCATGACTGTCAAAACCCAGGGATTCTTGTTGCACACGAACAGCAAGCCCCCTTTCTTCCACCAGTGATACTGCTTGGTGACAGGAGACCCAAACCGGAAATCCATTTGAACTCTCAACATCCTACAGAAATGCTACCACTGACCCCGTCTCCCTGGCCTCTGCACACATGGATTCAATGTTGGCTGTACACAAAGGTTCACCTCTTACTACTGTGTCTGCATTACTAAAACCAAAAAAAAAAAAAAAAAAAAAAAATAGCTCCAAGCCAGAGGTGAGCCACAAGGGCACTGTTCTCCCTAAGGACCCCGGAAGATGGGCGCCCGCACGCACGCACACACGCACGCACACACGTGACTCAAGTTCCGCAAAGTAATATTCTTTTACTCACAGTAGCATTTTAGTCTCTCCTTGCGATCTAGATGCTTTCCTCCTTCTGACGTTCCTCGAGCTTCCATTAAGCCGAATCACAGCAGTTTGATGGAATGTTCCACTAGGAATGCAGACCTCAAACAAACCCACACAAATTGCACGCTTGCCCGACAGCAGCAAATTGAGAAGTCCTGACATCTTTCCTTAATGCAGCAAGCCAAGCTGGCACGGTGCTGCCTTTCCCTGCCCCACCTCCTCCCCTGACACAAGAAGCTATTTACAAGGCTGAAAGTGCCCCTTTTGTCCTGTACTAGCTGAGCAGAGCTCAGGCCCCAGGAGGAACAAGAGAGGGGCAGCTAGGCCATTTGCTGCTCTTTCAGTCTGCCACTCCAGAGTCACTGGAGCCATGCTCCCTAACCCGGGCTGGCAAGCTACCTAAAGCTAGATTTGTTTAAGCCATAGCCTAGGAACCAAAGAACACAGGGGCTGTCCCCTAGAGAATAGGAAGTACTGACTATCAAACAGATGGGAGTTGCCAGGGTGAGAGGAGGCAGGGGCTGCTGACCACACTCCATGCCACGGGACTCTCCCATACCTGTGGCCCATCTCATTAACCCAGGGGACAACTTAGGTGATTCTGGGATTCTCTGCACAAAGATACACGTGTCTCCACAGAGAATCCATTACTGCCACCCACCACTTTGGGGCTTCTCCAGTCAATCAACTATAACAATACCTTTGCCCAATGGGGTTTTCATTTTCATTAAGGTGCCTGATCCTGTGGATTACCAAGTTAATGTCCACGAGTATCTTGTGCATTGTATGGATACATGACCCATCAATCAAAAAGCCCGTGGCCTATGGCTTAGGCAAGAAACAGAGGTGGGACATCTTGGAGGAGAAAAAATCTGGGGACAGAGCCAGAGGTGGGAGAGAAACCTGGATGCATGGTAACCAACCAGCCATGGGGCAAAAAGTAGATTAAAATAATTGGGTTATTTTAGTTATGATCTAGTCAGGGTAGAGCCTAGCTATATGGCTAAGGTATCTGTAAATATATTTTGAGTCTGAGTCTTATTTCTGGGAACATGGGGCTGGGAGGAGGAACCAGGGTGTAACTACAACACAAAGCGAAGATGTCTTTTTAAAAACTTGATTTATTTTGTGAAATACTGGAGTCAAGTTGAGTATGCCTGCACTTCCCTTAGAGGAAGAACTGAACACACAACACATTTAAAGCCAAATATAATGCGCTACTATTTTTATCCAGTAAGAGTTAACAGTGGTTATAGATCACAGCTCTCATACATGCAACACCCACAACAGAATATCCCAAACATAGTACATCAACCTGAAATTTAGGGACACATGTGGCATTGGTTCAAATATCTGTTCATAATGATCTCCATATTCATTAAACTCATATACAGATAAGCCAAATGATAAACTAAATTACTTAAGGAATATTGTTTAGGCTTGCCTATCTATCTATCCACCCACCAATCAATCTATTGAAGATCTTGCTACATGGCCCAGGCTGGCCTCAATCCTCCTGCCTAGTCTCCCTAGCAGAGTTCTGGGACTTAAGAAATATACCACCATGCTTGGCTCGGGAGCATCTTCTAGACCACCTTTTCAGGCTCTACAGTTTTCTGTGAAGTATCTTGATGTTTTTCTCTTTCATTTAACTTATTTAAGTTCGATCATTTTTGAAAACATGCATCTATCACTAAAGGCAACATCTCCCACCATTAAAGAGACACATTTAATTATGGATCCATATTTATATCCTTGATGGCTTTTTAAAGTGTTTTTCTTAGAACAATATTCAGCAATTTGCCTTGGAAGATCCAACATGAAGAAGTAATTACCTACCTATTCCTCTTTGTATTATAAAAAGTCCATCAGTTCTTTTACAGGGACCCGAGAGTGGGTTCAGGAGAGGTGTTCCAGGACTAGGTGCTTGCCCTACATGATGATGCTCAAAGTGGCCGAGAGTACACAATACAACATTGGTGAGACTTGTAATATGAAGACTGAGTCAGGGACTGGAGAAAGCCTGTCCGTCTAGTGATATACAAGAATTCTTTCCCATGTAGAGGAAGGACAACTAAGAAAAACTTAGCCCTGGTCTTGGGGCTTGAAACACAAACATAAGAAAGGGCATAGCAAGGGAGCAATACAAGACACAGTGACAAGGATCTTAAGGGGAGCTGCATGGTAAAAAGTCTAAGCTGGCCATCAAAAGGCAGGGACAGAGACAAGATAAGAAGAGGCAGCTCCTCACTTAGGTCTAACACTGTCAAAAAATAAACCAGGAACAAACCAACAAAGTTAAAGTGGATAAGAGGAGAAGGATGATATTCAGGGAAACCATTTCTTTTTAAGTTTTTTTTTTAAGATTTATTTACTTTAAGTATATGAGTACAGCAACTGCTCTCTTCAGACACACCAGAAGAGGGCATCAGATCCCATTACAGATGGTTGTGAGCCACCACATGGTTGCAGGGAATTGAACCCAGGACCTCTGGAAGAGCAGTCAGTGCTCTTAACCACTGAGCCATCTCTCCAGCCCCATGATTTTTTTTTTTAAGATTTATTTATTTTATGTGAGTACACTTTAACTCTTTTCAGACACATCAGAAGAGGGCACCTAATCCCATTACAGATGGTTGTGAGCCACCATGTGGTTGCAGGGAACTGAACTCAGGACCTCTGGAAGAGTAGTCAGTGCTCTTAACCACTGAGCCATCTATCTCTTCAGCCCCAAGTCATGAATTTTTGTTTCTTTGCTTTAGCTTTTCGAGACAGTGTTTCTCTATGTAGCTCTATGTAGCTGTCCTGGAATTAGTCCTAGAGACCAAGTTGGCCTTGAACTCAGAGATCTGCTTGCCTTTGCCTCCTGAGGCCTGGGATTAATGGTGTGCACCAACACCACCTGCCAAAACATGATTTTTTTTTTAATTTGCTTATTTTTATTTTACCTGTATGAGTGTTTTGCCTGCATGCATATATGTGTGTGTATCATGTGCATGCCCGGAGCCTTTGGAGGCCATAAGAGGATGTTATAACCCCTAGAACTGGAGTCATAGACAGTTGTAAGCCATCATGTGGGTGCTGGCAACCAAACCTGGATCCTCTGGAAGAGCAGCCAGCGCTCTTAAGCACTGAGCCATCTCCCCATGCCATAGTTCTAATGTTCTTAAGAGTTAGCGTCAGGTGAGTCCTTAGAGCATGTCAGGTCCTAGACTACACAGTTACACACGTAACAACATAGGTGATATGAATGAACGTAGAAAACACCAAGCTAAGTGAAACAAGACAAAGGGAAGGGCACAATCTTATCTCTATGAGGTTTGCCGGAATCAGCAAATTCACGGACAGAAAATAGAGCAGAGGTTACCAGGGGCTGGGGGCAGGGGAGAGAGGCATGGGAGGCATTGCCCAACAGCTGCAAGGGTTTTGTTTGGAGTGATGAAAACTGTGGGGCTGGACAGTAGTGATGCTTACACAACTCACTCAGCACCATTGGGCAAGTGTATGCTTCAAGACAGTTCAAATGGTAACCTTCACATTTAGATGTGCTTTACCACAAAAAGAAAATTCCAAACAATCTACCAAAGGCAGAGATTCGGTAAATAACTGGCGACAACAAACTAGGCATTGGGGAGCTGGGTTCTGGGGCCTGGGAGAATGACTGGCAGGAACAGCAATAATCCAACCCAGGGTTTGAGACAAGAAGGTGATCTGTGATCTAGCTATCGCCCTAACTTTCCAGGTCCCTAAAGCCTTCCTCCATGGGCAAGCTCAAAGGTTTTGAGGTAGCCACGCTTCCCAGAGAGGATCCCCTGTTGCATCTCTGACCCAGAAGAGCTCCAGGAACAGGCTTCACAGTAGAATGCTGCCTCCGCTCCCTACCTAGGCAGATGGACCTGCCCCTCACACTTCCTCCCTCCCAGGCTTTCCTAAAGAAAATCTTCCCCTCTAGTCCATGGCTCTGCACCTCCCTCTCCCTGCATCTCTTGAGACCTACTTTACGATGTGCAAAGCCCACCAAACAGGCCAGAGGCCACTCTCTAACGAATTCTTATAGATCTCCTTACTGACAAGCTGCTCGGCCTCCAGTTGACCTTACTTTGTAGCCTCTGTGCCTCCTGCTAGACACGAGGTCTGTGGCACTCAGGAAGTACTAGTACCTATGTAGCTCCTTCTGACTCCTCCTACTCTGGTGCTTAACACAGTGCCCAGGCCAACAGAGGTCCTCAGTGTTTACTGAGGAGGGAGGGGCCCGCTGGGATTCCCACTATTGTTTTATTAAGCTCCACATTTACACCAGGGTGAGTCCGGAGAGGAAAGAGCTATTCAGGGTGTCCTCACATTTCAGCAGTCCTCTGCATCCTGGCTCCTACCTGCAGAGTCTCAAGGCCACGGAGCTGGGGGCAGAGAGTAAACTCCATGGTCAGGTGATGTGGACTGGCTGAGAAGCTAGAGCATGACTTTCTATCTAAAGGTGTCCCCTGGCCCAGTCCCCATGATGCCTTGTATTTCTCCAAGGCTTTTACTTCCTGGGGAGTTTGTCAACACTAACAGACACAGGCCTCAGGTATTTTGGGATGGGATCACACCTCATCAGTTTAAGGCTGCACACAGGGACCCAGGTTCCATGAGCAAATGAAAGAAGGGAGGGTCCCACTGTGACACTCTAGGTGACTTTTCTATTTCAAAATTGAATCCTGCAAACCAGAGAAACACAGTGGGCTCCTAGGCCTGGAGCTGGCACAGCAGAGGACTCAGATGAGGACAATGTTCCCCAGACTGAGAGAGCTGGGTGGGTGGTCCTCTGAGGGGTAAAGGAAGCTGCCTATAGGGCCTGCTCAACAGGACAGAGCACAGGACAGTCACAAAGTCAACCCAGCAGTGAGCTCTCCGCCCCTTCCTTTCCACACAGCCACAGAGGGGGTCTGTGTGTTTGGAGATTTCTAAGGCCAAGTGAAAGGCCTTCACAGAGGACACCAAGGTTAAACCTGAGCCAGATATATTTAAGAAACTTCCTATTCAAACAACAGCCCTGAGGGAAGCAAGATTACTCCATTTGTCCTCAAATATTTATTTACTGTGTATATGAATAACGTCAGACATGGTGGGGAGAGAGGTGTGACGGCTGCTAAGGTGCTCACACGCCTGTAAACAAACACACATTCGTGCACATACTAATGGACCTCACTGGGTCAGGAACAGGCAGGCAAGTGGAGGGGGAGGGGTGCTAGGTGGGAAGAAGAAGGGGATTAACAGGAGTGATAAGGAGATATTATATACATAAGAATATCATAACAAAATCCATTAAGTGACATTTTAAATGGAACCCTTATATATAAAACACAGGCTAATGAGATATTAAACTATTAGTTGATTTAACACTGCTCCATTTCTGGATAGATTTCACAACAAAGCAGGGGCGCTTACTGAGAAAGGCTACAGAAGGAAGTGGGTCTGGACGGAAAGGGACGCTTCAATCAATCAGCTTCAGTGGATGGAGTGGGTAGTCTGACCCAACTCTGCCTAAGGAAGCTTTCATCTGATGATACCTGACAGGACACGAGAGGATGACACCATGGTCTCAAGGTGTTGGGCAACACAGGCAGTGTATGTGAAGGCCTTTACTGAGGGCCTGCAGGGAGGAGGAAACAGGGTTTCTGTGTTTGAGAGGGGGCCCCATTCTTGAGGTCCCCTCAGGTGTTCTGTCTGAAGCCCCTATTTCAGAGCAATGACTGTGGAAATTGCACAGAAGAGAACCATGGAAAGAATACTGGACTTAAATGCAAAAGGTTCCTTCCATTCCAGGTACTGGCTGTGTCCATTCCAGGTACTGGCTGTGTCCATTCCAGGTACTGGCTGTGTCCATCCCTGGTACTGGCTGTGTCCATCCCAGGTACTGGCTGTGTCCATCCCTGGTACTGGCTGTGTCCATCCCAGGTACTGGCTGTGTCCATCCCAGGTACTGGCTGTGTCCATCCCAGGTACTGGCTGTGTCCATCCCAGGTACTGGCTGTGTCCATCCCTGGTACTGGCTGTGTCCATCCCAGGTACTGGCTGTGTCCATCCCAGGTACTGGCTGTGTCCATCCCAGGTACTGGCTGTGTCCATCCCAGGTACTGGCTGTGTCCATCCCTGGTACTGGCTGTGTCCATCCCAGGTACTGGCTGTGTCCATCCCTGGTACTGGCTGTGTCCATTCCAGGTACTGGCTGTGTCCATCCCAGGTACTGGCTGTGTCCATCCCAGGTACTGGCTGTGTCCATCCCAGGTACTGGCTGTGTCCATCCCAGGTACTGGCTGTGTCCATCCCAGGTACTGGCTGTGTCCATCCCAGGTACTGGCTGTGTCCATCCCAGGTACTGGCTGTGTCCATTCCAGGTACTGGCTGTGTCCATTCCAGGTACTGGCTGTGTCCAGATGGGCCGCACAAGCATGAGCCAGGCTTCTGCCTGTGTGGGCCTCAGAGGTGCAAAGGGAGCAAGAACAGTGGAAAAGCAAAGCCAAGCTGGCCTCTCCAAGACAAGAAGATGGTGGGGTCAGCCTATCATCAGACCAAATCAACAGGATTCCACCCACACCTCGAAACCCTGGGAAAGGCACAGGAGGAAACCATTGAAAATCACCAATTCTGGGCTGGAGACAGGGATCTGTGGCTAAGAACAGGACAGTTCTACAGAAAACCTGAGTTCTGTTCACAGCACCTACGTAGGACAGCTCACAACTGCCTGTAACTCCAGCACCAGGAAGAGTCAAGGCTTCTGACCTCTGCAGATATCAACAGTCACCTCCACACACACACACACACACACACACACACACACACACACAGACACACACACACACAGACACACACAGAGACACACAGACACACATACACACACACACAGACACACACACACACAGACACACACACACACACACACAGACACACACACACACACACAGACACACACACACACACACAGACACACACACACACACACACACAGACACACACACAGACACACACACACACAGACACACACACACACACACACAGACACACACACAGACACACACACACAGACACACACACACACACACACACACAGACACACACACAGACACACACACACACAGACACACACACACACACACACACACAGACACACACACACACACACAGACACACACACACACACACAGACACACACACACACACACAGACACACACACACACAGACACACACACACACACACACACAGACACACACACATACACACACACACACACAGAGACACACACACACACACACACAGACACACACACACACACACAGACACACACACACACAGACACACACACACACACACACACACAGACACACACACATACACACACACACAGACACACACACAGACACACACAGACACACACACACACACACAGAGACACACACCTCTGCCCTCTGTGGACATCGGCAGTCGCCTGCACATACTCACACAGAGATACAGACAGACACTCACCTACACATACACACAGACACTTCCATACCACACAACTTAAGAATAAAAATAAATCATAAAGCCCATCAGCCCTATGGTAGCAGGCCTGGGTTTATTTTTATTTTATTATGCTTTACATTGGGCTCCCCCACCCCCTCAGCTTTTTAATTGTGGTAAATGCATAACAAAATCTGCCATACCAACCACTAACTATATTTTCAATAAACAAGATATAACCGGATTCAAGTTGGTTAATGTTCTTTTGTATTTATGTATTTTCCACCTGCTACTCAGAGGATTTAGGGTGGTAACCTGCCCTTATTAAGGAATGACAGATGGGCTGTAAACCTCTCCCAGAAAACCCAGTTAAGCCTTCACTGCCTGTCCTGAGCTGGGCCCTGGTGCGGGCCTCAGCAGCCCTGGGAGCAACTTCCACATACGTGTTCTTTCAGAGAGGACCTCGCTGCAAACCAAACGGTACTCTGTACACTGGAGGGAAATAAAACTTTTCATTGGGCCTCTGCAAACAGAAGGTCATCGCCAGGAGGATGAAGCCCCTAGCAATGCTCTCTCCACCTTCCACAAGTTCAGGGGAACAATGAAGGCACACACACCTGGGGGAGCTAACCCAGTATCCCAAGACACCTGGGGATGACAGCCTCTAGCAGGAAAGTGGTAGAGCCATGCTGCTGCAAGCATATGGAGGGGAGAGAAATTCTGTGTGTGCACTGGAGGCCCCCAGAGGGCTGTGCAGAGGCCGAAGTGGAACTGGGCCAAATCTAAACAGTCAAAGACAGGGTCGGGGGCGGGGTGGGGGGAAATCCCTGTGAAAAACAGATCATTTGGGGAGCAAGGGAAGTGGGCAGGAGCCTTGCAGGAGGCAGGTTCTCTCTCCTAGCACATTATTCCTGTCAGCAGGTTATAGAATAGATGCTGAAGGCTCATCTTCACTCCAGAATACTTAAAGAGTCAGCCTCGCCCTTGCAGGGAGCCTAGGTCAGTGCGGAAGAGAGAACAGACTCTAGCCTTGTCCTCAAGGAGCCCACAGGGCCCAGTGACTCAGAGGTCGCAGCTATCAAATAGCAGTGACCTGGATAAGAAGGCTCAAGAGGGCACAGGTTGGGTAGGGTTACTTACACCTCTTAAAATAGAAAAAGGCTTCAGAGTAACTGTCAACTAGAGAAATGGCTTAGCCTTACACTGTGTGAGTCTCGGGCTGAATACAACACACACCACACACACACACACACACACAAGGTTAGAGAAGTCACCCTTTAGTCCTGCCAGACCTCAACAGGTAACTTAGAAAGCAGAAACAAATGGACTCTTTTAAAATGTTTGTAAGTTGTAGGGCTCTTCAGAATGGAGAGGAACCTTTAAAGAACACGGGGCCCTGTACCTCCGCGGAAGGCAGTGAGGTCAAAGAAATCAACAGGGGGAAAGAGGGCAGGTGAAGCAAGAGTCTGCTCATTGTCTGAGGTGGCAAAGGAGGTATCCGTGACACCACGGGACACTAGCTAAAATTACGTCCAGTTCAGGTAACCATAAGAAGAGGTGACTTGCTTAGGGAAGCTAAAACCAAAACAAATCTTAGTTACGGAAGGTTACAGAACAATGACCTACTTTATAAAGGACAGAAAAAACAACAACAACGACAACAACAAAAATAAATGCCAAGTTGGGTTGTTATGTACTTGAAATAACCAAGTTACCTTAGTTTGGGGATCTTTATACTTCCATTATATTTAGTTTAAATTCTTGCCACAAAGGTCTCCAGATCTATTCAATAGTCTACAAAGTACAATTAATTACCATATATCCTTGACCCTTCTGTCAGCTTCAGTTGCAGCTAGCATTTTACTAATATTATTTTATCATGCTCTCTTTCTCTCTTTTTTTTAATGGATTTTAAAGCAAATCCCACACATCCTGTCAATCAGGAGCTACTCCAAGGTGCCAACAGTTCTGACTCTATACATTAGGAAGCCGTTTGTGAGACCGCAGCGAGCCTAACCCGTGCATGTAGTGTATCCTGCCAACAGCCCAAAGATCTAAGCAAAGGGTGCCAAGGTAAATGTTGACTCCGAGCAGCCAGTCCCGCACATCTAATTTCCATGTACTCGGTTGGCAAATAGTCACTGCGTACCCACTATGTCCCAAGTCAGCCCACGCCTTGGGAGACATGGCCATGAACCAGAGAGAAAATAAAGGGCCTGACTAAGGCTTCCACATTGAAAAAAAATCTGCAGAACAAAACCAAAACACACTCTGACTTTTACTAACTCGCCTGACTGAAGTCAGTCGCATTAATCTGACGAGGATCAGAACCTATTTTTAAAGCAGTTTTAGTACATATTCCCCCACCTCCCCCGACAAACTGGTTCACCTTTTAAAAAGTAGAGAGATCTACTGCTGTGCTGACAGCAGAGAAGGGGATCACACTCTGGTTCGCTACACCTCTAACACACCCCAACTGGTGACGAATAAACACACCTGTTCTATGTTCATGCTTTCGTTCATAAGCACTACCTACACACTCCAAAGTGTGTTTGTGGCCAATGAAGGAAACAAATAGACTTAAAGAAGAAGATATCTCTAATAGTTCTAATATTTACACTGTGAATCCTAACTTGTGGTCTAGCTGCACTGTCCATCATCCCCCACACCCCAACAACCAACCAACGGTGAATGTAACCACTATCAGAAAGCACCCTTAGTCTCTAAACAGCCTTCAGCGGCCTCTCTGGCACCTGCCTGTTGAGGCTCCTCTGTTTCTGCCAGAGTTGCCTCAGAGGCTGGCCATGTATGGGGAAATGTGTCCTGGGCCAGGAGTCCTGCCTTAGTCCCTACCTCCAGTGGGCAAGTATGTTACACTCTGCAACCCCCAATCCGCCTCCAAGTCATGCCAAGAAACAACAACAGACTGTCACTGTCCTCAGAGGCTAAGCCAGGGCTTTGGAGGGCTCTGGATTTGGGATCTGTCCTTTAAGGGGTGCCTCGCTAGACTGGTGTCACATAAGGTTCCTGTTGGCTCTACATGCTAGGATGCCTCACAGCTCGTCTGAGGCACAATGTGGGTGACTGTGTGACGGAAGGAACAAAGACCTTTTAGACCGGTGAACTCCTGGCACAGAAACAAGACACACCTTTAAAGTAGGAATACCAGGTAAGTTGACTCTAGTACAGTTACATAAGATTAGCTAGAATTCGACACTAATCACCCCTCCCACACCCTGAGAAACCCGGAACCAGCTGTGTCCCATCCACAGTGAACCACTCTTAGACCCAAGGCTCACCTCCAGGAGGCACATGTTTTGGTCTGAAGATTTTCAACCCCTTGATCCTAACTGCTAAGATCTAGCCTAGCAGAGTAGACACTATATTTTATTGTCAGGGGATGTTGCCTTAATGTCTCCCAGCTTCAGCCAGTCATATAGACACCATGAAGGGCCAACTAAGGGTAAGGCATTGTATGAAATGTTGGGGGGGGGGGTGCGGGTGAGGCCATGCTATACAAGAAGGGACGGATGCCTCTAACAGACAAGCTTGAACCTGGGGCCCGACAGTGGAAGTCCCTGACCGTTTCTGCTCAGGAAGGATCTGGTCAGAGCTTCATTTCCAGAAAAGCCATTATCCCTTCCTCTCAGCACCCACACCATGGCATCTTAACTATGAGCCACAGTCTATGCGGAGGTGACAGACTCTAGACTTGGTTGGTGGTACTGTGAATCCAAGTCAGGAGCAGGTGCCCACTGGTGATATTCAGCAAGTACACGAGAATAAACAGACTCTGCCCACTGAATGAGTTTGGGGACACAAGTCAAGGATAATACCTAATGTCAGTCATCTTTGGACCAGTCCAGGGCCCAGGAGCATTTCTGAAAATATGGAAATGACAATAACTAGGTCTCCCTCTTACCTGGAGCTTACCGTATGGTTGAAGTGCTCCTAAGAGGAAGAAATGTATATACACACACACTAAGACACACACCGGTCAGAGGCAGGGATGCTCACCAAAATATCAAGTGACCAGTGAAAAAGATTCTAGTATCAGAATTAGCGGTTAGGACATTTGAGACCACAACCATTTTTTAACTGGTATAGGTGTACTTCAAATTTTCAGCCATTAGTTTGGTCGCTGGTGCATCCTAGCTGAGTGTCAGAGAACCCAAGGCTCCAGTGTATAAGGGAGGAGGCTGAGGAAATGATCAGCATTAGGGCAAGACCCATGTCAACACGTGCATGGAGGTCTAGCCCTCTTCCAGGATGCACACCAGCAACTCAGGTCCCTGGACAGCTCAGAGTCTTAGGGTGCAGAGAACCTTTAGCCCTATGGTCGCACGTCCTGCTGTTCCCATTCACGGAGCTTTGCAATGGGCAAGGAAACACAAGAAAGCACACTGGAGCCAGGCTGCAGAAGCCCTGGATAGGCTAACTAAAGGAAGACTTATGACTCGGAGGGTTTCTGCCCTCAAGTTCTGCTTAGAAAAAAGTTATCCTCTTCTTTCTTAGCCAACATCATCACCCCTCCCGCGCCCACCCCGCCTTTTTTTTTCTTCCACTTTTGAGAGAGGGTAGTCTTGTCTCCAGTACTAGCCTGAAACATAATATGTAGCCCAGACTAACCCGAAACTCAAGGTGACTCTCCTGCTTCAGCCTCCTATGTGCTGGGATCACAGATGCTATCATTCCTGGATTTGTTTTGTTTTGTTTTTTTTTAACAAGGGCTTCTGCTGTCTAAACTGGAGATAACAGACTGTTAACTTAAACACTAAGAATGCAAGGAAGTAACAGGTGCATGCTGGGAAATGTTGGGCAGAGAGTAGATTACAGTAAGCAGAAACCTTCTGACTACCTGAGTCTTAGGACATTAAGTCAAGGACAACACTGGGGACCAGACAGTCATCCAATAGGCACAGGGTCCAGGAACCACAGGAACCAACTCCGTGTGTGTGTGTGTGTGTGTGTGTGTGTGTGTGTAAGATGGCCAGAGGGAAGGCAGGTTGTGTAAGCTTGACTAGCCATACCCTCTCCCTCTACTACAGCTACTCCATCAGTGAGAAGAGGGAGCTGGGCTATTTCAGAGGTTGGGGTTTGTCTGACAGGACTCTAAGGTACCGAGACATTGACGTGACTGTGTGTGGATCCCACCTGCGCTCAATCCACCTTACTTAACCCACAGCAGCCCTGTCGCACTTAGCCCATGGCTTCTAGTTCTGTACTTTTACCAGGCAAACAACTCAGTCAGAATCACTGGGCAATACCACAGTGCCTGCAAGCTGAGAACAGAGGAGTCCGTCCTCTGGTCTACTGGATGGTCTCAAGAGTATCACTACACCACGCCTGGAAGGAGGTCAGAGTGCTTCCCAAATCCACAGCAGAGAAAATCCCGAATCCATGTGTCACAGTGAGGCGAATCTCCTACTAACGTGCTTTGGCTCCCGAGTCTGTACCAAGTTAGGGCCCTGTTCCCGCCCATGGTCTCTTCAGCACTAGATGCATTCACCCCAACTGTGCTCCAGGCTTCCAAAACGAGGCAGTTCAAGGGCGGACCGAGGCCTCTTACTTTTTAATTCTCACACTGACCTATGCTGAATCAATCAAGCTCTTATCTCTCGGAACTCAGGTGTTATGGAGAGAAAATTCATGGCTGAGTATAAATGAGACAAAGAAAAAGTCAAGGAACTTTCCAAGCCTGAGAAATCTACTCCAGAGGGACATAAGAGGAGCACTTGAAAAAGCACAGGCCCCGACACCAGGCAGCCAAGACTCAAATCCTGCCTTGGGTGACTTAATTGCCAAATGGCACTGAGAAGTGGTTCTCAACCTATGGACCAGGACCCCCCTCTTAGGGTCAAACTACCCTTTCACAGGGGTCGCCTAAGACCACAGAAAACACAGACATCTACATTATAATTTATAACAGTAGCAGAATTACAGTTATGCAGTAGCAATGCAAACACTTTTATGCTTGGTGGGGGAGGGGGATCCCCACAACATGAGGAGCTGTATTAAAGGGTGGCAGCATCAGGAAGGCTGAGAGCCACTGTCATAGTCTAAAAGTAAGACCTGCCTCACAGGGCTCCTGAGGGACCATGTGAAAGCTCCCAGAACAGAACCTCTACTGCATCCCTGAGATGAGGGACAGGTGACAATGTAATCCTGTTGCAGCTTCCTCTTCATTCTGCTTAATCAACGGTGTTCTAACCTCCTGCCTACAGACATTTCGCCTCCAACAAACCTGAGTGCAGAGAGCCAAGTTTCTACAGCAGCCAAAACCCTGCAAATGCATAGATAATGCATTTATCAGAAGTCGCACCCCAAATGTGGAAATGTTCTAAGAGGCAAACCACACTTTTCTGATGCTCTAACTTCTTTCCATGTATCGTTCCAAACCATGAAATCGTTATTTCAACAGCTTTTCACTAAAATACACGGACCCAAAAGTCCAGTAAAACCAACTCAGTAATTTTTAAGTAACTTACAAAATCATGAGAGCTTTTTTAAAAAAAAGATATGTTTAATTTTAAACATGTTTTGTCTTAATTAGAGAAGAGAGCTTGGTAAACTGTTCTGAAATAAACAACAAACAGAGAGTAATGAATAAATTAAAAGTAGTCATCTTCAAAATATGTTAACAAATCTGAGGAGATCACCTACATAACTGAGGTGATTAAAAATGAATCGTCAGTCTGGAGAGATGGCTCAGCAGGTAAGAGCATCGATCAGTTGCTCTTCCAGAGGACCTGAGTTCAATTCCCAGCATCCACAAGGCAGCCCCCAACCATCAGTAATTCCAGTCCCAAAGGATTCAAAGCCCCTCTTCTAAGACTCTGAAGCCACTGCATGCATGTGGTATACAGACATATATGAAGACAGAATATCCAGACATATAAAATAAAAATAAAGGTTAATTTTAAAAAATGAATTGTCAAAATGTTCAACTTCAAATGATATTATACGCCTTAAAATTATTTTTCAATTTGCTTATAAAACAACTGGAAGAAAATAAACTCAAATGTAATCTCTTGAAGATATTTCACGTCTATGTGTCCTGGTTTTTTATGACAAGTATATATTACTTTTATAATATGAAAAAGGAAAATTATAATTTAGATATTTAGACAGCTTTCATATTTTTTTGCTTACAATTTGAAGACTAGCAAATAATTCAGAAAGAGAACTACCCTGGCTTCTATGTGCATTAAACCACTGGGTTTGAGATTTTAGACTTAAGATATGGGGCACATGCTGTTCCCCACCCAGCAGGCTCCCACTATCCTAAGGGAATACAGCCCTTACAAACCTCTAGGCTAAAGTGGCACCCCTCCTAGCCAGTCAAGACACAAGGAAAGGACCACTCGACTGTAATCTCTAGCTTTCCTCCTTACCTTCACTCCTCCAAGTTTACAACTGACAAATAGGACTGCCTCCAAAGGTTAAGAAATTATAAACATCAGGATGGACAAAGCACAAAAATTAACTTATTCATGTGGTAATTTTCTTTCCCTTGGCCATATTACTGGTTACCCTGGGGTTTCACAAACTGAGATTCCTCGGGAGCCGACACTCTTGGAGTTTTGTGAAGAGGAGAATCGCAGTGCACCACCACAAACACTGCTCAAACTGCCTTTCTCTTCAGTTCAGCTACTACTTTAGGCCTTGCATGTCTTTCAAGCTCTCAGAAGCCCCTCAGAGTACCAGGATGCGGAAACCTAAACTCAAGCACAGAGCAGCTTTGGAACGCCTCTGTGCACTGAGAACGGCCCTCCAGGCACCAGTGCCAAAGGTACATCAAGACCCTCAAGTGCGTGTCTAACCACTAAATTGGACTGAAGACCTTCACTAAGGGACTCGGGCACCTTAAGCTATCTGGGCAGAACAGTCAGGCTTAAAGAGGGTTCAAGAGACTCACAGCTGGGGGCTGCCTTAAAGCCCATTCTTTCCATTTTGCAGCAGGAATGCTGTGCACACTGCATCGTGTAAACAAGCCTGCCCGTAAAACATTTCTAACAGTGTGACTCAAGTTGAATTTAGTTGTAAGAAACAGTGCATGGCAAGCTTACCCATCAAATGAAACTGAGCTTACAAACTAAATGACTCTAAAAAGAATGAGGATAAACGTCTAGAAGTTAGGGTAGGCATCCCACAGTCTAAGAACAACAGCAAGGCCAGCAAGGCCGTAGGGAGAAAGACACAATCTCTACAGGTAAATGACTCAACCACCAGATCTTACTCCAAACATGGAATTCCACAGTTCTAGATAGCCATATCCAAACTAAAGATGTGCTAAAGACATTAATTCACAACACTGTGACATGTTGGCTTGCATTTGGTGACTTCACATTTAACTCAGGAACTGAGTAGCTGAAAAGTACCTGTATGGTATAAATAGATAACCTGTCCCCACTGTGCCAGATGCCACGCATGTTAAATGTCAAAATTTCCAAGGCCTCATGATTTCAGTCAGGCTGTAATAATAATAAAACACTGATAAAATATAAATAACAGAGACAGGAAGGAAACATGTGAAAATGCTTAGAATCACGAATGGGGAGGGGTTTTTTGTTTTTGTTTTAAGTTTTGTCTGTTTACTGTAAATTTAGAAGAGGTAAGTGAATAAGGTGTGTTGCTTTTTTTCTTTTTTTTTTTTTTACCTTCTCCAGTCATATAATTTTAGCTCAAGATCTCAATGCAGACCTTTTACAAAGAACCAGCCTCCCACCACAAAGGGATTTCCTTCAGCTGAACTACAAGAAAAAACATCTCCCAGGATCCGGCCCTGTCTGTTTTCTGTTGTCACACCTCACCACATTGCTCCAAACCGATGGTTCCTTTCCGTTGCTCCCATTCTTAACCTTGCCCATTGCAGACCTTCAGTTCTTAACTTTGGTGAACTAGAAGGGTTTGGATGATTTCTGAGTTACGCTAATAATTTTCATTGGGCTAACCACAGATTACGTTTTGAAACGTGTATCCCAGAAACATAATCAAATGTCAAGTCCTTAAAGGGAAGACTAGAGATGGATACTCACAGTTCCAAGAGGAAGCATTTTCATAACGGCCATTCTTAACTAGGTTCCATAACCATGAGCTTGAGCGGTGTGGCAAGATGGTCTGTAAGCTCGGGCATAGTGCAGTGATTAGATGGAGCTGCCTTCTCTAGATTCTAATCCATGTGATCTTTTAAGTCCTGTATCAGCACTCGGGGTCTACGTTTCAAGGTGATAAATATCATTTTTGCTCCCTAATTTAAAAAAAAATTAAAAGCCAGATTGCCTTAAATCAATGACTCCATCACCACTGTGTGTAGTGGCTCTGGGAGCTCCTCTTGGAGACACCGCGAGAATTTCTACTTATGACATCGGGCTCTGAGCGCTGCTTCTGACCCTCCTCGAACGCTCGGCGCAGGGGCACGTCACAGAGCGGCACCGGGACAGTCCGTGTCCACGCGCGGTGAGTGCGCGCCTCACAATCCCCGCCTCTGGGGGTACGAGGGATGCGGTGGCGGAGACGCCAGGGTCCCCAGCAAGCAGGACCACCTCTCGGCACCTGAGCCGGGGAGGGAAGGTCCCAGCCGCCACACCAGCCAGGGACCGTGCAGAGAGGAACCTCTTGACTCCGCGGTGCACCAGCCCCGCGCGCGCACGGCCCGCGGGGGAACCCGGGCTCCGGCACCGGAAGCGGCGGCCGCCGGAGCGGCCCCAGAGCCTCCCGAAGCCGAGGGAAACGAGGCCGTGGAGCCCAGGCCGGAAAAGCGGAACGTCCCGCAGAGCCGCGGGGAGGTTCTCCCGTCTCGGCCCGGCTAGGGTCGCCTTGGCCGACTCGCGGCCCTTCGCGGCTGGCGCACTCACCTCCTCCGCTGCCCGGGCTGCTCCACAGGCGGCTGTCACTGCAATCCACGAACTGCCCCGCGCCGGGTTGCGATGCTATTTAAGGAGTCGCGGCCGCAGCTGCTCTCTTGGCTGCGCCACCGGCGTTGCAGCAGCAGCAGCAGGGCCGGGCGGCTGGTAGTGCGCGTGCCGTGCCACGCCGCCCCGCCCCGTCCGCAGGCTCCTCCCCGCCCCATCTCTTAGCGCGCCCACTCCCCCTCGCCAGCTCCTCCCCTCCTGTCGCACAGGTCGAGGCTGTCCCGCCCCATCACACCCACCGCTCCTCTCAGGTCCCGCCCCATCGGCGCCATTCCCGCCTCCCAAGCCCCGCCCTATCTGGGCTGATCCAAGCCCCTCAGACCCGCGGTGCCTCTCAGGCCACGCCCACCAGCTCCAGTCCTTCCCCTCCGGCCGCGCCTCCTCGGTCTTTTGCCCCGCCCCTTAAGGCCCAGTCCTCCTTCAGGTCCCGCCCAGTCCTGCTGACTCCGCCTCTCCCTCCAAAGCCGCAAGGTGGGCGTGGCCTCCCTCAGGTCCATGAGCATGGCTGTCAGCAAGCAAAAGCCACTAAGGTCACCCAAACTGCCCTCTAGTTTCACAACGAATCTGAGGTAGGGCAAAGGGTAAATCTGGAAGTCTCCTGAACCCTGATAATGTGATGCTATGGAATGTTGCAGGTGCCCTTTAGCTCTTCCATCCTTAACATTCTTCCACAGCTGACACCTTGGCATAGCCTCTCTGCTTGCTTCTCTGCTTGGAGGGACCACGGTAGCTGAAGAAGTCCCATCTTTCTTTAGCACAGATATACACGAACCCCTTTAATCCAGTTTCACCACGGTCCCCACACCAAGTTTCGCCACAGTCCTTGGCTAGGAATACAGGACTTCCGCAATATCCTGGCCATGAGGCATCTCTGGACAACCCAGGCCCCTGTGTGGTTCAAGTGAAAAGCAGACTTAGTCGTTGCTCAAGGACGGTGTCCACCTGCCAAGTTTTAAAGGCTTGTCTGCCCTGCTCAGCCTTGGCTCTGTAGACTTGACAAATCCCTTGGGAAAACCTTTTAAGGGCTACCAACGGCCAATGCAAGGCCAGTAGGATGGCTCACTGGGTTAAAGCCCATGCCTGTCACAAAGCCTGAAGTGCAATTCTCAATCCTCAGGACTGTGAGTTACCATGTGCGCATGTAACCCTTCTTCAAACGTCATTTTAAAAAATCTTAAAGATACCCCAAAGCTTTAAGATAATCTTTTAAAAGGTTAAATACTAGAGCCATCACTGTTGCTCAGTGTCCAGAACTGGTCAGTGTGGTTAAGGTAAGATGTAGATCATGCTAACATTTTGAATGGGAAAAAAAAAAGGTCAATATAATTGTTGCCAGGTTCACCTCATGCTATTGCATGAAGACAGTCATCCAGGTACAGGAGGGTTTGCTCCCAGCATTAGATGGAAGTCTTTCTAATATTGCCTTAAATTTGAGGGACAATTATTGCCAGAACACCTCTAATAACATATCATTTACTAGGTGACACTGTTAATCAACTATAATGTCCATAACCCTATGAGGTGGTACCACCTTTGGTCCTCTTCTGTAGAACAGGAAACTGAAGGGCAGAGTCAGGTATAAGAAAGGGCATGGCCGCCGGGCAGTGGTGGCGCACGCCTTTAATCCCAGCACTTGGAGGCAGAGGCAGGCAGATTTCTGAGTTTGAGGCCAACCTGGTCTACAGAGTGAGTTCCAGGACAGCCAGGGCTACACAGAGAAGCCCTGTCTCGGGGGAAAGAAAAGGGGGTGGGGGGGACCATTCTTAGAATTCAAGATCATCTGCTTCTAAACCATGGCCTTTATAACCACAGAGGCCTCCCCTACCCTCTTGGGAGATGATTCATTCCCTCTAGTCACAAGTATACTCAAGCTGACTCATCAAGGAATAAGGACTTTTCCTGGGTGTCTCTGGCCTTCCTCCTGTGGAGTCTGAGGCTCCTTGTCCAATGTTGGTGAGGCAATCCTCACACAAACAGCTGCCATATCAGCGCTGCTTAATCTAGGGGGGTCACAACCCCTTTGGGGAGGCGGGGGAGGGATTGAATGACCCTTTCTCAGGGGCCGCCTAAGACCATTGGAAAAACAGATATTTACAATTCATAGCAGTAGCAAAATTGTAGTTATGACACAGCAATGAAAATTTTATGGTTGGGGACCACCACAATATGAGGAGCTATATTAAAGCATGGCAGCATTAGGAAGGTTGAAAAACACTATAGCAACCGAGTCTTCTAGGTCCTTGAGATTACTATCTTCCAGGTCTATAAGACTTTATTGTCTATAAGGAGAAAGAGACTCCATTCATTTTCAGTTGACTACATCTTGGCTTCTTTGAGTCTCTCTTCACCTGCAATATTACTCATTTTTCTCCTCTCCTTTTTATTTTTTTGTTAACATAAATTCATTTATTGCAGGTTAGGTAAATCTTGAACAGTAATGCTCCTACTGGTCTTTGAGTTAGTCCCTTCAGTCTTCAGATGGCAGACCTGACTGAGACAGAAGATATATTGTAAAACCCAGGCCCCCTGCCAGCCACTGTTTACATGGACAAACCACGATGCCAGGTGCCAATGGCTTATCTTTTCACCTTGGTCTTGCCACAGAAGGAGCAAGTGTGTTTGGCATGCTTCCTCATTTTCAGGAGGAAGGCGCTATGGTGGGTCCCATATATCTCTGTGCATTTAGCCATGTCACTGGAAGCTAAGCCCATGCCTTATCTAATCTTCAGCCCAGGGCTACCTTAGGCATTTTCTAGGTTCTGTAGTACAATCCTTTTCTAGTACCATGCAACCACACACCAGAAATGAGGTGATTTCAAGAAAAGAAATATGTAGTCCCACTGTTTGGGTGACTTACAAGAGTGAGGTGTCAAGATTTGTTCCTGAGGTCTGCAAAGGAAAGGACTCTTCCAGGTCTCTCTTGGACTTGCAAACATCTGTCTTGGCCCCTTGCCTTTCTATGCCATACTCCCAGTGTCTCCTCCCCCAACCGTCCTTTCCAGTGTGTGGTCTAAATCTCTAAGGGGCACAGTCATATGCATGAGTGCCCAACCTAAGGCCCTAAATTTTAACTTGATAGTCTCCATTAAGATGTCATTCTCCAACACAGGAAGGGTTACCTGTTGGCAGTTGACAGGGAGCCTCTTGCCTCATCACATCCCACGGTAAGACATTCATCCCCAAGTTAGATATCTCAAGTTGGATCCAAGCCCTGTATCGTCATCAGTGTTCTATTGGTGTGAAGAGACACCATCACCATGGCAACTTTTAGAAAGGAAATCATTTAACTGGGGCTGGCTTATAGGTTCAGAGGTTTAGTCCATTGTCATCATGGCAGGAAACATAGAGGCAGGAAGGCAGACGTGGTGCCGGAGAGGTAGCTGAGAGTTCTGGATCAGTAGGCAGCAAGAAGAGAGAGATCCACTGGGCATGGCTTGAGCCCATAGGGGCATTCCTATTTAGACCTATTTAGATCCTGATGCAGGGATATTACATTTTGTAGAGCCAAGCATAGAGGAGTCAATTGGGAGATTTCTCTATGGAAGCTAGAGTCTCTTCTCTGTTGCTTAGCCTCTGTTCCATTTGACCTGATTTTTTAAAAAATGTGGCTAACTCCAGCTATACTCAAATCTGTATCTGTCTAAAAAAATCAACTGATCAGTCTTCTAGAAAAACTAGGCAGAGATTAAGTTCTCTGGGTGAAAAAAGACTGACTGGCAGGTTGGCAGTGGCCTCACGTCTAAAGTTTCATTACAGTCATCAACTGCAATGACGCTCCATACACACGGATCAACGGCTTTGGCATGGCACCACCCACAATGGGCTGGGCCCTCGCCCATCAATCAGTCATGAAAAATCAGATGGATCTCACAGAAGAATTCTTCTCAACTGATGTTTCCTCCTTTTGTCTAACACTAGCTTGTGTCAAGTTGACAGAAAACGATTCAGCACATTCATAAATCCTCGGAAGCTGTCCCAACTCTTCTCATGTCTCTATTAAGATATGGCATAGTATTTGTACTTGGTGGTAGTCAGTTGCTTAATTGGATATTTCTAGCCATTCATGTGTGATCAATGCCAATTAGTGGTGTGTGTGTGGGGGGGGGGGGTTGAGAATAAGAAGCACATACAGTTTTGGAAGAGTTCTGGAAGCCCCTTTAAGAAAATTGCAAATATAAAGTTGGACATAAAACTGAATATTTGCATGGAGACCACACATTTAAAGGGGCGCAACAAGTGAATATGAGTTGAGGCCTAGCCTCCAAAGCAAGTTCTAGGTCAGCCAAAGCTACATACTGGGACCCCTGTCTCATACCAAACAAAAATTTTTTAAAAATCAATCAAAAGTGAATACTTTTTTATTTATTATTATTTATTTCATTTACGTTTCCAATGCTATCCCAAAAGACCCCCACACCCTCTGACACCCACTCCCCCACCCACCCACTCCCACCTCTTGCCCCTGGCATTCCCCTGTACTGAGGCATACAAGGTCTGCATCACCAATGGGCCTCTCTTTCCACTGATGGCCGACCAGGCCATCCTCTGATACATATGCAGCTAGAGACACGAGATCTGGGGGGTACTGGTTAGTTCATATTGTTGTTCCACCTATAGGGTTGCAGATCCCCCCAGCTCCCTGGGTACTTCCTCTACCTCCTCCATTGGGGGCCCTGTGATCCATCCAATAGCTGACTGTGAGCATCCACTTCTGTGTTTGCTAGGCCCCGGCATAGTGTCACAAGAGACAGCTATATCAGGGTCTTTTCAGCAAAATCTTGCTAGTATATGCAATGGTGTCAGCATTTGGAGGCTGATTATGGGATGGATCCCTGGGTATGGCAGTTTCTAGATGGTCCATCCTTTCATCTCAGCTCCAAACTCTGTCTCTGTAGCTCCTTCCATGTGTGCCTTGCTCCCAATTCCAAGAAGGAGCAAAATATCCACACCTTGGTCTTCGTTCTTCCCGAGCTTCAGGTGTTTCACAAATTGTATCTTATATCTTGGGTATTCTAAGTTTCTGGGCTAATATCCACTTATCAGTGAGTACATATCATGTGAGTTCTTTTGTGATTGAGTTATCTCACTCAGGATGATGCCCTCCAGGTACATCCATTTGCCTAGGAATTTCATAAATTCATCCTTTTTAATAGCTGAGTAGTACTCCATTGTGTAAATGTACCACATTTTCTGTATCCATTCCTCTGTTGAGGGGCATCTGGGTTCTTTCCAGCTTCTGGCTATTATAAATAAGGCTGCTATGAAGATAGTGGAGCATGTTTCCTTCTTACCGGTTGGAACAACTTCTGGATATATGCCCAGGAGAGGTATTGCGGGATCCTCTGGTAGTACTATGTCCAATTTTCTGAGGAACCACCAGACTGATTTCCAGAGAAGTTGTACAAGCTTGCAATCCCACCAACAATGGAGGAGTGTTCCTCTTTCTCCACATCCTTACCAGCATCTGCTGTCATCTGAATTTTTGATCTTAGCCATTCTGACTGGTGTGAGGTGGAATCTCAGGGTTATTTTGATTTGCATTTCCCTGATGATTAAGGATGCTGAACATTTTTCCAGGTGCTTCTCAGCCATTCGGTATTCCTCACGTGAGAATTCTTTGTTTAGCTCTGAGCCCCATTTTTTATTGGGGTTATTTGATTTTCTGGAGTCCACCTTCTTGAGTTCTTTATATATATTGGATATTAGTCCCCTATCTAATTTAGGATAGGTAAAGCTCCTTTCCCAATCTGTTGGTGGCCTTTTTGTCTTATTGACGGTGTCTTTAGCCTTACAGAAGCTTTGCAATGTTGTGAGGTCCCATTTGTCGATTCTCGATCTTACAGCACAAGCCATTGCTGTTCTATTCAGGAATTTTTCCCCTGTGCCCATATCTTCGAGGCTTTTCTTCACTTTCTCCTCTATAAGTTTCAGTGTCTCTGGTTTTATGTGGAGTTCCTTAATCCACTTAGATTTGACCTTAGTACAAGGAGATAGGAATTGATCAATTCACATTCTTCTGCATGATAACGGCCAGTTGTGCCAGCACCATTTGTTGACAATGCTGTCTTTTTTCCACTGGATGGTTTTAGCTTGTCGAAGATCAAGTGACCATAGGTGTATGGGTTCATTTCTAGGTCTTCAATTCTATTCCATTGGTCTACTTGTCTGTTGCTATACCAGTACCATGCAGTTTTGTTTTTTTTTTTTAATCACAATTGCTCTGTAGTGCAGCTTTAGATCAGGCATGGTGATTCCACCAGAGGTTCTTTTATCCTTGAGAAGAGTTTTTGCTATCCTTGGTTTTTTGTTATTCCAGATGAATTTGGAGATTGCCCTTTCCAATTCGTTGAAGAATTGAGTTGGAATTTTGATGGGGATTGCATTGAATCTGTAGATTGCTTTTGGCAAGATAGCCATTTTTACTGTATTGGTCCTGCCCATCCATGAGCATGGGAGATTTTTCCATCTTCTGAGATCTTCTTTAATTTCTTTCTTTAGAGACTTGAAGTTATCATACAGATCTTTTACTTCCTTAGTTAGAGTCACGCCAAGGTATTTTATATTATTTGTGGCTATTGAGAAGGGTGTTGTTTCCCTAATTTGTTTCTCAGCCTGTTTATCCTTTGTGTAGAGAAAGGCCATTGACTTGTCTGAGTTAATTTTATATCCACATTCTTCACTGAACCTGTTTATCAGGTTTAGGAATTCTCAGGTGGAATTTTTAGGGTCACTTATATACTATCATATCATCTGCAAAAAGTGATATTTTGACTTCTTCCTTTCCAATTGGTATCCCCTTGATCTCCTTTTGTTGTCGAATTGCTCTGGCTAGGACTTCAAGTACATTGTTGAATAGGTAGGGAGAAAGTGGGCATCCTTGTCTAGTCCCTGATTTTAGTGGGACTGCTTTCAGCTTCTCACCATTTACTTTGATGTTGGCTACTGGTTTGCTGTAGATTGCTTTTATCATGTTTATATATGGGCCTTGAATTCCTGATCTTTCCAAGACTTTTATCATGAATGCATGTTGGATTTTGTCAAATGCTTTCTCAGCATCTAACGAGATGATCATGTGGTTTTTGTCTTTGAGTTTGTTTATATAATGGATTACGTTGATGGATTTCCGTATATTAAACCACCCCTGCATCCCTGGAATGAAACCTACTTAGTCAGGATGGATGATTGTTTTGATGTGTTCTTGGATTCGATTAGCGAGAATTTTATTGAGTATTTTTGCACTGATATTCATAAGCAAAATTGGTCTGAAGTTCTCTATCTTTGTTGGGTCTTTTTGTGGTTTAGGTATCAGAGTAATTGTGGCTTCATAGAATGAGTTGGGTAGAGTACATTCTGCTTCTATTTTGTGGAATAGTTTGTGAAGAACTGGAATTAGATCTTCTTTGAAGGTCTGATAGAACTCTGCACTAAACCCATCTGGTCCTGGGCTTTCTTTGGTTGGGAGACTATTAATGACTGCTTCTATTTCTTTAGGGGATATAGGACTGTTTAGGTCATTAACCTGATACTGATTTAACTTTGGTACCTGTTATCTGTCTAGATATTTGTCCATTTCATCCAGGTTCTCCAGTTTTGTTGAGTATAGCCTTTTGTAGAAGGATCTGATGGTGTTTTGGATTTCTTCAGGATCTGTTGTTATGTCTCCCTTTTCATTTCTGATTTTGTTAATTAGAATGCTGTCCCTGTGCCCTTTAGTGAGTTTGGCTAAGGGTTTATCTATCTTGTTGATTTTCTCAAAGAACCAGCTCCTCGATTGGTTGATTCTTTGAATAGTTCTTCTTGTTTCCACTTGGTTGATTTCACCCCTGAGTTCGATTATTACCTGCTGTCTACTCCTCTTGGGTGAATTTGCTTCCTTTTGTTCTAGAGGTTTTAGGTGTGTTGTCAAGCTGCTAGTGTATGCTCTCTCTAGTTTCTTTTTGGAGGCACTCAGAGCTATGAGTTTTCCTCTTAGAAATGCTTTCATTGTGTCCCAAAAGTTTGGGTATGTTGTGGCTTCATTTTCATTAAACTCTAAAAAGTCCTTAATTTCTTTCTTTATTCCTTCCTTGACCAAGGTTTCATTGAGAAGAGTGTTGTTCACTTTCCACGTGAATGTTGGCTTTCTATTATTTCTGTTGTTATTGAAGGTCAGCCTTAGTCCATGGTGATCTGATAGGATGCATGGGACAATTTCAATATCTTTATATCTGTTGAGGCCTGTTTTGTGACCAATTATATGGTCAATTTTGGAAAATGTACCGTGAGGTGCTGAGAAGAAGGTATATCCTTTTGTTTTAGGATAAAATGTTCTGTAGATATCTGTTAGATCCATTTGTTTCATAACTTCTCTTAGTTTCCTGTGTCCCTGTTTAGTTTCTGTTTCCATGATCTGTCCACTGATGAAAGTGCTGTGTTGAAGTCTCCCACTATTATTGTATGAGGTGCAATGTGTGCTTTGAGCTTTACTAAAGTTTCTTTAATAAATGTGGCTGCCCTTGTATTTGGCGCATAGATATTCAGAATTGAGAGTTCCTCTTGGAAGAGTTTACCTTTGGTTAGTATGAAGTGCCCCTTGCCTATTTTGATGACTTTGGGTTGGAAGTCGATTTTATTAGATATTAGAATGGCTACTCCAGCTTGTTACTTCAGACCATTTGCTTGGAAAATTGTTTTCCAGCCTTCATTCTGAGGTAGTGTCTGTCTATTTCCCTGAGATGGGTTTCCTGTAAGCAGCAGAATGTTGGGTCCTGTTTGTGTAGCCAGTCTGTTAGTCTATGTCTTTATATTGGGGAATTGAGTCCATTGATATTGAGAGATACTAAGGAAAAGTAATTGTTGCCTCCTATTATTTTTGTTGTTAAAGTTGGCATTCTGTTCTTGTGGCTGTCTTCTTTTAAGTTTGTTGAAGGATTACTTTCTTGCTTTTTCTAGGACGTGGTTTCCGTCCTTGTATTGGTTTTTTTTTCTTTTCTGTTATTATCCTTTGAAGGGCTGGATTTGTGGAAAGATAAATAATGTGTGAATTTGCTTTTGTCGTGGAATACTTTGGTTTCTCCATCTATGGTAATTAAAAGTTTGGCTGGGTATAGTAGCCTGGGCTGGCATTTGTATTCTCTTAATGTCTGTATAACATCTGTCCAGGATCTTCTGGCTTTCATAGTCTCTGGTGAAAAATCTGATGTAATTCTGATAGGCCTGTCTTTATATGTTACTTGATCTTTTTCTCTTACTGCTTTTAATATTCTATCTTTATTTAGTGCATTTGTTGTTCTGATTATTATGTGTTGGCAGGAATTTCTTTTCAGGTCCAGTCTATTTGGAGTTCTGTAGGCTTCTTGTATGTTCATGGGCATCTCTTTCTTTAGGTTTGGGAAGTTTTCTTCTATAATTTTGTTGAAGATATTTGCTGGTCCTTTAAGTTGAAAATCTTTATTCTCATCTACTCCTATTATCCATAGGTTTGGTCTTCTCATTGTATCCTGGATTTCCTGGACGTTTTGAGTTAGGATCTTTTTGCATTTTGCATTTCCTTTGATTTATGTGCCAATATTCTGTATGGAATCTTCTGCACCTGAGATTCTCTCTTCCATCTCTTGTATTCTGTTGTTGATGCTCTCATCTATGGTTCCAGATTTCATTCCTAGGGTTTCTATCTTCAGCATTGCCTCAGTTTGGGTTTTCTTTATTGTGTCCACTTCTCTTTTTAGGTCTAGTATCGTTTTGTTCGTTTCCATCACCTGTTTGGATGTGTTTTCCTGTTTTTTCTTCAAGGACTCATAACTCTTTAGCAGTGTTCTCCTGTATTTCTTTAAGTGAGTTATTAAAGTCCTTCTTGATGTCCTCTACCATCATGTGATATGCCTTTAAATCTAGGTCTAGCTTTTCGGGTGTGTTGGGGTACCCAGGACTGGCTGAGGTGGGAGTGCTGGGTTCTGATGATGGTGAGTGGTCTTGGTTTCTGTTAGTAAGATTCTTGTCTGCCTTTCGCCATGTGGTAATCTCTGGAGTCAGTTGTTATAGTTGTCTCTGGTTAGAGCTTGTTCCTTTTGTGATTCTGTTAGCCTCTATCAGCAGACCTGGGAGACTAGTCTCTCCTGAGTTTCAGTGGTCAGCGCACTCTCTGCAGGCAAGCTCTCCTCTTGCAGAGAAGGTGCACAGATATCCGTTGTTCGGACTTGCCTCCTGGCAGAAGATGAAGGCCCGAAACAGGGCCCAACCCAGAAGCTATTAGCTTCTGTAGTCCACACTCTCACCTGTGCAGACTAGTATTGGCGGAATAAGGGAACGAAGATGGTTCCCTCAGATGCTCTGGCAACGCCCTCCCGGGTGGGCTGAATACTTCTTTTGAATGAGAGAAGAAATCACAGTATGATACAAATTTAGAACATCTGTGTCCTTTAGGGCCACAGCAGTGGGAATGGAGGCAAAGAAACATTTTCACATGATTGTCCCAAAAATTTCACAAAATTAAGAAAAAAACCTAAATTAAAAAAAAAAATCTTTCCCTACCTGAATATTAAGTTTCCCTTTTGCATGTTCATCAATTTCTTCTTTAGGTGGTTTTTAATGATTTTTTTTTTCTTAGAAAAGTTTTCAGTTTATAGAAAAAATGCAGAGTCAGGTGTTCTATAGAACATTCTGTTGACATTTGCCTAATGTCAACGCCTAACCCACTCTCCAATCTGAGTCTGTACACAGGTACAACATACTTATTGCTATTAGGAAACTAGTTTCAAAATATATATAAATTTTATCCAGTGTTCAGATGTCCTCAGTCTTTCCTTACATCCTTCTTGGGTCATAGGATACCAACCATGACACCATATTCTATCTAGTTATGTCCTTTTTGCCTCTTTCAGGCTGTGACAGACTCTTGGATTTTTGTTGTCTGATTTTGTTTTGCTTTAGAGACATAGTTTTGCTATGTAGCTTTGACCAATCTGAAACGTATTATTTTGTCTACAGACCAGAGGCAGGTGAACCTTCCTCTGCCTCCCCAGTGCTGAGACTAAAAAAGGCATGTAACACCATGCTTGTTGAGATTTTCTTGCTTATAATCTTTAACTTTGAAGGACACTCATCAGATATTTTAGAGAGCATTCTATGGACATTTGCCTAATGCTTTGCTCATGATTCAATCAGGGTGGTAGACTGTTAACATGTTGAAAGGAAAGCCAATAATTTCCTCCCCTGCCTCCCTACAGTCAAAGTGTATGCATGTGTGCGTGAGTGCCTGTGTGTATGTCTGGGAACAAGAGTCATAGTGACTGGGACAAACTCATGACTTGATGTGCTTATGCCTGAGTTATCTTTCCAGTCTTTTCTTTTTAAAGATTTATTTATTTTATGTATTCACCATTGCTCTCTTCAGACACACCAGAAGAGGGCATCAGACCCCATTGCAGATGGTTTTGAGCCACCATGAGGTTGCTGGGAATTGAACTCAGGACCTCTGGAAGAACAGTCAGTGATTTTAACCACAGAGCCATCTCTCCAGCCCTGTTTTGTGTGGGTTTTTTGTTTTTGTTTTTGTTTTTTTGCTTTGTTTACATTTACTTTTGTGTGCAAGAAGGGAGAATGACATGGCACATGTTTGGAAGTCAGAGGACAAGCTCCAAGACTCACTTCTCTACTTCTACCACCCGGGTTTCAGGAGTGAACTCAGTTGGTCAGGCTCGGAGGCAGATGTCCTTACGAGATAAGCCAATTGTATTGGGTTGGAATTTTCCCATTGAGAATTTTGCTTAGAATTGGGTAAGACCCACATCATTTCTTTTCCGTCTTTAATGGGTGCCAGTTGGGAGACCTATCCCTGTTATAGCTTCTGGCTATGCACGTTTCATTGTGTTTCTCTTTTACCACACACTTCCAGATGCCTTTCCAGATGACAGGTTAATCTGGAGGGACAGCCTTTGACCTGTAACCTCCTGCCAGGACTTTAGATGAGTGGATAGAGTGGGTGGAATAGTCTTGAAGGTATTCCTGTTAATGCCAATCCCATAAATATAGCTCCTCAAACCTAAATAAGTCTTTGTGTGCAATGCTGGTTCTCCTTAGCTGGGTTCCAAAACTGATATGGGCTCTCTAAGCACACACACACACACACACACACACACACACACACACACCACAACATGTATATAGAGGCTAGCAGATAACTTGCGAAACTGGATTCTCCCCTTCTAATGTATGGGTTCCAGGGATCGAACTCCGGTTGGGAGCCTTAGCAGTAAATGCCTTTACCCACTGAGTGATAGTCCCTCCAGTTGGCAACTCCTCTTCTACCATTTTTGTGCCACTGTTTGGATATGCTCATAAAAGTGTCTTGCACTTGTTTTATAGCTACTGATAGCTGTCAGGCGGGCCTCTGTGGCTCTAATCAAGCCATTGTCCTGCCTTCATCTACAAGCCTTTTGTTCATTGAGTGCACTTGACCAACCGTCTTCACATGCTTTATATGGGAGAACTAGACTGCAGCTGCTTAGGCAATAACCTCACTGGATATCTCCCTTCTCCACCTATGTCAGAGTCCACCTACTCTCCCAGCCTCCCTCACTGTTCAGGAACTGCATCTCTGCCCTAGCACAAAGCTGTCCATTAGGCCCAGCTGCCCTCCTCTCGCCCCGTACCCCACAGTACTCCACTTCCTTATCTTGAGGTGACATGAAGATTTTAATTAGTCAACATGAAAAAAGAACTTGTAAATCCTTGATCTTTTCAACCCTTTGCAAGGTCATTTAAGGGACGCATTCTTATCTACCCCTAATGTCTTGGCTGTTGTTTCCCTTCTCAGCTAGATGTAATTAGATGTGGGCTTAGGAGCCTAGAGTTTAGTGTCAGACTGTTTATATATATATAAACGTCTACGGCTTATTTATAGGCTTAAGAAATCCAGATCCCTAGGTTTTTCTTTAATCAGCTAAGTGGATCTAAAACTGCATTGCATCAATTCTAAATCAAAATTATTAGAGGCACTGTTATTTTACGCAAGTCTGACTAAGAAAATAGGTGCTGCTCACTTTAATTACCAGACATTATCAGCCAGAAGACACACACTATATCAGTTAGCTGTTGCTGTGTAACAAATCACACCAAAACTTAGTTTAAAACAATGGTCATTTATTATTTTATCATTCTGAGAGTTAGTTCTTCGGCTATACTCAGGTCAAGTGGTTCCATACTGGTCTCTCCTGGACTAAGTTGAGCAGATGATACCAGATATAGGCTTATCTGGGGTAGACGATCTGGAATGGTCTCTACCTGTTTGATGGTTAGCAGACCATTTACTGAAGTCCTTCCGTTCTCCACATGGCCATTCCAACAGTCTGGTCGAAGCATGCTCAAACCACCGTCTCAGAGCTCCAACTAGAGCACAGAAGACAAATGTCATTATACAATCTTCAAACCTTTGCTATGTCCCTGTTGGTCAAACCAAATGACACGATCAATTCAAAATCTGTATAGCAAAGGACTAAGCAAACATAGCTACCAGAAAGAGGCATTAGAGTGGCATTTTGCAAACCACACATCCTGATCTCATGGATATTAAACTCAGAAAAAATCCATATCCAAGAGTATACAGACTACAGTAATAGTGCTTCCCTCAAAGGCTTGCTCAGTGACACGGTGTTTCCAAAGCACCCAGAACTGTGCTTGCTTCCTAGAGGATGCTCTATAAATATTGTGTTCTAGTGCTCCTTTTGGGGAGGACTTTGACTCTGCATCTTCCTTATTTCCCCTCCTACCCCTAAATCGTGTGGCACTTTCCTCACAACATGCTTATTTCCAGGGCTATGCTGCTCTGCACTCCAGACACATCGCTTTAGTTGCATATGGTGGGTTGTCATGTTGCTACTCTGGCTTATAGGCTCAGTGTGGGGTTTGTTCACAGTATGTTTTGGTGATAGGCTCAGTCTAGATACTTTCTGCTCCCAAGCCCGTGCAGGGCTGATGCTTCATCTGGCATTTATGTAATTGAACTGCCAAGTCACCTCCAATTAAACTGCTTCTCACCCCATCCCCCAATTACAAGCTCTCTTGCCTGTAGGTGTGCCCTAAAGCACTTTAGTATGGGGTTAGAGCAGAACTTGAGTTGTGATCACATATGTGTCTAACACACACACATATAGAATCTACCTCATTTCTGTTACACAGAGCTACCCTAACATCATACCTAGTTGGCAGCAGAGAACATTCTAGAAATACTGTGAATGTATAAATGAATAAAGCCAGCGTTCTCGATCTCTATCTTCTATGCAGGAAGGCTGGTGACCTAGAAATCTAGATCAAAGGTGGATATAGTCCTTAATTCATCAGTGATGTTTCTGACACTGCTCCTGGAGTCTCAGATTCATGGGTTTCACTCCCCACATTACAACACAGCTCACTGCCAAGCTACAGAGATTGCAATCAGGCCCAGTTCTATCCCTGTGACCTATCTAACACCACACACCCCAAAACAATATACGATTGCACATACTAATATTTCAAGTTTCTCACAGTTCAATATGGCTCTAAATAAATAAATACAATAATAAGTACAATAAAGTGAGTAGGACTTGGGATATGCCTTTTTTTTTTTTTAAATCCCTGAGGGTAGGCTACTAGAGTACCCTGGAGTTGACATATCAGCTTGGAGGAATGCTGCACTGAGGGCAAGCAGAGCCACATGCTGTCTTCCTTCACCACCACATGCATCACCTTCCTCCTCCTCCTCCTCCTCCTCCTCCTCCTCCTCCTCCTCCTCCTCCTCCTCCTCCTCCTCCTCCTCCTCCTCCTCCTCTTCTTTTCTTCTTCTTCTTAATGCACTGGGACACAGTGCACTAGGACTAGGCACAGCCAACATCTTCTTTACCTTCTGAAACTTGTGAGCCTCCCCGAGAATCTGAAGAAAAACTCAGACCTATTGTAGAAAGTATTTAATCTCAGTTGGGGGTTTCTACCCCACCTTTGGTCATTCAGTTCCCAGATAAAAGACACACAACTTTAATATTTATAGTAAGTCTTAAACAGCACTACAGCTGGGAAGATATCTATCTTGTACACTATTAGTTTTTACCTCCCTATAAATCAATAACCCAAATTATGACTTGCCATGTTTTGCGTGGGCTGTTCTTACTCTAATTGGCCAGCCCACATGGCCAGTTCTTGTAACCCCTTACCCTAAGTGTTTTTCCTTTTCCTTCCTTTCCTTCCTCCTGTGGTCTCTCCTCAGACCCAAGCCTGGGAATCCAAATTCTTCCTATCTCTTCTCTGCCCAGCTATAGGCTGTAGGCATCTTTATTCACCAATCAGGAATAAGTTAGAGGGCAAGGTCACAGCATCACGTGTGTACCTGTAGATTCTCTCATCCCTGAGGGCAACCAGGCCTTGGGGGCCAGTATTTAAGCATTTCAATACATAGCAAAAGACCAAACCTCAACACCGAACCTCTCCTCATAAGCACTTACATATGAACCTTTGGGGTTCTTGGGTTCCTAGTTAAGGCCCTTGGTAAATTAGACTAGGCCAGAGAGCTGCTATATTGATAAAGATCTAAGTTCAAGACTGCATTTCTCTTCTGCATCTTCTGACTAATCTTTCTGAGCCTTGGTTTTCACATCTGGAAATGACGTATAATAACAGCTGTCACTGTGGGTTGTCAAGTGCCTGCCACATAAGATGCTTGGGTGTATCCTCTCCATCCCAGGCTCCCAGATATGCTATCATCACCCACAGTTTCTTGTAATCAGCAATGGGTTAAAAAGCTACATCTCAAATTTTGGATGTTTTGTCTTCACTTAAAAATATTTATCAAGCATTTACTATGTGGTAGCCACAGTGGTAGATGCTGTGATACAAAGGTATGTGCTTATATGTCTAAGCACCTGGCCTTTGCCATGAAAAGTGTCCTGAATACACTAGAAGAACCCAGAGGCTCACAGTGTGATGGCTTAGTGCCCATTCATCATAACAGAGCAATCTCTCCTAAGATTTTTTTTTTTAGCACCAAACATTTTTCCTAATTAGCTCACTAGCAAGATATGGCATTGTTAATACTTACATTACTCTGGCCATGTGATCAAAGTCTGGCCCTTGTCTGTCTCCTACATATCTCTGAACAAACATCCTCTTCCTTGACTATTAAAATCAAGTCTTCATAAAGGATAGTCAAAAGTAAATAGACTGTATTTAGGCTTAATATATCTAACTTTTTATACTGATTTTAAAATTAGTTCAATGGATAAACATTGGTGTAGGTTTAGATTTTTCACATCCTTCTTTAATAAGGGTTCTTAAATGCTCTAACCTCCCTTCTAGCCCACCATCTACCAGAGGTAATATAAAGGAAAGGTTAGTAGGGCAAAGGGGGATGCAGATTTGTTTAGAAATAGTTCTTTTGGGTGACTCCAATCTTCTTTGTCAGGTTATTGGCAGTTCAGTTCACACGAATCAGCAATTGATGTTTGATCCGGAAGAAATGGGAAGGCTCTGCCAATCTGCCAAAGTCTGAGGAAGTAGCAAGAAGCCACCAGAAACCATGAGAATGTCTATGATGCGTTTCTGTTTACTACGTCGCAACCAACAATGCTCAGTGAAGCAGGCAAGCGTAATCAATGCCACACCGCATGGTCAGCAAAGCCCAACGAAGACCAGCAAATGTGGCAAGGCAAACCAATGCCACACAGCATCGTCAGCAAAGCCCAACAAAGACCAGCAAATGTGGCAAGGCGAACCAATGCCACACTGTCATCCACTGTGTGCTGGGTTAGGCTTATACCCTTCCCAAACATCAAGTGTTCTCTCAAGCTTCTAGAAAAACACCACATGTCTGTTCTCAGCAAAACATCCTCCCATGTGTCTGCCTCAGCAACACATCCTCTCATAAGACAGCTTCCAGAGAGACATCCCATGACACCATTGAGCCTCCAAAGAAACCAGAAATTCCCACTTCGCACTGATGATTTCAGTGAATAAAGTTGGTTATGGTATTCACTCTGGGAAGCTAATGGGTATTTAGATGTGTTGGGGGGCACTGATTTTGTTTTATGATGTCTTAAATTTCTTTGTATAGACAATATGCTGGTCGGGCCATCCTTTCACATGGTCCTCCACTTAAAACATAAACAACTAACGGAGTTCTGGTCATTGGGACTCACATCTCATCTGCTTCTGTGAGCTCTTCTCTCAGAAGAATGGGATGAGTTCCCAGAAGCTAGCCTCTTAGAAATTAAATAGTATGGATGCCCCTATGTTTCCATTTCCTCAGTTATTTTTACTGTAGTACCACATGCCACAGCAGTTCCACTATTCTCCTATTTAATCAAACTCAAACACATATTGTGTAGAAAGGACAGTCTAGGCCGAGGGTGTGGCTCAGAGGCATAATGCTTGCTCAGTATTGTGAGACCCTAGGTGTCTTGCCCAGCACTAGAGGTGGACAGGTGTGTGTAGAACAGTAAAGAAGCTTAGAAGGACTAATAGTGACAGAAGGAAAGTGACCTTCAACACCCGCCATCAGGGATAGCTTCTCAGGGAAAGAGAATGACATTTTGAGCTATGATTCAAGAGGTTTAGATGAAGGGAGGGATGGAGCTCCATGAAGGTAAACAGCGGTCTTCTCAGGTTGAGTGGAGTGCAAGGTCTCAGGTTGGTAATGTTTAAAGCAGACAGGGAAGGTCCGTGAGGGGAAAGCACAGAAAGAGAAGGCTTGGGTAAGTGGGAGAGCAAAGAGCAAAGCTGAGTCACATTTAAGAAACACCAAGACCACCAATAGAACGAGATAGAGTACCTAAGAAAAGGGTAGGAGAAGATGCTAGCCCTCCAATGTGGGCTGTCCCCAGTTACCTCAGAGTTGCAAGCACTATGCAGGTCTCTAGAAATGCAACCGTGAACTGGCCACATCTCCATGGAGCTAATCATTCTTCTATTAGACACAGGAGAATGTCAAACACATTTTCAGCCATCAGTGGTATTCCTATTGCTCCGTCATATCTTGCCATCTCTCATCTAACTCTTCTATCCCGCTAAGCTATGGGATCAGGATGTTTGCTTGCTCTGGGAGCTTGTTCTTGCATTATTCCACTCCTCTGCACCTTCCTTAGCTGTCAGGATTCGGATCAAACACTACATTCAGCAGGCAATCTCTAATACGTCCCGCCAATAGAAGTCTCTGCCACTTTATGCCACTCTTCCATCTGTTGTTTCCCTTTCTCCCTCCCTAGCTAGCCCTTCCATGTATCTCTCACATTCATTGGTCCTACCCCAGTCCCCAACCCCCTGCAGCAAGCATGTCTGGGTACTGCTGATGCAGCCTTTAAAGAACAGCATTCCACTTTTGGGCATGAAATAGTGAAGCCAGGCAAGAAAATCAACCACAAAGGTATTAGAAAATGCTTTAATCATTAAAAAAAAAAATTTAGACACTTGCTGTTGAGTCAACGCCATATTCAGTCCAAAGCATAATAACAAAAGGTAAAATATCAAAGCCTGACTTCAGGAATGTGTGTACTCGGTACATACTAACTAAAAACAAATTACCCTGACATTAAGCATGGGTCCTTAAGAGTCTGCAAACAATACTCTCAGTGTGGGGAATAGATATTAAATAGCTTTTCATTAGACTAAAGCAGCAAGCGTTAAAGTGGGGCCTGCACCAGCTCCCCTGTGTATATAGTGTAGCTTTTAGTTTCATGGTTTTATGGGACTTCTGAGTATGTAAATGAGTGCCTTCTCTCAGGGCTCTGATTTTTCTGTAGGCTTGTCTTGTCCAGCTTCGATATGATGGCTTTTGTTTTATCCTATATTTTACTTTAAAGCAAAGAAATATTGCTTCTCCGTCACTTCACACACTCTCTTTAAGGGGATTGCTAATTTTTATTATTGAAAATATGTAGGCTTTTGTCCATCGGACATGGGCACACTGCAGGAGGATGTTTCTACCAAGCCAGATGCCCCTGGCACCCTGTCACTCGAGTAACACGTCTATTGATTTGTCTCCTACAGCTCAAAAGATGATTATGAGTTCCACATGTCTGAGTATTAGAAAATTAGAGGAATTTACTGAGCTGTGATAGTGGTGGATCTCATGGACAGCTTCATTGCATGAACAGAGAGAAAATACCAGTGTTTATCAAATCATGCCAACAGGAATTCTGGGGGATATGTGTTGGGCGTGATCCACATCTTCTCCACACTCAGCGCTGTCCCGATTCTCACCCTGTCTGATAGGAGTACTGTTACTGATGTGTATAAAGTTGTGTTGTGTGTTCGAAACCCACGGGGAGGGGGATACCTTCTCAATAAATGCTTAAAAGATCAAATATGAGAATTCAATGGTTTGGTAAAACAGCAGACTAGTTTCCTTGTATGGAACTTTCATCAACAGAACCAATCTTTTAAACAGGATTTTTTTTTCTTTCTTTCAAGATCCTGTCTTCTGTAGTCCAGGCTGGCCTTGCATAGCTATATAGTTGAGTCACTATGTGGGTACTGGGAATTGAACTGGAGTCCTTTGGAAAGGCGGCCAGTGCTTTCCACCTGCTGAGTCACCATCTCTCCAGCCAGCTCCATCTCAGAGTCTCTGTGCTCTGCATTGAGGCGTTTGTGCAACACAGATAAAAATCACCATATCCTCTTACAGTAAACTGCATCAGGCGTTTGGTTTTTCTTTCTTAGGATGACAACAGCTCATGCAACATCCAATGCTTATGTCAGCAGTAGCTGGACCAGTAGGAACAAGGGGGTCAGGTGAGATGTGTATGTAGCTTATATGGCAGAGGGATCAGAGACAGTGGAAAAATATGCAGACTTTCAGACTCTCTTTTGCAATATGGCGTCAGTAGACTTGCTTCTTGGTTGGATGGTTCGGGGTGATAGCGAGTGCAGTGGGATAGGGAATATAAAAGTAGAAGCTTGGAAAAAACCTTCCAGGTGTTTTGTCTGAAAAGGTGAGATGACAAGACCTGGGCAGCTGCCAGCTTATGCGGAAGGAAAGGCATTCTGGGCTAGAGACTGTAAGGTCCTTCCTCACGCTGAAGTGGGCAGGGCGAGTGGACAGATGTGGGGAGGAGGGCAGAGAGGGAAGAGATCAGGGGTGGAGACTCTCAGGTGAGTAGGCTGTTTCACACCTCCTGCTTCCCTCTCAGGCCTCAGGGCAATATGATGAAGGAGTAGAACTGGTCCCCGAGAGAGATGGATAACTCCTCTCCATCTATCTGTTCATCCATTTTCCCACTCATCCATCAGAGATCTATGACAGGGTGCTTCTCAGGCCTGGGGAGCATGCCAGATTCCGGAGCCAGATCAGCAAAACCAGATAGTCACTGTCTCATTGAGCCTGACATCTAGACACTATATTTGTAAGCTGCAACACTTAGTACAATTTTTATTTATTTTGGTATGTATGAAGGTGCACATACTGCCGCCTGCCTGCCTTCCTGTCCACCTGTGTGTGTGTGTGTGTGTGTGTGTGTGTGTGTGTGTGTGTGTGTGTGTGTAAGTCAGAGAAAACCTTGACCATCATTTCTAAGGCATCTTCCACTCTTTTTTTAGACAGAGTCCCTCACTGGCCTGAAACGCACCTGGAATTTGCCAAGTCCTCCGGGCTGGCTGTTCTGCAAGTCCTAGGTATCATCTGCCTGTTGCTACCTCTTCAACATTAGGGTCATGATCATGTGCTACCACACCTGGCTGTCTTCACCTGTCTTCTGGGATCAAACCCCAGGCCCTCATGCGTGTATAGCAAGCACAATGCTAACAGAACTATCTCTCAGTCTCTGCAAATTGCCATCTTCTCTGTAACCACATGACAACGTTAAAATGATACAAGGAGGTGAACTTAGTCAAATATTTTGTTCACTTAATATGTCCCCAAATTAGTGTTATTTCATCATTTAATCAGCATAAACATTATTGTTGGGATACTTTGTATTCTCTTGGCTCACACTACTTTCAGAGTTCTCTGTGGATGTTATACATGTAACGTGTAACATGTCTCCTTTTGTATCAGCCACATGTCCAACACTCAGTGCCGCCTGTGACCCTGACAGAGCACAGATCTGGATGACTTCGAAGCTTTGCTCTGTCATGCCTACATTGCTTTCTTCTTCCACCACTGGGAGGCTGAAGCTGCAGAGCACTCTCATTATCCACTTTCCACAGAACACTGTCAAACACTTCGGTCGAACCCCAAGGATCATAGCCCAGATCAAAGTCACGAGTTCACACTCCCTGAAGGGCCCGACAGTGGCAGTCTGGGTGCACCTGAGGCACTATTACAAAGACTGTTATCTGCTCTCCCTGGCCACACTTGAACCAATTAGTGACCCACCAGGGGGATACCCTGGGACTGTGCCACTTAACTAAATGTATTTGTTGGCAATGGGAAAATAAATCGTGTTGTGATAAAAAGCTGTTTCAGTCCTGCTCTCTTTGTACAATGCTTTTTGTCATGTTTCCTTGACACTTGGTGGTGACTCCATTAGGCAGCATTTCTCAGAGTCACCCTGTCTGGGTGTAGTATGGCTCAGACTGCGTTTGGCAGATGAAGAAATACAGAAATGGTAGGTTTGAACCATGACTCAGGTGAGGAGCGTGTAGGGTGGTGCTTCCGGCATTCTCTCTTTCTCCAGTGACACATAGCCATGCTTTCTCTGATGTCTTCCTATCAGGAGGAATCTGCAAGCATTTTTTTTTCTGCGTTTAATAAGAGTGTCACATGGCAGGCTGTCTCTTCCTCATAAAGTACAGTTCAAAGGTCAACAAAAACAGGCCACAACAGGGTTGGGGAGGTGGGGAGGTGGCCTTGCCACACGGACATAAGGATCTGAGTTTGGTATCCCCAGCACCCACACTGAAGCCCCACACATTGGAACTCATCTATAACCACACTGCGGGAATGGGCAGAGACAGCCAGATCCCAAGAATTTGCTGGCAGCTGGTCTAGTCAATCAGCAAGATCCAGTGCCATACGCTGTCTCAACCAATAAGGTAAGAAGAGGTAAGAGAAGACCACTGGGCTCCACATGTGCACACATGATTGTATGCACCAGTACATAAACACACACACTCAGACCAAGCAATAACAAAACGAACCTTAGAACTTTGGCTTTTGGAGCCTAAAGTGTATATAGAAGGCCAGGCAAGAACATGTTTTCCATGGTGAGATATGCTTTGTACAGTGTCGGGGACCCACCATTAGGAAAGAGCCATCTCTTCCTTTGTCCATTCCGAGAGACTGTTCATACACATCTGACTATAGCACAGTCGTTTTCCCTGCCTTGCTACCCCTGCCAAGTTCAAAGCTAGATTCAGGGCGGCCCTGGCATGCTCTGTGGAAGTCTGCCTGGACTTTCTGCCCTTTGTTTTCTTCATCTGCCTACTGCTTCACTGGAATGTCCAAACGCTCCTGTCACCAAGGCTGCCTGCCCATAATGCCCTTTAGGGACCTCCACAGCTCAGGCTAAGACAGAACGTGCCCATCTGGAGGCTCTGAGGAGTGAGAGTTGAGAAGTTTGTTAGGGAACTAGAGGCAGTTGGGATTCCCTCAGATGGCTATGTAGGGAAGATCTGATGTATGAAGTGGCAATCCCCTGCTTGTCAGGAGGGATTGGAGCTCTGTCAAAGAGCGCCTTAGTGATGCCCATTTTCCCACGCTCAGGTTGTCTCATAGACAAGTGGCATGGCTCTCCCTTCCTTCACACATGCATAGTGCAAGCATTCCCCACCATGGTGGAAGATGCCCTGGAATTGGCTTCCAGCCTTGATCTAGGATAATTTATAGTCACATGATCTTACATGAACCAATGAATGTGTTTTTCTATTGCTATAATGGAATGCCACAGGCTAGGCAATTTATAAAACAAGCAAACAAACAAACAAAAAACCCCACAACATTCAAAAGTTTATTCTGCCTATGCATCTGGAGGGTGGGAGGTAGGAGAGCTGGTTCTGGTGAGGACCTTTTTGCTGGTGGGAACTTTGCAGAGAAGCACAAGGCGTCACATGTATGTCAAGAAGCTGTTCCTGTGGACTGCAGTCCAGTTTGGACATGGCAGTAGGTATGAGGGCACACAGGAGTCACAGGTTCCTAGGGCAGGAGGTCAACACCTGGCATTTCCAACAGACCTGTTCTTGAGGTAACCCACTGATGGGTCAATCTACAAACTCTCCCCTGGGATCCTCTCTTAGCATATGATGGGAGCTGAATTTCAGCCTGTGTCTTGGTGGGCACATTCAACGCATTGCACCACATCTCTGAGCCTACATCTCTTCATTTTAGAACAGTAATTGTCTTACAGTGTTGGGCAGAGTGAAATGACCTCATATAATAATGTTTTATACAATGTAAACTTCCCCTACCCCTAATGCTAGGCTTCAACCCCAGGAGCTTTAAAGTGTTAGGTAAGCACTCCATTAGTGAGCTACATCCCAGCACCACAAAGCACAATTATTAGAGACAGAATTAAATTATTAAACGACAATGGTGTGTTGCTATAAAGAGGCTCTACTGGTTATAAATCTGTTAACAATACAAAATAGAGTCACCTGCGATGAGAGAACCTCAGTGGAGGAATTACCTCCACCAGACTGACCTGTTTGTGCCACATTTCCTTGATTAATGGTTGACTGGGGTCGGTCCACAGTCCACTGTGGGCAGGATCGCCCCTGGGCAGGTGGTATTGGCTTGTTTAAGAAAGCAAGCTGAGCAAGCCCTGGAGAGCACGTCATTACACAGCACTCCTCTGTGGCTCCCGCTTAAGTTCCTGCTTTGGGTTCCTACCTCAGTTTCCCTTAATGACAGAGTATAACCTGTGAGCCAAATAAACCCCTTCTTACCTAAGTTGGTCTTGGTCATGGTGTTTATCATAACAACTAAAACCAAACTAGGACAGAGCCTCCATGACAATGACAGAGATGTGCCCATCTCCTGGCCCTTATAGTTTTATACGGTACTTGATGCTGCCAGGCATGGTGGCACACATTTAATTCCACTGCACTTGGAAGGCAGAGACAGGTAAATCTCAATGAGTTTGAGGACAGCCTAGTTTATATAGCAGGTTCTAGGTCAGTCAGGACTACATAGTGAGACCCTGTTTCAATCAATCAATCAATCATCAATCAATCCAGCAAGCTAGTTCAGTATTCTAACTCTACAGTGGTCTCAGTGACCCAGCTACTGCTTGCTGTATCCACTACACTCTTGGCAGATATTTATAAAACTTTTAAAATTCACAAAGATTGGGGGAAGATGAAGATTATTCCGGAAAGGCTTAAAATTCTTTACAAGAGGCATATTCTGCAGAATGTGCGTAAGTCCCAGCTGGTGATCAGTGTGGCCAGTCAGCAGTTTCTGCTTCTAAGATAAGGGAGCCACTGGTGACTTCTGCTCAGAGACACCCCTTGGTATTTATTCAAGGAATTACAGAAGGCTGAGAGGCGCAGCGCAGCAGAGTGGATAAGCCTGGGGGGTGGGGGGAGCAACAGGCCATGCTGCCTCTCCTCAGAGACCCAGCTCCCAGACAGACTCACTCACTCTGGACAGATTCCAGAAGATTGGCAGAGCAAAGCACCTATGGCTCTGTGGGTTATTTCTAAACGGCCCGAGGAGGTGGTTAGAACTGGCTTGATTCGACGCTGAGAAAAAAAGGGGAGGCGAGTAGATGAGCTTTCATTAGAAACTCAGAGCGGCTCTGAGGATGCAATCAGAAATTAGATGTCACACTGGTAGAAGAAACCAGGGAGATAAGGGCGGAGGCTCCCAAGAGATCAGTGAGTCACACCATTAACAACCTGCCGGTGAGGAAATACATCACCCCATCTGAGAGGACACACCCCCCAGACAGAAGCCAGCCCAGCCAGGATACACCACCCCCTTTTTGATCTTATGAAGTGTTTAATTTATTTATTTATTTTTTGACAGCACCCATGGATTGAAACGGCAGGAATTTCTCCTTCACTCCCAGCCTCAGATTTGTGGGGTTTCCCTTTTGTTCTTTACTTTTGGCAATGTGACTTTGACCACCCCACAGCAATCTGTTTGCCAGTTCAAAGGGCATGTGTCTACAGCCTGAAGGAACAAAGGAGACACTAATTGAGCAGTGACCAGGGCCCCAGGGGTTCTGAAAGGGTAATGTTACTGAGAGAGCCTTGTAAGAAGGAAGTGCCCTGGGTTATGGGTGTGGCCCAGTGGTGGAGGGCTCAACTGATATACAGGATGCCCTGGGCTGGACCCCCAGCTACTGCAAAAACCAAACAAAATAGAAGATGTATTCTTTCTATAACACAGTTGGGTGGCCTGGAGGTCACAGCGGAACATGTTTTTGCTTTTGTTTTTGCAAAACAACCAGAAGAAAGGTGGCTTTAAATATTTTCACCACCAAGAAGTAATAAATGTTTAAAGAGAGAACTGTCGAACCTATTTGATCTTTATATAAAATATACATGCACTGAAAGATCATGTGGTACCTAAGTATGTGCAAATATTGTCAATTAAAAATGCAAAAATATTCTCAGTGTATGTTCTCAGGTGCAATCTACTTGGGAGGTAGAGGCAAGAGGATCGCCATGAGTCTAAGACCTGTAATGAGAGGCTGAAACACAAAACAAAACCTTTCTTCCTTCCTTCCTTCCTTCCTTCCTTCCTTCCTTCCTTCCTTCCTTCCTTCCTTCCTTCCTTCCTTCCTTCCTTTTTTCTTTCAAGATTCCATCAACCCATCCAGACCCACTCACTCAGAATGTACCAGAGTGGAATCCAGAGTCTGTGTTCCTTCCTTTCCAGTCTTCTCTGACTCTTTTGCAGACAACAGTAAGGAGCAACTAGATAACCCAAGAGCTGTCTTGTGACTCAGTGATCCTACCACGGGAAATCTTTCTCAGTCACTGCAATTTGGAAAGTTACAGCTCTTTCTTTGTCTTCCTTCCTTCCTTCCTTCCTTCCTTCCTTCCTTCCTTCCTTCCTTCCTTCCTTTCTTTCTTTCTTTCTTTCTTTCTTTCTTTCTTTCTTTCTTTCTTTCTTTCTTTTTGTTTTTCGAGACAGAGTTTCTCTGTGTAGCCCTGGCTGTCCTGGAACTCACTTTGTAGACCAGGCTGGCCTCGAACTCAGAAATCTGCCTGCCTCTGCCTCCCACAGGGTTTGGCTTCAAATTTACTATGTAAACCAGGCTAGTGATGAACTCATGATCTTCTTGTCTTAGCCTCCCAACAGACTATTCATAAGATAATAGATTGAGTTTATGTTCAGAAAAACAACAACGTGATCTCCACCAAAGAAGTGGACACTAAAATATTGGAGATGTCTTGGAGAAGCACCCCGGGGTGCTTCTGAGTTAGCAGAGTGGCTGAGAATGTTTGAAACCAGCTCAGCTTCGGGGCAGAGGGTAGGTCTGGTCATCCAGGAAACTTCTCTTTTGAGCATCAGTATTTTTGGTCGTTGCCAGTTGATAAATATATTGAATGTCAGCCTCGGCAGTAAGTATCACAAATGCCAAGAACAATGCTCTCTAACATTTTAGAGAAAGAAGACACCAAAACTGATTAAGACCATTATGGAGAGCATTGCAGTAATGGCATCTGAGTGAGCCCTTTAAAGGACTGATAAAATGTCAATGTAAGAGGACATTCTGGTGGAAGAAAAAAAAACACACAAGAAAAGATAGAGCTGTGTAGAATTTTTGCCGAGCGTGTTCATGAACAAGAAGTTCAGTTTGGATCGAGCAGAGAGGGGCTTAGTTGGGAAGAGGGATGGAGTGTCTGTTACCTTCCACTGTGTAACACACCAAAGTCGAAAGGCCTTTAACAACTGTTCTTTGCTTTGCTCATGGATTTACAGCTTGTTTTGGTTTCCCCTCAGTGTAGACCCACACTCAAAGTAGCTTCCTGACAGGGCTGGAAGTTGGAAGCCGCCATGACTTCTAATGTGACTTGTCTACAGTCCGTGCTTCCTCATAGAAATGTGTGTCTAGTGTTTTAAGAGACCCATGTTAGAGACATATCAGTATTTGTCACCTGAGTTTGGGAGTCATTGTGATCATGACTCTCCTTAAATTTAAAGAGAGGTGGTCTAACTCTCAGAGGTTGAATGTTGAAGCCATAACTGTAAGGTGAATTGGGAAGGGAGATTCTCCTGTGGGAACTCTTGAAAGTACACACAGCACCGGGTAGAGTGGTACATATCTGTAATGCTAGCACTTGGGAGGATGACAATATCAAAGTTAGTTTGGGCTACACATCAAACCCATCAAAACACAGGAAAGTTAAAAAAAAATCACCGATCCTCTCAAATGTAAATGAGAATAAACTGTAATGGTTCATTAAATAATAACATTTTTTTAACACACATAGTATTTGGGCCGGGGATTGTAGCTCAGTGGAGGAGAGTTTGCTAAGCATATGCAAAGGCCTGGGTTCAATCCTTAGTATTACCAAATCAATGCACAAAGGTCCTCCTAGAACTTCATTCTCTGTCGAAATGTTGCTAGACTTGACAAAGCAAATGCCAAATGCTATTCTTATTTTGCAAATTAGGAAACAAACTCAAGATGTAAAGTGAAAGGGTCCTCATGACTTTTTAAAAACATTTAATTTATATTTGCTTATTTTATATATAGGAGTATTTTGCTTTTATGTATGTCTGTAGACCACAGAGATGCTGGCTGGTGCCTTCAGAGATCAGAAGAGGGTGTTTGATCCCTGGCTCTGGACTTTTGGATGGTTCTGAGCTGCTATGTGGATGCTGGGAGCTGAACCTGGGTGTTATCTGACAGACCAGTGAGTGCTCTTAACTGCTGAGCCTTCTTTTTGCTTTTTTATTAAACAAACAAACAACACACTTTTTGTAATTTTTGAGATTATAAAATAATCAAATCAAGCCAGGCATGATGGCACTTGCTTTTTAATCCTGGCACTTGGGAAGGAGGCAGAGGCACGTGGATCTCTGTGAGTTTGAGGCCAGCCTGGTCTACAAAGGGAGAGTCTAGGACAGCTAGGGCTACATAGAGAAATCCTGTCTTGAAAAACAAAAACAAACCAAATTAAAATCACTTTCTCTCTTTTTTTTTTCTCTCCAAATATTTCCATTTGTCTGGCCTTGCACTCTTTCTAATCGTGGACTCCATTTCATTAAGTATTATTACATAGGAGTGTGTGTGTGTATGTTTGTGTGTGTGTGTGTGTGTGTGTGTGTATGGGCACTTGTGCAAATGTGTGCACATGTGTACGAGTGTACCTAAATAATGAATACAACCTGCTACATTCTGCAGCTATACTAATGTATTATCAGACAGAAAACTAATGAATGTAAAAGTATTTGAAGGGAGTAGAAGAGGAGTCTAAACTGAGAATGTGAGAGGACACTGTGTGTCCACCTGCTGCAGGAGGCTCCTGTAACCCAGCTCTGGATGCTGCAGGGCCCGGGAAATGATGCTACTCCTGCAGCACAAAGTACACAAGCATCTCAATGTTGGTCTCTAAGTCTGTTTTCCCACTAGGAGAACACATGTGTCTTAGAGAACTAGACAACGCTGAGATAGCAGAAAGGGGGAAGTACAAGAAGGCCTTTGAACTTCTAGGTGATAGTGTTGGTTAAGAAAGAAATGAAGAATCAAAAGGAGGAGGAGGAAGAAGAAGAAGAAGAAGAAGAAGAAGAAGAAGAAGAAGAAGAAGAAGAAGAAGAAGAAGAAGAAGAAGAAGAAGAAGACATGCCAAAGGGATCTAGGGCTAAGTGAAATGGACTTCACTGAGTGAGTTTGAGCCCTGTAGATTATAACGACATAAATGGATTGTAAGTCAAGGGGTACAATGTGAACACAGTTCCACGTGTAACAACCATGTTAGGTATACACGTGAAAATGGAAGGGAGGAAGAGAAGAAATTCTTTCTCATATTAGCTAAGATGTGGGTTAGGAGCAAAGGTATGTGAAGGAACCTCCAAGGTCATATTCACTGCGAGGTCAAAGGCAACACGGCTGGAGTAGACACGGCAACATTTTGTGTTTCCTCTTGTGCTTCTGTAGGACAAAGGTTCTTACCCGGATGTCCACAAATCCTCCGGGAATCCACAGACACTTTCTCTTTCTGATTGTTTGCTATTTGAAACACATTCTTAAATAAGGCTAGCCCCCAAAAGCCACGAGCTAGTGTTCTGAGCTCAGGACATAGCATAATATCTATATCGTTCCTGCCCAAATTCATTACCCAAATATTCATAAGGAAATGTCACATAAACCAATACTGAAGGCCATCCTAGAAGGTAACTAGCCAGTATACTACAAAAATAGCCTCATATGAGAAAACACAAAGCTTTTGGGTTTTTTTAAAAAAAGGCTTTATTTATTTTATTTATATGAGTACACTGTAGCTGTCTTCAGACACACCAGAAGAGGGCTTCAGATCCCATTACAGATGGTTGTGAGCCATCATGTGGTTGCTGGGAATTGAACTCAGGACCTCTGGAAGAGCAGTCAGTACTCTTAACCACTGAGCCATCTCTCCACCCCTGCCCCCCACTTTAATGGTTTAAATAGGAATGACCCCCATAGATTCATGTGTTTGAGTGCTTGGTAATGGGGAGTGATATTGTTAGGTATGAGTGTGGCCTCGATAAAGAAAGTGTGTGACTGACTCACAAGCTTTGCGGGCTCAAACTGCATACAGTATGATATACAGTCTCCTTCTGCTGCCTTTGGATCAAGATGTAAAACTCTCGCCTCCTCCAGCACCATGTCTGCCTGGATACTACCATGCTACCTTCCATGATGATTGTCTTAGTTAGGGTTTTACTGCTGTGTCAGACACCATGATGAAGGCAAGTCTTATAAGGACAACATTTAATTGGGGCTGGCATACAGGTTCAGAGGTTCAGTCTATTAACATCAAGGCGGGAACATGGCAAATTCCAGGCAGGCATGGTACAGGAGCTGAGAGTTCTACATCTTCATCTGAAGGCTGCTAACAGAATACTGACTTCCAGGTAGCTAGGATGAAGGTCTTAAAGCCCATACCCACAATGACACACCTACTCCAACAGGGCCACACCTTCTAATAGTGCCACTCCCTGGGCCAAGCATATTCAAACCATGATAATGATAGGGGACTAAACCTCTGAAACTGTAAGCCAGCCCCAATTAAATTTTTTTTTATTAGACTTGCCTTGGTTATGGTGTCTCATCACAGCAATAAAACCCTATCTAAGACACACATTGTGCTGGAAATGCTTCTGTCATACACTTCTGCCACCTAGAACTGAGCTGGCCTGCCATGTCTTCCCTACCGCGATGAATTGGAAACCTCTGTAACCATGAACCAAAGTAAATATTTCCCCATTTAGTGTATTTCTGTCAGGCAGGATGGTCACAGATGCACAAGGAATACAGAGAGTAAATAATAAGAAGAAATTACTATGGCAAACATTACTGGTGCAGTTGGTGAATGGGACTATAGGCTCTAGATTAGATAATATTATATCAGTATAAAATTTTTCTGGATTTAATGGTTATGCTCTGTTATGAGGCTTTTCTTTTAGAAAATGCAAACTCATCTTTAGATAAAGTGGCACACACAATATAGTCTCAAATGATACAGGAAAAGATATAAGTGTGCGTACACCATTCACAAAACATAACAAAAATAGACTAAGCAAATTTTCTTAAATTGTAAATTTGGGGCAAAGGGTATATGTGCATGTGCTATGTCATGTTTATAATTTTTCCATGTGTTCAAAACTCCTTTCCAGGGATGAGTTTTGTGAGCAGAGGAAAGTGCCTAACCAAGGGCGAAATTTTCTCTTGCCAGGAATATAGTTATAATCATACATAAAGCATAATTATAAACGAAGCCTACAACACAAATTCTTGCCATTGTTTCCAGATGTATATATTACAAGAAAAGAATTGTCAAAGGCTAGGGAGACAGCTCAGTAAATAAAACTTGTTTCTCACCCATGGGTTTGATCCTCGGCATTCACAGAGAAAAAAAAAAAACCTGATGTGGCATTGCATGCCTATAATCCCAGCATCCCAGCTCTCAGAAGGCAGAGAGAGGAGAATCCTGCAGGCTTGTTGGTGAGCCAGTCGAACTGGATTGGTGAACTCCAGGTTCAGTGAATGAGCATGTCTCAAAAATTCACATGGAAAGTGATTGAGAAAGACAGCTGGTGTTGAGCTCTTCTATCCATGTGTACATGCACACATTGCACATGAATCCATGCCTGTACACATGCAAATACACACACATACATATACATACATATATGCCTCAAATACACAGGAGACCCACACCACACACAGACAGTGAGATTATATAAAAATCAGAAATTCATTTTACATTATACATTAAGTAAAAATAACTAGAAAGTCTTTGGCTTAGGCCATGATCCCATGAGTGGAGGAGACAAAAGATTCTTAAGAATATATTGGAAAAATGATCTCAGTGCTTTCTTGATTTATCGTGAATGGTGGCTCCAACCAATTTAACAGAAAACTAAGCACAATGAGGGAGCTGACAGCAAGCTGGCTCACGAGGGCACTGAGTTCTGAATATTTAAGATTAATCCCTACAAAAGGGAGCCCTCAATCCTGTGAAGACATAAGAGATAGCTGAAGTTTCACAACACCCTAGAAGCAGCCACAAGATATCATAAAGCTGAAATAAAAACCAAACAACTATTGCAGGGCGGTGGTGGTGCACGCCTTTAATCCTAGCACTTGGGAGGCAGAGGCAGTGGATTTCTGAGTTCGAGGCCAGCCTGGTCTACAGAGTGAGTTCCAGGACAGCAAGGGCTATACAGAGAGACCCTGTCTCGAAAAACCAAAACCAAAACAAACAACCCCCCCAACTATTAATAATCAATAAGTTGGTGTCAATAAGACTAGTCAATCCCGTTAGAAACAAAGCCGAGTCATCTTTCTACACACTCCCTGACATGCTATAAAATAACTGTCATGTAGTCAAAGTAAAATTAAGGAGTCTGAGATAGATGCTTATTTTCAAACATTATGTTATTTTTTTCCTGCATTATGTTTGTCATATAGGCTCGCTTTTAATTCATTTGTAAACAATTGTCAATTCCGTTTAATGTTGTATTTGTAGGTGTATACTCTTTTCTTTTTTTAAAAAAAATTATTTATTATTTTATTTTACATGCATTGGTGTTTTGCCTGCGTGTGTGAGGGGATCAGAGCCCCTGGAACTGGAGGTACAGACAGTTGTGAGCTGCCATGTGGGTGCCGGGAATTGAACCTGGGTCCTCTGGAAGAGCAGTCAGTACTGCTGAGCCATCTCTCCAGCTCCAATACGCTCTTTTCTTTCTTTTTTTTTTTTTTCTTAAAGCAAGTCTGCCAATTATAAAGTTCACAGATATGGTTCTGTCCTTGGAAGAGAGTACTCTGTCTGCTGTCCTTTGATTTCTAGTCTGACCTCTTAGTTCCCTGCCACAGCTCTTTAGAGAACAGAGCTTGAATGAGATTTACTGGAGGTACTTGTGAGGGAAAGGCAGTGACCTCGAGTGATTTCAGAAGGTTACAGGAACCATGGTTACAGCACGTGGCGTGCCCTGCACCCGACTGAAGTGAGTCGGCTCAGGTCAGAGGCTGTGGGGAAAGGGAGGCCAGAACGATTTGAAAGAAAGGGATGTGAGAGCCGTCTCAACGGGAATTCCAGAGTACTTGAGGATCGCAGGGTCTGATGGCATGCGTTCTTTCTTCTGTTTCGTGAAGTTTCTGTGATGGAGAACATTGCCAAATTATGGAGTCTGTACTTACTTTATAACGTTGGTAACAAGGAACCGTCGGATGTTTCTAAGTAGAGCAGTGCTATAATCTGGATATTTCAGGAAAACAACTTTGGCATGACTTGGTGGAAATAGAAACCAATAAAATAACTAGGGCGACTCTATGTCTGAAAACACCTCTGGGTGGACGAACAAGGAAAGAGTAACTGGCCTTTGTCATGAGAAAGTGTGACAGTATTAAGGAGGCAGGACTTTGTAGGGGATTCCTTTTGTTACTTTCCCACGACTGCATCAAAACACCTGGGAATGCCAACTTTAGAGCGGCGGGATTTATTTGAATTCAATATTTCAGTTTATGGCCATCTGACTCTGTGTGTCCAGGACTGGGGTGAGTTAGAACATCCCAGGAAAGGGCATAGGGTCAGGAAGCTGCTTGCTTCACAAAAGCAACGGAGCAGAGGGATGCACAGGGTCTGTGGACATGGTGCACCCGAAGGGTTCTACTTAACCCCTTTGATCAGGCTCCAGCTTCCAACAGTCCATTCAGTTATGAAGTCATCAACAGATGAATCGATGGGTTCATCTAGAGCCCTCATGATCCAACGGCTTCTTGAGAACCCTTCAGCTGGCAACCCAGCCTCTCATACACGAGCCTTCAAGGGGCATTTTTAGATTTAACCATACTGGGACTATAGCTCGCATCATTGGTTACTTTTCTTTAATTTTTTTTTATTAGATATCTTCTTCATTTACATTGCAAATGTTATCCCAAAAGTCCCCTATACCCCCCCTACCCTGCTTCCCTACCCACCCACTCCCACTTCTTGGCCCTGGCGTTCCCCTGTACTGGGGCATATAAAGTTTGCAAGACCAAGGGGCCTCTCTTCCCAATGATGGCTGACTAGACCATCTTCTGCTACATATGCAGCTAGAGACACAAGCTCTGGGGGGTACTCGTTAGTTCCTATTGTTGTTCCACCTATATGGTTGCAGACCCCTTTAGCTCCTTGGGTATTTTCTCTAGCTCCTCCATTGGGGGCCCTGTGTTCCATCCAATAGATGACTGTGAGCATCCATTTCTGTATTTGCCAGGCCCTGGCATAGCCTCACAAGAGATAGCTATATCAGGGTCCTTTCAGCATAATCTGGTGGCATATGCAAGAGTCTGTGTTTGGTGGCCGATTGTGGGGTGGACCCCTGGTTGGGGCAGTCTCTGGATGGTCCATCTTTTTGTCTCAACTCCAAACTTTGTCTCTGTAACTCCTTCCACTATTTTGTTCCCTGTTCTAGGGGAGGAATGAAGTCTTCCTTCTGCTTAATTTTCTTGTGTTTTGCAAATTGATCTTGGGTATTATAGGTTTCCAGGCTAATATCCACTTATTAGTGAGTGCATATCAAGTGAATTCTTTTGAGATTGGGTTACCTCAATCAGGATGATATCTTTCAGATATATCCATTTGCCTAAGAATTTCAGAAATTCCTTGTTTTTAATAACTGAGTAGTACTCCATTGTGTAAATGTTCCACATTTTCTGTATCCATTCCTCTGTTGAGAGACATCTGGGTTCTTTCCAGCTTCTGGCTATTATAAATAAGGCTTCTATGAACATAGTGGAGCATGTGTCCTTCTTACCAGTTGGAACATCTTCTGGGTATATGCCCAGGAGAGATATTGCTGGATCTTCCAGTAATACTATGTCCAATTTTCTGAGGAACCGCCAGACTGATTTCCAGAGTGGTTGTACAAGCTTGCAATCCCACCAGCAATGGAGGAGTGTTTCTCTTTCTCCACATCCTCGACAGCATCTGCTGTCACCTGAATTTTTGATCCTAGCCATTCTGATTGGTGTGAGGTAGAATCTCAGGGTTGTTTTGATTTGCATTTCCCTGATGATTAAGGATGTTGAACATTTTTCAAGTGCTTCTCAGCCCTTCAGTATTCCTCAGTTGAGAATTCTTTGTTTAGCTCTGTACCCCATTTTAATAGGGTTCATAGGTTACTTTTTTGTATAATGTTTCTCCTTCTCTTCCTCTCCATCCTCCTTTTCCTTCCCCTTCTAAGCTAATTCTAAGAAGAAGAAAGAGAGATGGCTAGCTAGCATAGTTTATGCCTCTCTTTCCATGACTGGGGCAGTGTGACATCTCTCCGTACTCTTAGCCCTGTTCCAGGTTTATAGGTCGGAGTCTTGTACTTGGATGTTCTGAAGTCCCTTTGGGATGCTAAGATTTACCCTAGAGAGTTTGTGAGCTCCCTGATGGACAAGCAAGATTTTGTTAGTTTGTGCCTACATGCTTTTCTATAGAAAGATGATCCTACAGGTTTTTAAAATGAGCCATTGTTCATGGTCTGAGATGATCTTAGCCAGTGGGAAGAGACTCGGAATGTTAAGCTATAATTTCAAGACTTAACAGCAAGTCACCTCCCAATTCTATTTTGATCTGGATTAGGTCTTTAACTCAGTTCTTATAAGAAACCTCTATCCCATTCTTAAGATAAACTTCCCATCCGGATCCTATAAAATGCCAAGTCAATGGACTGTGTACTGTATAACTCACACAATTCTATTTATATGAAGTTCTATGAAAACAGGCAAAACTGGACTATGTTGTTAGAGGCAAGGTTATTGCAGGGAATATAGATCAAATAAATAAAGTGTTGGATCTATGGGAATAGTCAGAGTGAATATGGAGTCATTTGTGTCTATGCCTAACAAGAAATAATGAATAAGGATGGTGAGTTCATGCAGATATGCCTGATATCCAAAACTATCCTAAAAGGCTTTGTCAGAAATATAATGTCACACAATGATCACTGAGGTGCAATCCAGATGATACTTCTTTAAACACCTGTTTAGCAGCTGCCTATTCAACCTTGGTCTGACACACCCCTTATTAATTGATTCTTCCCTCAAAGAAGGTTCAAAACAACTTATGTAATCTTTGTCATTTTGCCTTTAAGAAGTTGTCTCAGCCTCTTAGGCATACATACAATGTATTACGTCATATGCATTCTTATTACAATGCTATCCTCAAATATACTTAACTTCTAAAGACTCTCTGCTATACACTCTGACAGCTGTATGTATAAGAGATGCCTACCCTTCAGGGTTTCTGTGGGGTTTAGAGATGAGGAAAATCTCTTAACACTAAACTCAACCCCATTTTTGGCAGTGTCCAATGAGGGCAGAGCAAAGCCGGTGTGTTGATCTCTGTGCAGCTATGAGTGGCTGTATGATACAGTTCTAAACAATGAAATGTCTGCTGAGGATACTTATAAAGCAAACAGCCATGACCTGTGCCACTCTCTTGTGCCTTGAGTCTTTAAACTCACCCACATGACAACAGCCACCTCATGACCTAGACTAAGCATGAGGGAATCGCTAAGAAAATTCTTGAGACACTGTTGAGCTACTGAACGAAGGCTAGCATGCCCCTGTCGCTCTGCTCCTTGCTACTGTCAGATAAAGCCATGTAAATCACTTTTCTGATCAGAACACATTTTTTTTAACTGAAACTCGTTAACTTCTCATTATTATTATTATTATTATTGTAATTTTTACTACTACTACTATTATCAAACACAGCACAAGTTTTTGACAGTTTTACGTGGCCATTTCTATTTCCAACTGGCCAGTGATGAACTAAACATTAGGATCCACATGAGGACCAAGCTGTAAAGAATTCATGTAAATCTAAATCCAAGACTCATCCTGTTAAGTGTGATGGTATTTTCTTTCCTCTAGCATTTTTCAGACATTTACAGCTCTAGTTAGTATCTTCTGCTCAATCAATATCTGCCTTTAAAAACTCATGAGGATCGCTTCTTGGCCTTTTGGCGAATATCAAGTGTAAAAAGTCATGAGGTTAAATACACAGGCACACACCTTTAATCCCCACACTTAAGAAGCCGAGAGAGGCAGGGGGGATCTCAGAGAGTTTGAGGCCAGCTTAGTCTATGTAGTGAGCTTCAGGCCAGCCAGAGCTTCACAGTGAGTTCCTGTCTTCCCCACTCCACCCCCAAGAGTCATGAACCAGCTCCTCTTTGAAAAATTTAAGAACCAAAACTTCCATATAGCAGAGGTTTCCTGTATGTTCCTCCCCTTAACACCCGCCCATCCTGCCTCTCAGGAAGTCACTAGTATGTTTGAGGTGATACCTAAGGTCACATTCCTTTTAGGGAGCTTGGGACCATTTTGGTGGAAAGAAAGAAAGTGTCCACATATGGAAAATGGTCACCAAGTGTGTGTCATGCTCTGGTGAAGGGCTGGCTGAATGCACATCCCATGAGTTGAAGGCTTGGTTTCCATCTGGCGTGACTGTTGAAGGTTAATTACATCATAATACTCTCACTTCATCAATAGGTTAACCCAGTGATCAATTCATAACTGAATGGACTGTAAAGAGGTAAGGCATACTTGGGGGAAATAGGAGACCCTTTGAAAGGAGCCTTTTCTTTCCTGGATCCTTTCTCTCTCTTTCCTTCCTTTTGTCTCTGTCTCTAACCTGGCCACCATGAGATGAGCAAATCTGCTCAGCCATGGCCTCATAACTTCCTGCTTCAGCCCAGCTCAGAAACGGTGCAGCCAGCTGGCCATGAAGTGAAATCTCAGAGGCCCTGAGCCAAAATAAATTTCTCCTCTGATACAGTTTCTCTTGGATATTGTGATAATGAATCTTCACTGTCAACTTGATAGGATCTGGAACCACTGATGAGTTATGCCATTTGCCATGTCTGGCATTTCCAGAATGGATTAACTGGAGGAGGAGGGGGAGGCATACAGACTCACCCTTAGAATGAATGGCACTATTCCACAGGTGGCCCAGATTTAAAGGCACCTGCTGCCTCCTCCTCCTCCTTTCCCTCTTCTTCTTCTTCATCTTCCTTCTTCTCCTCCTCTCCCTCTTCCTTTTCTTTCTCCTCCTTCTTCTTTATGGAGCAATTTAATTAATTCAGTAATTAATTAAGTAATTACTTAACATACCAATTGGAGTTTTCCCTCCCTCCTCCCCAGATGTCTATTTTATTTCCCCTTCTTAATGAAATTCAAGTATCCTCCCTTGGGCCCTACCTGTTATCTAGCTGTAATTTATGGCTAATGTCCACTTATAAGTGAGTACATACCATGTTTGTCTTTCAGGGTCAGGGTTACCTCACTCAGGATGATATTTTCTAGTTCCATCCATTTACCTGAAGGTTTCACAATGCCCATCCTTATCAGACTCCAGCTTCTTCAGCCTCCCAACATAGAATGAATACCAGAGTCTCTTCCAGAAAACGTCCAGGTCTTCATTGTTGGGTTGAGATTTCTGAAGTACCCAGGCAGCCATCATTGGACTACCCAGCCTTTCTTGGGTAAGCTAATCTAATACATGTTCCTTTTATGATGTTTGTTCTATCAGTTTTGTTCCTCTAGAGAGTCCAGCTGAATACAAATATTTTTGTCAGAGTGACAAAAAGTCATTGTGTAACTTTATTTCCAACAACAAAGGGAGAACCTCTTGTCATTTATTTCCACCTGGCTCCTCCCACTTTGGGCTCCATAATGCCACTTAGTGGCCTAGAGAAGTCTTTCCTGGGTCCTCAGTCTTCTCCCAGCCTTACACCCTGAGCACAGCAGCCCTGTCTCCTGTGAGCATCCCTTATCTGTTCTGGATCATGTGATCTGCATTTGCCCCTTGCTCACTCTTTTCTCAATAGCTTGTTTTTCACATCGTGTTCTCCAGCCATGCGCACCCCTACGTGACAGTCCTAACCCTTGCCTTATCTCTTGACACAAGACTCTAGTTCAACTCTATCAGTTAGTTTTGACCTCAGTTTGAGTCCTCTTTTCCACTCACTCTGGACATTTTTGCCAAGGCTTCTAGTATGTACTTCTTTATTATAGTTATCGATCAAAACCCAAAATATCCAAACTCACTCCATCATATCCCCCAAACTAGCTTTCTTCCTCATTCTCGATTTCTGTTATGTTGTTATTCTCAAATTCCCCTAAATGTGTAATCTCTGGACTTTCCCTATTTTGGCTCTTTAATCAGTCACCATGTCTTGTAGTTTCTTTTTTACCCATCTACAGATCTATCCTGACTTCTCTCTCCTTAGTCTGAGAGTCCCAAGACATCTCATTAACTCTCTTTAAGAAATAGATTTTCTTCAGGCTGGCACTGTCACAGCAGTATCTCACACACTTAAGTAAAAGGCTTAAAGACTTTATCTCATTTAAACCTTTCAGCCTTGCAAGTTGGTGCCACCGCTAAGCACGTATTACCAAGAAGAAAACCAAATCTCAGCAAGTTTAAGTATAGTTTCTAGACTCACACAGAAACCATGAAGTAAGGCCACAAGGATAGATCTTGTCCAACTGCCAAGTCTGTCATGCTACTTATGACAAACTATAATAGTCTGGGTCAACATCCTCCAGGCTTACATGTCTATTATCCAGCACCTCGACTTTCCAGAGTGGTACCTTCTCAACTGCCCCACAACATTCTGTGAATTAGAGAAGCATCCGCTTTGGGGATCCCTTGCCTGGCATAGTCAGGCTTAGAAAGCATGTGTGACCAACAGGAGCCACTGGGATTCCTCTAACACCCTGACTTCTGTGCTCTGTTCATGGTATTTCCCACATAGGATATGTTTGAATTCCTTAATTCTCCAGTATAACTGCTCTTAAGTGCACCCCCGTTTATCAAAACCCTTTCCACATTACAACACATATTCGGTCACTCCCCTCTGCAATTCTGAGTCAATTTTTACAAACAATAGACAAGCCATATTACATATTATCCTGTTTTTACCGGTTCCCGGTAGACAGGTCTCCTGAGTTACTGACAAGCTCACTTACGTTTCCCCTGTTATTATCTTTCTGTTTTTAACCTCACAGCTCCTCACAAAGAGTCCAAGAGTGATCCACTTAGTCGTTGATGGGAACATTTAAATATTAGGCCAAGTTAGAGAGACAGAGAAAAGGAGCAAATTGAAAATTACTTTGTTTTATTTCAGCTGACAAATGATGTGCATGTGCTAAAAGTACCTAGGGATAGAACCGAGTCATGAGGGGAGACCAGGAAAAGAGACCGTATCAGTTTCTTATGGGAAAGGAGAAACAGACCTCTGTATTACTGAGATAATATCTCACAATTCTTTCTCTTAAGGAAGGGACAGCTCCAGGAGGTAAAGGCTGGCTAGAAACATTCCGGGACCATCAGTGTAAGAGACAACTCACAGTAAGTAAATACAAATTGATACAGAGGTACTGTGGGCTGGTGGAAATGAAGCCGTGAATCTGTATTCTCAAATCAGAGGACCTGAGTCTGGTTCCCAGGACCCATAGAACCTTCCATACCTTTGAGCACCAGGCATGCATGTGGTGCACAGATACAGAGCAGGCAAAAACCTCTCATACACATGAAGGAAAGGAAATCTAAAACAAACAAACAAACAAACAAATCCACACAAAAGAAAATAAGGAACACGTTGAAATAGAGGAGACACAGGTTACAAGAAAAAAAGGCGCGCTTGTGGGTGCTCTAAGCAGAGGAAGGGGAGTCTTGAGTTCAGGAGGCCAGTGAATTGGGTTACATAAAGCACTGCTAAACTGCAAATAAAGAAAATCAGATAACCATGTTGTTTAGAAAGAAACCTGATTGGTAAGAAATTAGAAAGAACTGAAAGCTAGGTAGAAATGTTTTGTTTGGGTTTCTTAGACTGAATCATACAAGAGAGCTCATTTTTAGAAATATATTCCTGTAACGCAGAGAGAGACAGAGACAGAGAGAGACACAGAGAGAGATAGAGACAGAGACAGAGACGAGACAGAGGGAGGGGAGGGGGAAGGGGAGGGGAGGGGGAGGGGGAAGGGGAGGGGGAAGGGGAGGGGACGGGGAGGGGGAAGGGGAGGGGGAGGGGGAGGGGGAAGGGGAGGGGGAGGGGGAAGGGGAGGGGGAGAGGGATCTGTTGACCATGGACAAGGAGCAAAAATAACTTGAAAGGGAGACAGTATTGTTGCCTTTCTTACCCAGCTGAGAAGATATCAGTTGTATTATGTCACCTGTAAAGGAAGATTACCAAATAAGAGCTGAGTGGGTCATCTCTAACACATTAGCTATAACCAAGTCACACAGCAAGGCTTGGTTAAAGTCTAACCAAGTAAAGATCCTGTGGGTACAATGGTCTCGGATTTGCTCAATTAAAAAGAAAAATCCCCCAGGCCTGTGAAGAGCTCCTGAGCACTGGCCTTCTGCATGAGACTCAGGGCGGAGCTCACTCTAAGGCACTTCTGACACTAATGTGTGGCTTGCAGATCATTGCCATGCCATCCAGAGAGCAGAAGGAGGCAGAGGGACGAGGGCATCCTTAGCCCTCGAGCGGACGTCTCATCTCCCCTGCACTGCACTGCAGAGAATGAGTCACATGGCCCCAGCCAGAGGCAACAGTGACTGAGAAATTCACTTGACTGTTTCCAGGAAAAGAGGAGCGAGCGCACAGTGAGTCAGCTGGATAAAAATGTCCCAGGAATGATTCATATTTCTCTACCAACTGATTTGCCCACCAGTATGTTTTCATATTAATGCTTCATATTGTAAAGAGCCTCCAAATATAATCTCTCTCCCTCCCTCTCCTTCTTTCCCTCTCTCCTTCTCTCCTTCCCTCTCCTCATAAAAGCATATGAATAAATGGGGGCACAGAGGATCTCATTGCTGGATAAAATGACCGCATCCCCGAGGTTATGAGGTTTTTCTTAGAGCCCAGAATGGGAGGAGATCCCAGTCAGAGGTGGCAACTAATTCTGCTGCCAAAGAAACAACTTTTTTCCTCTCTCTAAAATGCAAGAAGCAAGCATGAGAAAGGGCCGTGAAACCAATCACTTAGACAAGCAAAGAATCCAAGGAGGGACAAAGAAAACAGAACCTTGACACGGTTGAAATTCAATGACTTCAAAGTTCCAAAACTTTGAAGGGTGACATTTCCCTTTTAAAACTATTTGCATCATTTTCTGGTCTCCGGGTCATTTTATACTGAAGAAAAATATCCAGCCTTTCAAGCTAGTGGTATAATATACAAAGACAAAGTGAGGGGGTGGTAGACTTTACAGAGGTGGTATTGATTTATTATCCATTTAGTTAGATACAGGTTCTCATTTCATAATTCCAAGTGGCTTTAAACTTACTACGTGAACCAGGATGGCCTCAGACTCACAAGCGATGCTCCTGCTGAAACTAAAGGTGTGCACCATCATGCCTGGCTGATTTGGTTTGCATGTCTATTTTTGCCCATGTATATGTGGTGTGAGTGCCTTGGTGCATATTCCCATGTGGTGCGTGCATGTGTGTGCACGTGCCGATGAAGGCCAGAGGTTGACCTTGGGCATGGTCTTCCCTCTTCACCTTCTGTGTTGAAGCTTACTCTCTCACTGGAACCTATAGCTCGCTGACTCAGTTGGCCCAGCTGGCCAGCCTGCCCCAGGGATTCCCTGTCCTGCTTTATAAAGACTGGATTACAAAGACGTACAGGAAAGCCTGCCTGGTAGGTATTTAAGTGGGTTCTGGGGATCCAAATCATGATCCTTCTGCTTGTATGGCAAGCACTTTCCCCACTGAGCCATCTCTCCTGCAAAAGTGTATTTTAAGGTTAAAAAGAGAAAATGACCAATATCCCATAGCTTATATAAGTAGAAGGGTGATTCTTAATAGCACCAGGGATATAAATTAGAAATAAGGGCTGTGGCATTTACTTGTGGGAAAGAAAATTTCCCTCTACCTTGAGGATAGACAGACTTAACCTAAACACTGAATGATGACGGCCAAATAACCCTGTTTCCTCGTTGTCGCCCCCCCCCCCCCCATGCCAGGACGTTCATGTCTCAGAAAAGACACCTTAATCCTACTTTGAATTATGTTATAGCATGGCAACATAATATAATTTAATGCCCATGTTAACTCAGATTGCTGAAATGATTTACCCAATGTCACAGCTGAAACACGGCAAAAAGAGATTGCAGTCCTAAAGCAACTTTTATACAAAATATGAACTTTGACAAGGGAGGTGATGGGGTAAGAAGGAAGTGGGGGAGCTTGTGGGGCCACTATAAAGATCTAGAGATTCATGAGCAGCTAATGAAAGGACCCTGGCACCCAGTTGGCAAGGTCTGAGAACAGGGGTTTCAGGAAACCTTCAAAGGTTTAAGAGCAGAGCCCAAGAGGATGGTCTTTCCATTGCATTAGCTGACAGTGCAGGGTTGGTTCATATTCCCAGGGTGGGGACATGTGGGTTGCCAAATCCCCTGATATAAAGACCCCAGCCAAGCTGTCATGATTAGACCCTGGGCCCTTGGGCTGGGCTGGGCTGGGCTGGGCTGGGCTGGGCTGGGCTGGTTGTTCATTCTCCAATGCTACCAGGTATGTGATAGTTGAGTATTGATCAGGTCCTGAGAGGTGGATTAGCTGGAAGAAATAAAAACACTGTTGCTACCACACATGCCAGAGTATCCTCTGAATTGGTTGCTTGGGCTTGACAGTGTGTCTATGCCTTCAAAGCATAAGAAGGGACAAAGGAAGTTACAGCCTCTTAAACATGGGGGCTGAATATGTAGCTCAGTGATACAGTACTTGGCTGGAATATACAAGGGCCTAGGCTCTACCCCCAGTGTTACTAAAATAGATGATAGATTGATAGATAGATAGATGATAGATAGATGATAGATAGATAGATAGATAGATAGATAGATAGATAGGGAGATAATATATTGATAGATGATAGGTAGAACTATAGATAGATGTAGGTAGGTAAGTAGATAGATAGATGATAGATAGATGATCGATTGATGATAAATTGACAGATAATTGATAGAAGATAGATAGAAAGATAAATTATAATAGATGATAGATATATAGATAATAGATAGATGATAGATAGATAGATAGACAGACAGACAGACAGGAGACAGAACAGCAGAGGAACTGTAAGCATGGGCATTGATCCTCCATGAGCGTGTTCCTCTCCCCCAAATAATTATGAGCCCAATTGACAGATGGTGCCACTGATGCACAAAGAAGTCTCAGCCATCAAGACCTGGAACTAGAATCTAAGCTTTGCAGCCAACATTTTTAAGCACCAAGTGCATGGATGTCTCTTAGGGGAAGACGCTCAGCCATGAACAAAGAAATAAGAAAGACACAGAAACGTCTAAAGGCAGAGCTGACAGGTGGAGACCTGGGGAAGAAGATAAGATGAAAAGAACGGAAATGAATGCACACCAACAAAATTAGCATCCATTTTTTTTAATGGTGAAAGTTAAAGAGGAAAACTTGTCTTGAGACTGTGATTAAAACGAAGGCATCCAAACTGGTTTTACTCATTCATCATATTCTAGTCAATGAAAAATTCATCGGATAGTTTGAATTAAACATGCTATCGTGTTTAGTTTAATTTTAGCTCAGGCTAAACTTCAGATGTTCCCACACCTCCAGAATCTAGTTCAATAATGAATGAGCCTTCTCACAGTGAAGCCTCAAGCCACAGACCAGGGAATCATCGGAGCCTTTCAGCCCCAGATGCTGGGATCTCAATGCACAAAGCTTTTCAGCAGGAAGTTCAACACTGACAGAGACCAGGCAGGACTTCAGTGTTGAATCAGTTTCTGTGTCTTGGAACAGAGAAGTTGTGAGATTTCTTTAATACCATTATGAAGAAAGCAGAGTTAGTTGAGTGCTAGTGGCACATACCTTTAATCTTAGCACCTGGAAGGCAGAGACAGACAGATCTCTGTGAATTTGGGGCCAGGCTGGTCTACAGAGTGATTTCTGGGATAGACAGAGAAACCCTGTCTGGATAAAAACAAAACAAACAGACAGACAATAAATGAGAGAGAGAGAGAGACAGAGAGACAGAGAGAAATAGCAGAGTTAGTTCAAGTAGCTCAGATTACCCACCACTCACAATCTTAGGCAAGATCAGACAAAAGTGAACAAACGCTTAGTGTCAAATATCTGGGGCTAGAGAGGGTATGTAGAAACTGAGCCACTGGGGACTTCTTACATTACAAAATTCTAAAATCATTTTCAGTTTTCCTATGCTGTAAGAGGAGCCCAACATTGGCAGTTTCTTAGAGGGAAGATACAGAATTGGGTGCCTTCATTAAGCTCTGCCTGGTATTTTTAGTTAAATTTTGGGAGTCTTCAAAAATGTAGTGGGTGGCTAGAAAGATGGCCCAGTGGGTAAAACGCTGTGCAAAGATGAAGACATGGATTGAAATCCCTAGAACACAACAACAGCTAGATGCAGCAGTATGCATCCATAATCCTAACACTCCCATGGAGAGACAGGAGGCAAAGACAAGCGAATCCTCAGAAGTTTCCAGCCCAGATACCTTGGCATACACAGCAGCAAGCAAGAAGGTAAATGGCATGGACCAACATATGAGGTTGTCCTCTGATCTCCTCATGTGCCACAAAGCATGTGTGCACCTGCCCTGTCATATACACAGACACATACATATCCACATATCACATACATACACACACTGCACACATACAACATATACAGAGACACAACACATACACACACACACATCACATACATGCACATACTACACACAGACATATTACACATACATCACATACAATAGATACACAAACACACATGTTATCACACACATACAATATAAATAGACACATAAACACATACATATCACATACATACACACAGACTTGTTATTATACACATATAACATACAGACACATAAACATATACACAATGCATATCCACACATTCAACATATACTCAGACACATAAACACATACACACACATCTCACACACATGTACACACTACACACAGACATATTACACATACATCACATACAATAGCTACACAAACACATATATATATACATCACATACATATCCTACACATAGGCACATTTTATAAGCATCACATACAATATACCCAGAGGCACAAAGAGACTTACAGAAGTCATGACTTGCTGCAAGGCAAGCTTAAGGAATTCAGAGCAGCTGGCATTGCAAAGGGAAGGTTCCTAATCATTTGACCATCTGCATAGACTACTGTCATCATGGGACAGAGCAAGCCAGGTGAAACACTTGCCAGCTCCATGGATGAACAAAACATTCTCTTGTTGGTTTAGCTTGTATTAGATCAGTTACTCAATTTCCCTTAAACATATCCTTTTGTATCTACACAGCAGGTCTGATTCTAACAGGAGAGGAATTTACAATGGGAGAGGCAGATGACAGGCAATTGGGAGGACGGGAGGAGAGGACACAGTGAGAAATGGGGAGCATTACATTGTATGTATGATTAGGTCAGGCTGGGGTCTAGTAACTGCAGCCCATCTGCATTTGAGTAGTGCACAGGTCTCTTCCTCTGCTGTCATGTCGTTACAGACGAATCTTTTCTTTGTCTTTAGGGTTTACAGGTTTGTTGTAACTCATCTGGAATTGTGAATGGCTATATAATTCTATAATTCTAATTATATAGCTGTAGAGTATATATAGTATATATAATTAATTATAATATAAATGGTTATATAATTCTAATAGGCCTATATACTTCCTTTGGCTCAGCAACCATTGGGGTTAGTATTTGCTTTTTCATAAAGAAGAAGATCAAAGCTCAAATAGCCAAAAGACTAAGCTATGAATTAAGGCTATCTAGCTACATACCTTTTGCCCCTGAATCCACACTTGAAAACTGCTGTGAATGTGTGTCAGGTACCCAGAAATGAATATTGATTTCTGCTACTTCATGGGGCACATCATTTTTATAGTATTTTTTCAAGTTTTTATATGTATGAGTGTTTTGCCTGCACGTATGTATGTGCACCACATGCATGTCTGATGCCCGTGGGGGACCAGGAGGTGTTGGATTCCCTGAGACTGCAGTTGCAGATGGTTGTGGGTTGCCTTGTGGATGCTGGGAACTGAACTGAACTTGGGTTTTCTGAAACAGCAGCGACTTCTCTTAACCGCTGTGTCGTCTCTCCAGCCGTCATTTTTATACTGTTTTTTAATAGGTCAGCAGACCTAAATGAGCTGTACAGTGTTAGGATATTCTCTCTTTATGTATGTATCCACCCATCTTAGAATTCATGTTGAAAGCATGGTGAAGGCAGTAGACACGTCGGATCTACCAGCAACCCTCATGTCTCTGCCCTCTAAACGCTAGGATTACAGGTACATGCAGGAACACCCAGCTTTTTGCATAGGTTTGGGATCTCAGCTCAGTTCCTCTTGCTTGCACAGCAAGAATTCTTACTCACCAAGCCGTCTCTCCAGCCACTGGTGCTTGTTTGTTGGTTTGTTGTTTTGGTTTTGTTGCTGTTGTTTTTAAAGACAGGACTCTGGTAGCCCGGGCTGTCCTCAAACTCACCTTGGACTTCTGATCCTATAGATCTATCTATCTATCTATCTGTCTGTCTGTCTGTCTATCTATCTATCCTGTATATATATATCTATCATGTATCTATCATCTCTACCATTTATATATCACCTATCTGTCTGTCTGTCTGTCTGTCTGTCTGTCTATCTATCTATCCTGTATATATATCTATCATGTATCTATCATCTCTACCATTTATATATCATCTATCTATCTATCTATCTATCTATCTATCTATCTATCTATCTATCATGTATCTATTTATCATGTATGTATCTACTATCTATATCTCTATTTAGTACTATCATCTATCTTCTTATCTGTCTATCTATCTATCTATCTATCTATCTATCTATCTATCTATCTATCTATCTGTGTAGTATCTATCATGTATGTATGTATGTATGTATCCATCTATCCAACCATCCATACATCCATCCAGAGAGATATGCAACTATGCAACATTTGTCTTTTCCCTGGGTTCCGTCCTCAGCTCTGGAAAAAAAAAGACAAAATAACATTTGTCTTTTATTTATTGTTTAGATGTATTTATCTTGTTTTGTGGATATGAGAGATTTGCCTGCATGCATGTTTACCATGTGAATACCTAGTGTCCTCAGAGGTCAGAAGAGGGCCTTGGATCTCCTGGAACTGGACTTAAGGATAGTTCTGAGCCCCATTCGGGTGCTGAAAACTGAATCTGGGTCCTGTGCAAGAGCAACAGGCTGAGCCATCTCTCCGGCCCATGTGTGTTTGACGTTGTCTTCCTCCCTCCCTCATTGCTCCTCTTTGCGCCTTCTTCCTAGAGGGACAATTTCTGCACTTAGTCACAAGGTGTATGTGCCTTGTAGGTACATTTGTAAAATTCAAATAGTTTTAGTTATTTGTAGAAATTCTAGTCATGAATATGTGTCAAACACCACCGAATTACTTTTTAAACATTTACCTAGGTTATGCCATGTTTACCCTACGTAGAATTACAAAGAAGGGTCTTATGATTGCTCAAATCTTAAACCATTCTTGCATATTGAAGTAGGCCCATTTTGACACAGCATATTCTCTTTCTGCAGTTATTGCTGTATTTGCTTCCTAAATGACATTATCAGTAAGATGGATTTAAGGTTCTTTTTGTTGTTACATCAATGCATTACATGGTCACATGTTGATTGTGCAAGGCCCCACAGGCTCATGATCTGAATGCTTGGTCCCTAGCTGGGGAACAGGCCTCCATCAGATACTACTGTGACTGTATGCCCCCACCACTGCACAGGAGCCTGCTGCCATGCCTTACTAACATGATGCTCTCTCAAGCCGTGACCCAAAACCCTTTATTCCCTTCGATGGTTTCTGCCAGGCATTTCTTTGCAATAATAAAAGTAACTGATAGAACACTATTCTATACTGGTCGGTAGCTTTCCTTGTTTATAATGGCCTTGTTAGCTTTTGCTATGAAGGTAAACTGAGGCCTCAGAAAAAGAGATGAGAGATAATCCCACTTTTTCTATTCTCTGGAAAAGTTTAGGTATAAGCAATATTATTTCATTCTTAAACATCCGGTGAAATTTATCAGAAAATTAATCCGAATTCAGAGTTTTCCCTACAGAAAGTTTGAAACTATGTATTCCTCACAGTTCAAACTCATCTTCTGTCGTCTGCCTGGTGATGCAAGGCATGGGATCCTTCTGTGCATCTCTTTTTTGTCAGCTGGTTCCCTCTTAGGCTGTGCCAGTGAGGATCACTACAGGAGATCTGGTGGAGGAGGAGAGAGATAATTATCCTTTGGTGTGGTTTCCCTGGGGCTTCCTGTGTTTGGTCAGTATCAGAAACCTCTCTTTGTCCCTCCGTAGCTGATGTTATTCCAGCGCAGAAGGCTGCAGCTCCTCTGCCCTTTGAAGAACCTGTCTCCCTGTACATCTTCAGAAACACCAGCCACTGGTACCCCATCCTCAGAGGGTTGGGGTTTTTGTCCTGTGGATTCCATCCAAAGCTTGTAAGAATACCTATTAGTCTTGTCCTAGGGGAGTTTGGTGCTCCCCAAAGTTGCTCATTTACTCTATAAAGTGTAAGATGTTAATGTTTTTATCTTTGCCTTGTGGGTTTCTCTAGGATAACCTTTTCCCAAAGAGAGCCACCTCCTGATCCTCCAAACCTGTGACTGTGTTAACCGACATGGCAAAAGGTGCTTTGCAGACACGATTAGTTGATCTGAGATGGGAAGGCTCCTAGTTCACCTGCCTGGTCACAAGGGTCGTCATGAGGGGAAGGAAGTTGGGCAGAGAAGCAGGAACAGAGTATGGGTTGGAGCAACGGGGAGGGGTGGGGTGCTGACAGAAGACATGCAGATGGCTTCTCAGAGCTGGGAAAGTCAAGGAAACAGCTTGTCCCTAGGGATTAGCTTCAAAAGGGAACATAGCTCTGTCAGGACTGATTTAACCCAGTGAGGCTATTTTGGACTTCTGACTTCAGAGCTCTAAGGTAAGAAATTTGTGTTGGGAGCTGGAGAGATGGCTCAGCAGTTCAATGCACGCACTGCTCTTACTGAGGACCCGGGTTCAGTCCCCAACACCGGAGTCAGGCAGCTCCCAACTGCCTATAATGACAGCACCAGAGGGTCTGATACCCTCTGGCTTCTGTGGAACCTGCATTCACACCCCTCCCTGACTCTCCCCTCTACCACATTACATAGAAATGATTAAAAATGAGCTCAATAAATCTGTGTTGTCTAAGTCACTAAATCTGTGATAATTTGTTTTTGCAGTAATAGAAGACAGACTACTTCATTTACATGGTTAGCAGTCTATATCAAATTCTTTCTGTTAAAATAACAACCATAGTTGGGATTCTGTCTTAGTTACTGCTCTAATACTGTGAAGAGACACAATGATCAAGGAAACTCTGGCAAAGGAAAGCATTTAAATTCAGGCTTGTATGCAGTTTCAGAGGTTTAGTCCATTATCTTCATGGCGGGAGGCATGGCAGCACACAGGTAGACATGGAACAGGAAAGGAAAATGAGAGCTGTATTCTGATTTTCAGGTAGCAAAGGGGAGAGAGAGAGAGAGCAAGCCAGCCTGGTGTAGGCCTTTGAAACTTCAAAGCCCACTCCCAGTGACACATCTTCTCTAACAAGGCCACACCCCCCCCCCAATCCATCCCAAGCATGTAAAGCTATGAACCTACAGGGGCCATTCCCACTCAAACCACCACAGGCGCCCTGACTTTGATCTGACTTTTGGTCTCAATGTGCCCCATTCAGAGGCCACATTCTACCTATGCGATACCGAATCAACTAATTAGTTGAATCACGTTAATCAATTTTTTGAGAAAAAGGACGAGTTGAGTGATTGAAGGTCATGAGACTGGATCTCGCCTACCTAAACCACAATGGAAACACACCTGTTGCGGTCCTGAAATGAGTAAAAGGTACATCCCAGTGGGTGACCATCATTCATGCCTCTTTGCATCCTGATTGTGGTTGCAGTGACCTGTTGCTGGAAACTCCTGCGTCTATGATGCCCTGCCCTTATGACCCAAATTCTCCAATTGTGAAGGAAATAAACCCTTCCTCCTTTAACTTGCTTTTATCACTCATCTTTTTTGTGTGTCACAATAATAAGAAAAACATCTACTATACCCTCCCAAAGGAAAGATTCATCAGCTGTATGAGTGGCAAAGTAATTTGTTACGGTTGTAATTTACATTTCTTTGCTTGCATTTTTCTCATATGTATTGTGCCCCAGTCTGTAAAGCTTTGAAAGACGCAGCTAGCAAGAAGCCAGGAAGGGTGTTGCACAACTGTAGTCCTGACAGTTGGAAAGCTAAGACAGGTGCTTCTCAAGTTTGAGGTCAGCCTGGGGTATGTAGGAAGAGCCTGTCTCAAAAAACAAGAGTATAAAACAAATGAACAACAAAAAACACATAATAAGAGAAAATAAATCCATTGTCTCTTTTTGCCTTGGTACCTTCTACTTCTACCATGCCTGATTCTGTTCGGCAAGTGTCTTAGGGTTTCTCTATTGCTGGGAAGGAAAGCATTTGTCTCATCTCATAACTTTTAGGTAATACTCCGTCGCTGAGAGAAGTCAGGGCAAGAGCTCAAGGCAGGGATGCAGGAGCTGAGGCGGAAGCCATGGAAGAATGAAGCTTACTGCCCACGATAAACTGAGCCCACCCATACGAATCATGAAAGAGAATGCACTGGTGGACTTCCCTGCAGGCAGGTGTCATGGAGGATTTTCCCCAATTGAGAATCACTCTTCTCAAATAACTCTAGCATGTGTCAACTTGACAAAAGCCTAACCAGCACGGCAGGAGTGTCAGAGACCCAAGTGCATAGAAAGCAAGATGCTGGCCAGGCTGAGAAACGGGAGCTCTGTGGCCCAAGAATTTCCTTCTTGCTTTGAAACTACGATCTTTCACAAGACAGCACAGTGTCTTAAGCCTGAGGAAATCAATCTCCTATAGGCAGAGTTCATCTAGTGATGAAAGGCTTTGCTAATGGAACATATTGGAAAGAAGACCAAGTCTGGAGAAATCAGACTACGCAATTGCCAAGTTCATGAACAGCAGTTCCAACACCAAGAGGCCCCCCTCTATTCCTGGGCCAAAGATCACTCAAGAGCGTAATCTTCAATCTGGAACAACAGACTCTGTGATGCTGAATAGCTTTCTTCCATGGCTGGAGGTTTCTTCTTGGTCTCTTTGTGAGATGCGTGTAATGAGCACACCTACTCAGGCAAAATGCCTCGCTCTTAGTATTGTCAAGTTTGCCCCAACACTTGGCTAGGTCAGTAGCAGTCAGGTTGTAGGATGTCTGGATGTTAGAAGATTCCAATTAAGATTCCTTCTTAATGTGACTTTAAAAATGGTGATGTGCCATTTTATAACAATAAAGTGCTTGTGTTCTTTCCATAAAACAACATTGTTACATTGCATGTAGCCATTTGTATCTTTAAAAGGTAAGAGAAATGGAGATGGGCGGGCTCCTAGAGTGCTTCTCTTAAGCTGGAGGACCTGAGTTTGACATCAGGACCACTTAATAGTGCTGGGAACTGTGGTGTGAACTTATAATCCAGTGGAAGTGGAGATAAATCGCTGATCTCTGGAGAGAGAGAGAGAGAGAGAGAGAGAGAGAGAGAGAGAGAGAGAGCCATGAACAGAGTTCTTTTACCTTTATTTAAAATTTTTGAGAATTTTATACCTAAGTTTATATCCACCTTTCCTTCTCTTCCCCAACTCTTCCCATGTCCTCATACTCCCTCTCAAATCCATGACCTGTTCTTTGGTGTTTTAGACACACACACACAAACTGATAATCACATCTTGCTGAGTCTACTAGGTGGGTTTTTTTATATGTATGTTTTTAGAGCTGACCATTGGGAGGGACTAACTAATCCATCAGGGAGGGTGTCCTTGCCTGGAGACAACTGATTCTCTCTTAGTAGTTATTAATTGTCTGTAGCTCTCCATCTGGAGGATAGGATCTATGAGATTTCCCCCCATCACATTGGAATGTCAGCTTGGGTTGTAACTGTGCAGGTCCAGCTGAGGTGACCCTCATTTTGAGATTTCATGGATGCAGTTTCCTTGTCATATACAGAAGACACTTTCCACAGTGGACATCCTGATACTCTGGCTTTTGCAGTCTTTGTGCCCCCTACTTCATGATGATTCCTGCATCATAGGTGTAGGGGTTGTGCTGTCGGTACACCAATTAAGGCTGGACATTCTATAGTCCAGCCAGCATTTTCCTCTCCATTTTGACCAGTCATGGCTTTCTATAATGGTTCTTTCCTGCTGCAAAAATGATGCCTTCTTAAACCAGAGGTGAGAGCCCCACTTATCTGTGGGTATAAGCATTTATAATATAGTTAGAAATCACACTGGTCTTAGGAAAGTAACACTAATAGGGTCTGCTCTAGGGTCCATAATCTCGTGAGGCATGGGTAGTCAGCTAGATATACAATACCAGGTATAGACTCCCTCCTTGCGAGTTGGCCTTAAGTCCATTTAGAGAGTTGTTGGTTACCCTCATGACGAAAGCAGCACTATTGCACCCTTGGGGCTATCTTGTCAATGTTTCTGAGGCTTCACAGCTGAGTAGGACTTTGGTTTGCTTTTCCCCGTCAGCAGCTTGCAAGGCACACATTCATCAACAGGTACTCACATACTCCTTCCTCTGTATACACAGGAATACACACACTCACACACACACACACACACACACACACACACACACACACACACGCCAATACATCCACACCTCCCACACACATCACAGAAGTGCATCTAAAAGCATGTACAGTGAATTAATAAAGAAGAAAGGAACGATCTTCCAATTCAGGGTGGCTAATGAGGACTGTCAAGGGATGGGGTTCCTTGGAACTTAAGTGCTCTACGGGGCAGAGGAATCAGAACAGAAGGTCCATGGCATTAAGAAGCCAAATTGTGAAAGACTAGAAAAATCCAGTACAATATCCAAGGGGTAACAAAGTATCCATTTGTACTAAAAATCTGTTCAAAGGGGTTCACATCACAGATATCTTCTTCCAAAGTCAGTGCATGGTCCCAGTGAAGGACCTGCCTGTGTGGCCTTTGCACTGCTCAATAGGAACATCCCCTTAGAGACAGGACACCTTCTATAGTTAAGCACACAAAGACCTTAGAAGGTACCTGTGGTGAGAATTTTATTTCAGTTATGTCTTTTTGGAACTGAGTTACCTCACTCAGGATGATATACTCAAGATCCATCCATTTGCCGGCAAAATTCGTGATGTCTTTGTTTTTCATAGCCGAGTAGTATTCCATTGTGTAGATGTATCACATTTTCTTTATCCATTCTGCAGTTGAGGGACATCTGGGTGGTTTCCAGTTTCTGGCTATTACAAATAAAGCTGCAACGAAACATAGCAGAGCAAGTGTCTTTTTGGCATGGTGGAGCATCTTTTGGGTATATGCCCAGGAGTGGTATAGCTGGGTCTTGAGGTGGAACTATTCCTAATTTTCTGAGAAACTGCCAAATTGATTTCCCACAGTGGCAGTGCAAGTTTGCAGTCCCACCAGCAATAGAGGAGTGTTCCTCTTTCTTACATTCTCACCAGCATATGCAGGATGCAACATGCAACGTGAATAATAATAATAATAATAATAATAATCCAATTATATTATGTGAATATGCTTTTGTTTTAATCCCAGGTATGAAACAATGAGCTGCTTTTGTTTCTCCACAGCCATTGGCTATGATTGCCTCATGCTCTGGGAGGGGTGTGATTTTTACCAGCTGCAGATAGTTTAATCCTGGGGACTTTGGAGAGTTAGGAATAAAGGCCTGAACCCAGAGAGTGGCGGGAGGTGCTCCAAAGAAGAAAGTGGCTGTTGCGTGTCCCTGCTGGCTCCTGCTGCTGTGTTTAGTGTTGTCTTTGCTATTTCTGGTTTGCTGGACTGCTGGATATCCTGATGATGAAGACTGGACTTGCCCCAAAGAACCCAATGGCCCTAACCAGCAGGAAGTAGCCTATAGAGGTCTATGTCCCCTTTTCCCTCTAACCTTTCCCTCCTATCTAGTATTGGAGGCTTGGAAGGGTTAGGGTGAATGAGGGTTAGAAGGGAGGTAGAGGTAACAGCACCCAATATAATAGTAAAACCAAATAAGTTAACAGGTACGACCCCTCACTGGGCTAGTGAAATACATGGGCTAGGCCATGCTTTCTCCACTTTTCTTTCCCCATAGAGTCAAAGTTGATAGCCAGAACAGTGACACAGAGATGGGAGGAGAAATCAAGCAAGCAGTTATCAAGAGCATCCTAAATTATCCACCTGTTTCCATGATTCAGATGCAAGCTGACCGTGCACCCCGTTTAGAGATAATATCCACTCATTCACTAAATAACACTGTGGGACTTTTACCATCCTATTGGGCTCATTTCCTTTATTCTAGCAGGGCCACTTGAACTACAGGATGTCGACAATCATCTCATCCTACCTCATTAGCCAGAAGGGTTTGAAACGTGTGATGACAGCCAAGACCGTACTTCCCTAGTGCCCCCTCTCTACTTGCTGCGCTCCCAGTGTACATTTTGACAGTGATGTCGCATATGTGAACAGCCTTATGCAAATGTCAGTGTAATGAAGTCTTACTAGCTGGGGTAGCAGCTCCGTTCTAGCGTGTCTGCCCTTCAAGTATAAGGCCCTAGGTCCAGTTCTCCAGAATAATAACAAAAACGAAAAGTGTCCGTACTTAGTAGCAACTGGGGGGTTGGGAGATACCATCAAGAACTATTCGGCACCAAGGAAGGAAAGATGGGTGGCTTAGTCAGGGTTTGTATTGCTGCAAAGAAACAATATGACCAGAAAAACAACAAGGGGAGGAAAGGGTTAATTCAGCGTACACTTCTGTGGCATTGCTGTTCATTACCAAAGGAAGTCAGAACAGGAACTCAAGCAGGGAAGGAGCGTGGCGGCAGGAGCTGGTGCAGAGGTCAGGGAGGGGTGCTGCTGACTGGCTTGCTCCTCATGGTTTGCTCAGCCTGCTTTCTTATAGAACCCAGGGCCACCTGCTTAGGGGATGGTACCTCCCACAGTGGGCTGTGCCCGCCCATATCAATCACTAATTGAGAACATCACCTTACAGCCAGATCTTATGGAGACATTGTCTCAATTAACATTCCCTCCTTTCTGATAACTCTAGTTTATGTGTCAAATTGACATAAGATCAGTCAGGCCAACAAGAAAACTTGGGAAGTTCTTAGCGTCAATGAACACATTTTTTTTTAAGCGTATGATTGGGTCCCTGTTAAATAAATGGTAACTGTGCTAGCCTGCTCTGGCAAGTCTAGGGAAACAGGTCTGGTTCTGGGAATCAGATAAGTCAAGAATGTTCCCTGCTGGGTCACAGTTTCTATTTTTGGATGAAGTCGTGTAGTCTGTGGGACATTCAAGAGCACAGCTATAAGAAAACAGGATCCCTCAAATCTCATTTCAGAATTCCACATGTCGAAAGCTTAATGGAAAGAAACTTGACAAAGTTCGTCCCATTCACAGAGGCATCTGTCTTTTGGCCCAGCAGCCCTACCTCTGAGTGTCTGCTGCCTTCCCACAGGCACACTTCCACACACGTGACAGCACTGGCACAGTGTCCATGGACACACTGGAAATAGTCGAATTGCTTTGCCATCTACAACAGGCCGGGTCAGAAGGCATTTGCATGGTGGGTATTACGGCGACCATCCCTATAGTGTAACACGTTATCAAGGACAAAAAAGTAAAGTACTAAATTCTCCCTCTCTTGTCCCCCCCTTAAAAAAAATCCAACAGCATTTTAAAAAATTCAATCTTTTTGTTTTGTTTTTCAAGACAGAATTTCTCTGTGTGACCTTGGCTGTCCTAGAACTTGCTCTGTACACCAGACTGGCCTCAAACTCCTAGAGATCTACCTGCCTCTGCCTCTCAAGTGCTGAGACTAAAGACATGCTCCTTTAAAAAATATTATTCAGAAAAAGAGAAGTCTTGCTGTGGTGGCTCACATCTGTGAGCCCAGAGCTTTGGAAGCTAAGACAGGAGGCTCAAGGATGCAGAACTACCTCGGGCTTCATGGTGAATCCCAAACCACTGTGGGTTACCTGAGACCTTGCTGAAAGAGAAAAAGAAGAGTGGGGAGGAGGTATGGAGAGGAGTGGGGAGGAGGGATGGAGAGGAGCAGGGAGAGGGAGAAGAAAGGAAGAAAGGAGGGAGGGAGGGAGAAAGTCTTTGAAGTAAACACATTTTTAGTTAGGGAGAAGAATAAATTAAAGAGTGAAGGAGACAGAGACAGAGTCAGAGACAGAGACAGAGACAGAGACAGAGACAGAGACAGAGACAGAGCTTGGTGATGTAAGATCACCTGAAATTGACTGTCAATGAGCCTGGGAGGCCTTAGGGAAAGTGACGAACATTTCACAGCTGTTGTCTGTGGTCCTTCTCATCCTTGACTCTGTCTTATTTATGGACCTTTTCTCTCTGTTTTCCTCCAGACATTTAACTTGACCATCTAAGGACTCTCCTGCATGCTATTCCTGCTGCTCTGATTGGCCTTGCTCTGCTCAAACACCAGGTCTCGATTTCACTGCCCCGAAGAGTTCTTTTATGTCCTGGTTGCTCTCTCAGAGTTAACTGTCCTTGCGATTTTCTGGTTCCTTCACAGTTCTCAGGATTTGGACTGAATGTAGAAGCTCAATAAAGCAGTGATCACGTGGGTCACTGCGGGTGCTGCGCCTCAAGTGTCTCCTGGGAAATAGTTGGTTCTCATCAGGCTGTGTTGAATGGAGTTTTTTTTTTTAAACAACCCTCTTATTTGTTTAAATTCTCACTTCTTGAGTGGAACAGGTTTTCAACACATAACCTCAAAGGTCCATTTCTGACTTTGGTACCATTGTTTCTAGTGTTGGATTTCTTTAGTCTTTAACACAATCCTACCCCCACCTGGCTCGTCCCATACACACAATCAGGAAGGCTGCACCAGTTGGGTTCACTGCAGGGCAGACTTAGAGGCGATGAATGATTTCCAAGTCTGCATGTTCCCGAGTTTCAGATCCCATAGGACACTCACTTCTCTGTCTGCATCTAATTTTTGCACAGCCAATAATTATTTATAGCACTTTATCTAACTGACATATAATTCTGCTGAGACTAAAGTGGCAGAATTGTCAATAGGCTTGCCAATTATGCATTATTTTGGGCCTTTCTGTACAAACCTATTTTCTAGCAGACCAAAAATTATCTTCATTTAGACTCTCCTTTTTGCGAATCCCACCCCTCCACCATCATGTCTGCTTGTGAATTGAACTTGAGAGATCTCAGAAGGCTGAATTTAGCAGTAACCACTTTGGACCTACCACACACTCAAGCATGCCCAGTCATTTATTTTTACCAACAGTGTCACCCAAGATATGAATGCGTGTCAAGGGAAAAAACAGTGGAGAGGTACATGCTAGGTTTTTAAATTGTAGAATTGGGCTCAGCAGATCAACAGCAATTTCAAAAATGTTTTCCTGATGCCCATCATATTTAGTGTATTCTCCTCCTGCCTTTGGCTCATGCACAGACCTCTGAAGATGTCCAAGAACCACGGAGCACAGAGAGCCAGCTGCAGATCCAGATCAGAGATGCTCTAGAAGTTCATTTGGGATGCTGGAGAAATGGCTCAGTGGTTAAGAGCATCTGTTGCTCGTGCAGAGGACCAGGGTTGAGTTCCAGGCACCCATGTCAGAAAGATCAATCACAACTGCTTGTAGTTCTAGCTCCAGGGCATCTGGAACCCTCTTCCGGCCTCCTTGGACATACAACTTTTTAAAATGGAAGAAGAAATTCATTTTGTTGGCGGTGACATTTGGACCTGGATGGTAAGGCAGGACTTGCTTGTGGTGAGGCTATGGCCATGACCAAACTTTGCCGTTTGACCGCTCCAGCACCACAGGACCTTCTGTTCCTCCTTGCCAAGTTCACAACTTCCCATCTGTCTGCCCCTGCACAAGATGAAGTCTGGGCTTCTATTTTCTACCCAAGTCTTGGGGGCCCACCTGGTAAGGAGGAATCTTCCGTCTGTGCCAGGCTCCCGGGACTGCTAAAACAGAGCTATGAACTGTGGTCTCCGCCAACAGTTCCTGGAGGCTCCTCCCTGTTCTGGAGGCTTCTTATCTCGTATAGAACTTCTGCTGGAAGCGCCGGTTCCTTCTGAGAACCGAGGGAGAAAGTGTTCTTTGCCTCTTCCGGTTTCTTGTACCTCCAGGAATTCCTTGTGGTACGATCACTCTAATCTCTGCCTCCATTTTTGCGTGCCCAACTTCTTGGTGTATCTTTGCCTTGTCTTCCCTCAGAATGTATCTCTCTGTCTCTAAATGTTTCCTTTCTATAAGGACATCAATCCTTGGAGGAGGGACTAGTGATCTAACTTAAGCTGGATTATCTCTGTAAAGAACCTGTCTTCAAATAAGGCCACATTCTGGGGTGCTAGAGATAAGGGCATCTTATCTTTGGGGGAATGTACACAATTCAACCCAAGACACCGTCAAAAATGTGTTCCCTGTCAGTTAAGCTGCAAAACTACCACAATGTGCCATACAAAGGCACATAGATGGCTGAGGGGAGTCTTTCTGCATCTCCATGGTGTTTAAGCAAATAAGCAGGAAAAAAGCTTAAAAGTCATTGAGCCAGGTGTCATGGTCCATCTCTTTAGTCCAAGCAGGCAGGAGGCAGATGCACATTCCTGTGAATTCTAGGCCAGTTAGGGCAACCAAGTGAGGCCCTTTTCAGAAACCAAAAGTATTCTTATTGCTGTTCTTGTTACTACTCTCAACATCCTCCTTGTTCAACTTTTTGTCATTTACTCTTCGTTCGTTCGTTCGTTCATTCGTTCGTTCGTTCATTCATTCATTCATTCATTCATTCATTTGTCATAAACTTGTTAAATATGGTAGCCCTCACTCTAAAGGTAATCAATAAAATAGTCACAAAATCCTATCTTCGCTGCTCTGGTTTCCACATGAATTAATTGTGTCATCGAAAGACCTATGTGTTGGGAGTGTAGTGCCTAATGTGGGGTGATCAGTCAGGATGCGGTGAGACATTTTAAGAGGCAGGGCATAGGCACAGGCTGCTAAGTACCTTGAAGCATCGTGGTTGTTACAGCCGCACTCTCTTCGTTTCTTGTCTCATCCTGTGATTGTTCCTTCTCACATACATGCCCATCATTGTGCTGTTAGCCCACGAGCTCTATAGTAGAGCCAAATGATGCCAGCACCTTGTCCTTAAATATGCATAACTATGAACAAAAAGGGTGTGGTATCAGTGACTTAATTAGAGTTATGGACACTAGGTAGATAGACTCATGGAGTTTACATTGTAGTTGCAGGAGACACATAAGTTAAATACACAATCATATTAGATTAAAATCAATAAGTAAGAAAGGCAAAGCCAAGAGAAATAATGATGCATTTTTGGTTAGGGCAAAAGCACCCCACAGGCTGTATAGATGGTATTGACTATTTAGGTGTAAGGACACTAAGACGGTAATGGGGAAACACATTCTAGGCAGAAGGAGCAGTAATTACAAGGGTGGTGGCATCACAGCATGGCCAGAGCCTCTGACAATAACAAGGAGATGAATAATGCTAGACTGGGAGGACAAGAGAGGGAAAGGTCTGGAGGAGATGAAGTTGAGAACAGGCAGCAGGAGAGGCTCATGAGAGCAATGGCATTAAAGGATGCTAAAGGGATGCTGGCCTTGAAGAGGCTCTTGAGAGCATTGGCAGTGAAGGATGCTGAGGATGCTGGCCTTGAAGAGGCTCTTGAGAGCATTGGCACTGAGGGATGCTGAGGATGCTGGCCTTGAAGAGGCTCATGAGAGCATTGGCATTAAAGGATGCTGAAGGGATGCTGGTCTTGAAGAGGCTCATGAGAGCATTGGCATTGAGGGATGCTGAAGGGAGGTTGGCCTTTTACTTAGATAAATCTGATCTCCCATGAAGGCCTTAAAATGGGGAGTAATTCAATCTGACTCACTCCAATACATGCATGACCACAGGATAGGAGCAGGGCAGCCATTCTGGGACCATAATGGTGTCCTAAGTAAGATGTGATGAGGGCCTGAACCAGGGGACAAGTGGAGTGGGTGAAAGGGCTTTTGTTCTAGAATCTAGGCCTGTCAGTTATCTATAGGTAATTCTTCCTAGCGGACTGAGTATGATTTGTGGGGGAAAATATTAATTCTAAGATTTATTTTGAGTTTGAGCAAGTGGAGAGATAGTTATCAACTTGGATATGAAAAACTGGGATTCAGACCTTACTATGGAACAAGGGTGAGGCTCATGAGCCTTCCCCAACCCCATGAAATATCATGTGGCATATGTCAGGCCTCCAAAGTCTTGCATTTGTCAGGCCCACCAAGGACTATCCTCCCCTTTCCCAGTAAAAACCAGGGCCTTTCCCTCCCTCTTCCCACTCTCTCCTGCTTCTCCCTTTCCACTGACATGTCCCTCTTCCCTGAAATTTATCTCAGCTTGCCTTATCCAATCTGAAGCCAAAATCAGCTCTGAAGCCAAATCATGTTTTCATTCTACGGACTCTCAGCCAGACACTGCAGAAGCTGAGGTTTGGTGGGAGCCTTCTGAGACGCCTGTCTCAGCCTCCTTCATACACACAGTACTCCTCTGACGTCAACTCTAGACTCTTTCCAGACATCTGCCATCTTGCTATTGCTCTCCTGTCTGCAACAGGGACGACTATTGAACAGTTTTGGCTATTCCCTTCCTTGGTAAAGACCTAGGCTGTCTTTACTAAGAACCTGCTTTATATTCAAAAACTCCTCCTGGAGGTGGGTGAGCAGTTCAGGCTACCTTCTTTCATCTACAGAGCTGTGTTCTCTGGGTGTGTCTTCAGACCTAGTTCAAGTCTCCTCCAGCCCTCTCACCTCTCCCAGACTGGTAAAAGAACAGGAAGGGGGAGGGGAGGAGGAAAGGCCGGGTGGGAACTGTCAGTGCTGAGCCCTTGACTTTGATCTAATGGACGGTTGGCCCCTTTTTCTTGTCTGGCTCTCAGCCATACCCTCCTGGGTTCAGTTAATTATTAGTGTCTTTCTAAGAAGACTGGATTGTGCCATAAACCCAGTACAACTAAACAAGCTTATCTGAGCAAGAGGTATATTCTAGGACCAGGTAGTTCTCAGCCAAAAGTATGGTTCACCTAACCCTTACCCCTACCCCAGCCTCCCTTGCCATATGAACACATGCTGTGATGATCTATTATAATCACTGGAGAGACAAGAAAGGACAAACAGGTACTATCTGATAGGGAAAGTCCGGTGTTTGTTTAATTTGAGCATAATTCGGTAACCATTCTGGGATTAGCTGAGTGGTCAGCTCTTGTGATTGGCTGATACTTATTTACTTAGCTATAATAGTGTACTCTTTGGACCTGCTTGGACGGCTTGTACCCCAATTTAGATTGTAGTTCATTAGCTACGGGATTCCCTTAAGGCCAATATGTTGTTCAGATTACAGGGGCTGGTGTGAGCTGAGTCATCCAACAGTGGCATGCGCTTTGCTCTAAAGTTCATTTTGGCTTGAGTTTTCATGACCAGAGAATAAATGCCATCTTCCCAGGGTATTCTGGGATTTCTGTGCTGCGCTGTACTAGTGTCAACGTAACATCAGATCCTTGCTCGCTGACCTTGGTTGGTTCCTGAAGACATTATCCGAAGGGCTCCGAAGTCAGATCAGCTTGAGATATCTAGTCCACAGGGTTGGATATCTGGTATGCCCCAAGGGCCATTATGGCCAAAGGTTCCTATGGGAGAGTCGCAGAGGAGCTCTGGGGATCCCATGTGAATCTCATTTAAGACCTGATCTTGCGCTAATGGCCTAATTAACCACAGAATCAATACTTATTTACATCCTGCTGCCTGAATAGCATATACTTTTGAACTTCCAACCAACCGAGGATGTGTGTTCATATTTGTGTGCATGTGTGTGTGTGTATACACACTATATATGCTTGCATCTGTGTGTGTTCGTTTTATTTAAGGAGAAAAAGGAAAGATTGGTGAAGTGTTATTGAGAAAGCAGAAGAAAACTTGTAATACTGACCCTCTAACCCAGAGGTTCTCAACCATGCTAACACTGAGACCCTTTCATACAGTTCCTCATGTTGTGGTGACCCCAACTATAAAAATGTTTTTGTTGCTACATCATAACTGTAATTTTGCTACTGTTATGAATCATAATGTAAATCTCTGTGTTTTCTAATGGCTAACAACCCCACCCCCCACAAACAGATCATTACCCATGTCTTGAGAACCACTGATCTATAACATACACATACCTTATATCTAGAACTTTATCCATAGATGTTTTTGCCAAATGAAATAAAACCTTACATTTACACAAAAACTAGAATACAAATATTGGAACGTTTTATTATCATTGTTCCAACACTCCCCTGTTTCCCTTCAGAAAAGAACATGTCTCCCAGGGTATCAACTGAACACAACATACCAAGTTAACAAAAGACTAGCCACAGACCCTCATGTTAAGGCTGGATGAGGGAACTGGTTAAGAGGACAGGAGTCCCAAGGGCAGGCAAAAGAGTCACAGACACCTTGACTCCCACTGTTAAGAGTCCCACAAGAACACCAAGCTACACAACCATAACATATATACAGAGGACCTAGCATAGACCCATGTAGATTCCCTGATTGTCACTTCAGTCTCTGTGAACCTCTCTGAGCCATGTTTTGTTGATTATGTGGGCCATGTTCTCCTGGTGTCCTCCACCCATCCTGTTCCAGCAATCTCCACTCCCCTTCTTCTGCAGGAATCCCAGGGCTCTACCTACTATCTGGCTGTGGGTCTCTGCATCTGCTTCCGTCAGCTGCAGCAGGAAGCCTCTCTGATGACAACTGAGTAAGGCTCTCATCTAGGAGTATAGCAGAATCATTTCATTGACCCCCCCCCCACCCTTGCTGTTGTATTTGGTTCTATATTAGGTCTCTGAGCTATCCAGTTTCTAGTTCCTGGCCATCCAGGTTGTGTCAGCCATGGTGTAGGTCTCAAGTTAGACCAGACATTGGTTGTCCATTCCCACAAGTTCTGCACCACCATTACCCCAGCACATGCTGCAGGCAGGACAAATTGTAGGTGGAAAGTTTTGTGGCTGGGTTAGAATCCCATTTCCACTCTGCTTACAGAAGATGGCCAGATCAGACTCTGTGTACCCCATTGCTAGGAGTCCTCACCACCATGACCTTCATAGATCCCAAGGAGTTTCCACTGCATTAGGTTTGCTCAACACAGCCCAAATATCTCCCAATTCCAGTCATCTCTCTACCCCTCCTCATACATGATCGGACCCTCCTGTTTCCATCCCCACCAACCCTTACCCAGTCTATCTGAAAATATAGCCTATTTCCCCTTCCTAAGGAGATCCATGGGTCCCCCTTAAAGCCTTCTTTGTTACTTAGCCTCTCTTAGTCTGTAGATTGTAGCATGAGCAACCTTTGCTTTACAGCTAGTATTCACATATAAGTGAGTACATACGGTGTTTGTCTTTCTGGATCTGGGCTACTTCACTCAGGATTTTTTCCCCTAGTTCCCTCCATTTGCTGGCAAATTTTATGATGGCATTAAAAAAAAACCCAGCTGAGTAATACTCCATTGTGGAAATGTACCACACTTTCAACATCACTCTTAATTAGCATGTTCATTTCCTTCTACAAGGAGATCACAAACAGCTCTGAGATATATTCCATTCTATGGAGAAAAGGATGTCATTTGATGACATAGATCCTTTGGATCTATGAGGGTCATGGTGGTGAGGACTCCTAGTAATGGGGCACACAGAGTCTGATCTGGCCATCTTCTGTAAGCAGAGTAGAAATGGGACCCCAACCCAGCCACAAATTTTCCACCTACAATTTGTCCTGCCTGCAGAATGTGCTAGGTTAATGGTGTTGCAGAACTTGTGGGAATGGCCAACCAATGCCTGGTCTAACTTGAGACCTACACCATCATTTTGTCCCAATCATTTTGTGCTTGGCTACTGAGAGGACGGCAAGCCTCCCTATTCTGCTCTAAGTGAGTAAATGTGGCATTAGATGTAAGAAGAATGTGTTAGTTGACTTTCAGTTACTGTAACCAAAAATACCTAAGATAGCTAACTTGTAAAGAGCAAAGGTTCCTTTTGGTTGATAGTATTGGAGGTCAGTGGTCTGCTGGCCCTATTGTCCTTGAGTCATGACTGCTGAAGGATACAGTGGAGAACAACCATTTACCTCACTGCTAGGAAACAAACCAGGAAGAAGAAGGACCAAGGTCTACTATTCGATGCTTCCACCAACTCAAAGACCTCTCACTAAGTCCCATTTCCAAAAGATTTCCCCAGATCACAGCAGTGTAATCTTGGATAATAAGTCTTTAATATATGAGCTTCTAGAAAACCTTCAATGCTAAACAATGAAAATGAGTTATTAACAGAAGAGACATGCCCCGAGCTCTTGAAAGACGTGAGGAATCAAGCAGGCCATATATACTCAGCCGAGAAAGTCTCAACGCCAAAGCAAAAGAAGAAGAAACAGTAGACTCATACTGAAGAAGAATGATTCTCCACAATTCCTTCAGAGTGCGTGCCAAGGACAGGATTCCACTGAATTCTTCTCTTTCCCTGGGACTATAGAGTTACTTTTCTTAGTGTTGGGATTGAATACCCAGCAAGAACTTGTGCTAAGCAGCTTGACAGCACATCTGAAAGCACTAGAACAAAACGAAGCAGATCACCCAAGAGGAGAGGATGGCAGGAAACAATCAAACCAAATAGAAACAAAAAGAACGACACAAAAAAAATCAACAAAATCAGAAGCTGTTCTTTGAGAAAACCAACAAAATAGATAAACCCTTGGCCAGACTAACCAGAGGGCACAGAGACAGTAGCCAAATTAATAAAATCAGAAATGAGAAGGGAGAGATAATAATGAAATATATCTTAAAACAACTATTCTGTTTGTTGAATATCAACAGTTGAAAATATTAAAATCATGTTCTATAAACAAACAAACAAAAGAACCAAGTCTTTCTACCTAAAGGTGCCGACACCATTGTGTTTGTTTCCTTCTCTACCCAAAGTTGTCCATCAGAATACAAGCGCTATCATACAAGAACCTGAAACGTGTTCTCAGCATGGGTGCTTCTCTAGGGTACTGATTTAATAAATATTTTATGAGAGAAGAAGAAGAAGAAGAAGAAGAAGAAGAAGAAGAAGAAGAAGAAGAAGAAGAAGAAGAAGAAGAAGAAGAAGAAGGAGAAAAGAAGAAGAAGAAGAAGAAGAAGAAGAAGAAGAAGAAGAAGAAGAAGAAGAAGAAGAAGAAGAAGAAGAAGAAGGAGAAAAGAAGAAGAAGAAGAAGAAGAAGAGGAAGAAGAGCTAAGGAAGGTATAGTCTGGGCTCACAGTTCAAGAGAGGAGTCCACTGTGACAAGGAAATCATAGTGGCAGGAGGGTGGGCAGCTGGTAACATAGTATCTGCAGTCAGGAGAGAGAGGGAAATAAACGAGGCTGCTCAGACTTCTGTGGGAATACCTCCACACACATAGTGTGTGTCCTGGGTCATTCCACATCCAGTCAGGCTGACAGTGAAGTTTCACAGGGGTGCGTAATTGAGCGTTATATAGGAAACAGTGTGTTCAGGTGGGATGGCAACATTGAGTCCTGCGACCTGACTCTGCCATTACCTTGCCCCTCCTTACTCCACACTGGGCACAGGGCCTCATCCTCTTTCTCCTACCTACTAAGACTATGTGGCAACTGTCTCGATAACTGTATTGCCCATTTCACTCAGTCCCTACTCAACTCTTTGAGAGGATGACTTGTGTTACACTTAAAAAAAAAAAAAATCTTCGCTTTTCATGACTTAGGGAAGCGCTAAGCCCAGCCATTGAAAAACTGTCTCTGAGAACCAAAACTTCCCTTTGCCTCTGTTCCCTGATGCGCTATTGCCTAATGTGGGTAAGGACAACGGCTCTTTCCAAAGATCGAGAGCAAATGGGACCCTTATACCACTTTATTCTCCCTTTCATACAAAGGTCCAAGGGTGGAAAGCCTCCAGCTTTGCAGAGCTCCCATCAGAGAAATATGTAATGGAAAAGAGCACTGGTTTAAAGGTCAACACAGAACCCTGCCTGGCCAGCAGCCTTCACCTTTGTCCCCTTTCCACTCCCCCTTAACACCCGAAATCTGCAGGCTCAACACAGTCTGGCCTCTGGGAGTCTGGCAAATCTAACCAGATGCTTCTGGTATCTTTTCTGGCCTTTGCTCTATTCTGCACCCCTCATGTATACACAGAGAGCCCACCTTCGGCAGGACCATGGCATTTCAGCTCCATTTCTTAAGTGTGAACACTCATGTTTATCATTGCCAACTACATAGGTCCTGGTGACTCAGAGTTTCTCACCTTGTAGTGTAAGCCACCCTCCCGGGGACAGGAGATCTGTTCCTGATAATGGGGCTTACTACCTGGGGCCAGGTACCAAATGCTGACTGCCCAGTTTCTCCTCTTATATCCAGTGCTACCACTTCCTTCTGCAACCACAGTCACAGAGTCTTTACTCTGTTTCCTATATGGTATCTTTATTGGCAAAATCCTCACTAAGTACTTGTTCCATTCAGGTAGGCTTGCTTGATCCCTGTGATCTAACCCATCTGATTAAAAAAAGAAATCTAGGATGGGAGAAATGGTTCTGGTCCTGACTCTTCTACCATGACCTCCCTAAACCACTGCACTGTAACCTCAGGATGGGTGTGCATTTTAAAGGTGTTAAGGGAGGGCTGAAGATGGATGCATCTATACCTCCATGATTGCACCTACAATATGAGGATTCTGCAAACACCACATTTTCACCAACAATAAGGCAGAAAGTCTTTTTTATCAACACACAAATGATATGCCTTTGCCTCACCTATGATTACAGTGTTCCCCAAAACCAAAACAATGGATGGCCACAGACTTTCATTCAAGAAGGCCCCAGGAACCCAAGAGAAAGGACTGTGGAATGAGTACTCACAACTTTCTGCCCATAAGGCTACTATTTCTTGGGACTAATTTTCAATATGGCGCCCCAGGCCATCAGAATCAAAGGATCATGAGACACAACTTACAACTGTCGGTTGCCCAGGGCAAACTCCACTGTGTAACTATTGCCCAATGACATACTACTAGTGACTCTTGTGAAATCAGATGCACCCCAAGAACAGCTCGGAAGGTGCCTTCAAAGGTCTAGATGCTTGCTGGGACCTGTTTTCTATTCCCTCCTTCTCTACAGGATGGGTGTTCATGAAGCATGTCTCTTTGAGTAGGGTTTCTGTTACTGTGAGGAGATGATGACCATGGCAACTCTTATAAAGGAAAACACTTCATTGGAGCTGGCTTACAGTTCGGAAGTTTAGTCCCATATCATCACAGTGGGAAGCATGGCAGGACACAGGCAGACACAGTGCTGGAGAGGAACTGTGTGTTCTACATCCAGATCTGCAAGCAGCAGGAAGAGACAGTGAGCCACTAGAGCTTCTGAGACCTCAGAGCCCACTCCCCAGTGACAAACACCTTCTCCAACAATGTCACACCTACTCCAACAAGGACATTCCTCCCATAGTTCCTATGAGCTTATGGGGCTATTTCCATTTAAACTACCACACCCTCCATATTTGTACAGACACACACTGAGTTCTGGAGGACAAGGACCAGCCCCAAGCAAAATCTCCTTCAGTTTGGCAAACTGTACTGTCGGCATATTTTGGTGTAAAAAGATGGGACTCTTTATGGATACACCTGAATTGCCTATTCTGGGTCTTATATACACCAGCTGGCCACATTCACAATTCTCCTGCCTCAGTCTCTCAGGTGCTGTGACTTAAAGCATTTGTAACCACTCTTCCTCCTCCTTTTCCTCTTCTTCCTCCTCTTCTTCCTTTTCTTTTTTCTCTTCCTTCTTCTTTTTTCCCTCTTCTCCTTCACCTTCCTTTTTTTAATGCTTTTTTAAGACAGTGTTTGTCTGTGTAGCCCTGACTACACTGGAACTCACTCTATAGACCAGGATGGCCTCGAACTCAGACATCTGCCTTTGCCTCTGCCTCTCTGCCTCTCTGCCTCTCTGCCTGTCTGCCTCTCTGCCTCTCTGCCTCTCTGCCTCTCTGCCTCTCTGCCTCTCTGCCTCTCTGCCTCTCTGCCTCTCTGCCTCTCTGCCTTTCTGCCAGTGCCTCTGCCTCTGCCTCCCGAGTGCTGAAATTAGAGGTGTGTACCACCACTGCCTGGGTTTCAGAATAAATTCTTTTTCTTCAACATGACATTTTTATTGATTCTCTGGGAATTTCACATCATGCACCTCACTCGCATTCACTTCCCAGTCTTTCCATGTCAGCCACGTCACCCTTGTGACCTCCACTCCCCATCCTTAAATATAACTGAGTACTTCCCCTGCCTCATCCCCACCAGAAGCCATCAGCTGTGGAAAGCTAATAGTTCAGCATCCCTATCACAAGGTTTTATTTGTTTTGGTTTTGGTTTTTTGGGTTTTGTTTTGTTTGTTTGTTTGTTTGTTTTTGTTTTGTTTTGTTTTTCGAGACAGGGTTTCTCTGTGTAGTCCTGGCTGTCCTGGAACTCACTCTGTAGACCAGGCTGGCCTCGAACTCAGAACTCTGCCTGCCTCTGTCTCCCAAATGCTGGGAATAAAGGTGTGTGCTACCACTGCCCGGTGACTTCCTGTCTAGGCTGTTACATTTTTGAGGAAAGGCTGGGGAGGATAGGGCCTGTCATAGAAACTTTCAATGTCCCTCCCTCTCAATGTGCATCTGTGGTCAACTGTATCACGGCAAAAGCAGCTTCCTTGCTCTTCACAGTCAGCAGGAGTGTGGATCATGGGCCTTCGCAGGCTTTCTAGAGACAGCACAGACTACAAACGTGGCCTCTGGGTGCGGTAGGACTACAGATGTAGACAAGGCCCTTGAAGGCATCCTGAACTATGGATATCCACATGGTCTCAGAGGACAACACAGTCCACTCGGATCAGTAAGCCCCACGGATAGCAACATGGCTTCAGGCGCAGCACAGACTGCAACATCCACATGGCCTTCAGTGATAACACAGGCCACAGACATCAGCAGGGTACCCATCCCCCACGCCCAGAGGGACAGGTAGGTACAGGCTTGGCTGGCTTCTTCTGCTGTTCCTGCCCCCAACAGGATGGGATGTAGAATAAATTTTTCTGACTTCCCTCCTTATACATAGAATTTGTGTATTTCAGTTTACAGACTTTAGAGGACATAATTTTCTGTCCATAAAAACCGACAGAGTTAGGGCTAGAGATGTGATGCTCTTGGTAAAGTGCTTACTGTGCTTGGATGAGGACTTGGATCCAGGTCTCCAGCACCCACATAAAATGGCCTGTGCCTGTGATTCCAGCATTGGTGGAGGCAGGGACTAGAGGATCCCTGAAGCTCACTGGCCAGTGAGTCTAGCCGAGCCATTCAATGTATTCCAGATTTGATGAGAGGCCCTATCTCAAAAATTAAGACAGGTATAGTGAAGAAGACACTCTTATTTGAATGAGAAATGTCTTCCTTTGGGTACTGAAGAAGTATTCCTACGTGGTGGCACCATTTGAGGAAGATCAGGAGGCGCAGCCTTGTTGGAGGAAGTTTGCCACGTCACAGAGTCTATATAGCTGCACCTCATTTCCAGTTTATTCTCTTCTGCTTCGTGCTTTGGCTGAGATGTGATCCTGTAGCTCCTTGCTCCTGCCACCATGCTGTCAGCTTGCTGCCATGGCAACCCACCATGATGGAGTCTTATCCCTCTGAAAGTATAAGTCAAAATCAACTATTTCTTCCATGATCGTTTTTTTGGCCATGGCATTTTATCCTGGCAATAGAAAACATTGACCTCTGGCCTCTCACACATATGCACACATACACGAATTTGTACACCTACCTTACCACACACAAACACATATAAAACCAAGCAAGTAGGTTGTCTCATATCTGTGTATGTCAGGCGCTTTGACTGGCATTTCATATTCAGTCTTTGTTTTCTGGGTTTGAAAAGCTAAGTTTACCTTTAAAAAAAAATCAACAAATTCAAAGTCCTGCATATGTCCCCCTCAGGGAGGGCGGTTGTGGTGCTAAATGGGAAAGGGTCTGGGGATGGAGAGAGCGGGCTTCCCTGCTAGCGTTCTTGGTAGGTCCTGGTGTGTATCTTGCAATAGTGCCACATTCATCAAGAGGAACCCATTCCTGTCAAGCACGCTAGTTGTAAGACACATATGGAGTGAGTATTACTCTTATTGTTCAAATGAGAAAGTTAGGGTCTGACAAGGTTAGATCGTCTCCTAGATCCCAGGATTTGTTTAGATGGAAACAGAACGCAGTCTTTGGTATGTTCTGCGGCCCATTTGGAGACTGTGGCTTTGGTGGTTCTGCTTTGATGTGGCTGTGCCCTACTCTGCTCCCCATCTCCAGGGGAAACATTTGCATGTATTGAATACTAGTGCATATGACCAGCAACCAATCCCAACTTAAGTGTGGCCTCACCTGTGTGATTCCCAGGAAAATGGGTGGGAGATCACAGCCACGGACTGCGCAGGAGGGAGACAAGCCCTCATTCTCCACCAGGTCAGAGCATGTCACCCAGAGAAGAGGCTATCAGACCTGATGCTCTAAAGTGGAACTGGGAGTCCATTGTACGCCTGTACATTCCAGGGTGAGACAGTTTCCATGCCCACCACCTGCTATTGAGGTACAGGAGCAAACCAGTGAGGCCCCACACCAACCCTCTTGTTCCTCATCTGCATAAAGGGGACACAAGAAAACTCACACATGCATCATTTTAAGGAAGACTGCCTACAGCACACACTGTAAACAATGCACTTCCAGCAAAACTCACAGATAGTATTTTTAGGGCACTGATCGTGGATTATAAAAATAGCAGATGGTTTCCAAACCCCCATGAACTGATCACAATCTGGAAGGGATGTACGTTATCATTCCTGAAGAGCTGTCTCCTTCGAAATTCCCTTAACCACCAATCTTCCTGTGCATCCCATCACCGGACAAGGATGAGATGGGCTCTTGACAGCATGCATAAATTTCAAAGTAGCTTTTTTGTTGTAGTTAGTGGTGCTTTAAAAACGTCTTTGTACTGTCTTTAAAATTTTTTATGTATATCTACCATCTATCTGTCTACCTATCTCTTTCTTTCTCTCTCTCTTTCTCTTTCTTTCTTTCTTTCTTTCTTTCTTTCTTTCTTTCTTTCTTTCTTTCTTTCCTTCCTTCCTTCCTTCCCTCCATCCCTCCTTCCCTCCCTCCCTCCCTCCTTCCCTCCCTCCCTCCTTTCTTTCCCTCCCTCCCTTCCTCCCTCCCTTCTTTCTTTCCCTCCCTCCCTCCCTCCCTTCTTTCTTTCTTTCTTTCTTTCTTTCTTTCTTTCTTTCTTTCTTTCTTTCCTTCCTTCCTTCCTTCCTTCCTTCCTTCCTTCCTTCCTTCCTTCCCTACCTCCCTCCTTCCCTCCCTCCCTCCCTCCCTTCTTTCTTTCTTTCTTTCTTTCTTTCTTTCTTTCTTTCTTTCTTTCCTTCTTTCCTTCCTTCTTCCTATCTATTGTCTGTCTGTCTATCTATCCATCTATCTATCTGTCTGTCTGTCTATCTATCTATCTATCCATCCAGTGTGTGTTGGAGGAGGGGAGCTGCTTCTTTCCTTCCACCATGTGGGTCAGGTCATCAGGCTCTGTGGCAGATGCCTTTACCCACTGGGCCATCTTGCCCACTCTGAACTGTCCCTTTCTAAAAGGTTTATTTGTTTTAAGCATATGAATGCTTTGTCTGCACATAGGTATATATGCGTGTACTGTGGGGGAGGGGAACAATGGAGGTCAGAAGGCCGCACTGGATCTGCTCAGAGTCGAGCTTCTGGTGACTATGAATCACCCTGTGGGGGCTGGGAACCCACCTAAGATCTCAGCAAGAACAGCTAGCGCTCTTAACCCTGTGAGCATCTTCCCCGCCCCTGGGCTGTCCTGTTTGAGCTTGCAGTTTTTCTGCTAAGTTAACTGCCCCGTAGATGGAAAATGAGCCTTCCTTTCTGACGCTTCTCAGTCATTACATAGACATGCATAGGACGGTTCCAAAATTACTAATTTATAAAAGCTTAGCCGATTCTGTCACAGGATTAGAAAGATGCTAAATTATTAAGAGTAATCATTTTTCAAACATCTCTGTACAAAAACTGCTCATGAAAATCTCTGCCCTGGCTTAGGACACTCTTTATTCCCAAGGCCTGAAGTGGATTGCCACCACATGGTGGGTACAGCCACAAGATGAGGGACTAAGTGTGGAACAAGTGTCACCCACTCTGAAACAAGTCATCCAATTTGGAAGACGTTCCACTATTCTAAATGATGTTCTTTCAGGTGCACTACCTTAGCGTTTTAAAGAGCATCCTTTAAAAGAATCATAATTTAAATGAGAATGAAATATCAACCTATCACTCAAATGTTCTCCAAGGCTTTAGAATGAAATCAGGAGGCACCGACAGGCTGAGGCTGCCAAGTGAGGAATAGTTTCTGAAAGATGAACATTTCGTGTTGAATATGTTGAATAAAAATACATTTTGAATATGCTTGAATAGAAAGCAATCTGGGATGCGTTGAATAGAAGATGCATTCTAATTACTATAATGCACCAATTCAAGGATACCGCTGGAAATGGCTCAATTTCGGAATCAATAGTTCTGATTGCTGCACGTTTGAAAGGATCTCAGAGTCTTTCTGCCTTGAAAGCTTGGCTACAGTCATCCTTTGAGGTTTATTCTAAGAAGCCAGGGGTGGGGAACAGAGGCACTCTGCAAGGGTAAAGATTTTTTTTGTGTGTGAAATTCCTGGGGGATCTGGGATTTAATCCTACTATGTTGAGCTTGATGCATAGATTCTATGGTATTGTCAATAGCTAAAAGTAACTGACAATATTTGCCTAAAAGAAAGGAGCCTGGTATGAAAGTTCCATAGTTGTTTGCCAAGGGCTACATCAGATCCTTTCCCGGGTATGTTTGGATAAGGGGATAGTGGGGTTGCTTAGTGGAAGACAAAGCATATTTTTGTTCTGAATGAGCACTTAGAATATCTGACTTTAAAACAGAGACAGAATTCCTTCTCTGCTTGAATTAGCACACCGACCAGTAAATCAACAAATATTTATTGAGATCCTGCAATGGAACCTTGGACTTCCTTGTTTGATAACTCTTGGCAGGTTTTCTAGTGTCCTGGTAAAGAAAATATTTCTTCTACCAAATCACGTTAAAAATGTGTTTATTTTTCCATCTCATATTTATACTTACTAAAGGAGTTTTCCTGTGATCTTTCTTCCTCCCATGGAAGTGCACTATCCATTTTGTGCTCTACATTTAGTTAAAACAAATCAAAACATAGATTTTGATCACATTATCACCTTAGCCCTTGAGTGGGGGCAAGCATACAGATGTACAGTTGAATGCTATTTAACTGCTGGTCCACAGTGTGCCCTTGGGAACTGCAGTTGAAGGACACAGTAGAGGTGGTAGAGCTGGATCAGGAAACATTGAGCCTCTTCCTAACCTATTTCCCTGTCCTATATTTATTTTCATGGCATCCCAGGATTGCAGTGGCAAATATCTCTCAGTGAAATTCTAAGAGTATTTCAGACACATCCATTGTAAATTTTCCTTAGATTGCTACTCACTAAGACTACATTAGATCTCAACTTCTTTAACAGCAAAACTTACCAATTGCAAGAAGGATATCACATACTTTCCCTCATATGCAGTATCTAGATGTGTACCATAGACATGAAAGCAGGTGTAAGGTTATGGGGACAATTGGGTTAAGGAGGGGGGACAAGAGAAGGTAAGAGGAGGTGGACATGAACAAAGTACTATGATACACATGTATGAAATGCCATTATGAACCTACTATTTTATATGCTAACTTAAAAACATTCATTATTAAAACCTGATGAGAGGGGCTGGAGAAATGGCTCAACAGTTAAGAGCACTGATTGTTCTTCCAGCACTGGGTTCAATTCCCAGCAACCACATGGTGGCTCACAACCATGTACAATGAGATCTGATGCCCTCTTCTGGTGTGTCTGAAGACAACGACAGTGTACTTACATAAATAAAATAAATAAATCTTAAAAAAAAAAAAGAAACTGAGGAGAGCTGGAGATGTAGCTCAGTGGACAAGTGCTTGCTAGTGTGGGCAAAACCTTGAGTTTGATCCTAGCACTGCAAAAATAATTTTTCAATGACTCCCATATTGAGGGAGTTCCACAGATACGACCAAGTAGATATTTGGAAAAAATTGTACATCTACCAAATATACAGGTATTTTCTTGTCCTTATTCTCTGAATAATAGTATGCAATGATTGTTTACAATAGCATGTAATGCACTATGAGATTGTATGTGTGTTATATTAGATATAATATATTATTTATATTATACATAATCTTGAGGTTATGTGGCATGTCCAGAAGGATGCTCCCAGATCATACACAGGTACTACACTATTTTATATGAAGGACATAGCATCTTAGAGAAGCCTGGAAAATAACCTTCATGAAAGCAAGAACAGTAATAATAAAAGCAGACCCAGATTCATCCTATTTGAGAAGTATTCCATGACTCCTTCTTTACCAAAGGCTTGCTTATGCATGTCTCTATGCTGGAAATCCGTCTGGGGGAAGATGCTTTTGAAATGGATATGTCCATGGGGAAGTTGCATCTAATCAAAGCAGAGAAGACTGTGGGAGCTAAAGGAACCTTGAGTGAATGTGTAGAGAGTGGATAAAGTCCTGAGTGAATGTGTATTGTTGACATGGGGACAGTGAAGTCAAGAACCCTAATTCTTCAGACCCATGGGAGAGGTAAGACACTTCCACTTTGAGTGTTTACAAATGACTGATCAGTGTGAGGAAAAAAAAAACACCCCAAACCCAAAACTAGGAACTGGTACTTCCTCTTCCTGGGTATTTACAGACTGCTGGTCTACAGAGATCTGCAGAGACCTACAGAAAGTGATGAACATTTCTGCCATCCCCACCCCTACCCTTGTGCTGTACATAGTGAACACACTGGGGTTCTGAGTCTTTAAATTGTTGGTGCCATTGTATCAGACTAAACACAGCCCACCTAATCACGGCTTTTCTGTCTCTGTGTCTGTGTGTCTTTCTTCATCCCCTCATCCCTTTGGTCAGGTTTCCAGACCCAAGCCTTACAAGTCTTGGCTGAACAGCCAAAAAATATAGAAACAATAGCAGCCAATATGTGTTATAATAAGCTCTCGCCCTAATGTGTATTAGTCAACGTGAGTTCACTCTAAAATACACAAAGTCCAAACTGTGTATGTTGGCTCCTGAAGGATGGGTAGTCCCTGCCAGGCAGGTGGCGAGTCGGGTCCCAGGTTGTCAACCATTTAGCTTCCATCCCCACCAGTCAGTTTCCTAGGCTACTGTGATTTTCCCAGAGTAAGCTGCTGCCTCTGTTGCAACAGTGGAAAATTTCACATGGTTCTCTCAGCTAGAACTTAGTCATATCAGCCATACCTAACTTCAAAGGAGGAGGCGGTGTTCTGGATGCAAAGGGGACAGGGATGTCAGCGCAGCAGTAGGAAGAGCATGCTGTTTGATCCCCGGAGGCATAGACACAAACAAAACATCAAAGAGTGACAGGATATTGAAAATAAACCAATCTGGTGCTCCTCAGTAAAAAGAAAACTGCTAAGGCTGGAGAGATGGCTCAGCAGTTAAGAGCACTGTCTGCTCTTCCAGAGGACCAGGGTTCTAGTCTCAGCACCCACATACCTGCTCACTACAATCTGTAACTTCAGTTCTAGGGCATCTGACCCCCTATCATGGCCTTCACCTACACCAAGGCATGCATGTGATGCACAGACTATGCACAGGAGGAACCCCCATGCATATAAAATTATAAGAAATGTTTTAAGAGAAAACCTTGAGTGCTCTAACATTCTTTTCTAGTGGCTCGGGCCCCTAGGGACCTCTCCTGAAGATCATTCTTGGTAAAAGGAAAGATCTGCGTAAAGGCTAAGGGACAGCGAACCTGAGTGCACAGTTGCTCCTGAAATGAGAGGTTCGTGTAGAAAAGTGAGGTGAGGGTTGGAAATATCATTAGCCTTGGGTTGTGGGGTAGTATTGAGTACCAGACCGAAGAGCCTTACCAACACTTTAGGTCAAGACCAAAGACTCTCCCTTTAGAGTTAAAATTGAGCAAAATCTTTTCAATACCAGACCTGCCTTTGTTGTCCTCTGGACATTATTCTAATTTGTTCTGGTTTGGACTTTTTAAAAAGCAGCTCCAAAGGTTGTTGGTTGAGGCTTCATCCCCAGCTGTTGGCGCTATTGAGAGGTGATTGGACCACGAAGACCTAACTTCATTAATAGATTTCTTCCTTGATGGATCCATAGCTGAATGGACTATTAGTAGGTGAAGCCCGGTTGGAGGAAGTAGGCCCCAGGAAGTGCCTTTGAAAGGTACATTGGATCCCTGAAGGTAGACCCCTTCCTGTCTTGCTGTACTTCCATCTTTTCGAGGTAAGCAACTCTGAACCAATCTCCCAGGATGCTCTAAGTTACACAGGCCAGCACTGTTGACTTGAAAGTGCTGCAACTGTGAGCCAGAATCTTCTTCCCCTGCGTTAGTTGTCCACAGTAAGGAAAAGAATTCCCACTGCTCCTAGCGTTCACTTCAGACATTCCCAGATGTCTCTATCCACCATGGTCATCACAGGAGATGGTCTACATGTAGCAGTTGTTAGACTCTTTTTTGAAGCATAGTTTTATTTTATATTTGTGTGTGTACAAATGTGTGTGCATGTGCATGCATGAGTATGAGTGTGTATGTGTGTGTCTGTGTGTGTGTGTGTGTGTCATGGTACATGGGTTCGGGGATCAGAGTCAGGGCCTCAGTCTTGCGCAGTAGGTGCTTTTACGAGCTGAGCCATCTCACCTGCCCAGTTGTCCAACTCGTGGATTAACTTTCAGTAACCTGTTGGCAGCGCTTCCAAACAATTAGGAGCCCCAAGCAAGAGTTCAAAGAAGAGCTCTTTGCAAAGTCAGCCATGCAGTAACTCTTCACTCTAGGAAACTCCCAGCTGTGTTTTCCACACAGCCTTGGTAACTTGCAGCACCTTGTATGCTGTTTTCCCTTCCTGCCACCTTCTTCTGCTTTCCTTATGTCTTTCTTTTCTTTACAGACCTTTCAACAGGTATGGAGAGATGGCTCAGTGGCTAAGAGCACTTGTTGCTCATGTGAGGACCTGGATTTGGTTTCCAGTACCCACATGGTGTCCCATAGTCAGCCTTAACTCTAGTTTCAGAAAAGCCTATGCCTCCTTTTGACTTCCTCGGGCACCAAGCACAAAAAGTAGCACACATACACACATTGCAGGCCAAACACTCATACGCATAAAAGAAAAATAAATAAATCTTTCTAAAGAGAATTTGGTTTAAGAAAAGTACTTTTAAATTAAGAATTAAATAACTAAACTCAAAGAAAATTTTAGAAAAGAGGATAAAATTACTCACCACCTCATCTCTCAGAGGAATATATATAATTCATATATATAGGTATATATATATAATATATACACATATATATTATATATATAAATAAATTATATTACATGTGAGTTATATGTATATATATAAGTTATAGAGAGTGTATAAGTTATATAGATCATGTGTTTTATGGTCTGCTTTTCTGTGTTCAGCATATATTCTAAGAGTTTTGCTCATCTGACTGAGAGATCTTTAAGAACATAATTGTTAAGAGCATATATGAATGGGCTGTGATTTTTACCAAGAACCTCAGTGAGATTAACTTCTGTGTTGTTTCTAGGTTGAAGAGTAACAGGAGAGTCGAGCCAACTGCTCTATTAAGGGATGATCAAGGGTAGACTTTCTTTCAAATACCACACACCAGAGCCTGGAAAGGGTGTGTGTTTGATGTGGTCTGTATTTTGTTGCCCTACATAGGGATGTACTCTCTAATCAGGGATAGCTACCTCATCAGCCCATATTCCGTATACTGAATATATCCTAATTTGCTTATACGGTCCTATACAGTGTTTTCCTGATGTAGCTATTAATAGGTGCCTCCTAAGATCTGAGTGTCCCCACACAAAGTTTAGACGTTAGAACCTTAGTTCCTCCATGTGGCAGTGTTGGGTGTGTGTGTGTGTGTATGTGGCCCCACTAGAGGTGTTTGGGTGAAGATAAAATAAAATAGCAATCGTTTGTCCATCAGATTCGCAGCAACACTGTTCAGAGTTAGTTGTCTGAAGATGCTGTACTGGGGATGGAACCCTAAGGCTAGGCAAGCTCACTAGCAACCAAGTGACACCCGCAGCTCCTGATTCCCTCTCAAAAGAAGGGCTGAGTCTGGTGGCCCATGCTTTTAACACCAGCATTCAGATGGCAGAAGCAGGTGGAACTCTGATAATTCAAGGCTAGCGTAGTCTATAAACAAGTACCAGGACAGCCAGGGCACTTACACAGAGAAACTGTGTCTTGAAACAACCAACCAACCAAAAAAAGGAGGTAAAGGGGGAAGTAACCATTTTTTATCACGTTCTGTCGAAGCTTTTGCAATAAAACTTTTTTTTTAATTATCTTTTTTTTTTTTACAATCCAGTTGTTATCTCCCTCCCATTCTACCCTCTGACAAAACTTTTTTTAAAAAAAATCTTTCTTTTCTGTTTTTGAGACAAGTTCTTACTAAATAACCCCGGGCTGGCATGGAATTCACTGTGTAGAGTGTATAAGCACATACTCCGAGTCCTGCGTTCACCCCTTGAGTGCTGGGGTTATAGTGATCACATCACAGCCAGCTGTATCCCAATAAGGGTTTGCCTGGATCAAAGCTAACCCTGAGACACGATGCAATGAGGATACAAAGCCAGGGAGTAAAGACACCTGAACAGCTTTCTAACCAGAGTTCTGCCTTGCTAAGACAACACTGGCAGGAACCTAAGTCCGGTCCGAAGCTTAAATTCTGATGCAGAAAGAACGTAAGCCGATGAGCTTAAAGTTCCTGCAGATGCAGAGATTCAGCTCAAGATCCCCGAAAGCCTGACGTGACCCAGGCAAGGGAGGAAGAAGGTTAAATGATGCATACTTATGGAGGCTTAGCCTGTGGAGCCTGTGGCTGATGAGACTTGTCCCTTCTAGATGGGGAGTACCTGGAAATAAGTGAGAAACGTTGCTCTGGGCTGGTCAGATGGCTTAGTTCACAAAGGCACTTCCTGACAAACCTGACAATAAAAGCCAATCCTCTTGACCTAACTATATGGTGTAAGGAGACAACCGAATCCTGAAGGTTGTCCTGTGACCTCCTCCCACATGTGACAAACATGTGTACATGTGCAGACATACACCAAATAATAAGAAATACATGCTTTGGGCTGGAGAGATGACTCAGGAGTTAAGAGCACCGACTACTCTTCTAGAGGTGCTGAGTTCAGTTCCCAACAACCACATGGTGGCTCACAACCATCTGTAATGGGGTCTGATGACCTCTTCTGGTGTGTCTGAAGAGAGCAGTGGTAGTATACGCCAAAGTATAAAATTAATTAATTAATTAAAAAAGAACTAAGAAAAAGAAGTAAATGCTTAAAGTTTAAAAATAAAAACAAAAATCAAGATGAACTGCTCTAGAGCCTAAGTCGCTAGGGCAAGGAACCTGTAAGTGGTGTGGGTTGGGGTTGCTGCACAAGCTGAGAACACCCCAAAGAAGTGATGGAGGGACCCAGGAACTGACAGGCACCTCAAGGCCCTTGGTGAGTGGGTGGATCCTGTGAGCCGTGACTCATGGGACTTTGAGATCCTCCAGGGATTCAGGGCCTCCGGATGGCCGCCAGCTTGGCAAAGGCCCAGCCAGGCTGCTTTCTCCACCATCCCCAGACTCCACTTCAGAGACGCTGGCTCATAATGATCCCTGCTAAGGTTGCTACTGACACAGAATGTCCTTCATGCACCTGTCCCCTTCGCCCATGCAAACAAACTAAACCAAACACCCAAACCAAGTGTTAGCTGCTGGAAGATACAGGAAAGATCGAATCCTGTCATAAGGAAAGAAAGATCTCTCTCTCTCTCTCTCCCCGCCCCCCCCCCCAATTGCTGGTCAAGTGTTGTTTTCATTAACTTAACCAAAGACACTGTGTGTGTGTGTGTGTGTGTGTGTGTGTGTGTGTGTGTGTGTTTATGTTTATTAAGCCATTTCTTTGGGAATGTGAAAAGGTGTCCTTCTCTTAGGCAGGTTTGAACACACACAAGGGTAAAGAAAAACATTTTTGAGACAGGGTCTCCTTTATAATGTAGTACAAGTTGACTTTGAACTCATGGCTAGCCTCCTGTCTCCTTGTCTTCATTTGCCTTTCTACTGCTCTGATATGTTGCTGACGGTTTGGGAGAATGAAGAGTTTATTTGGCTTTCAGGTTCCAGGCTATCATCCAAAGCAGTCAAGGCAGGAGGAACAGCAGCAGGAGCCATGGGGACTGGTTACTGGCTTGTCCATGGTGGCTTGTCCTCCCCTGACTTGCTCAGCTACCTCCCCAGCGCAATGCACTGTCCACGTGACCTGGGCCCATCCACATCACAGCAATCAAGAAAATACCCTGCAGACATCCCTGCAGGCCAATCTCACGGAGCAACTTCTCACTTGGGTTTAATCTCCAGTTACTCACTTCTTGCCCATCCCCACAAACACCACCCCCCTCAAAAAAAATAGAGAGAAAAACAAGAAATGATCTACTTAACCTAAGCACCTAGAGGGCAGACTGGCTTCTGGGAACATTCTATAAAATTTCCAATAAGCTGTCAGGCCCCGAGGAGATGTCAAGGAGACAGAAACTTAAAATTTGGCGGGTGTGCTCAGCTCCTTTGGAGCCTCATACCACTGCGAGGTAGGCAGGGTTCAGGCAGCCGTTCTCAAACCACACAGGAGCAGGCTGAGTATAGGGAAGGCATCCAACGGTGCCCAGAATTTGCAAGTGAAGGATGAACACAGAGAGAGGCATGTTGTCTTCCCAGAACTTCATCATTCACTGTCCAGGCCGGCCCTTCCTCACTGTGTACCTGACATAACAATCACAGGCAGGGTACGTGGTAGCAGGCAGCTTCTAGGAACTCCAGAATACAGTTATTGTATTGTCAGGTCCCACAGCCAACATCAACCTGTGGCCTGAAGCCACATGGACACATGCTCTCTGTTCTGCCAAACTGGACTGCCGGCCAGTGAACCTATGGACAAGTCACAGGAACAAGCCACCAATGCAATTGATGCCAGCATGCAAACATTTAGTTCATGTGACAAGGACATCAGGGTCCACCTGTCCCCGGCCCTAAAGACTGCCCCCCACCCCCAACCCAAGACGTCGCATTTAAGCTTGATCCTCAAGGATGGTTAGAACTTTCTGGAAAGAAATAAGAGATGAGTGGGTAAATAGGTAAGCCCAGAAGAAATGAGGTGATTATGTGTTCACTGGATTGAGAAAAAGGGGGCAGGGGAAGCAGGCACCACAGAAACCACTTAAGCAGCTAAGTTTATCCACTGTAAAGGGCTTTGGAAATGGGGTGAGGTTTTATGCTTTGGGAATATTACTGTTTCTTCTTTCTCTTATGAAATCAAGGTCAGAATACATGGTAGACCATTCATAGTATGTCATATTTTGCCCAATAAAGTGGACACTTCCCACATTAGTATTCATTTTTAATTACCTGTGTAATTATTTATGGAGGCATGTGGAGGTCAGAGGACAACTCTTAGGAGCAAGTTCTCTTCTTCTGCCATGACTGGAGGAAGAACTGTGCCCCAAGGACTGACCTCGGGCCACGGGCTTGGCAGTAAGGGCCTTTCCTTCCTGCTAAGCCAGCTTGCCTTCTCTCTCTCTCTCTCTCTCTCTCTCTCTCTCTCTGAGTGTTGATCTTTGATGCTCAAAGGTCTGAGACTCCTGAGGCCTATGTTCCAGGTAGAAGGAAAGTACAAAATCTGCCTTGCTGAACAGGCTGTTTGCACAGACAAGAGGATCTCGGTGTCCTCTGAGGCAGGAGATGGAGGCCAGAGCAGGATTCAGAAGTTGGTGGGCGAAGGTCCTTTCTGAGCAGCTCTGAGCCCAGTCTTTAGGATGCCCCAGCCATTGGGAAGCATATAGGTAAGAGACAAAAGGTTAATGTGGACCCCAGCAGAACAGATTGGTTAGAAAGGAAACAGATAAAGGACTAGTGAGGTAAGCCGTCAGAGATGAGGACGGGTGAGATGAGGACTCGGTGGCGGTCATGGGAGAGGAATGAAGAAATTACATTGCGGCTTGCAGGCTGTTCCAGGCCTTGAGGATGGCAGCAGGAGACCCACAATCAGCAATTTCAGGTACACCTGGGGACACAGCAAGCCAAGTCTCAGACACGGCAAGTCTCCTGGGTCCACAGCTCCTAGAGGCTGAACAATCTAGGGCCATTAGGAGGTGACCCCAGTGCCACACGTTCGTGCTTCTTCTCAGCGACAAGACTGCAATAAGAATCAGGCCTTAGTCCTTAGGACTTGCCTAAAAGAACCCACTCTTTTACCTCACCCAACTGATGCAAGGTGGCAATGAGGTGGGATCTTTGGGATTTTTTTTCCTTTCCGTTTGCTTTTTTAAAATTGTTTTATTTATTTACATTCCAAATGCTGTCGCCCTTACTGCCCCCTTTCCAAGAGTTCTTTACACAATCCCACTCCCCTTTGCCACAGAATGGGTGCCCCCCCCCACACACACACAGACACACACACACACCTAACCCTCTCCCACCTTGCATCCCCCTTCCCTGGGGCATCAAGTCTCTATAGGCACATCCTCGCCCACTGAGGCCAGTAAGGCAGTCCTCTGCTATATATGTGCCAGAGGCCGCAGACCTGCCCACGTCTGCTCCTTGGTGGGTGGCTCAGTCTCTGGGAGCTCCAGGTAGGTTGACACTGTTGGTCTTCCTATGAGGTTGCCACTCCCTTCAGCTCCTTCAATCCTTCCCCTAACTCTTCGCTGACCTCAGCCCAATGCTTGACTGTACGTATCTGCATCTGTGTCCATCAGATGCTGGTAGAGCCTCTCAGAGGACAGCCATGCCAGGCTCCTGTCTGCAAGCACAACGTGGCATCAGGAACAGTGTCAGGGTTTGGAACCCTCCCATGGGATGGATCCCGAGTCGGGTCAGGTCACTGGATGGCCTTTCCCTCAATAATCTGAAAGTTCACTGTGAGCTAACTCAAGTTTAAAGCACAACACTAATCGAGTTAAAATCTGTTTTCTTGCAAGCTGAATTTTGTCCTACTGACCTTGTCTGAGACCTTTTACCTAGAGATTAGAGAATCATTAAGCCCAGAACCTGCACCTGGGGCCCTTTGCTCTCTACTTGACAAAACAAAACAGCAAAGCAAAACAGAAGGGAACAGGGACACAGAAGTGTGGGTTTGAAGAATAGGTTTACTTACGGTTTGGGCAAAATAAAGAGAAGAAAAAAATATGTATTAGTTTGTCACCACCCTTCCTATAGCAGTGTTACATTTATAAAAAGGATGGAACAACCCCATTTAAGCCTGGGGGGTCATACAAGATGCAGAGAGAATGTGAGACAGGGAGACTGATGAGCTTGGAAATGCCATCCTCTGTGCACCGCACAGCCTTTGCAACCATGATCTCTGCAGCTGAAGATGCCTGCACAAGAGTGGCTCCTTCAATTGTCAGTCATGGAGCCCCTCCCACTCCCTGCCAATCAGGAGATGCAAAGTCATCGCCTTCTGTTGTGTGTCCACTGCTGAGCCCACCCAGCTCCCATGAACAGACCCATAACCCAAGCTGGGAAATCAGGCCTTGTGGAGTGAGCCATGACGCAAGTGTGAGGAGGCCCTGCTGCAGGGGGGGGGGATCGCTTTTTGCACAGGACTTCTGCTGCGGTTACCCTCACCCTTACCAGGGATTTCACAGAGAAAGTTTTAGCCATCGCAGCCTACATTACACCGTCACATGCCGGTATATGTCAGCAAGGGGAAGCATGCAGACGTTAATGATACAGGCGAGATTTCAATATCGGTCGGGAGAAAGGCAAGATTATGAAACACTTCAAGTTCAATAAATAAACATTATTTAAAAAATATAATGAAACAAGCCAACAATCTCAACTCTGCGTGTCTCTTTCTGGGAGATGTGAGCGTGTGCTCTGTTAATGTACCTGTGATCTCCAGGTAACGTTTGTCACAGTTGTTTTGAAGGAAAGAACAAATCCTCATGAGAAAAACAAGCCAGGGTGGCTCTGCAGTTTTCCTAGAACCATTGGGTGGTGTTAGCTGAACTGGGTCTAGAAACTTCTCTGTCGTCTCGGTGCCAGGCACTGGTCTTCACAGCCACCTAACTGGAACTAGACCCACACCTCCTTGAAACAGGAGAAAGACGCTTTGCCTCTGCCTTAGTTGGAACGACGAGTGCTATGATGAAACCCCATGGCCCAAAAGCAAGTTGGTGAGGAAAGAGTTTATTTGGCTCACGCCTCCACATTGCTGTTCATCATCTAAGGAAGTCAGAACAGGAACTCACACAGGGCAGGAGCCTGGAGGCAGAAGTGGATACAGAAGCCATGGAGGGGTACTGCTAACTGGCTTGCTCTCTATGGCTTGCTCAGCATGGTGATTTTGTTTTGTTTTGTTTGTTTGTTTGTTTGTTTTTGTTTTGTTTTGTTTTTTGACCCAGGACCATCAGCCCAGGGATGGTGCAATGGGATGGGCCCTCCCCTATTGATTGCTAATTAAGAAAATGCCATACAGGCTTGTCTCTAGGCAGATCTTAGGGAGGCATTTTCTCAATTGAGGCTCTCTCCTCTCTTGTGTCAAATTGACATAAAGTTTTTCAGAACACCTCCCTCCCTTCCTTTTTTCTTTTCTGTGCCCTCCTTCCTTCTTTATCTCATCCTACCCTTGGCGTTCTCTCTCTCTCTCTCTCTCTCTCTCTCTCTCTCTCTCTCTCTCTCACACACACACACACACACACACACACACACACACACACTCAGAGGACTGAACCCAGAGCCTCCAGCAAGTCAGACAGGATTACTACCACTAAGCCACATCCTCAGTCCTGTTTGGACTTCTTGTTTTTGAGGGAGGGGAGTCTCAAGTTTCCCAGCCTGGTCTTGAACTCCTGATCCTACTCTTGCAGCTTCTCAGGGAGCTGAGATTACACACCCGTCCCACCAGTTCCAGCACAGTCCAGAAATCTGTTTTTCTCTATAGCTGCTGGCCTGAGTGCACTTCTGCACAAACATGCAGGTGGGAGAGGGTTCATGGGAGGTACCAGGGCACACCTGGGCATGTTTGTGGTCCCACGATTAGTCATTACTCCTACCAAACCCAGAACTGCTAATCACGATGTTAGGCACGTGGAGAACAGCTGCTCTTATCTATGTGACTCTCTGGGACTGCACTGAATATTCTCTGCCACTGGCTCGTCTCACCTGCAGCTTGTCAGGGAGCCTTCCTTGTGTGCCCTCGTTGCTATCTCCACAAGCATTTGAAAGGCGATGCACTTAGGATGGCTAAGTTGTTTCCTAGGTTGCAAATGTCACTGACTTATTTTTTTTTGTTTGTTTTTTTTTGTTTTGCATTTTCTTTTTTTTTTTTCCATTTTTTATTAGGTATTTAGCTCATTTACATTTCCAATGCTATACCAAAAGTCCCCCATATCCACCCACCCCCAATCCCCTGCCCACCCACTCCCCCTTTTTGGCCCTGGTGTTCCCCTGAACTGGGGCATATAAAGTTTGCAAGTCCAGTGGGCCTCTCTTTCCAGTGATGGCCGACTAGGCCATCTTTTGATATATATGCAGCTAGAGTCAAGAGCTCCGGGGTACTGCTTAGTTCATAATGTTGTTCCACCTATAGGGTTGCAGATCCCTTTAGCTCCTTGGCTACTTTCTCTAGCTCCTCCATTGGGAGCCCTATGATCCATCCATTAGCTGACTGTGAGCATCCACTTCTGTGTTTGCTAGGCCCCGGCATAGTCTCACAAGAGACAGCTACATCTGGGTCCTTTCAATAAAATCTTGCTAGTGTATGCAATGGTGTCAGCGTTTGGATGCTGATTATGGGGTGGATCCCTGGATATGGCAGTCTCTACATGGTCCATCCTTTCATCTCAGCTCCAAACTTTGTCTCTGTAACTCCTTCCATGGGTGTTTTGTTCCCAAATCTAAGGAGGGGCATAGTGTCCACACTTCATTCTTCATTCTTCTCGAGTTTCATGTGTTTAGCAAATTATATCTTATATCTTGGGTATCCTAGGTTTGGGGCTAATATCCACTTATCAGTGAGTACATATTGTGTGAGTTTCTTTGTGAATGTGTTACCTCACTCAGGATGATGCCCTCCAGGTCCATCCATTTGTCTAGGAATTTCATAAATTCATTCTTTTTAATAGCTGAGTAGTACTCCATTGTGTAGATGTACCACATTTTCTGTATCCATTCCTCTGTTGAGGGGCATCTGGGTTCTTTCCAGCTTCTGGCTATTATAAATAAGGCTGCTATGAACATAGTGGAGCATGTGTCCTTCTTACCAGTTGGGGCATCTTCTGGATATATGCCCAGGAGAGGTATTGCTGGATCCTCCGGTAGTACTATGTCCAATTTTCTGAGGAACCGCCAGACTGATTTCCAGAGTGGTTGTACAAGCCTGCACTCCCACCAACAATGGAGGAGTGTTCCTCTTTCTCCACATCCACGCCAGCATCTGCTGTCACCTGAATTTTTGATCTTAGCCATTCTGACTGGTGTGAGGTGGAATCTCAGGGTTGTTTTGATTTGCATTTCCCTGATGATTAAGGATGTTGAACATTTTTTCAGGTGCTTCTCTGCCATTCGGTATTCCTGAGGTGAGAATTCTTTGTTCAGTTCTGAGCCCCATTTTTTAATGGGGTTATTTGATTTTCTTGAGTCCACCTTCTTGAGTTCTTTATATATGTTGGATATTAGTCCCCTATCTGATTTAGGATAGGTAAAGATCCTTTCCCAATCTGTTGGTGGTCTTTTTGTCTTATTGACGGTGTCTTTTGCCTTGCAGAAACTTTGGAGTTTCATTAGGTCCCATTTGTCAATTCTCGATCTTACAGCACAAGCCATTGCTGTTCTGTTCAGGAATTTTTCTCCTGTGCCCATATCTTCAAGGCTTTTCCCCACTTTCTCCTCTATAAGTTTCAGTGTCTCTGGTTTTATGTGAAGTTCCTTGATCCACTTAGATTTGACCTTAGTACAAGGAGATAAGTATGGATCGATTCGCATTCTTCTACACGATAACAACCAGTTGTGCCAGCACCAATTGTTGAAAATGCTGTCTTTCTTCCACTGGATGGTTTTAGCTCCCTTGTTGAAGATCAAGTGACCATAGGTGTGTGGGTTCATTTCTGGGTCTTCAATTCTATTCCATTGGTCTACTTGTCTGTTTCTATACCAGTACCATGCAGTTTTTATCACAATTGCTCTGTAGTACAGCTCTAGGTCAGGCATGGTGATTCCACCAGAGGTTCTTTTATCCTTGAGAAGAGTTTTTGCTATCCTAGGTTTTTTGTTATTCCAGACAAATTTGCAAATTGCTCCTTCCAATTCGTTGAAGAATTGAGTTGGAATTTTGATGGGGATTGCATTGAATCTGTAGATTGCTTTTGGCAAGATAGCCATTTTTACAATGTTGATCCTGCCAATCCATGAGCATGGGAGATCTTTCCATCTTCTGAGATCTTCCTTAATTTCTTTCTTCAGAGATTTGAAGTTTTTATCATACAGATCTTTCACTTCCTTAGTTAGAGTCACGCCAAGATATTTTATATTATTTGTGACTATTGAGAAGGGTGTTGTTTCCCTAATTTCTTTCTCAGCCTGTTTATTCTTTGTATAGAGAAAGGCCATTGACTTGTTTGAGTTTATTTTATATCCAGCTACTTCACCGAAGCTATTTATCAGGTTTAGGAGTTCTCTGGTAGAATTTTTAGGGTCACTTATATATACTATCATATCATCTGCAAAAAGTGATATTTTGACTTCCTCTTTTCCAATTTGTATCCCCTTGATCTCCTTTTGTTGTCGAATTGCTCTGGCTAATACTTCAAGTACTATGTTGAAAAGGTAGGGAGAAAGTGGGCAGCCTTGTCTAGTCCCTGATTTTAGTGGGATTGCTTCCAGCTTCTCTCCATTTACTTTGATGTTGGCTACTGGTTTGCTGTAGATTGCTTTTATCATGTTTAGGTATGGGCCTTGAATTCCTGATCTTTCCAACACTTTTATCATGAATGGGTGTTGGATCTTGTCAAATGCTTTTTCTGCATCTAACGAGATGATCATGTGGTTTTTGTCTTTGAGTTTGTTTATATAATGGATTACATTGATGGGTTTTCGTATATTAAACCATCCCTGCATCCCTGGAATAAAACCTACTTGGTCAGGATGGATGATTGCCTTAATGTGTTCTTGGATTCGGTTAGCGAGAATCTTATTGAGGATTTTTGCATCGATATTCATAAGAGAAATTGGTCTGAAGTTCTCTATCTTTGTTGGGTCTTTCTGTGGTTTAGGTATCAGAGTAATAGTGGCTTCATAAAATGAGTTGGGTAGAGTACCTTCTACTTCTATTTTGTGAAATAGTTTGTGCAGAACTGGAATTAGATCTTCTTTGAAGGTCTGATAGAACTCTGCACTAAACCCATCTGGTCCTGGGCTTTTTTTGGTTGGGAGACTATTAATAACTGCTTCTATTTCTTTAGGTGATATGGGACTGTTTAGATGATCAACTTGATCCTGATTCAACTTTGGTACCTGGTATCTGTCCAGAAATTTGTCCATTTCGTCCAGGTTTTCCAGTTTTGTTGAGTATAGCCTTTTGTAGAAGGATCTGATGGTGTTTTGGATTTCTTCAGGATCTGTTGTTATGTCTCCCTTTTCATTTCTGATTTTGTTAATTAGGATTTTGTCCCTGTGCCCTTTAGTGAGTCTAGCTAAGGGTTTATCTATCTTGTTGATTTTCTCAAAGAACCAACTCCTCGTTTGGTTAGTTCTTTGAATAGTTCTTCTTGTTTCCACTTGGTTGATTTCACCCCTGAGTTTGATTATTTCCTGCCGTCTACTCCTCTTGGGTGAATTTGCTTCCTTTTTTTCTAGGGCTTTTAGATGTGTTGTCAAGCTGCTAGTATGTGCTGTCTCCCGTTTCTTCTTGGAGGCACTCAGAGCTATGAGTTTCCCTCTTAGAAATGCTTTCATTGTGTCCCATAGGTTTGGGTACGTTGTGGCTTCATTTTCATTAAACTCTAAAAAGTCTTTAATTTCTTTCTTTATTCCTTCCTTGACCAAGGTATCATTGAGAAGAGTGTTATTCAGTTTTCACGTGAATGTTGGCTTTCCATTATTTATGTTGTTATTGAGGATCAGTCTTAGGCCATGGTGGTCTGATAGGATACATGGGACAATTTCAATATTTTTGTATCTATTGAGGCCTGTTTTGTGACCAATTATATGGTCAATTTTGGAGAAGGTCCCGTGAGGTGCTGAGAAGAAGGTATATCCTTTTGTTTTAGGATAAAATGTTCTGTAGATATCTGTCAGGTCCATTTGTTTCATAACTTCTGTTAGTTTCACTGTGTCCCCGTTTAGTTTCTGTTTCCACGATCTGTCCTTTGAAGAAAGTGGTGTGTTGAAGTCTCCCACTATTATTGTGTGAGGTGCAATGTATGCTTTGAGCTTTACTAAAGTGTCTCTAATGAATGTGGCTGCCCTTGCATTTGGTGCGTAGATATTCAGAATTGAGAGTTCCTCTTGGAGGATTTTACCTTTGATGAGTATGAAGTGTCCCTCCTTGTCTTTTTTGATAACTTTGGGTTGGAAGTCGATTTTATCCGATATTAAAATGGCTACTCCAGCTTGTTTCTTCAGTCCATTTGCTTGGAAAATTGTTTTCCAGCCTTTCACTCTGAGGTAGTGTCTGTCTTTTTCCCTGAGATGGGTTTCCTGTAAGCAGCAGAATGTTGGGTCCTGTTTGTGTAGCCAGTCTGTTAGTCTATGTCTTTTTATTGGGGAATTGAGTCCATTGATATTAAGAGATATTAAGGAAAAGTAATTGTTGCTTCCTTTTATTTTTGTTGTTAGAGTTGGCATTCTGTTCTTGTGGCTGTCTTCTTTTTGGTTTGTTGAATGATTACTTTCTTGGTTGTTCTAGGGCGTGATTTCCGTCTTTGTATTGCTTCTTTTCTGTTATTATCCTTTGAAGGGCTGGATTCGTGGAAAGATATTGTGTGAATTTGTTTTTGTCGTGGAATACTTTGGTTTCTCCATCTATGGTAATTGAGAGTTTGGCCGGGTATAGTAGCCTGGGCTGGCATTTGTGTTCTCTTAGTGTCTGTATAACATCTGTCCAGGCTCTTCTGGCTTTCATAGTCTCTGGTGAAAAGTCTGGTGTAATTCTGATAGGCCTTCCTTTATATGTTACTTGACCTTTCTCCCTTACTGCTTTTAATATTCTATCTTTATTTAGTGCATTTGTTGTTCTGATTATTATGTGTCGGGAGGAATTTCTTTTCTGGTCCAGTCTATTTGGAGTTCTGTAGGCTTCTTGTATGATCATGGGCATCTCTTTTTTTATGTTTGGGAAGTTTTCTTCTATTATTTTGTTGAAGATATTACCTGGCCCTTTAAGTTGCAAATCTTCATTCTCATCAATTCCTATTATCCGTAGGTTTGGTCTTCTCATTGTGTCCAGGATTACCTGGATGTTTTGAGTTAGGATCCTTTTGCATTTTGTATTTTCTTTGACTGTTGTGTCGATGTTCTCTATGGAATCTTCTGCACCTGAGATTCTCTCTTCCATTTCTTGTATTCTGTTGCTGATGCTCGCATCTATGGTTCCAGATCTCTTTCCTAGGGTTTCTATCTCCAGCGTTGCCTCGCTTTGGGTTTTCTTTATTGTGTCCACTTCCCCTTTTAGTTCTAGTATGGTTTTGTTCATTTCCATCACCTGTTTGGATGTGTTTTCCTGTTTTTCTTTAATGATTTCTACCTGTTTGGCTGTGTTTTCCTGCTTTTCTTTAAGGGCCTGTAACTCTTTAGCAGTGCTCTCCTGTAATTCTTTAAGTGACTTATGAAAGTCCTTCTTGATGTCCTCTATCATCATCATGAGAAATGTTTTTAAATCTGGGTCTAGATTTTTGGTTGTGTTGGGGTGCCCAGGACTAGGTGGGGTGGGAGTGCTGCATTCTGATGATGGTGAGTGGTCTTGATTTCTGTTAGTAGGATTCTTACGTTTGCCTTTCGCCATCTTGTAATCTCTGAAGCTAGCTGTTTTAGTTGTCACTGTTAAGAGCTTGTTCTTCAGGTGACTCTGTTAGCCTCTATAAGCAGACCTGGAGGGTAGCACTCTCCTTAGTTTCAGTGGGCAGAGTATTCTCTGCAGGCAAGCTCTCTTCTTGCAGGGCAGGTACCCAGATATCTGGTGTTCGAACCAGACTCCTGGCAGAAGTTGTGTTCCACTCACTAGAGGTCTTAGGATCTCGTGTGGAATCCTGTGTGGGCCCTTGCGGGTGTCAGGCGACTCCGCTGGCAAGGTAGCTCGGGGCTCGACTGGAGCGGAAGGGGTTTGTGCCCCAGATCAAGCCCGGGTAGCCTGCTTCCCTATGTACCGCAGTCTCAGGTTCCGCACGATTGGATTGGGGCAGGCGCTGTGTTCCACTAACCAGAGGTCTTAGGATCCCGCGGGGAGTCCCGTGTGGGCCCTTGCGGGTGTTGGGCAAGACTCTGCTGGCAAGGTAGCCCGGGGCTCGAGTCCCACTGACTTATTTTGAAAGTCATTTTATTGGGTCTACACTTGCATTCACATTTATAGGTGTGCATGGAGACATGCAAAATATTCAGAATATACATACACACACACACACACATATATATCATACAAGCATGTGTGTATATATATATACTTGTATGTGTGTATATATACTTGTATGTGTGTATGTATATATGTATATATACATACATATATATACATATATATATATATACATACCTGTATGATTATTCTTAAATGATGCAAAAATCAAAGAAATCAAGTTGTAGACTAGCTTGGAACAGGGATCCAGAACTAGAATACCTGGACTTAAAACTTGGTTCTATTGTTTTCTGCGTGGATGACCACAGAAACATCCCTCTCTAAAGCTTCCTAATACTTGATCTGCTCCATTATGCCATTGGCAGAGCTAATGCGTGATACAAGTTGCGTTGCCTAGGAAACAGAATCAAAACCTAAGCGAACATGCAGGCTTTCCTTGCAGGATGCCCTTAGGACCAACACCTCCTGTGGGAGGAAGCAGAGAAGCCAAACGGAGCGGAGGGAGAAATGAGGCTGTAACTCAGTCTCACCAAAGACCCTGTGCCCTGAGGATCTCCTCTGTTATTTTCCGATGTGTATCAAACTAGCCTGTGTGTGTGTCTCACCGCAATGGAAGCTGCACTGTGCTGTCTGACCTCAGTGTCAGAAGGAACGAATTCTCCAGCTGACAGACAGACAGACAGACACGGTGCTTGCACATAGCCCATAAATCGGAAGCCAGGGACCTTTTGGAGTTGTTGTGAGGCAGAGTGAAGGGGATACGATATTTCGGTTCTCCTGTGGATCTGTCTTTGAGTGCAGTGTGCTCTCACTAACCCTCTCCACCCCCCACCCCAGGTAGGTCCTATTGCCCAGGCAAAGCAGTTTCGTGAAGAGTAGTGCCAGAGAGGGACTGACACCTATGGACTGTTGGCAAACTTGTCCAGAAGCTGCGGGGATGGCAGGGGAGGGAGGAGTGGAAATAGACTAGAATGACATAGCTTCAACTCCAATGAGACAAGTCTGTGCTAAAACTTATTATATATATGCATATATGTATGCATATATAATATATGTAATGTTATATAATGTTATATATTGTCTTTACAATCCTTATTTTCTACTTGTTTGGTACTTTTGCTTTATTATTCAAGACAAGAAATTTCTAAGCTATCCCCAGCCGTCTTTGTATTTTTATTTCAAGAGGGTCTTGTTAAGTGGCCCAGACTGGTCTTGAACTTGCGACCCTCTTGTCTCTGCTTCCTGAGTAGGTGGGATCATAGGCCTGTCACAGCAGATTCAAGCCCCAGCGCATGGCTTTTGTATTACCACTGGTGAGGCGTTTGGTATTTTGTGTCCTTTTGTGTCTGTCATCTAGTTATGAGAGACATCACCTGTCAAGGAATCTGTGAGCTTCATGGGTCACTCATGAGCTGAATGCAAAAAAAAGTATTATCTCCACACAATGTTTACACAGTATTATTCACAGAAGACAGAATAGGCTCATAGAGAGAAAACAGATGTGGTCTATATGCCATAATCTTCAGTACTATGGCTACTTCCTTATTCCTAAATGAACAAAAAGAATATACAGTCCAAGAGTAGCTGACTCATAGACCCAGGGAAGACACTTTAGAGTTTATCTCTCCCAATTGCCTTATCTAGATGAAACAAATAAAGAACAGAGATAAATTTGATGACTTGATGGGGCTCATGGTTGGTCTTGAATCAAGTCCAGGCCATTGGGTTTTATGTTCAGTAAACCTCTACTGGTCGGGTCACATCAAAACACATTGCAACTGGACTGCCTTCATAGTTCATGCCACTTCCAATAAGCTAATAGTGGCTGCCATTTTCTGCTTCTAGAAATTCCTTGTTCCCCAGATGAACACAAAAGTGACAAATTTAAATTAAGATTTATAGAGGCAAGCTGACTACCACCTGTAAGAAGAAACACCAGGCTGGGTCTCAGTCAACCTTAAAGACTAGCCAGATTGCTTCCCCCCTTACCCCAACCCCTCATAGAATATGGTCTTTTGAGCTTTGGAGATTTTTTCCCCCAAAGTGAAGATGTTAAGAATCAAATAATCACATAAGCCCCTCAGTTCTTTCCCAGTGCATCTGGAAATATCCACAGTTGAGATGAACAGGCTGGGTTGCGTTGGGGGACCAATCATGAAACAGAATCTATTTCCAGAGCCCCCTGGGTGATGGCAGGATGGGACTAGGGCATCTGTCCTTCTTTCTTGTGAGGGGAGGTCAGGCTCCAGGGAAGGAGCTTCACGGAATAACACTAAGTTCTTATTATGGCAAAACATCCATGACAAACTTTACATTTCACATTTAAGCCATCTTACATAATCTAATTGCACAACATTAGCACTTTTGCAAAGGTTCATGTTCAGAACTTTTGTCATCTCAAACAGAACTCTGAACCCATTAAGCAATAACTCTACAGTCCCTCTCAGGTAACTTCTACTCTGGTTTCTGAGGTTCCCTACTTTAGGTGACCCATGGGAGTACATTTATATAACATCTGTCCCTTTGTGCCTGTCTGTCTTCTCTTGGTAAGGGGGAAGATTTCGAGCCAGGCTCTAGTACTTAACACCTTCTTCATGCTGAACAGCATCCTTTGTCGGAGTTCACCACATTTTGCATTTCCACAGGTCTGTGAATGTACATAGGCTGTCTCTGTGTTCTAGCTATTATAAGTAATGCCACTATAAACTCTGGAGTGGGATAACAGGTTGGTTTGTTGGTTTGTTGGTTCGTTTTGTTTGTTTGTTTGTTTTTCATTCAGCTCCTGATACATTCCAGCACAAATTCTGTGAAGGTCATCTAGTGCAGTCTCTCACAACTAAATGAAGAAGCCATACAACACCAAGCCTCTCACCCATCTAGCGGTAGTACTTATAGGTGCTGTGGTTTGAATCTGAGATGTGGCTCTTAGGACAACGTTTTGTATGCTCAGTCTCTACCCTGTGGCACTACTAGTTTAGTACTTTTTTTTTTTTTTACTTATTCTTTGAGAATTTCAAAGATATATTCGATGTGTTTGGATAGTATCCACCTACCCCCAATTCTCCCTGGACCTCTCCCGACATGGCCTCTTCTCAAATTCATGCCCTTATTATAACCCAGTGAGTCCAGTTAGTGTTGTCCATATGTGCATAGATGTGCGGCCATCTACTGGAACACGGGCAACCTACCCATGGAAGCATCTGCCTTCTTTTCCGTGATGCTACCTGAATTTTATGATAGGGAAGGTTGCTATGGGTGTCCCATTTAGGACAGAGCATTCATTTCGACAAGTTATGAGTCTCTGCACTAACTGTGGCCCACAACCAGTTGTGACGATGTTTAGAGTGTTAGGCCTGAGTTCCATTCTGAGGAACAGGCCTCGAAGCCAATCAGGATGTGGTTGGTTCATCCTGAAACAGTCATGCCGCTAATGCAGTAACGGGCACATCTTACCTGCCAGTCAGTGTAGCAGCATACAGAGTCCAGCTCTGAGTAAGAATATTGATGTCTTTTTCTTCCCCATTTGCCAGTGTAGTAGCATCCCACATGATGAAGAGTAGTCTGGCACCGACTGAAGGCTGAGGAGCCTTTAGGACATGGGTCCTGGCTGGCAGAAGTTAGTCACAAGTGTGAGCCCGTGAACGGTATAGCCAGCCACACATTTCCATCTTGTTCTCTCTCTGCTTCCTGTCCACTGTCCTGTGAACAGCTACCAGTGCATGCTTCCGCTGCCATGGACTATTTCCACCATTGAATCTTCCCCTCTAAGAGATACTAAAATACTTCTGGAACAGTGAGCCAAAATAAATCTTTCTTCCCTTAAGTTGTTTCTGTCAAGGATATTTTTTTAGTCTCAGTAATCCAAAAGTAAACAATACAGTGTGGATTCACTGTCTGGGTTGTGATAAAGTATGTCATTCCTTTCCCCCTCCACAACAGTTAAACCTACTGTGTCATACACACAGGAAAGTGCTTGACCACTTGAGCTATAGCCCCAGCCCTGTGCATCATTCTTGACAGTGTATGTTTACCCTATATCTAGCTAATGGACCACTTTGGAGGGCAAGATAGGCCTTGTGCACACTGGAGAATCCAGGAAAGAGAAACACACAGCTTAGATCTTCAGTGGAGTGAGGTGTGTAGCTGCTCTTCCTGGAATGCCAGAAACGATGTGGTTTTACAGCCTCGTGATCCTTTGCCATCTGATGAGACAGGCTCTGCCCATGTCTCCCACAGTTTATGTCTTCTCTTATCTCAGACTGTTTCCCTGACATCTTGAGCATTGTTTTTGGATTGTTAATCCCACCCATGAGCAGTGTCATTTGTGCTTTACGACAGACTAAGTGACTTCTGTGTTATCTTAGGACAAGGCAATCCAGACACCCATAGGTGTTGTGTTCACCTCAGCCAAGATCTCTGGACCCTAAATCCTGGGCACTATCTCTGAGTCATTGGTATCTATTCTTGGGAAAGAAGCCAGACGCACTCTGTGAAGAATCTCACTGTAAGTATGTCTTAAATTGTTGTGTCATTGTTATCTGAATACTTTTTTTTTCTCTAAAATTCTGCTGTGCTTAAATAGGGCTAAAGAAAAGTGTTCTGAGCCAGACTCTTGAGGTCCTGTCCCAGCAGCGGTTACAATAAAACTGTGCTGAGCTGAGTTCCAGTCTTATCTCTTTGTGGATTGTTTTTTGGTTGTTTTTTTTTTTTTTCCCTGCCTGCAGAGAAGCCTGCAGGGAATCACCACAGACCACATGATGATTTTTAAAACAATACGATTAGAATGATCTGAAACCCAGCATCTATCAAACCAAGAGGCCCAGCTACCCATTGTTTTGTGTTAAAGGAACCTGAATTTAACACCATGAAAAAAAGAACTGTTTTGTCAAGCACCAAGAACTCAGATTAGGAGTTTTGAAGAGATGACCCAGCAGTTAAGGGTGTGCTAGTCTTCCAGAGGATCAGCTGTGGCACTAGGATCAGCTGTGGCACCAGGATCAGCTGTGGCACCAGGATCAGCTGTGGCACCAGGATCAGCTGTGGCACCAGGATCAGCTGTGGCACCAGGATCAGCTGTGGCACCAGGATCAGCTGTGGCACTAGGATCAGCTGTGGGTCAGATCAGACAGCTTCCTGTTTTCACTCAGGTCTTATTCCTGTGCTAGGGTACCAGCTCGGTCTGCTGAATAGTGTGTGTACTGGACTTCCTCCTAGTGTGATAGAATGAGGAGTCATACTTCTTACTTGGCCGCTCAGTCTCAGAGACATGTATTCTAGTCATCAGACAGAACTGGTATTGATCTCCCAGGACCCACTGTCACATAACATGGTCACTCTTCTGTAGGACAAAGAGACACAAGTGTTCCTTGCAAGAGAGGGAGTGCAAGCCCCATTTCTCATTAGACGCATGACTACTTGTGAATATTGTCCCTTTCTGGGAGGCCTCTCTGGAATGTCACACTACTTTCCCAACATTGGCATCCTCCTTCACGGCTTGCTAGAATTATGTTTTAGGAATCCATCTAGAGCAATGGTCCTCAACCTTCCTAATGCTGTGACCCTTTAATACAGTTCCACATGCTGTGGTGACACACACACCCAAGCCTAAAATTATTCTCATTGCTTCTCTCTCTCTCTTTTTTTTAAGATTTATTTATTTATTTATTTATTTCATGTATGTGAGTAGACTGTCACTGTCTTCAGACACACCAGAAGAGGGCATCGGATCCCCATTACAGATGGTTGTGAGCCACCATGTGGTTGCTGGGAATTAAACTCAGGACCTCTGGAAGAGCAGTCAGTGCTCTTAACCATTGAGCCTTCTCTCCAACCTCTCACTGATTCCTTATAACCATAATTTTGCTGTTATGACTACTAACGTAAACATCTGATATGCAGGACATCTGCTATGTGACCCCTGTGAAAGGGTCCTTCGCACCCCCTCCGAGGGACGAGGATTCGCAGGTTGAGAAGCGCTGCTCTAGACTCGGCTGAGCATCATTTTGACTTAGTAGTGGCGATGAGTCTTTATTTTCTTCTGAAGGCAGAGTTAACTTGGGGAACTCCAATGATGGAGAAAGATGGACCAGTGTGTATTCAAACATTTGGTGAGCTGCTAACATGTATAGGGAACTAGGGAGGGGGGAGAGAGAGCGAGCACATATAAGTTAACAGAAGTCACACCAAGGAAACAAGGCCTTCTAAACACAGCACAACTGACACACGTATGAACACACAGAGACTGAGGCAGCATACACATGGCCTGCACCAAATGGGGTCCTAGAGTTGAGAGGAGAAGTGGACACATGGGCCCACCCCTAACCCAGACGCTATCTCCAGCTGATGACCCCTCAAAAAAGAAAACTTAGTTTTCTCCATGAAGTCTCACTGAAAAAAACAAACCACTCTTAAAGGCAGGCCCCATGACCAGCATTAGATGGACAACACAAAGCAAATTCAGTGACATCTTTGGAGGTCTCATAATGTTCTGTCAGGACATATTTAAATTTTTTATATTATATATATAATATATTATATATAACACATATTATTTATACATTATGTATAACATATATACTATATATACATTTTATATGTGTGTATCTCTCTCTATATACACACACACACACACACACACACACACACACACATATATATATATATATATACACCTTACAGGTCCTTTGCATCTATCATGGCTCCTAGTCGTGTTTTTGTGGCATTGTGTGTACGTGTGTGTGAACTCTAACTATACTTCTTTTTTCTTGTGTGTTTTCTTTGGCTCGGTTTCTCCTGTTTGTTTAGTTCTAATCTGATTTGTTTGGTTTTTAATTTTTCTTACTTTATTACTATTCCCTAGGTGCCAGTTTGTTTTCTAACAAGAGACAGAACTGGTGTGGATCCAGTGGAGTTTGGAGGTAGGGAGGAAATAGGAGGAGTTGAGAGAAGGGAAACAATAATGAGAATATATTGCTTGAAAAAAATCTATTTTCAATGAAAGGAAAACATACTAAGAAAAAAAAAGAACAACAATGTGGTGGTTTGAATGGCCCCAATATAAAATGGCTCATATATGTAACTGCTTAGTTATCAGGGAGTGGTACTATTTGAGAAGGATTAGGATTTGGAGGTGTGGCCTTGTTAGAGTAGGTGTGGCTTTGTTGAAGAAAATGTTACAAGGGGAGGTGGGGTTGGTGGGCCTTGACATTTCAAATGCCAACACCAAGCCCAGTGTCTGTCTCTCAGCAATGGATCAGGTAGCTCCCAGCTACGGTCCCAGTGCCATGTTCTCCACCATAATGATATTAGGCTACACCCCTGAAAAGGTAAGCCAGCCCTGATTTAACACTTTCTTTTAAGGGTTGCTTTGGTCATGATGCCTCTTCATAGCAATAAAAAAGTGACTAAGTTAAGCATTCACTTCAGAGCAAACCTGAGAGAACCTGCAAAAAACAAATCAGACCTATAATCTTGTATGTCTAAGGATTGCTGGACGTAGAAATAGAAACTCCTGTACAAGAATGAGGTGAGCCTGTAGCTTTCTCCTGGGCTCATCTAAGTGGTAGATTTGTGCAATGAAGAACAAGGACTTTGTTTTTTCGCTTTGATCACTCCCTGGTGCGATCTCCTAAACAAAATTCCAGAGCACAGCCCCAGGTGTTTTCTATCTGAGGTCTGGATGCTGTCAGGGAAGGCCTCTGAGTATCTTATAGATCTTGGCCTTCATGTTCTCACCTCCTGTCTCTTTTACTCCTTATCCTGTATGGTTGTTAGGTTACCCAGGCAACGAGCAATCTTCTGTGCAGTGTTCTGGCCTTTCCTATGTTCCTTTCTGGGAACACAGTTTATGTTTGTGCTCTATGATCTGTCTTGATGCTATCATCAACAGCAGCATTTTTACCCTGTAACCTAACAGGTTCCCCATTGGCCAAAAAGCGGAACATGCAGGATGTTTAGATACACACTTTTTATACCACCCAAAACCCTTCTCATAAATTGTTCCTATCCAATACTTAATAACAATGGAAGTGCAATATTTAATACAAAATGAGTGACACTTATGCCTATGCTTGTCTTAAAGGATTTAGGGCAGCCCAACTGATATTCTGTGTATTAGACATCAAGGGGTCTCAGAAAGCAAAGACATGGAACCATAAGGGTCTGTCCTTCCTTAATATGACTGCAAGTTAGCCTGAGGGTATATTGTTGGAAGATGGTTTTGTGTGCTGTGTATGTCCCAACTGGTAAGAAGGACACATGCTCCACTATGTTCATAGTAGCCTTATTTATAATAGCCAGAAGCTGGAAAGAACCCAGATGCCCCTCAACAGAGGAATGAATACAGAAAATGTGGTACATTTACACAATGGAGTACTACTCAGCTATTAAAAAGAATGAATTTTTGAAATTCCTAGGCAAATGGATGGACCTGGAGGGCATCATCCTGAGTGAGGTAACACATTCACAAAGGAACTCACACAATATGTACTCACTGATAAGTGGATATTAGCCCAAAACCTAGGATACCCAAGATATAAAATACAATTTGCTAAACACATGAAACTCAAGAAGAATGAAGACTGAAGTGTGGACACTATGCCCCTCCTTAGAATTGGGAACAAAACACCCATGGAAGGAGTTACAGAGACAAAGTTTGGAGCTGAGACGAAAGGATGGACCATCTAGAGACTGCCATATCCAGGGATCCACCCCATAATCAGCTTCCAAACGCTGACACCATTGCATACACTAACAAGATTTTGCTGAAAGGACCCAGATATAGCTGTCTCTAGTGAGACTATGCCGGGACCTAGCAAACACAGAAGTGGATGCTCACAGTCAGCTATTGGATGGATCACAGGGCTCCCAATGGAGGAGCTAGAGAAAGTAGCCAAGGAGTTAAAGGGATCTGCAACCCTATAGGTGGAACAACATTATGAACTAACCAGTACCCCGGAGCTCTTGACTCTAGCTGCATATGTATCAAAAGATGGCCTAGTCGGCCATCACTGGAAAGAGAGGCTCATTGGACACGCAAACTGTATATGCCCCAGTACAGGGGAACGCCAGGGCCAAAAAAATGGGAATGGGTGGATAGGGAAGTGGGGGGGGGAGGGTATGGGGGACTTTTGGGATAGCATTGGAAATGTAATTGAGGAAAATATGTAATAAAAAATATTTTTAAAAAATCAAAAAAAGTTGTCTTTGTGTTATTCAATGCTGATTTCTATATTGGCAGAGAGTTGAGAACAGGGCAGACTTTGGTGTTGTTATTTTTATGAAGCATCACCTCTCTTTGCCTCTTGTAAACATTTTTCTCTGTCACTTTCTGATTGGTAAATAAAGAAGCTGATCAGCCAATTAGCTGGGCAGAAGAGAATAAGGTGGGACTTCGGATTTCAGTGGGTGATGGAGGGGTTTCCCAGAGAGATGAGAAAGGGGAAAAGTGAGGACTATAGGGAGAGGAAAGGGTGGAGAGATGATGAGGAACCGGCTATGAGCAGGTTACCAAGGAGTCTCCATGAGGACACACACGGATCAGAGAGAGGCAGAGCAAGACTCAGATTGAAGGTAAAGGACCACATGGCTGGGAAACAAGCAGCCTTAGAGGGTTAGAATAGCCCATAACCTGCCAGCTTAGGCTTGCAGCTCATTCATAAAAAGGTGAGGTCTCTGTGTCTTTATCTGGGAGCTAAAACTGGCTGGAATGGGTGGGGTAACTCCCAGCAGTTATTTGAGAACAAAAGGGGCTTAGAAAACCCCCCAAAGAATGACCTTTACAGTATATCATTGAGATACCGGTACTGGGCTAAGAAGTGGAGTCCTAACCTAAATGCTTGTGGCATTAGGAAAGTTGAGAACCAATGGTTTAGAACCTATCTTGCTGCTTTTGTTAGCTGTTCAGTGACAAACTCCCTCAAGCGGGGATACACTCATCCACATGCAGAGACTGCCAAACTCACAGAGCCTCTCTCAAAGGATAACTTCCACCCACCAGTAGCACCAGGCACTACTCATGCCTGGACCCAGGAACAGCCCCAGGAAGAAGCAGGGTAGCCAGAAGCCAAGGCCAAGTCAAGGACCAGACAGCTGGGAGATCAGATAGGACAGAGCAGAGAGAGAGATCTTCCCTCAGTGCCAGGCAAGCATCTGAGGCAAGGAAGCCAACCCCCCCCCCCAATAGCTTTTGTTAACAAGGCTCAGTCAATAAAATGTTAATTAGGGCTCTCAATCACAAGGATTTTGTAAAGGTGACAGGAAATAATCTAAATGATGTTGAAGCCTCCACAGCAAATTGTGAACTACTCAGGACTAGAACTATTCACCTGACCTGGATAGCATGCATCTTTTTGCTAAGGCGGTGGCAGAGAAAATTCACGGTGGGAGAATATACAAGTATCTTTTATTTGTCTGATGTAATTGTCATCTCGGAGGCTTTCTGCCTCTGTCTGCTAACCTAGGCCTAGTCCTGGAAACTTGTAGCCTCCATACAATCTTACCTAGGCCTAGAATGTTCTCAGCCTCTGAGACTTACTGCTGAATGAGTTCATCCTTTCAAGCTCTTTCTAAACTCTGGCTGGCTGGTTCCACTCAGTGGCTCTGGCTCAAACTCCTCTCCAAACTGACTGATGAAATCTCGCTTCTCTCTCAGTCTCTGACTGAATTGCTTTGCTTGGCCTAATACTACCTTAGGCATATGTTCTAATCTTCTGGTCATTGTCATTCTCTGGATCTTTCTGTCTTCACCTGTGTCTACATTGTCTCTCTCTTTATCCTGTCTCTCTATAGATTTGGTAAAACTGGCCCTCTCTCTCTCTCTCTCTCTCTCTCTCTCTCTCTCTCTCTCTCTCTCTGCATTGCTCCCTCAAGTAGCTTCCCTTTCCTCTCATGAGAGTTGGGCATCTCCTATTCTGTCAAATCATTCTCTGATGTGTCACTTTGTCTGCCACTCAATTAGACATCACTTTCAAACATGGGTGCTTCCTTCTACAAACTAACTTTACCTTTATTGTTTGGGACTAAGGGTGTGTACTAAGGGTCTGTCTGTATTCCAACCAGAAGGATTAAAGGTGTGTGCTAAGGGCTGAGCCATGCCACACCTAGATACAGGGTTTTTCAGTAAATAATACAAAACCGGGGGTTTACAGTGCGATCAAGTATCCTTCAACAGCAGAAAAATGTTGCTAATATGGTGCTAGAAAGCCTCCCTCAGTATAAGATGAGAAATACTTATTTTCATTGGTCCCTCTGTTACCATGGTTACCAGGTGAGACAAAAAGAGGATGCAGCCACTGTAGCCTGTGTAGTATCACAAAGTCTCACAGAGATTCATGTGCCTCTTCCTTATGCGTGCTAGAATTAAAGACACACACCACACCCAGTCTCTCAATTGATTATCAGTAACCTTTTTTTATTGTTAACCTGGAGACTTACTGGCAGCTGAGGATGACTTTGAACTTGCCACTCTCTCTCCTTCACCTCCCAAATTACAGGATTACAGCTAAGCATCATGCCCGGTTGATGCAGTGATAGGCTTTGAACCAGGGTGTTCTGTGCATACTAGGCAGGCACTCTATAGCTGAGCCACAGCCTTACATCATCAGTAACTTTATTGTCAACACTTCATTACCAGTAAAGATGCTGACATCTGGGTATGCTCTTTCTAGTGTTCGTTAAAAGCAATTCCAAAACCAAGACATAAATTAAGAGTGAAAACATCCGACCCTCTTCACTTTAGAACATCACTCCGTATTCGATGGTAATGTACAACTTTGTGCCAATTTAAAAATAAATGATTTTGAAAACAAACCCGGTTTGCTTTGTCAACCGTGTCATGCATGTAAGGATTTGCTTCCCATTGCAATGTTTTAGGGCTATGGTTGAATCTCAAGGTCAAGGGGATTATTTATGTCTTGCTCAGTTTTGTTCCATTAAAGTTACTACCAACAACCTTGAGATGGTTAAGTAAACTCAAGGAAACTTCGAGTTATTGTCCCATTCCCTAGGGACCTGGGGTGCGGGGAGAGGCCAGGAACTCTGAATGTCTCTTCACAGGTCACTGCCTCCCTGACAACTATAGAACTGAGTGTGTTCAGAGGGACAGGTAGAGAACACCATCTGCAATTGTGAAATCATCTCTATGATGTCTCTACAATGTGGTAGGAGAATCATGTTAAGGGGAAGGAACCGGTTCATAAGCACCTTTCCCTCTGGGACCAGCCTGAACGTTAAATGTCATGAAAATACAACGAGGCAGGGAGAAGCTGTGGTACTCGAGCTCTTCCTATGGCCTCTGGCCGTCGAGACTTCTTTCATAACTTTTGTAGGAGGACAAGAGATGCCTCAGGGCTCTTCAAAAATGTCTTTCTGTGAGAGATGGGGGAGCTGAGGTTTCGGTTATGCGAGCTTGGACAAAAGCTGAAGTGTCCCCAAGTGAGGGAGGAGGGCTGACGCTAGTCCCAGCCATGAACTTCTCCTCGTCTAGGCAGTGTGCAGGATTCTGAACCGTGAAAAATAAATACTTCAGGAAATTGAAAGGACACCCGAGTTATGAATCTGCTCATAAATAAACAAAATGTATTTTTGCATGGGAAAGGGGGGATAGAGGATCTTGGCATTTAACTAGATTAAGTGTCAAGTGACACTTCTCATTAATTATTGGCAGAGCCAGACCTTGGCCAGGCCTGTTGGATTTCCATGCCAGCACTTCAGGCATGGTTACAGTCTGCCATCCTCACCTTGGGTGAGACTCTGGATTCTTTAAGCTTTGGCGTCTTCATCCAGGAGATACATGATTATCAGGTAACACGGTGGCATCTTGATGAAGTATAAAAGCGGTTTTGTCTGCAAACACACATAAAAGAATGAAATGGAGTTAAACAGAAAGGAACAGGGAAACGAGGCCATGGTCTAAGTGTTTGCATATGGATATTGAATAAAACTGAGATTCTGTGCAATGGAAGTGTGCAGATATTACCATTAAGATGTGATTACACCACGAGGGCATATGCTTCATGAATGATGCTCCTGCACTTACGAAAGAGCACTAAAGAGCCCTTATGATCCTTCTGTGCTGGCTAGTTTTGTATCAGCTTGACACAAGACATAGTCATCTGAGAGAAAAGAACCTCAGTTGAGAAAATGCTTCCATAAAATTGGGCTGTAGGCAAGCCTGTGGGGGATTTTCTTAATCAGTGACTAATGTGGGAGAACCCAGTCCATTGTGTGTAGGGCCAGTCCTGGGTTAGTAGTCATGGGCTCTATAAGAAACCAGGTTGCACAAGTCACAAGGAATAAGCCAATAAGCAGCACTCTTCCATGCCTTCTGCATCAGCTCCTGCCTCCAGGCTCCTGCCCTTTTAAAACTCCTTTCAGATTTCCTTTAATGATGGACAGTGATGTAAAAACCTAAGTGTCTTAGCTATGGTTTTACTGCTGTGAACAGACACCATGACCAAGGCAACTTTATAAGGACAACATTTAATTGGGCCTGGCTTACAGGTTCAGAGGTTCAGCCCATTATCATCAAGGCAGGAGCATGGCAGCATCCAGGCAGGCATGGTGCATGAGGAGCTGAGAGTTCTACATCTTCATCTGAAGGCCAATAGTGGAAGTCAGTCTTCCAGGCAGCTAGGATGAAGGTCTTAAAGCCCACACCCACAGTGTCACACTCTAACAGGGCCACACTGTCTAATAATGCCACTCCCTGGGCCAAGCATAAACTGTCATAATAAGCCAAATAAACCCCTTCCTCCCCAACTTGCTTTTGGTCATGGTGTTCCATCACACCTGTATCAACCCTAAGACACTTTCTACCATGAGGACATAGCTAAAAGATACCATCTACAGAACAGAAAGCAAGCTTTCACCATAGCTCCAAAGCTCCTGGATCCCTGATTATGAACTTCCCAGCCTCTAGAACTGTGCAAAAATAAATTTCTACTGGTTATAAGTCATCTAGTTTAGGTTTTTTTTTAATTTTATTTTACAGCAGCCTAAATAGATTGAGATACCATGATGGTTTGAATGAGAATGGCCCCCAAGGCTCATTTATTTAAATCATTGGTCCCCAGCTGGTGGAACTGCTTAAGAAAACTTTGGATAGGGGTGAGCTTTGAGGTTTCAAAAGCCCATACCTCTCCCAGTTAGCTCTCTCTGCCCCATGATTGTTGTCTTAAGATGTGAGCTGTCAGACACTGTTCCAGGGCCACACCCTCTTTTCTACTACTTCGGTCTCACCAGGATGGCCATGGACTCCTCCTCTGAAACTGCAAGCCCCAATAAACTCTTTCTTCTGTAAGTTACCTTGGTTATGGTGTCTTGACAGCAAAAGAAAAGCAGCTAAGACAAGTGCATAGCAAAATTTAACTAGAAAACCAACCATCCTTCAATCAATAGTGATAGCATAGTGGTTAAAGTCATGACTAGAGATACTTCACTCTTTAGACTTGGAAGTCAGCATAAGTCTGTCACCACCCTGCTACTTGAATTAAAAAATGGTGAATGCTTCAAACAAAGCAGTAGATAGGTAGGCTAATGGAATGGTCAGTCTTCAAAAGATGAAATACAAACGACCCATAAACACATGGAAAGAAATTCAACTTCACCAGCAGTCAAAGAAGCACAAATCAAGAGACTATGTTGAGATCCATCTAACCCAATCAGACAGCAGTCATTGAGAAACATAAATAACAAATGCTGGCAAGGATGTGGACAGAAGGGGATCCTCACACACTGCTGGTGTCTGTGTAAAGTTGACCCACCGTGCAAATCGGGATGGAGATTTCCAACAACACCAAGCATGAGTCTTTCATATGAACAGGCTGTTTTCCCCAGTATTTCCCCCAAACAACTTCAAGTCAACATGCCTAGCAGCTCCATTCACAAGAGCTAAGTTACAGAACCACCTTGGGTGTCCAACAACAAAGAAATGAAGAAAGAAAATGTGGTGCATATGGAGTGGAATATATTGTTTCAGCCATAAAAATGAAAGAAGTCACACTGTAAGAGAAGGCTGATCTTAAACTTCTGATCATCCTTTGTCCACCACTGAGGACTGGGATACAGGTATGTGCCACTGCGCCAGAATTACAGCATTGGATCATAGACCTCCAAATGGCTTGCTCCCTCTCCCCTACTCTCTCTCTCTCCCCTCTCCCATTCCCCACCCCCATCTTTCTTTACCACGTGTTATCCCAGAAAGTTCTTTCTTCAATAATCCTGTTCAGACTATTACTCACCTCTCCAATGCCTTTTCAATGTAATTTTGTTATGTCAGAACAGACACAGTGTAAACTCAGCCTACACAGTCACTTGGAGCATACAAGCCAGTAGCCTGACATATTTGCAGTGTTGTGCAAGCCTTACCTCCACCTACCATTTACAGAACTTTTCATCAGTATAAACAGAGACTTTGTACTGCATCACTGCTCCAATGGTCTTCTATTTATCTTGTTGGTGGTGGTGGATCCCTACTCTGAGAGTTTGGGGAAGGCCAAATGCATGCCATGTGACCCTGGAAGGCTGAGACTGTCATGTATGGTGATTTATCAGCGCAGCCTAGAGGGAGAATACTGCATACACCACACAGGGCTATCCTCAGAACAGAGACAAATGGGAACACTATAGGAGTCCTGGCTCCCAAATTTGGCTGTTCACTAACTTCCAGTGGCTGCCAGGAAACTAAAGCCCATCACGTATGCATCAGCAGGAATTGTTCTGAGCCCCATGATAGAAAGGCTGTTTGTCTGGGAGGTCTTATCCATGTGAACATGTAGGGAGAGTAACACAAAGTTAAGTCATTCAAAGTCCTTTATAATGTCCTCAGATATCAGAAACTACATAATGGTAAGCCTTAGATTTCAGGCTCCCTCCAAAGGCATTTCCCCTGTCTTTTCTATGTTTTAGTCTTTTGAATACTTGTCAGTGTGCTTCATTTATCCACTTATAATCTGCCCATTCACATGAAAAGACCAACAGGACAATGGCTTTCTCAGTCCTAACTATATCTACAAGTATACTGAGCACACAGGGTGACCTCAATAAATATTTGTTAAATTAATCAATAGTGTTTGTTCCACATCTTGTCATATTTGTAACTAATTTTCTTAGAAGGTATCTACTTTTCCAAATCACCATGAGTTAGGTTTCTTTGATGATGAAATATCACTTCTAAACAAATGGGTTTAATACTTTTGTGCTTTCAGTCACTGTAGGGAAGGATGTCAGCTTCTAGTCATCTGACCTCATCAGAGATGAGGTCCTTGTGTGGACAATGCTGCAGAAACTCATGAATGGTCTAAAGCACAAAGAATACATGGAGTGGTCATCTATACCACCCCTCCTCTGAAGGGCTCAAGAACCAATGTGGAAAAGGGAGGGCAGAAAGATGTAAGAGTCAGAAGTTGGGGAGAACCAGAGTAAAACTGTTTTTTGGACAGGGCAGGAATACTGTACTCGTGCTCACATAGCATCATCAATGGATGCCTGCACAGAACTTGCACAGGACCAAGCCCATCACATTGCAGAGGACTTAGAGAGGTAGGGGTCTTAGATGAGCTATGGAGTCTGTCTCAATCCTATGATTTACCTTGCAGGAATAACTATGAAAACCAGCCATAGGCTTAGCCTACAGCCTGGATCACAGGCCTCAGTTTCCCACCAGCAAATGTAATAGCCTTGAGGCAGCCATCTGGCTTTTGAACAGTTTCTTAAACTGTAAAACGGGGTAATAGCCAACCTAACCATGTTTTACAAGGATGATATTAAATATAATTAAATAGTAGGCATAAGGCTTATTAAACATTGGAGGAAGCTTAGTGCTGTCATCATTGCCCAACACAAGGCCATGGGCTTGTCTATAACCCTAGAGGCCCAGTTCATATCTGCTTTACTTCATGGCCCCTAACCCACCTCCCCTATCTCACCAACCTGCTGACCCTGCACTTGGAATATTAAGTTAGAAGGCAGTGTCCAGAACTTCATCCTATCACTGAGCCTTCTAACATTAGAATCCATGAACTAACTCCCTTACCATTGATACTCCTATCCAGAACCAGGGTTTTGCTTTGGTAGTTTTTCTTTTCTTCTCTTCTCTTCTCTTCTCTTCTCTTCTCTTCTCTTCTCTTCTCTTCTCTTCTCTTCTCTTCTCTTCTCTTCTCTTCTCTTCTCTTCCCTTCCCTTCCCTTCCCTTCCCTTCCCTTCCCTTCCCTTCCCTTCCCTTCCCTTCCCTTCCCTTCCCTTCCCTTCCCTTCCCTTCCCTTCCCTTCCCTTCCCTTCCCTTCCCTTTTCTCATCTAAGATAGGCATAGTGACATACAACATTTTTTTAAAAAGATTTATTTATTTATTTTATGTATAGGAGTACACTGTAGCTGTCTTCAGACACACCAGAAGAGGGCATCATATCCCATTACAGATGGTTGTGAGCCACCATGTGGTTGCTAGGAATTGAACTCAGCACCTCTGGAAGAGCAGTCGTTGCTCTTAACCACTGAGCCATCTTTCCAGCCCTCTTTTTTCATTCTTATTTCTGCCTGAATTTGTAAGTTGGGTTCACTTTCTTCTCTTTATCTAGCTTCTTAAGATAGAAGCTTAGATGATATACAGACATTTTTTATTCTCTATTACAAGTGTTAATCCTATAAATTTCCTCCTAGGTACTACATTAGCTGTGTCTCATACATTTTAATAAACAGTAATTTTATCACAATTCAACTCAAAATATTTAGAAATTTATTTAATCATTGTATCATTTAGGAGTGCTTTTATTTCCAAACATTTAGGAATCTCTCACATGTCTCAAGCTGATTTTTTTTCTATTGCCAAATGAATGTTATTTCTATTGCCAAATTAAATTTATAAAATAGTATTTAGTCAGAATCAAATCAGACACAAAGGAAGGAAAAAAGACACTAACAGATTTCCCAGTGCACATGTGAAAGAAACCTTCTCCAGCCATCTGCCTGAACACTTAGAAGCCTGAGACTGGGGGATTAGCATGAGCTGGAGGACACAGCACATTCTAGACAGCTAGGACTATCCAGTGACACCCTATCTTAGATGGGGAAGGACACTTCATGCTTGTCAAAGGAAAAGTCTACCAGGGTGGCATCTAAGTTCTAAACATCTTTGCCCCAAATGCAAGGGCACACACATTTGTAAAAGGAACATTAGTAAAGCTTAGATCACACACATTAATAGTGGGAGACCTTAACACTCCATTCTCACCAATCAACATGTCATCTAGTCAAAAACTAAACAGAGAAATAATGAAACTAACTGATGTTATGACTCAAAAAGGACTGAACATCTACAGAACATTTCACCCAACCACAAAAGAATATTCATTATTCTCAGCACCTCACATAACCTTCTCCAAAATTGACAGTATAGTCAATAGCAATGCAAGCCTCAACAGACACAAGAAAATTGAAATAATCTTACTAGACCACCATGGATTAAAAGCTAGACTTCCCCATCTCTTGATTAATTTGGTTGAAAGTCTTTTTATTGGATATTAGAATGGCTACTTCAGCTGGCTTCTTGGGTCTGTTTGGGTGAAAAACTTCCTTCCAGACCTCTACTCTTGTCCCGAGCTATCGTTCTCGCTGGCAAGAACACACTCGGACAACCAGATTCTTCTGCAGCAAGCTTCATTGCTTCTTAAAGAAGGAAGACCCAGACCCTGGAAAATGGTGCTGCTTATATAGCCCTCAGCATGGTGTTTCAGCACCTGATGTGGCGTGTCAGCTCCTGATTTGTTGCTTGCCCATCACATCATTACTACGCCCCGAGATGGGCAGTGACTAGGCGTGAGTTCACTCTCGCACTTGCGCACAAGGCTTGTTTACTAGTTAGGCACAGTGGAAGCCAGTGCCATCTTATAATGGCAATTGCTTGCGGCACGGCTCTCCACATATCCCCCTTTTTGTTTTATTAAAATGAGGCTGGACTAGGTCTGTGTAATTATGTCCATCCGCTGTGGCTCCTGTCTTAGGTCGTTCCTCTAATGTCACAGCCTTTCCCATCATAGGGTAACCCTATCGCCACCGGGCCCCATGTCTTAGGTTAATCTGTGCATGAGGAAAGTTGCCCGTCCTTGGATACCGCAGTGCTATGTGACAGTAACTACTAAATGACCTAGGGCGAACTCTACAAAAGAGGCCAGCCAAAAAATGACAAATGCCGACTAATTCTTGAGCATAGATAGCCAAATTTCAGGGGAGGCCCCTTGCTCTACGGCAGCAAGTACTTGAGCTATCACGACCTTGTCATATGTTTGTTGGGCTCTGAGCTTGCAAACCAACCAGAGCATGAACACAAGTCCACAGCAGATGGCAATACCAAATAAATCTACCCCCACCCATTCCTTAAAATAAGAAAATGCAGATGAAATCCAGGAGGAGAGGCCCTCTGTCAATGACAGGTCCACTCGCGTTGAGTTGATCCTTAAAACTGCCGCCCTCAGGGCCTCAAGAGTCTCATCGAACCCCTCGGACCAATTTCCTACAAGATACAAGGAGAGCTGTCTAGATAGATTAGCTGCACGAGTAAAATTTTCATATTGGATACTGGTAATACACAGAGCGCCCAATTTTCTTTCACAACCCAACTGGGCAAACTGGTATAGGACGTCTATCTGTTCATCAACCAGATCAAGGCGCTGATTCAAAATCATCAGCCCTCCCTTCAACTGGGCACTAGCAGAAGTTTGGACATTGATGGCATCAGTCAGATCGACTGAAAGCTGATTTAATTTTGTGCCTACTTGGACCGTCCTAGCCATAGAATACCCTGCAGCTGTAGCAGCAGCTGCACTGGCTGAAATTGCTATGATCATGGCAGCAGTAATGCCAAAATCTCTTTTTTGTCGAAACAGGGATAAGGTGGAGGGTGTTTCCACCGGAACAGGGATCCAACGTGGGATCCGGGCCACCATTGCGTGGGTGTCCTTTGTTGCATCCCAACATTGAGAAATCCAACAAGAATCATTGGAACAGACTTCAAATGAATCATTTGAAAAGATAAACAAAGGGGGGTAAACACAGACTAGGGTAGGTGGATAATTAATTTGGTTTACCAAAGTTTTATTGAACCCAGTGATCTCTACACTGGAATTAGTATATCCGTTATATCCACCAGAGTCCAGGGAGGCAGCATTTATTCCCCAATACTGAACAAATCTTGAGATGCCAGTAAAAGAGGCCTTCCCAACCGCTCCTCCCTGGATAAAGATCAAAGGATTGAGTTCTGTACAACTGCCATTGACTCCACACTTACGGACTGTCTCCGCAAGTTCTTTAATCTGTATATACTCCACCGGAGCATAAAGGCATCCACCATAGGCACCTTCAAAGACTGAAAATGCTTGCTGCACTTTTCTCTGTTCCTCTTTTGGAATGAATGAGTCTGAATGATACCTCTGCACAAAGGGCAGAGGTGCACTAGGACCCAGAGGTCAAGGGCCCGGAGACCACGCAGCGAACTGACAGTTGTCTCTAGCTGCTTCTGTCTTATTCTGTGACTGATTAGCTCGTCCCTCATCTGGCTGGTATCTTTCTCCCTCATAGCGAGCCGCTTCTTCCTCTAAGTCTGTTTCCTCAGAGGAGCTAAGTTCCTTATCCAATTCTGAGCTACTAACAGCTAGTGCCTTGAACTCGTCTAATGGTGGATAGAGGCTCCTTCCCTTATGTGCCTCCCCAGCTCGATCTCTCTTCTTCTCTCCCTTTCCATCCCTTTTTCTAAACTCTCCCAGGGCATCCTTTCCATTATTTCTCTTTTCCTCGGGCTCAAGGCCCGTGGAAAGGCCTTTATTCTTCGGTGCACCTTGTTTTGTTTCAACTCTTAATCTCTCTCCCTGCTCTGTCTCTGATAGACTGTCTTGAACCTCCTCCAGTATCCTCTGCCCCGCCTCAACCATTTGCTGACAATCCTCATCTGTTAAGCACAATCTTAGCAGTTTCCACAACGGCATGGTCCCTGCTTTTAAGTTTGCCGTTCTGCTGTTCCCTAACTAGATCTCCTTTCAGTTTCTCCCAAGAGGCAATAGTAAATGACCCTGAGCACGCATACCACGGCGCTACGTGATCTATCTCTTTAACAAAACCCTCTATAGTCTTAGTGGTGATTTTTAGGCCACACTGCCTCAAGACCGACTGTAAGGCGGTCACTACAGAGTGGGAAGTTCCCATACTGCTCGCTGCCCTGTTATCTAACTGTGCCTGACTGCGACTGAGAACCAGTCAGCAGTTGCAGCAGTGGAAGCACTATGTGATCAAAAGAAAAAGAATGAGCCCGTGAAAACATACAAAAAGGCCTCTAACACTGGAGAAATTTCAAGACCGAACATGCCTTACAGAGCCTTACGTGTCCCGCAGTTCTGAACCGGCCCCGCGCTGGTGATGGTATGCAGTTCCTGGGTTCAGCGACACTTGTCCCGAGCTATAGTTCTCGTTGGCAAGAACACACTCGGACAACCGGATTCTTCTGTGGCAAGCTTTATTGCTTCTTAAGGAAGGAAGACCCAGACCCTGGAAAATGGTGCTGCTTATATAGCCCTCAGCATGGCATTTCAGCACCTGATGTGGCATGTCAACTCCTGATTTGTTGCTCGCCCATCACCTCATTACTAAGCCCCGAGATGGACAGTGACTAGGCGTGAGTTCTCTCTCGCACTTGCGCACAAGGCTTGTTTACTAGTTAGGCACAGTGGAAGCCAGCGCCATCTTATAATGGCGATTGCTTGCGGCACGGCTCTCCACATACTCTGAGGTAATATGTATCTTTGTTGCTGAGGTGTGTTTATTTTATGCAACAGAATAATGGATCTTGTTTTCACATCCATTTTGTTAGTCTGTGTCTTTTTATTGGGGAATTGAGTCCATTGATGTTGAGAGATATTAATGACCAGTGCATGTTACTTCCTGTTATCTTGATGTTGGTGGTATTTGTGTGTGTGTGTGTGTGTGTGTGTGTGTGTGTGTGTGTGTGTGTGTGTTTGGTTTGGAATTACTTATTTCCTGTGTTTTCTTGGGTGTATTTATCCTCCTTGTGTTGGAGTTTTTCTTCTAGTATTTTGTGTAGGGCTGGGTTTGTAGATAGACGTTTAAGTTTGGTTTTGTCTTGAAATATCTGATTTTCTCCGTCTGTGATGATTGAGAGTTTTGCTAATTCTAGTAGTCTAGGTTGGTGTCTATAGTTTTTTAGAGGCTGCAAGATATCTGTTCAGGCCCTTCTAGCTTCTAGAGTCTCTGTTGAGAAGTCAGGTGTAATTTTGATAGGTCTGCCTTTGTATGTTATTTGGCCTTTTCCCCTTGCAGCTTTTAATATTCTTTCTTTGTTCTGTACATTTAGTGGTTTGATTATTATGTGACAGGAGGATTTTCTTTTCTGATCCAATCTGTTTGGTGTTCTGTAAGCTTCTTGTATGTTTATAGTCATCTCTTTCTTTAGGCTGGAAAAGTTTTCTTCTATGGTTTTGTTGAAAATATTTTCTGGGCCTTGGAGCTGGGTCTCTTCATCTTCTATCCCTATTATTCTTAAGTTGGGTCTTTTCATGATATCCCAAATTTCCTAGATGTTTTGTGTCAGGAATTTTTTGGTTTTAACATTTTCTTTGACTGATGAGTGGATTTCTTCTGCCGTATTTTCTATGCCTGAGATTCATCTCTTGTATTGTGTTGGTGATGCTTGCATCTGTTGTTCCTGCTTATCTTCCCTAGGATTTCCGTCTCCAGGCTTCCTCCCTGCGTTTGTGTTTTCTTTATTGCTTCTATTTTCATTTTCGAGTCTTGACCAGTTTTATTCATTTCCTTTACCTCGTTAGTTGTATCTCCCTGTATTTCTTTAAGGGAATTATTTGCTTCCCTTTTAAAGGTATGTACCTGATTGATTGTATTTTACTGTATTTCTTTAAGTGAGTTATTCATTTCCTCTTTAAAGCCCCTTTCTTGTGCTTTGGTTGTGTTAGCATATCCAAGGCTTGCTGTAGTAGAACAGCTGTGCTCTGAAGGTGTCATATTCCCCTGGCTTTTGTTGATTGTGTTCCTAAGCTGGCCTTTAGCCATCTGGTTGTCCCTGAATGCCTGTTGTAGCAGGTATTAGAAAGGGGCCTAACCTCGTTGATCCTAGTATGACAGGCTTCTAGTGAATATCCTTGGGCTGGACAATGGAATTTAGTGGGCAGTGTGATTCTCTCAGAAGTTGGGTATGCCCCAGGACATGGCAAGTAGGGGGATGCGGAGTGGGGTAGAAGGTGGGCAGAGAGGTGTCAGTACAATGTAGTTCCAGGGGACAGCAGGCTGCTCAGGGCAGCTGAAGTGCCCCAGAGGACTCGGGGCAGAGGAAATGAGTGTAGCAAGGACATCTAACCTGTATGCTTCCAGATCAACTGGCCCGATAAAGGGTCTGTGTAGCCACTGGCTGTCCTGGAAATCATTTTGTAGACCAGGCTGGCCACGACTCAAGAGATCTGCCTGCCTCTGCCTCCACAGTGCTGGGATTAAATTACACTACCCATTTACATAAACATCAGTGTTTGGTGATTAGCATCTGCTTTCTCAATTCTTTTTTGACCTTTTACATTTAAACTACATATTTTATTTGAGACGAACTTCTTAGCAGCAGACTTGATGTGGGCAGAGCCTTGCTTTTTGGTCTGTCATTTTATGGAGTATTACAGCTGTTTGCATTTAATGCCACTATGAGCAATGTTGATTTCTATTTATCTCTTGGTATTTGTGGGTTTTGTTTGCTTTTCATTGCTTAGTTCATTTCATGAGTTTAGTATTTTTTCTCTTGTATTGGCTAGTTGTTGGTTGTTTCTTAGAGTTTGCAGTGATGTGCCATGTCTTGTACAGGAAACCATCATTAGTGCTTGATATCCATTCCTTTAGTGTTGCCATATACTTTATTTCTATATATGTTATAACAATAGGTTGTTGCTTGTGTTCAGCCATTCTGTTCTTGTGTAAAATTTAAAAATAGAATTAATTGCCTGTTTGGGTTTTTTTTTCATTTTTTTATTAGATATTTTCTTTATTTACATTTCAAATGTTATCCCCTTTCCTAATTTCCCCTCTGAAAACCCCCTATCCCTCTCCCTCTCCCCCTGGTCACCAACCCACCCACTCCTGCTTCCTGGCCCTGGCATTCTCCTATACTGGGGCATAGAGCCTTCATAGGACCAAGGGCCCCTCCTTCTATTAGTGACCAACTAAATTGCCTGTTTGTTTATCATGTCTGGAACCCTCTCTGTATATGTTATTCTTTTCTTTTGTCCCAAAGAGCATCATTTAATAGTTATTGCAATCCATGTCTTCTGCTAATAGAGTCTCAGCTTTTGCTTATCTGAAAAAATGTTTTCAAGTCATCCCTTTCTATAAGCTCTCCATGTAGCCCAGGCTGGCCTCAAACTTGAAATCCTTCTCTCTTAGCCTTCCAAGTAGCTGGGCTTACAGTCATACAATGAGATGCCAAAGTTTTTAAGTTCAGACTCCATTTTAGAGAATCTGACCTAAGTTTGAACTCAGGTAAACTAACAGGCTGGTACCTAGCATTAATTTCCAAGTTGCCCCCCAACAAAACCTGAGCCTAGCTCTAGTTTCTAGGCTAATCCCCACAGGTCCAGTGTTTTCAGGTTACACTCTTAACAAGACCAATGCCTCTAGGTTATTCCCAAAAAAAACCTGTACCCCTGGGTTACAAGCCTAATGACCACCAGTGCAGAGGGGAGCAGAAGTTAAGTTTATGATAGGACTCCCAGCACCAGACAATTATGTTAAAGACCACAGTAATTTTTCTTTTCTTTTTTTCAAGACAGGGTTTCTCTGTGTAGCTCTGGCTGTCCTGGAACTCACTTTGTAGACCAGGCTGGCCTCGAACTCAGAAATCTGCCTGCCTCTGACTCCCAAGTGCTGAGATTAAAGGCGTGCACCACCACGCCCGGCATAATTTTTCAATTAGATGCTTGCACACATACTCACTGCTTGCTGCTTATTATAAAGCCTTGCTCCAATAGACATTCGGGGCTCACCATCACCAAAACCATCCTGCATAATGGTGATGCATTGGGAGTGTTGGGGGATTGCTCTAGCTCGAATAGAATAAAGACCCTGCTGTGAGTTGCATCAGATCTGCTCCTGTTTGTGTTTGGGGGATCACTAACATTTCCCTGTTACAACAATACCACCACTCTCACCATGACTCATTTGTAAATATTTGGATACAAAAATTTAAATTCACAGGACTTTTGTTCTGTTCTGTTCTGTTCTGTTCTGTTCTGTTCTGTTCTGTTTTGTTTTACAACCATTGAGTACCATCTTAGTTAGGGTTTTATTGCTGTGAAGAGACATCATGACTATGTAAACACTTATAAAGAAAAACATTTAATTAGGGATGGTTTTATCTATTTTTTCATGGCAAAAACATGGCAGTGCACAGGCAGACACGGTGCTAGAGAAGGAGCTGTGACTTCTGGAACCTCGGATAGCAGGAAGAGAGTGAGACACTAGGCGTAGCTTGAGCAGCTGAAACCTCAAAGCCTGCCTGGAGTGACATGCTTCCTCCAGCAATGCCACATCTACTCTGACAAGGCCATACCTCTCATTAGTGCCAATCTCTATGAGCCTATGGGATCATTTTCACTCGAACTACCACAAGTCACCTGCAGATGCCATTCCACTGTGATTCACTCGCATTGTTTTCAATGACATTTTTTGAGTCCTTATAAATATTCTGCATGCAATGTCCTTTCCTCTAGCTACTTTTATACTTTTATCAATATGCTTTCAGCACTTTAAAACGTGTGTGTGTCACCCTTGTGTGCGTGTGTCAAGACAGAAGTTAATATTAGGATACCCTCCTCTAGCTCCCGGTACCTTGTTTTGAGTCGAGATCTTGTGCTGAAAGGAGAGCTCACTGTTTTGGTTAGCTTCTGGGGACACACCTGTCTCTGCTCCCATTCCATGCTGGGTTTAGAGGCATCCACTGTTATTCGTGGGCCATCCTAATTCAGGCCCCCATGTTTGCAGAGCTAACACTTTTCCCCACTGAGACATTTTCCCAAACTTGCTTTTAGCATCTGATTATAACACACCCCGTTCTGATTTCCTTGGACGCTTGGATGCTTAGATGCGTTCAGCTCCTTGGACTTGCGGGTTGATAGTGTTATTAAATTTGGAAACATTTCAGCCACTATTTCTTAAAACATTTAGTTCTCCTGCCCTCCTGGACTTTAATTAGAAATGGATTAGGTTGCTTAATCCTAGCACAAAGCCTGCAAAGGCTCTGTTAGGGCTCCATTGGCACATCTTCGGCTTAACTGACCTATAAGTGCGTGCACAGGTACTCGCAAATGCATTACAGTCTAATTTGCCATGAAGCTCATGTACTGAAGTTTTTATTCCAAACAGTGCATTTTTTTTCATTCTAGAAGTCGTATTTTGCTATTTCTCCCGTCTACTTCTACCCTCGTCATATGTTTGTCTCTGTTTCGTCTCCGAGCTGTTTCAAAAGCGCTAGGAGGCCACATTTGCACTGAGCCACAGCCCTAACCCGCCGTTTGCTAAATGGAGAGTTCAGCTACTATGACTTCTCACTACAAAACCCAGCCACCCAAGCCAGTAAGGTCTGAGTGAGAAACAAGCAAGATGGACCATCACAATGCTGCTTTCAAGGAAAGTGAGAGAATAATCTGCTGTGATCCAAGTATGGGTGGCCACGGTGCAGAGATATAGATTCGGGTCACCCCAAATGATATATTTCGCCATGGGAATCAGTTGATAACTGCGTTGGTGAACGCAATAATGCAGGTGGTGGTTAAGGTGAAATTGTTGAGTAAGACTGTCAAGTCAGGTGACCTTTTACATAGCTGTCATGAGAGTGTTGGGTCAGATAAAAATATCTGAAGTGATGACTTATGTTCTAAAGGTCTGAGAATGATCTTTATCCCAAGGCCTTACCCACGGCTTTATCCCAGCGCCTTACCAGACACGCAGGAGCACCTGCCTTTAGACTCTGGTGGGAATGGAGTGAGCTGTCGGTGGCTGCTACTTCACTTTTAATATAGTTCCTTTAGAAGTGTTTAACTTCATAGTGGTAAGAACCTCTCACTCTGGAGGAAGCATTGGCCTTGAAATATTCCTACCTGCTCAAAGACGGGACTCCACTCTGCAGAGAGGGTGATGCCTGTCCATGCATACAGCCAGTGGGAGAGGTGGGAGAGATTGATCTATTATTTTATTTTTATATGTATTAATTTCTCAGGCCTTAAAGTTTTTTCCTGCTTGTCCTCAGCCAAGCTGCTGCTGAAGGGTCATCTATATCAAATGATTTTGACAAAGTGACACATCCCAGTTTATTGGAATGCCGTCCCTCCCATCCCTCCCGTCCCTCCCGTCCCTCCCATCCCTCCCGTCCCTCCCGTCCCTCCTGTCCCTCCCGTCCCTCCCGTCCCTCTTGAAGATGACTCCTTGGAACACTTGCCTGCTCTGAGCTGAAGACACAGCAGTCACTTTCTTGTGATCAAAGTGGGGTGGGTTTCGCTGAAGAGTCCCTTTCTGATTAACTCATGGTATTAAAGGTGACTCTGGGCCCTGGGATTCCTCAAAAAACCTCTTGGGAAGACCCAGCGTTGGAGGCTGCTCTCAGCCTGTTCTGATGTTAGCAGAACAGAGTCCATCTGCTCAACATTCAAAAGCTAGGATTTGAAGATCATCAATGGCAGGATGGAAATTAGGTTTATTCAAAAGTTGGAACATTGAGGAGATGGTGGGGATCTACCATTTCCTGCCTGTTGGGAGCCGCGCCCACATTCGCCGTTACAAAATGACGCTGACAGCTGTGTTCTAAGTGGTAAACAAATAATCTGCGCATGTGCCAAGGGTATCTTATGACTACTTGTGCTCTGCCTTCCCCGTGACGTCAACTCGGCCGATGGACTGCAGCCAATCAGGGAGTGACACGTCCGAGGCGAAGGAGAATGCTCCTTAAAAGGGACGGGGTTTCGTTTTCTCTCTCTCTTGCTTTTTCTCTCTCTCTTGCTTCTCTCTCTTGCTTCGCTCTCTCTTGCTTCTTGCTCTCTTGCTGCTTACACTCTGGCTCCTAAAGATGTAAGAATAAAGCTTTGCCACAAAAGATTCTGGTCTGTGGTGTTCTTCCTGGCCGGTCATAAAAACACGTCTAATAACAATTGGTGCCGAAACCCGGGACGAGAAAAAAACTCGAGACTGACGCAAAAAAGATCCCTCATTCCGGAACCAGAACTGCGGATCACGTTTATAAAGGTTCCCGTAACACAGACTGTTGAGAAAGATTCAACTGCCGAATTCAGAACTCATCAGCTGAAAAACGACGGTGATAAAGGTTCCCGTAAAGCAGACTGTTGAGAAAGATTCAACTGCCGAATTCAAAACTCATCAGCTGGGGAACGACGGTGATAAAGGTTCCCGTAAAACAGACTGTTAAAAAAGATTCAACTGTATAAATTCAGAACTTTTCAGCTGGGAAACGAGATAAGTCTGATCTTGAACTTTCTAAGAAAATTCAAGACAGTCTATCAAAAGTAAAGTGAGAAATGGCTTTACCAGATATGTTTGGCCTTGAACTTTTTCTAGTGTTAGGAGCCCTTTTGTTCCTTTTCACATGTTATATAGTGCTTAAGACAGGGCTAAAAATTCTAGAGAAAATTCAGGACAAGCTATCAGAAGTAAAGCGGGGAAAAAAAGTAGGAACAAAAAGAAAATGTAGTATACAAACTAAGTATACAGGCCTTTCCAAGGGTCTTAAACCCGAGGAAAAGTTAAGGTTAGGTAGAAATACCTAGAGAGAGATTAAAAGAAAAAGAGGAAAAAGAAAAAAGAAGAAAGATCAATTAGCAGAGGTCTATAGAAAAAAGAGCCTGTGCTCATCGCTGGATGAGCTCAGAAAGCCAGCTCTTAGTAGTTCTAAAGCAGATAAAAAATTCTCCTCTGAGGAAACAGACTGGAAAAAAAAAACAGCCCATTACCAGCCAGCTAATTGGTCAAGAAAAAAGCCAAAAGCGGCTGGCAAAGGCCAGTTTGCTGATTGGCCTCAGGGCAATCGGCTACCAGGTGCACTCCCGCCCTATGCGGAGTCCCCGCCCTGCGTAGTGCGTCAGCCCGTAGTGCGTCAACAATGCGCAGAGAGGCAGTGCGCAGAGAGGCAGTGCGCAGACTCATTCATTCCCCGAGAAAAACAAAGAAAAATACAACAGACATTTCCAGTCTTTAAAGGAGCCGAAGGTGGGCGTGTCCACGCTCCAGTAGAATATGTACAAATTAAATATAAAATTAATACTAATTTTACCTTGGTACAGTTAGACAGGCTTGCCGGCATGGCACTAACTCCTGCCGACTGGCAAATGATTGCAAAAGCCGCTCTCCCTAATATAGACAAATATTTAAAATAGAGATCTCTGTGGCGAGAGGCTACACAGGCGCAGGACCAAACAAACGCTGCTGCTTTAACTCCAGAGCAGAGAGATTGAACTTTTGACTTGTTAACGGGTCAGAGAGCTTATTCTGCTAAACCTGATAAGAGGTATCAATAAAAGGTCTTACCACAGGAGATGTCCAATAGTCCTACAATGTGCCAGCTTTATGTGCAAAAAGCTCTTTTGCCAATGAGGGAACAATTCCCCTCTTTAATTTTGCTCCTTTACATAGATGACATCCTCCTGTGCCATAAAGACCTTACCATGCTACAAAAGGCATATCCTTTTCTACTTAAAACTTTAAGTCAGTGGGGTTTACAGATAGCCACAGAAAAGGTCCAAATTTCTGATACAGGACAATTCTTGGGCTCTGTGGTGTCCCCAGATAAGATTGTGCCCCAAAAGGTAGAGATAAAAAGAGATCACCTCCATACCTTAAATGATTTTCAAAAGCTGTTGGGAGATATTAATTGGCTCAGACCTTTTTTAAAGATTCCTTCCGCTGAGTTAAGGCCTTTGTTTAGTATTTTAGAAGGAGATCCTCATATCTCCTCCCCTAGGACTCTTACTCTAGCTGCTAACCAGGCCTTACAAAAAGTGAAAAAGGCCTTACAGAATGCACAATTACAACGTATTGAAGATTCGCAGCCTTTCAGTTTGTGTGTCTTTAAGACAGCACAATTGCCAACTGCAGTTTTGTGACAAAATGGGCCATTGTTGTAGATCCATCCAAACGTATCCCCAGCTAAAATAATAGATTGGTATCCTGATGCAATTGCACAGCTTGCCCTTAAAGGTCTAAAAACAGCAATCACCCACTTTGGACAAAGTCCATATCTTTTAATTGTACCTTATACCGCTACACAGGTTCAAACCTTGGCAGCCACATCTAATGATTGGACAGTTTTAGTTACCTCCTTTTCAGGAAAAATAGATAACCATTATCCAAAACATCCAATCTTACAGTTTGCCCAAAATCAATCTGTTGTGTTTCCACAAATAACAGTAAGAAACCCACTTAAAAATGAGATTGTGGTATATACTGATAGATCAAAAACTGGCATAAGTGCCTATGTGGCTAATGATAAAGTGGTATCCAAACAATATAATAAAAATTCACCTCAAGTGGTAAAATGTTTAATGGTCTTAAAAGTTTTAAAAACCTTTTTAAAACCCCTTAATATTGTGTCAGATTCCTATTATGTGGTTAATGCAGTAAATCTTTTAAAAGTGGCTAGAGTGATTAAGCCTTCCAGTAGAGTTGCCAATATTTTTCAGCAGATACAATTAGTTTTGTTATCTAGAAGATCTCCTATTTATATTACTCATGTTAGAGCCCATTCAGGCCTACCTGGCCCCATGGCTCTAAAAAATGATTTGACAGATAAGGCCACTAAAGTGGTGGCTGCTGCCCTATCATCCCCGGTAGAGGCTACAAGAAATTTTCATAACAATTTTCATGTGACGGCTAAAACATTACACAGTCGTTTCTCCTTGACAAGAAAAAAAGCCCGTGACATTGTTACTCAATGTCAAAGCTGCTGTGAGTTTTTGCCAGTTCCTCATGTGGAAATTAACCCACGCGATATTCGACCTCTACAGGTCTGGCAAATGGATGTTACACATGTTTCTTCCTTTAAAAAACTTCAATATCTCCATGTGTCCATTGACACATGTTCTGACATCATGTTTGCTTCTCCATTAACCAGAGAAAAAGCCTCACATGTGATTCAACATTGCCTTGAGACATGGAGTGCTTGGGGGAAACCCAGACTCCTTAAGACTGATAATGGACCAGCTTATACGTCTCAAAAATTCCAACAGTTCTGCCGTCAGATAAACGTAACCCACCTGACTAGACTTCCATACAACCCTCAAGGACAGGGTATTGTTGAGCGTGCGCATCGCACCCTCAAAGCCTATCTTATAAAACAGAAGAGGGGAACTTTTGAGGAGACTGTACCCCGAACACCAAGAGTGTCGGTGTCTTTGACACTCTTTACACTCAATTTTTTAAATATTGATGCTCATGGCCATACTGCGGCTAAACGTCATTGTTCAGAGCCAGATAGGCCCAATGAGATGGTTAAATGAAAAAATGTCCTTGATAATAAATGGTATGGCCCAGATCCTATTTTGATAAGATCCAGGAGAGCTATCTGTGTTTTCCCACAGAATGAAGACAACCCATTTTGGGTACCAGAAAGACTCACCCGAAAAATCCAAACTGACCAAGGGAATACTAATGTCCCTCGTCTTGGTGATGTCCAGGGCGTCAATAATAAAGAGAGAGCAGCGTTGGGGGATAATGTCGACATTTCCACTCCCAATGACGGTGATGTATAATGCTCAAGTATTCTCCTGCTTTTTTACCACTAACTAGGAACTGGGTTTGGCCTTAATTCAGACAGCCTTGGCTCTGTCTGGACAGGTCCAGACGACTGACACCATTAACACTTTGTCAGCCTCAGTGACTACAGTCATAGATAAACAGGCCTCAGCTAATGTCAAGATACAGAGAGGCCTCATGCTGGTTAATCAACTCATAGATCTTGTCCAGAAACAACTAGATGTATTATGACAAATAACTCAGCTAAGATGTAAACAAAAGTTTCCGGGATTGTGTGTTATTTCCATTCAGTATGTTAAATTTACTAAGACAGCTAATTTGTCAAAAAGTCTTTTTCAGTATATGTTACAAAATTAGATGGCTAAATTTGAACAGATCCTTCAAAAATTGAGACTTCAGGTCAACTCCACGCGCTTGGACCTGTCCCTGACCAAAAGATTACCCAATTAGATCTCCTCAACATTTTCCTTCTTTAAAAAATGGGTGAGATTAATATTATTTAAAGATACACTTTGCTGTAGATTAGTGTTGCTTCTTTGATTGGTCTGTAAGCTTAAGGCCTAAACTAAGAGAGACAAGGTGGTTATTGCCCAGGCGCTTGCAGGACTAGAACATAGAGCTTCCCCTGATATATCTATGCTTAGACAATAGGTCGCTGGCCACTCAGCTCTTATATCCCACGAGGCTAGTCTCATTACACGAGATAGAGTGAGTGTGCTTCAGCAGCCCGAGAGAGTTACAAGGCTAAGCACTGCAATAAAAAGGCTCTGCGGCATATATGAGCCTATTCTAGAGAGACATGTCATCTTTCATGAAGGTTCAGTGTCCTAGTTCCCTTCCCCCAGGCAAAACGACACGGGAACAGGTCAGGGTTGCTCTAGGTAAAAGCCTATAAGCCTAAGAGCTAATCCTGTACATGGCTCCTTTACCTACACACTAGAGATTTGACCTCTATCTCCACTCTCATTAATATGGGTGGCCTATTTGCTCTTATTAAAAGGATAGGGGGAAATGTTGGGAGCCGCGCCCACATTCGCCGTTACAAAATGACGCTGACAGCTGTGTTCTAAGTGGTAAACAAATAATCTGCGCATGTGCCAAGGGTATCTTATGACTACTTGTGCTCTGCCTTCCCCGTGACGTCAACTCGGCCGATGGACTACAGCCAATCAGGGAGTGACACGTCCGAGGCGAAGGAGAATGCTCCTTAAAAGGGACGGGGTTTCGTTTTCTCTCTCTCTTGCTTTTTCTCTCTCTCTTGCTTCTCTCTCTTGCTTCGCTCTCTCTTGCTTCTTGCTCTCTTGCTGCTTACACTCTGGCTCCTAAAGATGTAAAAATAAAGCTTTGCCACAAAAGATTCTGGTCTGTGGTGTTCTTCCTGGCCGGTCATAAAAACACGTCTAATAACACCTGCCCCAGAAAAAAACTCTCTTGGGGCATCGAGGTACATGATTGGGCTTCTATGGAGGGAGAGGAGAGTAGTGGGATAATGTTGGGAAGGCTGTATGCAGGGGTAACAAGGTCAGGAAGGTTATACTCTGAGCAGGATGTTTATCATCTGGGGGGGGGGGGGCAGTGCCTCCTTTCTCCTGGCAGGAAAACTGCAACAGATTTTGGTCTCCTCTGGGTAGTTCCTAGGGTCGTGAGAGGAAACAGGCTACTTTGTCTCTGTGACTTCAAATGTCAAAGAGGTTGATACACACTCTGTTGGTTGACACCATGGACTCGTATATGAAAGGTGACACGCATCCTCATGTTATCTGTAGGTTACCCACGAATCTGGACGTTTTTAAATGTAAAGAGAGAGTACATATTGGCTAACCTCTTAGTTGGTTCCATGTGGCCCTGCTTTGGGAAAGGAAGGAAAGGGGAAATTCACGAGAGGGGAGAATTGCCACCAACCAGTCTCTCTCAGAACTGTTTAGGCTGGAAAGACTCTGTTTGGGTGGTTTCCTGTGAGCCACACAAAAGTTAGGATCATTCTAAATCCATGGCAATTCTGGTGCATTGTCTCAGTGTCAGGAGGGTGAGGAAGAAATCAGCCATCTTAGAGAGCAGGAAGCCAGCCATCTTGGAAGCTTATCATCTTTATAACCTTGTCCTCCCCCTCCTCTCCCTGTCTGCCTATCAAGAAATCTAACTCCTAGTCCCTCAGGACCTGTGGAGGTTTGAGAACAACTTGAAACACTTGGTACTCTCCTTTCACCATGTGGCCAAATGTTAATCCCACCAGGTAGGGGGTAAGACCACTGCCACAAATTTTGCGCCATATTTGAAGCAAGATTCATGAAATACTGGCCAGGATGATGGACACAGGCCAGGTCCATACCCAGGATTCCCAGAGAATGGAGGTCAGTCAGGGGCTTATAAAGGCAAACCCCACAAAGATCCTTATTTCCCACCTTCATCCAATTAGGGACGAGCATCCATCCTGACATACCTCCCACCTATGTGTGAGCAAGCACATCCTGTGTACTTGGGGCAACCAAGTTTACAACCTGTTTACAGAAGGGAAAATAGTGGCTTGTTTTCTTACAAGAACAACAGCTCCCAGCATTCCAGAACGTTTTCTGTCCTTGGGCAAATGGACTTATAGGTTAGAGGAGCTTTTTAAAATAAATAAATAAATAAATAAATAAATCTCTTAAGCACAATAATTTAAACTTAGAACATGAACTTAGTCCTCACACAAACTCAGTCATCAGGCTTGACAGCAAGCACCTTCCCCCACCTGAACCATCTCACAAGGCCCAGGAAAATGTAATATTTGTTTATTTATTTAATTTTTTTTAATTAGAGAAGAAAATGAATTCTGAGTGGGACCCATGGAATGGGTGACTTTGTAACATAAAAACTAAAACATGTAAACGCAGTGTGAGGCAATGACTTCCATGTATACTTTTTCAGATTACAAGTGTGATTAGTCACCAAAAAGAAGTTCAGAAGTGTGGGGTGTCCAGATACCTAGCAGGTTGTCTTGGATACACCAGAGGCAGGGCTTCCCTGTGTGTACTGCCATCCATCACTACACACAGTAGCAGTTGTCTTCTGAGGAATATTGGGGAATGATGGAGAATCTGCAGGATATCTGAAAGGTGCCTTAGACTAGCCCTCTACGGAACTTCACACACACAAAGTTGCTAGTACATGAAACCGGGGTTCACCATGATTATTGGGAGTGAACCTCTTCAACTACTTCACTTAGAGGGACAGTTACTACAGGCTCTCCTACCTAGAGAAGCTACTTCTTCTTCTTGGATGGTCATGTGTTCCAGAGAAAAAAACACCACCGTGCCCACTATCAGCCTTGATGTTTATAGAGACCGGGTCTCAGGCTAGCCCATGCTCTCTTTGTAGCCCAGGCTGGTGTGGAGCCCAGTATCAGCCTTGATGTTTATAGAGACCGGGTCTCAGGCTAGCCCATGCTCTCTTTGTAGCCCAGGCTGTTCTTGAGTTCCAGTTCTCCTGCTTCAGTCTCCCACATCTACCACCAATGGTAGTACCTAGTCTGGTACCATCATTTTAAAGCAAGTGTAGCCCAGCCTAAAGACATTGTTGCGTGAAGCACATCTGCCTGCCTTGTGCCCTGACAAGGCGCACGTCATTGAGCGTAAACTACCAGAGGCCTTTCTTGGAAAATCCAGATCAGAAATCTTCAAGCCAAAGCTTCCCCCATCTTCAGGGCCTATGAGGTCTGATTCACTGTAGTGTGGGGCTTTGCCTCCCCCCAGCCCTCACCCCATGGTGTGATTCTGCTGGCTTCCTCAGCCTCGATGTTGGCTGGGAACAACAGTTGCTCCAGGTTCCTGAGAAGACAGTGGGGGGTGGGGGGAACCTAAGGAGAACAGCTCTCAAGCCAGATTTCCGCCTCAACCAGCATTGAAATTCATTCAAGAATGAACACACTTCATTACCGTAAGTTCATCATCGAAAGCCAGCCTTCTGAAAATGACATCTGTAGACTCACCTGAGGAATATACGTTCCTCTCATTAGAGTGATGTTTACTTTTTAGTTGGCAAGGCCTCCCCCCCCCCCCCAATCATATATAACACCTCTATCTGGACCCTCTGGTAAGACGCCCCCCCCCCATCTGCTCAAATCCTTTGTTTTAAGGCGGGGGCTGTTATCAAACTAGCCGTGCCTGATGATGGATGCTTCCTAGCACTGATTCTCTACTGAACCGCAGCTTATCTTTACAGCTAAACACACTTAAAGATGAGTTAAGGATTGTTTGTAAAGACAAGCTGAGCATGGACGGATCGCAACAGCCAAGCGAGCTCTAACCAATCACAGACTGACGACTGATCAGACCATTTCCCAAACCGCCCAGCGGGCACCAGGCCAACTTTTCCTGCGCAAGTCCCTCTCAGGCCTCTGAGTGCTGTCGGCCCATGATGCCCTGAGGAGATGTGTGAACCCACCTGACACAAATCGCTCTTCATTCTCATTCGGCAACCAAACTTGTTAAGTTTAATTTGTCAGCAGGTTTTCTCTTGACGGGGTCAGAGCAGATTGTCTGTGCCTGCCCCAGCTCAAAGAGCTTTTCATTGTGTCTAGAGTCTCCGTGGCTCTCAGGTCCTTGCTTGAGATCCTGGGTTTGCCTCGCATTAGTCCTTCCAATGGAATTCTGGCTTCCTAGCTTCAGGTTGCTCTCTGTTCTAAGGGCTCAAATGTGTGCCAGGGAGGACTGGCTGTGTGGTCCGTTCCACAGAAGGCAATGTGGACGCAGTCTCCAGATAGGGGTAAGGGCAGATGAAAGCCTTGAACTAGGAAAACCAAGAGATCTCCTCATAACTCTCCTCTGGGGCGGGATGCAGTTATCCCATCCCAGATTCAAAGGAAGTTATTAGAATCTTGATCCACTGAGCTGGAAGAAACCTCTGACTAAAGAATAATGGAGAAGTCTGCACCTATTCACAGGACGCTTCCTCGGCAAAGGTTTAGAGTTTCAGTCACTGGCAGATATTTATGCAGTGACAGAACTTTTACCATTCCAGGATCACAGGTAAGGGATTTTAAAAAGTAGTTTAAATACAAATAAAGGGAGCAGAATCCAAAGGAAAGATCCCTTAGTTAGACTGGTTTAATCATCCCTATTGCATATGTGTTGAAATATCATACTGTACTCTGCAAATATGCAAACTTCTCTGTCAAGTAATAAAAATTTTAAGAGATTAAAATATTTTCCTACATGAATTTACTCATCATGAGCATGAATATGTGTGGCTGTACTTGTGAAACGGCTTTTGTGTTGAGGTCAAAGAAGAGCTTTTGGGAGTTGGTTTTTCCCTTTCTACCTTGTACATACTGGAGATCAAACTGGGGTCATTATTAGGCTTGGCGACAAGTGCCTGTGCCTGCTGAGCCATCTCACTCTAAAACATTCTAAAACAACAATAGTAAAAATGTAAAAGAACCAAGAAGACATAGCCCACAGCTGAGATAGAAGAGCTGCACTTAACCTTGAACTTGAATTTAATGCAGACACTCCACAGCTGACATTTCTAATCAGCTGCTTCTTTTTTTTTTTTTTTTTTCATTTTAAGTGCAAGGGCCACAGGAGAGATAAAAGTCTTCCACCTGATGCTCTGGGAAGACAGGAGCTGGAGCTGTGCTTACCCACAGCTCCCAAGGTACCACACACAGCTACTGGCCCAACCTGTAGACCTAGGAGCCTCACCCAGGGCTGGGTGCCTTCCCAGAAAGAAGGAAAGGTCACGAGGTTGTGACGGATTACTTCAGTATTAAGGGCTCCATCTCATGGCTGTCTCAGTGTGCTTGTGGTTTCTATGAGTTTTTTAGTTCCTTGTTCCTTCTCTGTCAGGTGGTCGATGACCTTGGGTTAATTCTGTTGTGTGTTTCCTGGATTCCTGACCACCCAGTGGAATGATGCTTTGACCTTCTGACCTTTCCAGTCTTCTGAGTGTCTCTACCCTCAGTCTGAGCACTCACGAGTGAAGCGCAAGATTCTAGGTCCTCCCCTGGGCGTGTCCCTCACCTGGTTTCTCCATCGCCTTCCTTGCCCTGCAAAGCATCTCTGCTCTGAGCTCCTCCCTACCCAAATTTATAGCAGCCTGACTTTAAATACACAGCCCTGAGGAACCAGACTGGCAAGTGTGACACCTTATTGGGATGCATTGGCAACGGTCGGTCCGTTGAAGCAGTGGACAAGCAGGTGGCTTCCAGTTTTCAGGTTCCCGTGGCAAGGGTTTGGGGCTGGTAGCTCTGCCTTCGCTCTTTCTCACAGCAGCTAAGAAATGGAAAGACAAATAAGGAGATCTGAGGACTTTTTCTTCAAGCTGAGGTTGTTTTTGTCAAATGTGCCTTGATAAATTCAAATTGAAGCAGCGAAATGTCCCAAATCGAAACAAAACAAACAAACCTGAGATCACCAAGAGCTGACAAGAATAAAGAGGATCTTGCTCTGAAGCAAATGAATGTAGTGTGGCCACTCACAAACAACCGGGAGGTTTCGTTCCTTTGTTTACTTGTTTTATAATTATTTGGTATGTGAAGAGGGAGGAGGCAGGAAGAGGGATATGGAGAAGAGGTAAAGGCAAAGAGATGGAGAGAGAAGAGATGGGGTGAGGAAAAGAAGGAGAGAGAGAGAGAGAGAGAGAGAGAGAGAAGGCAGCATCTTTGTGTTCTCTGATCTATATGGCAGGCTAGCTGGCCTGTGAACTTTAAGTAATCCTCCTGTCTCTGCCTTCCATCTCTCACAACAGGAACAACAAGCTCAGAGAAGAGTGGCACCCTGCCAGGCTCGTGTGGGTTGTGGGGTTTTGAACTCAGGGCCTCAACATTCTCATGGCGAGTGGTTTAGTCACTGAGCTGTCTCCCGAGCCAGAGAAGTTTCTATTAAGGATAAGAATTCAAGTTTCGGGGGTTGGAGATGGCTCAGTGGGGAAAAGGCACCTGCAGCCAAGCCTGACGACCTGAGTTCCACCCCAAGACCCACAGGGTGGAAGGAGAGAACTGGTTCCCAAAGACATTTTTCTTCTGCCCTTCATTTGTGCGCTGTGACACATGCACTTCACACAGACACATATCAACAAGCTAAATAAATAAGTAAACAATACAACTTTAAGAACTTTGAAACTCCACATTTCACAAAACTCGGCCATTCCTCTTAGGTGTTACTCAAGAGAAATGACAATTTATAGCCACATGAAGCCCAATGTGTAACTATTATATAAAAGCTAATTGTTTCTCGTTGCCAAACATTGGAAACAATCCAAGTGGCCCTGTGTGCACAAATGTGCAAACAAGCTGGAGAATGCATGCATTGGAACACACACCTCAGTGACAAAGAGGAAGAAACAATGCGGACACATAATTGCTTCACAAGAGCTTTTTGCTAAAGAGAAAAGTAAACACCTAGCCTTACAGCGCTCCTACTACATGGCGCCATTTATATAACAGCCTTGAAATAACAAAATCATTGAGGCAGATAACAGATTAGTGGTTGCCAAGAGTCGGGAGAAATGGAGAGGGGAAGAGTAGGGTGTATCGAAAATTCTGGAATTTTGGTTTCTTTAAAAAAACCAAAAAACCAAAAACCACAGAAATTTTATGAGAATGTGGTTTTGTTTTAATCCCAAGTGTCGGGATGTGGGGCTGCATTGCCGCAGCCGACTGTGAATGGCCTCATTCTCAAAAATATGCAGTGGCATCATTTTGCTGGCTGCAGAGAGTTTCTGTGATTGTGTGACTTTGGAATTCTGGGAATTTTTCAATGGGTATATAAATTCAAGGGCCCTAAGAAGTGGGATTGGTGGTGGTTCGGGGGAGTTGGTTGTGGTAGTGTTTCTCTCTCTCTCTCTCTCTCTCTCTCTCTCTCTCTCTCTCTCTCTCTCTCTTTTCTCTCCCTCTCTGCCCTTTCCTTCTTTCTCTCCTATCTATAGTGGGTGAAATCAGAAGCATAAAGCATGGGAAAACCTCATGAAGCATCAAAGACCAGCTACAGTAGGGGGTGGCTAAAAGAGGCTGCACTAACTAGGTCCTTGTGGTGATGAAATGGCTTTGTACTGAACCATGGACAAGCTAGTTACCTGTGATAAAATGACAAACTGGAGAGTAATGACAGTTCCCTGTTTCAGACATTGCTCAACTGCCTGCCATATGGGACTTTCAACCATTGCATCTGGTTTAAGGGTCCAGGGAAACTTGGTACTGTCTTTTTTTTTTTTTCCAGATTTCCTCATTTTGTATGCATAAATGTTTTGCCTTCCTGCATCTATGTATGTGTACCAAAGAAGCAAGAAGAGTTTCTTGGATCCCCTAGACTTGGAGGTATAGAGGTTTATAAGCGGTGGTGCATGTGCTGGGAACCGAACTCAGGTCCTCTGCCAGAGCAGCAAATGCACTTTACAGCGGAGCCATCTCTTCAGGCCTCACTTAGTACTGTTTTACCGACAGTCTGCCACTCTAGTTTTTTGAAAGTGTGTATATATACAATATATAATTCCATGTACATATTGCACACACACGTGTAAACAGTATACACACATATGTCCTATGGGAAAAACTCTCCGAGATTGTCTGACTAAGAAAACGGTCACTTTTTACAGTGAAATCTCTTTGTGTTTTCCGTTTGGTGATGCAAAGGAGAAACGCTTGTGGTGTTGCTGAGGTAAGACTGGGTAAGACAAACCCTCTCCCAGCTGAGCTCTGTCCTCAGCCACGATGAGTAACATGGACGGTTTATTGACCTGCTCTTCTAATTACAGCTGGGTGGTTACCAAAGATGGAATGTGGATACCACACAATTGAAGTCTAAATCGAGGATGGGAAACCTAGCTTGAAATGCAAGAGATGTTTGTTTGGACGGGAGGCGGACAGCCTTGGGAATGGCTTGTGCGTTCTTGACCCTGGCTGTTTCCTGGGGAATGTACCCAGGGGTTCTCACAGTAGCTCAGGTGTACACACAGCTGACTCTCAGGACTGGTGGAGTTTTGGGGTGTGGGGTGTCCCACCCCACTGCTCAGGGGCTCTTTAGAGGGTTTCTTTATTCAGTCTTTCTATCCACACATTTCTAAATATTTCCTCACTCGAGCACACTGACGACAGCATAAGACTGGATGGAGCCTGTACTGTCGAATGCTGAGAGCAGTGACCGACTTGGAACCTACCAGGCACCCACTCTCATATTTCCATGTCTGAAAGTGTAGACTAGGAAGCGGGAGTGTCATAAATATTGTCTTTAAGAGAAATGACTTCGTTTTGGATGTCTGTTTAATTGTTGTTTTGTTTGTGTTGTTGCTGTTTTGTCTTTTACAAGCAGGGTTTCTCTGTGTAGCCCTGGTTGTCCTGGGATTCTCTTTGTAGACCAGGCTGTTCCCAAGAACTTTGTAGGTCAGGCTGCCTATTCCCAAGAACTAGTCTCTAACACACATAGTGGAATCTCCTAACATCTCTTTTTTAAAAGATTTATTTTCAACTGTTTTATGCAGGAGGCTTTTTGTGTAAGTTTTTATAATTGGTGTCTTTTTTTGTTTTGAGGTTTGTTTTGTTTTGTTTTGTTTTGTTTTGTTGAGAGAGGGTTTCCCTGTAACTGTGGCTGTCCTGGAACTCACTCTACAGACAAGGCTGGCCTCGAACCCACAGAGGTCCTTTGCCTCTATCTTCTAAGTGCTAGGATTAAAGGCAAACTCCATCACTGCCCGGCTAGCTGGTATCTTTCTTAAGATGTGTCTGTCTCAGCTGGGTATGGTGTCACATACCTTTAATCTCAGCACCTAAGAGTCGGAAGCTAGTTTGGTCTATATAGTGAGTTCCTGAGCAGCCAGATCTACATAGTGAGACCTGGCCTCAAAACACAGACAAACCAACCAACCAACCAACCAAATAAACAAACAAACAAATAAAAACCCCACTTAATTTTTAAAAAACTGTCAGTTTCAACTACACTTTTTATTTAGTGTTTTAAAGTTACTGTCCTTTTGATGCAGTTTTTAATAGGGGTTGTGGACATTTGTTCTTGACAGTCCTTGTTAAGCGGGCATGTCTTATACATTGAGGGATTTTTCAGCAATGTCCCTCTTTTCATGTGCTATGTGGGCATTGCAGCCACATCTACAGGCTCCAGTCCCTAGATATTGCAATACCTACTGTGAGACATAGGCTCCCCTCAGAAACCCTGCGTCCGTGTAGTAAGTCCCCAGCAGAGTCTCCTCTCTTCGTGTTGGTAGTTTATAACTCCTTTCTCTTTTGCTTTTGATTCATACATGTTATTAACCTCAGCATCAATTTTGGTTTCATTTCATCTTTTTCCATTTCAGTGACATTTCCCCCTCCACGCACTCGTGGTTCTTACCCAGTGGACTTCCCTTCACCCTCTCATACTCAGTGTGTGCTACTCCGTCTAATGCCTGGTAAAAAGTGAGACATGACTGGTTTCGAACACTTCTTTCCTACATTGTTAGCCCATAGCTTTGCTATCGTGCCCCATAGATTCTGATGTGTTATATTTCCAGTCTTCTTCAATTCAAACCACTTTCTGATTTATCTGGTTTCCTGAGTCAAGGGATATTCAGAATCATGCTATTTAGTTTTTAAGTGTTTGAAAGGTCTCACGTAGTTTTAAGACGCTTTTCAAATTGTTCTGAGAAGCCTTTCTGTAATTGAGTTCTTGTTTAGTTTTATTGTGACCAGAGCACATACTTTGTCTAAAGTCTTTTAAAGTTGACTGAGACATGAGACGTGTATTGCAGATAGAATGTGGTCTACATTGGTAAATATTCTTTCTGTACACGTGGTTTTCTTGTGTGTACTCTGTTGCTGTTGGGCTGACAAATACCCTGATGTCACTGATTGATGAGCTCGTGTGTCACCACTTACTGCCTGCTTTCACCTGCTGTAGTGAGAGTTACTGAAACATCCACCTGAGACTGTGAATTATAGCAGCGACTTAGCGACTTTTCTCTTGCCGTGAAGAGACACCATGACCAAGTTATAAAAAGAAGCATTTAAACTTGAAGAGGAAATGTCTCGTTTCTTGGGAGACTCGGTTGCTTCATGTGGTGTTCTTCAGGAAACTGTCTTAGGAGAGGATGTTTTTGCTGAAGTAGACACATGAGAGGATGTTTTGCTGAGAAAAGATACATGGTATTTGTCTGGAAGCAGCCCCCCAAATGCATGTAATGTTTGCTAGGGCAGATGCTTGAGAGAACATAGGATGTTTAGAAAGGGTGTAAATATAACCCAACAGACAGCAGATGATGCTGTGTGGTACTGGTATGTCTTGCCACTCTGCTGGCCATAGTTAGGCTTTGTTGATGCTGGTCTTCACTGATGACACTTGGTGGTATTGGTTTGCCTTGCCACTCTTTGCTGGCCATTGTTTGTTGTGACTTTGGAGAGAGAAACACACCAAAGAACTTCTGCTGGTATTCCCTTGGCTTCTTTCTGCTTCCATGGACTCAAACTGATTAGCAGAGCCTTGTGGTTTCTTCTGGCCTGAGCTGCCACTGCTGGTTTGTGAATGGTGATTGTGAGTGGAGCGAGCTGTGGCTGCTGATTCCTGTGAACTGAGCTGCTGATATCCTGACAACACAGATTGGATTTGCTCCAAAGAACTATTTCTAAACAGGTCCACATCCTCCTTTGTTCTACTAACCTTTCTTTTCCACTACCTCTGGTGGGTGGTGGGCTAGAAGGGAGGTTAAAGCATTTAAAAGTCCTTATCGAAAGTAGGTTTTGAAAGATATAAGCCTACAGGGACTTCCTTAAAGTTTCAGAAGGTTGGTCTATATTTTTCACAAGGAGTGTAATGGCAGCAGGCAGGCATGGCGCTGCTGGAGCAGTAGCTGAGGGCTTGCATCCTGATCAAAGTTGGATGGAGAGAGAGAGAGAGAGAGAGAGAGAGAGAGAGAGAAGAAGAAGAAGAAGAAGAAGAAGAGGAGGAGGAGGAGGAGGAGGAGGAGGAGGAGGGAGGGGGAGGGGAGGAGGAGGGAGGGGGAGGGGGGAGGGGGGAGAGGAGAGGAGAGGAGAGGAGAGGAGAGGAGAGGAGAGGAGAGGAGAGGAGAGGAGAGGAGAGGAGAGGAGAGGAGAGGAGAGGAGAGGAGATATTGGTCCTGGCATGGGCTTTTGAAAAGTCAAAGCCCACCCCCAGCACCAAGGCCAAACCTCCTAATCCTTCTAGGGACCAAACATTCAAACACATGAGCCCATGAGGGCCGTTCTCATTCAAGCCATTGAAAGTAGGAGTATTCCAAAGCTTTCAGAGATAACACAGAAGCAGTTTGGCATTCTCACATGGGCAGGAAGCTAGGAAAGAAAATACTTGGTGCTTTTTTTTTAACTTATTTTTTTAGAAAAAGAAAACTTAGATTTTGAAAGAGAGGAAAAGCCTTGGGTTTTTTCCTTCCATGGGAACCTGTATTCCTAGGCAATCTGTGAGGGATGAAAGGAACAAAGGACACACAAAGGCCTCCGAATGTGAAGCTCTGTAGCATTTGGGCAAACAAACAAAATTAAATCTAGTCACGAAGACGCTCAGACAAACCTAAATTGAAGAACATTATTGTATTACCAGGATGTAATAAGGTTAGGGAGTGTTTCAAATTAAAGGAGATTGCAAAGATGAGAAAACTAAATGCAATATGGATCCTGAATTGAATCTTCTGCCAGAAAAACAGATTGCTGTAAGGTTAACTATTGGACTAATGCATGAAGCTGGAACAGGAACTTAAAATAAATGTGCCATGTTAAAGTTCCTAAATGTGATAACTTCCTAAACGTTAAGGGAGAAAATGTCCATGTCCTTAGAAAATACACAGAAGAATTAGGTGTTAATGGGTGTGCCACCTACCAGTCTTCAGTATCTAAGCAATGAAGTAAATGCCCACAGGATGTCATCATGACAGAGGCAATTCCTCAGAGAGATCGGAGGGCAAACGAGAAAAATATTTAAATATACAATGGATAGAAAGCCTACAGGAATTCCTTCTACAGCTTTTCTCGGGGTTTAAAATTGCCTCAAAATGAAAATTGAAGGGAATAGAGGGAGAGAGAGGGAGAGGGAGGGAAGGAGAGAGAGAAATAGTGACAGACACAGAGACACAAAGACAGAGTGAGCTTGCTTTACTAACTCATTAACATTACAACAGAACACATAATACAGGATAATAGCAATTAATTGTTTTTTTACTTTATTATTTTGAGGGAGTGGGTATTTTGCCTGCAAGTTTGTCCACCATATATATGCACTGTCACCAGAAGCAAAAAGAGGGTGTCCAATCCCCTGAGACTGGACTTTCAGACAGTTGTGAGCCACTGCATGTGGCTGCTGGGATTGAATGCTGGTCCTGTGGAAGAGTAACCAGTGCTCTTGCCTGATGAACCACTGTTCCAACCCCCACAGTAGCAAGGTTGTTTCTTTTTTTTTTTTAAGTTTACAAATAATCCCAAAAACAATACAACAAATTCAGCTTAGAGCTTTGGGAAGGAAGGAAGAGGATGGAGAAAGAGGAGGGTGTACAGAGGGGAACTAGAAATGGTTTCTGTCTACAGCTGTATCAAATGGGCCACATGAGACATGCTGATTAAGTGGCTAATTGTGAGAGCACTGTTCCTCATAGTACTCTGACGTGTTCTTGGCTTTGAGGTCTTTGATAAGGAAAGGGAAAGAATTTTGATGGCATACAAATTTCTGTCCACCAATGCGCAGAGACCAACAGCCCCCCAAAAAATATTAGAGACTTCAACTGACAACGTCAGCCAGCCTTTTCTAAAACCCTCTTTTGAGAATGTCAACTGTTAACAGCTCAACATGAAGGCTAAGTAGGTTCCAGCAAACATTGACAAAAGTGTGTGGGTTGGGTTTTCTTTCCCTTCCTTAATGACAGAATTGGCCCAGAGCAAAGCATTATGGACCCACCCAGTTGGCTTTTCTAACCAGCAGCCAGAGGAGGTGCCTCCTGATGAGTGACAGCTGGCAGTGTCCCTGGGGCAGGGCAGGTCCTGGGAACAAGGGAAAAGGTTATTACAGGTCAGGAAAGAGCAGGTGTGGAAACAGGGCCTGGCGTGAGCTTGGTCCCAGCAGGTACCAAGTATCAGAACTAAGAAAATGATCGCTGGAGCAAAAAGAACCATGTGTTTGCCTGGGGAGGGGGGGGGGTAGTGACATGGATTCTCTATTCCAATTTTGCTGCAAGGGCCTGAATCCAGGGCAGAAACACCACTGAGCTGCATCTTGCCAAAACGGGGCTTAGCCATCCGTGTCACTCTCCGCGTCAGCGTCTTGAGATGGGATGGCTCCAGATCCACCATCCCAGCTCAAGACCTTTGAGGATACATGAATCCAGTTACAGAACTCCATTTAGAAGACACAGGGAGATGTCCCCCAGTGACCCTAAATACTCTCAGTTCTGTTCCTGCCCATTGACAATAGTAGCCTGATGATGGGGTAAATGGTGGGACCTGGTTCTAGTCACTGTCCACTATTCTACCAGAAGAGTGGTCTGAGATGGGGTTCCCTTACGCCCTCCCCTTGAGTCTAAAACGAGCTCACTTCCTAGGCCTTCCCCTTGCAGCTTTACACAGAAAACCCATATGCCTGGGGTGTCTTTCTTTAGCTTGTCAACTCTCTAGGAGAGCCTCTGGTGGGAATTCCATCCCCAGGCCAATCTACCTCATCTCAAAATCAAGTTCAGATCATCATCTCTTCTCCCCTTTAGCAGTGTTCCTGTCTTGGATACAGATATTTCCTCAGGTACCAGGCTCAGTGCCGCCTGCCTCTCGTTGCCTCTGCATCCAGCTAGTGATGGAGCCCTGCCAATATTCCCCAGGCGTGTCCTCTTCATGACTGCTCGTCCCAGATAAAGCTGCAGGCCAACCACTCAGGGATGTAATGGTTATAAGGTTCACTGAACATCCTTTGTTCTTGGTCCTCGTGGGCACATGGCCTGGGAGCATACTAAAATAGAAAAACCAGGGCCAGAGAGAGGGCTCAGGAGTGAAGAACACCTCTAGCTCTTGCAGAGGACCAGGGTTCAGTTCCCAGCACCAATATGGTGGCCTATAACCATCCATAACTCTAGTTACAGGAAGTCCACTGTCTTCTTCTGATCTCCATGGACACCGGGCATGCATGTGATGCCCAATATATATGCAGGCCAAACACTCACACTTAAATAAATCCATCTGAAACAGAGAAACTTAGGTCTTGCCATCACACCACTGGGACAGAATCTCTGGAGGTGGGACTGGAGAATCTGACTCCAAATTTGAACCCTGGTACCTAAGCACATTCTAACAGGGTACTCCACCCCCCACCCCCGTGATAGTGGGTGATACCCAAATGGCACAGTGATAAAGTAGACCTTTTTTTTTTTTTTTTTTTTTTTACTTCAGAGACAAGTTTGACCACTTCTTGGTTGTGTAATAGATAATATGTCCCCTAAAAGCTCCAGTTCCCTTGTCAGTCAAACGGGAGTCAATGAGAGGATTAAATAGACACAGTCCACTGCTTAGACACTAGACACATGCTTTCTGACTTCACAGCGGTGGAAGCAAGATGCACATCCAGTTGGAAATACACATTGATTTTAAAATCAGAGCTCTCCATGAGGTAGCAAGATGTGGTCCAACCCTCCAAGATGCTGGGCAGCGACAGCAAGCCACATGGTTACAGAGGGACAACCAACACTACAGAGGACTGTGCTGTCCAGCTCTGATATTCAGCAGACTCGCCCTACTCCATGCACTTCTGATAGACAGTGTTTCTCTAGCTTCTGCTGGGCTTATTGGTGTGCAAGAAGGAAGCATCCATGAGGAAAGTCCCATGAATCATCTAGACCAGTGTAGGCACAACGTAAGGCCATGGTGCTCCAACTCAGTGCATAAGCCATGAGTGGACTTTTCAATTCAGAATACCGTTTTCTGTACACACACACACACACACACACACACACACACACACACACCTGTGTGCAAGTGTATGCAATTAGAGCTCACTAATTTGCTAAATGGACTGGCCAGTAAGTCCCAGGGGTCCCCCTGCCCCATTTTTCCAGAGTTGCTGCTGCAGCTGGCTTTTCAAATGAGTGGTGTGGCTCCATTCAAGCTCTCATGTTTGTGTAGTAAGCACTTTCTTAAAATACAGTTTTCACCCAGTCACATTCCTTACTCAAAACTGCAGTGCTCAATTCCAGAGAGTGGTACAGAGTCCCTTGGTCCAGTGATTCCGAGTAACATCAGTAGTGATAAGGCAAAGTGGAAGCAGACACTCATGATATGGTGAGAGAGCAGGCATCTCACTGCTGGGGGCTTCCTCCAATAACTTGGAAGCTAAGGCTAACTTTGAGAAGAACACCAGACAAGCCGAAGGCAAGAATGCCTGATATGCGTGATCCTGGATTCGATTCCCGTCACTGAAAACAAAACCAATAAAAGCATCATTGATTCTTACAGTACGCATCGCGATGTACCTCTATAGTACAAGAGGCTGGGGCAGGGGGGAATTTGAGGTGTGCTTGAGGTGATAGTGAGGGGTGAGGGAATTGGGGGAAGAAGACAAGAAGAAGGGGGAAGAAAGGGGAAAGAAAGGAGAGGAAAGATTCTCTACCAGATATCTGACCCATACTCATCAAAATTATCTAAGTCATTAAATCAAGACTTTAATACACTGTGAAACTGTCACACTGAAAGGAACCTAATGTCACTTAAAAGCAAATGTAAGGCAGGATCATGAGGCCAGTGACATGGCTCAGCAGGGAAAGGCACTTGGGCAGAGCTTGACAGCTTGAGTTTAATCCCTGGGATCCAACATATAAACAAAAGATCGAGCACATGCTAGTGCACAAACACACACACACACACACACACACACACACACACACACATACAGTCAGTCAATAGAGTAATTAGTCAATCAGATTTAAAGTCTTAAAATGTAATGTGGGATTCCAGTTGAAATTATGAAATGGAAATGAGAAAAGCTGAACACGGTATGACTTCAGCTATTGACAGTGTATCAGTACTGGCTCATCTACTGCAACAATGTATCAATACGATCAATGTAACAATGTATCAACCCCAGCTGTTAATGAGGATAGGCAGGTAGGGTACATGGGAACTTGACACTCCCTCTGAAATACTGGATGGATGCAAGCTCGGATGAAATCCTGAAAGAAGTGAAACGATATTCAAGGAAAACGGGTGAAATCTGGATAATTACAGCCCAGTTAATTGCCATCTGTCAGGGCTGACTCATCAGTTGCCAAGAACTGGGACTAGGTAGGGGCTGTCTGTGTATTCTGTGTCACCTTTGCAATGGCTAGGGGATCTGAAGCTATTTTAAAATTCAAATGTTACTTAAACAATGGAGAAATTGTTTAGTCTCTCTATTTATCTGACCCAACCTGACCTCCTTCTGCCCTGGAGTCTTCTCCTCTGTTCAAATTGGTCTTTCAACTCCCCACTCAAGGCCCAGCAAGCCATGTCCCACCATGCAGAACACTACCTTCCTCCCCACCTGTTCCCTTTCCTTCGCTCCTCTTCTCTTTCTCTTTCCTTTTCTTTCTTTCACGTCTTTATTTGGAACAGAACCTATGCCCTCCCCCATGACCTTTGAACTATCTATGTCATCAAGGATGAGCTTGAATTTTTTTTTTTCATATCTGGAGGTTAGGGATGTTGTCTCTGTGTGCATGTTTATTCACATGTGTGTGGGCACTCATGTGACTATGTGTGCACATGTGTGCACACGTGTGTGGAGGCCCAAACTTGTTGAAGGATTAATCTCTCTCTATTTTAAGGTCTCCCACTGAACCCAGAGTTACTAATTCCAGCTAACTGAGCTAGCTTGATAGCCCTGGCGATCTCTTGTCTGGGCCTCAAGATGACAGGCAGCAACCATGGCTGCTTAGCTTTTTAAGTGGGTTCTGGAGGTTCAAACTCCAGCTGTCAGGCTCGTATCAAATGTGCGTTAGCCACTGCATCATCTCCCAAGCTTCAGATTCTCCTGCCCCCCAAGTGCTGGGTTTACAGAAGTGCCACATATCCAGTTATGTGGCTCTGTAGCTGGAACCAGGGGCTCCATGCATGCTAAGCAAATGCTCTATCAACTAAACTGCATCCCCAGCCTCTCTCCACCTACTTTCTAAGCTGAAGTCACCACCCATCTATTAAGATCTAGACAGACTGGCTTTTCTCCTGAGATCCCTGTCGTGAGCTCTCAGACTCCGACAACGCCCTTCTTTGAGTTCTCGCCCACAATGCCTCACTTTTGCATTTTACTCTTTATTGCCATTGAGATCAGGGGGCAGTGGCCAGAGCTGAGAGCATCGTTCCTGCTGCTGAAGTTATTTCTTTTTATCTGTGTTGATTAGCTTTCTATTGCTGGGATAAAAATGTCTGAAGCAATCAACTTCCAAGGAAGAAAGGCTGAACGTGGCTTACAGATGCAGCAGCTTCAGGCCAGCAGCAGTGGGCTTTGTGTGCCTGGGCCTGTAGGGAGGAATAAGATCATACTAGGAAGTATGACAGAGCCAGCTGGCTTACCTCAAGATAAGTGACTACAGAGAGGAAAAAGAAGAGGCAAGGACCTGTGTTCTTTCAGGGAACACCTTAGACCCCAGGATTCCTTTTTCTATGTCCTTCTTCCAAACTGCCTCATTAATCTCTCAATGCTGCCTTAGCCCCAAGGACAAAGCCTCCAACCATGGCCTTTGCAGGACATTAGCAATGCACACAGCAGCATCAAGAAATTGCAACCCTCCACCCAGGGTGTCATTCTTCTACCTCAGTGTCCCTAAAATGCGTCAAACATTTCCTCTAACTTACCATATCACTTTCCTCCATTTAAGAAAAACTGAGAAAAAAAATTTTTTAAAAAAATTGGGAAGTCTGATAAAAGCAGTACAATTTATCATTTTAACCATCTCAAGTTTATAGTTGAGAGGCATGAAGCACAGGCGCATTGTATGGCAGCCACTGCTCTCCATCTCCAGAGCACTTTTGTCCCCCCTAAGTAAACCCTGTTGTGCAGGAGCATCCCCCTCCCCCCGCCCCCCTCCAACTTCCGTTCGGCCTTCCATCTTAGTGAATGGGTTTGTCTAGGAACCTCAAGGAAGTGCCCAGCTGTCCTTTTGTGCCGGCCTTCTGTTGTTTGGCACATGGTCTCCAAGGTGCATCCATGTTCAGGATAGAAAAGGTTTATTTTGGCTTCCCATTTCTGACTGTTTTCTTTTAAAGACTGAAGAATATTCCTACCATGTGCCTACATCACCAGATGTTTGTTCGTGTATTTGACAGACTTGTTAGCGTCACCACGGAATAGCTGCCAGGAAGGCCACAAGGGCAACTCTATCAGGCCTGGTTCCCGGGTTCATCAACCTCTTCTTGCTTAGTGAGCAAAGTACGTTTTAAGACCTTGCTCTCTCAGTGGGGCGTCAAGCACATGTGTGCTCCAATGCTTTTTTCCAAGATCAATTTTTTTTGACAGATATATGCAATACCAGTATCTGAGTCAGAAGAAATCCCTCTTATCTAGGCCTTCGAAGGGATTAACACAGAAAGGTGCCTTCAGAATCCACTTCCTGTGTGTTCTGCGGGTGATTTTTAAGCTCGCTCTTGGCTCCGAGCATGAGAGAATTAAGGAACTCAAACATCTTCCTCATGACAATACAAACAGGATGAAACCGGTCCTCTTTTTTTCTCATTTGATCCCACATTGGATCAATTTCAAGATAACTAACTGAATTCTGGCCATCACACTCGGAACATTGTGCCCACTGTGCTAAGGATGCTTCCTCTGTCATGTGTGAACAGAGAAGGTTTTATCCTATTAGTCAGGGTCATCAGGGGTGCTTGCACCGAGGTTGAATCCAGAACACTCAGTGACTTCGTTGAACAGAGGATTAGTCTCACCTTTGTAAGGGAAGTTGCTCTCTTGCATAACACTCTTCAAAAGGTGACGCAGGGCTAACTTCGTTCCTCTTGTTTGCTAAAGTTCTCTACTTCCAGTCATGTGGGAAAAGAAAACCAACCACAAAGTCCTGAATCTAAACAGCTGGAAATGACATCACTGGTAAGAATTAGGCATAAGGGGAGAGGGGAGTGCAAAGTGTGTCAGAGAGAGACAGAGATAGAGACAGAGAGAGACAGAGAGAGACAGGGAGAACTTGGGCCAGGTGTGGGCTTTTGAAATCACACAGCTCCCCACCCCCATCCCCCAGTGACACACTTCCTCCAATAAGGCTGCACCTACTCCATTAAGGTCATACCTCCTAATCCTTCTAATCCTTTCAAATAGTACTACTCCCTGGTAACAAGGCATTCAAATATATGAGCCTATGGGGGCTATTCTCACTCATACCAGCACACTGAGGAATACTTCAAGGCTGGTGACATATAACTAGCAAATTGACTGGTGGTTTACACTCAAATGTTTCATGGTTTCTGGATGAAGACTGGGATCTTCCCTAAATAGCAATACTGAAAAATACTCAGAAGAATCCAGCCCTTTACCCACTATTGTGAACTTCCCTAATAACCCTGAGAAAGACAGGCATCACAGTGAACAGCCATCCTACATCCCCAGGGGGAAAAAATGAGTTACACCTGTAACCGGGAGGTAAGTAGGTGTGACCAAGGGCGATGTGGAGAGCAGCCTTTTCCCCATTGAGGGAACTTTCTCTGATGGGGTAGAATGTTAGTTTTACCAGGACACAGTCTCCAAAAATGACCAGATATTGTCAGCAACCCCAGAGATGGCACATCTTAGGTGAATGTCAGAGGAAGCAACAGGAAGAAGTATAATCCAGAAACAGGGGAAGGTCACCACAAAAGGTACTTTTTGCTCCTTTGTCTGGGAAGAACATGAGGTCCTTGCACGCAGGACGGCAGCCCAAGGCCCCTTCTGTGTCTCACTGGGTCAGAGAAAAGTGAGAGATGAAAGAGACCATGGCTTAGACCCCGTGGTGATCTCTTTGTGTGAAGTTTCTGATTCTTGTCCCTCAGACAGTTATTTTGCGAGTCTAGTGTCTGCTCACCCCGCCCCCCGTAGTGGCCCAGTATAGCTCCGAAGCAAACAAGGATTAGCCCCAAAAGTCACCTCTTAAGATGTCAAGTGCACACACTTTTGATGATTCTTGTTATACTCTTAAAATCATTTTGCATTCAATTTTTATTTTTGCCAATAAAATAAACCACCTTCAGCTTAGTTACACAATAGGTGATTAGAGAATAGAAGATTTTGACAGTGTTTACTTGCCACTTATAGGAGACCAGTGGTGAGTGTTAGCTTTAAGTATCAGTGAAGAGAAGGAAAGCTACCTCTATCTGCTGAGCCATGGGATTGCAGGTAGTCTCCACCATGTCTGTCTTACGTGGTGCCTAGGGATTCATGTCTGCTAGGCAAGAACCCAACTGAGCTACATTTCCAGCCGAAGAGTGGAGGAGTTCATGAATATTTGTTTGCTCTTCTTCTTTAACTAAGAGGGTTTGTAGGGTTCATGCCTTAGTTGCACCTGAGGGAGGGTCCCTAGTCCTCAGGGCTTTGGAAGGTGCCAGCAATCATGCTGCACAGAGGGACGCTAGAAATTATTCACATTTTGTCCTCTGCCACAGAAGTGGAAAATACATGGTTCCTTAAAGATAAACCATTTGTGCTTTAGTTGAGTGGAAACCTGAAGTCGAGAGGGACATCCATCTGGTCAACCACATGCAGCTTTTGGATCAAGTCACTCAGAACACTCGCTGGGTCTCATTCCATCTTTCACAGAGGCAGAAAGACGTGCTGGGCAGGTGAGACTTTTAAGTAATTCCTGGAGCTGGAGTGATCTGGCTGTGTCCAACTATCAGGAGATCTTCAACGACTTCCCAGCCTCCCATCAGGCCCAGGCTCCAGCTGAGCACATCTCCACATTTCTACCACAATCTGGATGCCCTGCCTGGATTCCACTTCTCCTGGTTCCACATGGGCCTGCAAGCTCTCTCAGGGGTACCGGTGCTGGGAAACTTGGAGCCACCCTTTCTCCTTGCTTGATTTCATGTCCAGCCACCGTCCCTGAAAAGGTGCTGGATCAGAAACACCACTCAGATATGGACACCTGATGCTATGCGAAATTTCCATCCACTCATCAAACTTAACTGCTGACATCTACTAACACACTTCCACACCTGCAATCTCCATCACTCCCAACCTCCCACCTTGCTCCAAGGTCACCTTAAGACCAGTGTGTTTAAAGGTTTTACAAGATGGGACTTGAGAGTTTCCAGCTGCACAAACAAAGCTAGCAATATCACCTCCCTTTTCCCACCTGCTGGCCAGCTCCCAGCGGTAGCTACACGGAGCTAAGTCAGGCTTTGATCACGGGTACACTCATACTTCCTGCCTTGCACACCGTTAACACAATTTCTCCGGGACTCTAGAACTTGTCTTTTAGGGGTGAAGGACTCTGTTTCTGCTCATGCATCCCTGGAAGTTCTGCTCGAATTCTAAGGTGGCTGGGATGGGGGCGGGGTGAGGGAGATTCAAGAAAGAAACATCAAGCACTTGTTGGCATTTGCCAGCAGCACTCTGACTGATCAGCTGCAGTGCCTTCCCATCTTGGACTTGTTCTTCTGATGCCAATCACCTTCTAAATACCCCTAAAGGCCATCTACAGAGAGAATACTCCAGGGCCTGGTGATTGAGCCATAGGATAGAGAATAATGTGGGCCAGTAGTAGGTTGTCTGAATCCTGGCACTCTGTCATAAAATCGACTTTGGTTTGTTAAGATAAGAACTCACCTGAAATGACACCAGGCAGTCCAGTTTCTCAGATTGGCCTGAAAAGGACCGGTAGGCCCAGAGAGAGGCTTAGACTGTTCCTCGCTGGACCTGAGCCAACCCAGCCTCCCTTCAGAGGCCCATTCTGCAGTTTAATCACGTTCTGGATCTATTCTGGGCCATATTCATCTCTTGGAGTGGAAATTGGATTTTGACAATGTGCCTTTTGCATGTAATCTCTTCATTCTAAATTACAGTCAGTCCCCAGCTAGAAAGCCTGGGTTAAAAGGCAGTGTGTGCCAGAATTCCTCCTCCAGCACCCTTCCCCCACCAATACACATAGACACGCTCATATACAGGCATACACTCACACACACATACACAAATACTCACAGCTACACACATATACACAGACATGCATACACACACTCTCATACACACAGGTACACACACTCACACATACATACACAGAGAGACACATACACACACACACATACATACACACAGAGACACACATACTCACACACACACTTACACACACACATGTACACACATACACAAACACACACAGGCACACACATACACTCACACATACACACACACAGGTACATATACTCACACATACACAAACTCACACAGGTACACACACACTCACACACACAGACATACACATTCACACAGAGACACACTCACATATACACACACATTCACACACAGGTACACATACACACACATACACAAGCACACAGGTACACACAAGACACATACTCACACACACATACACACATATACACAAACACACACAGGTACACACACACAGACACTCACACACCCATACACACACACTCATACCCATACACATGCACACTTACACACCCATACACACAGGTGCACACATGCGCACACACACACTCTCTCTCTCTTTCTCTTACACACACACACACACACACACACACACACACACACACACACACACACACCTGGCAGAAAGGCATCGTGTTAGCTGCTGACTACTTCCAGGCACTTGGCTGGGCTGCCTCTGATTTACTAACCAAGGGGACACCTAGTGACAAAAATTGATAAGTGACCAGAGTAAATGACCTAAGATCTTTTCTTTTAAAAAAAATTTGCAGGCTATAAGATGAAATGCCTCTTATTTTTATCCTGCTGCCATTTTTAGAGAATCAATCTTCTACTGCCATTTCTAATGCCCTGGATCTAGAAGTACTTATACTAAAAGCAAAAAGGATGACTATGGTGGCTATGCAGGCAAATGTACTGCTGCCAAGACACAGGTTCAATTCTCCAGTCTGCATAAAGGAAGGCACCACTCCTGTGAGCTGTCCTCTGTCTTGCACAAGCTTGCTGTAGCCAGAGTAACTCCCACCCCACCCCCAGGCAAACAAAGAGATTCAATAGTAAGACAAGGATGGCAGTGCACACTTGTGCGCTCAGGAAACTGAAGCAAGAGGATGGAGAGTCTGAGGAACATAGGGCGCCTCGGTCTCGATCTCATAGTGATCATCCAGACTCTTACTTTCTGCAGGCTGTGGTAGTGCCTGCCTTTAATTTCAACACTCCAGAGGCAGAGGCAGGCAGATCTCTGTGAGTTCAAGGCCAGCCTGGTCTACATTTATGAGTTCCAGGACAGTGGGCAGCCAGCCAGGGCTACTAGAAAGAGACTTCTGCCTCAAACAAACAAAGCCTCATACTTTCAAAGTTCTCTGCCATCCCACAAACGATTCCCAGGCTTCTCGATCATTGGCTCTGAGATTTTTGTTCGGTTATGGCTATTGGAGGGAACACTGTGTAAACAATGGAGACACAGACTTTTATGTATTTTTTTTTATAATTTTAGGTACATAGATCACGTCTCTGTATGACATTTCAGACATCCTCACTGTTAGTTTCCCCTCGGTCTTAGTGTTCTACTACGGTGAAGAGACACCATAACCCCAGCAACTCTTATAAAAAAGAAAGCATTTAATTAGAGCTGGCTTACAGTAAAGAGATTTAGTCCATTGACATGATGACGGGAAGCATGGCAGCATGCAGGCAGACATGGTGCTAGAGGAGTGACAAGTTCTGCATCTGGATCCACAGGCACCAGGAAGGGAGAGATGCTGGGCTTGTAATGAATGGCCTTTTTGAAACCTCAAAGTGACACGCCTCCTCCAACAAGGCCACACCTCCTAATCCTTTCAAAGAGTGCCACTCCCTGGTGACCAGTCACTCAAATCTGTGAGCCCACGAGCCATTCTCATCCAAACCATCATGCCAAGTTCATGATTCTGTTTTTCTTCTCACCACAGCTGACAGAGTTCATTCTGATAGACTTTCTAGAACACCTGATAGAGACCTTGGTCGTGTTGATTCCTTTTCATCTTGTTTTTGTTTTTCAAGACAGGGTTTCTTCGGGTTATTTGTGTAGCGTTGGCTACAGAGCCGGGCTAGCTCTGTAGACCAGGCTGGCCTGGCACCCACAGAGAGAGAGAGAGCCACCTGCCTCTGCCTCCCGTGTGCTGGGATTGAAAGCATGCACCAGCACTGCCTGGCCATCTCGGGGATTCTTGATCTTACAATATTGTTCAAGCATCTATACACACGTATTGATTACATTGCTTGTCCAGGGTACTGAAACTTTTTCAACTTTTAGATATTACTAGGCTGCAAATAGTAAGATATTCATCTATTGAGTCTCACAGTGTGTATGTATGCTACATTTCGTTGTTCATTTGCCAGTTATTGGGCTTCTAGCTTGTTTCTGTTTCCTAGCTATTTTGAATTCAGAATCCGAGAACATGGCCGAGCAAGGCTCAGAGGAGTGCCATGTTGAGTCTTTTGGACAGATGCCAAGGACTGGTAAAGCTGGGTCATACGGTAGATTTGTATTTAAGTTTTTTGGAAACCACCCTGCTTTCTCTAGTTGCCACACCAACAGTGTTGTGGAGTCTCCTTTCCCCACATCCTCTCCAGCATCTGTTGCCGGCTATTTTGTTGATCTAATTTCTCTAATTGTGAGGACCAATGGTCATTCTTTGGAGGCATTTATTAACTATTGTTATTTCTTCTCTCGAAAACACTCTGTTGAAGTCCCAAGCCCACTTTTGAAAGGGTCATTTTTATATTACTCTTCCCGTTTTTAATTCTTTACGTATTTGGACCTTCATCCATCCAGAAAGATTCTCTCCCATTCTGTTACTTTCCTCTTCACTTGAGTGACTTTTTTTTTTAACTATGCAGAAGCCTTTTAGTTTTGTGAAGTCTCACTTGTCAATCATTGACCACAATTCCCAGGAAAATGGAGTCCTATCCAGAAAGTCCTTTCCTATGCCTATATTATGTAGGTATTGCCTGTGTTTTCCTCTAGCGGTTTCAGTGGCATAGATTTCACATTTAGGTCTCCCATCTCTGAGGAGGTACTGAGTTGTTGTGCAAGGTAGTGTGGGTCTAATTTTATTCTCCTACATGTGTATATCCAGTTGTCCCAACATCATTTGTTGAAAATGCTGTCTTTTCTCAAGTGTATAGTTCTGGCATTTTTGTTGGGTATTAGGTGGCTATAGTTATATGCTGTGGTGGTTTGAGCACGCCTAGTCCAGGGAGTGGCGCTCTTTGGAGGTGTGGCCTTGTTGGAATAGGTGTGTCACTGTGGACTTGGGCTTTAAGACCCTCATTCTAGCTGCCTGGAAGCCAGTCTTCTCCTAGCAGCCTTCAGATGAAGATGTAGAACTCTCAGCTCCTCCTGCACCATGCCTGCCTGGATGCTGCCATGTTCCTGCCTTGATGAGAATGGACTGAACCTCTGAAATTGTAAGCCAGCCCAAATTAAATGTTGCCCTTAGAAGAGCTGCTTTGGTCATGGTGTCTGTTCACAGCAGTAAAACTCTAAGACACATGTACTCGTGTTTGGGTCTTTGATTTTGTTCCATTAATCTACATGTATGTTTTTATGCCAGTACCATATTGTTTTTATTACTATAGCTATAATGTATCTTGAGGTCTGGAGTGATAATCCCTTCAGCAGTGTTCTTTTTGCCCAGGATTATTTTGGCTATCTGGAGTCCTTTATGATTCCATATGAATTTTGAGATAGTTGGGTTTTTTTTTTTTTTTGAAAAGAAAGAGATGGGGATTTTGATTGTGATAGCATCAAATCTGTAAATAGTTTGGAGTAAAATACTTATTTTTACAACATTAATTCTACCAATCCATGCGCATGGGATATCACTATTTTCTAGTGTTTTTCTCTATTGCTTTCTGTAGAGATTGGAATTCTTCATTGTGAAGTCTTTCATCTCCTTTAGGTTATTACAAGATATTTTCTTTTCTTCGAGGCTATTGCGGATGGGAGTGTGTTCGTAAACTCTTTGTATGTTTGTTGATGGGCTATGGAAAAGCTATACAGAGAAACCCTGTCTTGAAAAACAAACAAAAATGCTGGGTGTGGTGGCGCACGCCTTTAATTCCAGCACTCGGGAAGCAGGCAGATTTCTGAGTTTGAAGCCAGCTTGGTCTACAAAGTGAGTTCCAGGACAGCCAGGGCTAAACAGAGAAACCCTGTCTCAAAAAAACAAAAAACAAAAAAAGGAAAAGCTATGAATTTGTGAATATTAATTGTGCATTCTGTCCCACTGTTGAAAGTGTTGATCATTTCTATAAGTGTTTTGGTAGAATTTGGGGGATCTCTAATGTATAGCATCATATCACCTGCATACAGGGATAGTTCCAGTTCTCCTTTCACTGTCTATATCCCTTTAATTTTTATTCCTGTTTTACTGTCCCAGCTACTGCTTCAAGCACAACATTGAAAACTAATTGGGATAATGGACTGCTCTATCTCTTTACTGATTTTACTAAGATTGCTTCAAGTTTTTCTCCATTTACGATGGTATTGGCTGTGGACTAGTCATGGATAGCTTTATTTTGCTGACATATGTTCTAGCTACCTCTAGTCTCTCTAGAACCTTTATCATAAAGCGATATTAGATTTTGTCAAAGATTATTTCTGCATCTTTTGAGATGAGCCTGTGAATGTTTTTTTTTTCATAGACCGTTGGTGTGGTTTATCCCACGAGTTGGTTTTTGTTGAGTCAGCTTTGTTGAGTCAGCTTTGTTGAGTCAGCTTTGTTGAGTCAGCTTTGTTGAGTCAGCTTTGCATCCTCAAGATAAATCCTCCTTCTGAGTTGTTGGTCAGGATTGTCCAAAAGATTCCCCAAACATTATAGGTCATTGCTGCTGCCCTTGGTTGTCTCCTAGAAGCGGAAGGTTAAGTCTCTATTGTTGAAGACACCATATACTTCCGACCTAGGACCCAGAGGCCCTGAGCTAGCCCTGACCCTAAAGCCTCCTTCCTGAGTTCTAGCTTTCGTGGTACCAGAAGGCTCTATGCCAGCTTCCAAGAGAGCGAAACAACCAATGTCTTACATGGCTATGATGCCTACAAAGCCGAGCAGTGGCCAGCATGGCACACTCCACTCACGCTCACCAAGACCTCTCTAACTGGCCAACCCATGGGAGGGGATTGATGCCTGGTTCTGGAAACCTTGTCAGCTTCCAAGGGCTAGTGAAGTCATGAATATTAGAGAACTTACAGTCTCCCCTTTTCTAAACTATCCCAGTCCCTAACTACATTCTGAATATTTATCCTTCTGGACATGGAGGGATTCGATAGTTCTCACCCCTCACTAAAGCAAGTTCTCTTTGCAACAGATGAGACCATGACAGAAAACCATGACTCATCAAAATGCAGAGAACAAGAGATCTTGTGGTACCCAGCCCCAGCCAGAGGACCAGACAGTTTGTCGTAAGATGGTGTCTCCTAGGAATGTCAGAGAGGCTAGAATGTCACACCTGTGCTTAAATAAGACATGAACCGCGATGACATCGATGGTTAGCAATCTCAGAGCCTTAACCCTAGACAGAGCCATGGTAGCTGGGGAACTCTGAGAGAGGGAGAAATGTCATCCTCAGGGAAGAAGCCCCAGCTGGTTACCTCATACCAAGCCGTCTTACCTGGGGTCATATACAGAGAGGTAACATCGTATGGACTGAGCAGGTTGTATCTATGTATTTGGAAATATATACATATTTATGTAACAACGATGGAAGATAAAGAGGTCATGAACCCCAGAGAAAACAGGATGGATGTGTAGGAGCGATAGGAGGGAAGAGAGGGAAGTGGGAAAGTATTATAATTATAATTTCAAAAATGATTATGTGAAAAGCAACAAACCTTTTACTTTATGAGTTCTCTGTCATCCCCTACCAAATATTTTCAGCCATCTCTTTCCTTATGAGGCAGAATATTTACCAAAATAAAAGCGAGGAGAAGGAGAAGGGGAACCTCGCCCAGAATTTAGAGAATGGTCTGCTATCGCTGTCTTACATTACTTTGGGAAAGTCATTGACCCATCTGAATCTCCACGGCCTTAGACTCTAATCTGGGTAAACACACAGTATACTATATGCTTCAATGCTAGACAGAGTTCCTGGAGGCTGGTAGAAGGGAGAGGGCAGAAAACTAGAATCTGTCTTCGGAAACCTTTCTGTTTGCATACTAGTCACCCGGAGTTCATGGGACTCAGCCAAAGGACATACTGTTCCCATTTTGCTAGATCTCCTATGAATTATTCATGCCTTACACGAAGGCAGAAAGCATGGATAATTGCTCATTTGACCCCTGCTCAGATAACATTAGGAAGCTGGATGTTATTCCTTGGAGAGGGAAGATACGATTTATAAACGGAAAGTGTCTTTATAGGTTACCAAGTCCACACTTACCCATATTCCAGAACAAGAGGCCAACGTTCACTGGCTCTGGAGTTCATGGTTAGATTGGCAAAGTCATAAGAGTCTACTGAGAGAAGTTATGCGGATGAGTAAAACTCTCATGACCTCATAACCCAACACACTCAATGGTGGGCTGGTTTTTACTTGTTTACAAGTCAAAGGAGGCAACCTAAAAGTGTTACAACCGGAATAGTGTGTGTTACTCATAAACAGACCTTCAGTAATCCTTAGAGAACAGAAGAGAGTTGGGACCTAGGTCCCCAGGGAGAGGTGGAGACGCTTCTCAGCACCAGTCCTTCAACAGTTTGGACCAACTTTTTTTTTTCATTGAAAATGTTCCAATATTTTTAATTTAATATATAAAATGAGTACACCGTTGAATTTTTTTTACAAGATTCTACATACTAACACCTCATTTCTCTAACTCCCGTCCTCTTCCTTCTTCCCATCATGCTGTTAAAAAACTTGTTCTTCTCCAGTCGTTGTGGACGTTGTCTTACCTGGTATCTCTGCCAGGCTGCTACTCTGTTATGAATTCCCTGCTACCAGAATGAACCTGCCTCATTTCCTCTTTCTTAGAGGCCCACCTTACCATCCTATCCAGGATACAACCCCACTCCTTGTTCCATTTGTTTGGCTATTTTGACCTTAACACTCATCACCCACCAACATTCTAAGTTATCCATCTTCTCTCTAATACTCAGCTGGGTGAGGCCAGTGGGTTTTTGTCTGTCTCATTCACTAAAGTGGCTCTAGGCTTAGAACAGTATATGGCACGTGCTTGAGTGCACACTAGTTATGATGCACTTAAAAAGTATTTGCCTTCAACTCCACTCTTGGCTAGGTCTCTTCAAGATCAACTCCCATGGAGAAATAGATACTGTCAACAGTCTCTAGTGCAATCATGTGAGTTAACCAGAAAGGTTCCAGGCCCACAAATTGGACCTCAATCTTATGTTGAACCCTGCCTGTGACTCTTCCCAAAGTCCCATGGTGCCACCAGGGGACACACCTCCCCGCCTCACCTGGGATCGGGCAGGCCTTTGGATGGCTCATTTGAACATACCGCTTTCTCATTATGCCAGGCTGAGAGGTGAAGTCTTGGTTCAGAGCCTCAACAATCTCTGCCTCCCACTTTCTCATTGTGATACACACCTTCATAGCCATTCGCACAGATGGAGAGGGGTGGAGGAGTCCAGCCCTGTCTCAGTGACCCCAGTGCCTGAGAGATGCTCTACTTTTCTCCAGCTTGTGAAAAGATGGCTTCTTCTCAACCCAATCATGACCTTTCTCAAGCAGGTCTGCCATCCTCATTCTCCCCAAGGCCCACCCTCCCAGAAGAGCTGCTTATGGAGGTAATGTGAATTTTAAAGGGGAGATGCAGGGAGCGAGCCTACGGTGTGAGGGATCCATCTACCAGGCTTAACTCGGGGATTTTGGGACTTGGAATCTTAGCTAAACTTGACCAGGATGAACGAAGACTGGAAGAGGCAGAGGACAGAGGTGGAGGGGAGACATCATGTGTTCTTCTCCCAGGCTGCTTTGGTAGTAAACGATCCTAAGGATAATGGAGCGGAACACCATTCCTGAGTGAGCACCGAAATGAACATTTCCTGGTTTGATCATCAATATTCCTTTAATCTTTAAGTGGGACTGTTCTGTGACTTTTTAAAGATTTATTTCATTTTTATAATCCTGTGCGTGCGTGTGTGTGTGTGTGTGTGTGTGTGTGTGTGTGTGTGTGTGTGTGTGTGTACACATGAGAGCAGATGCCCTCAAAAGCCAGAGACAGCAGATTTCCTCTGGAAACTGGAAGTACAGGCAGTTGAGAGGCATGTGCTTTAGGTTCTGGGAGCCAAACTCTAGAAGAGCAATTCATGCTCTGAACCACTGAGCCATCCCTTCAGCCCTTCTGTGATATTAAAACAGCTCCTCAAGTGCCATGAGAATTATCCAAGTGTGTGTGTTCAGAGCCTTTCTCACGCTCTCCTGCACCATGGCTTTCCCGAAAGAATGGAAGTGTGCATGCTATAATGTGGTTTTGGTTTATAATTATGCCTGCTACAGAGTTGCTCTTATATTGTTGGGCAATGAAAAGCTCAGACGAGCACACCAATGTTAGAACCATGGAGCTGGGCCCAGAAGGACTGAGTGGAATAGGAGCCAACATTCTGACGTTTTCCCCCTATACATGGCATTGGGGCCAGTAATGGCTTTCAAGTCAGATCAGCCCTTTTGGGAAATCTTACTACAAACAAGTAACACACTGGGAAGAACTATAGTTGATGAATATATAGACATCAAAAGTGTGTATGTTGCGGGGTGTCCCGGAGCAATACCTCTGTAAGATAAATTCTCACCTAGCACAGGTGAGTGATCCCTACAAGTCCCCAGACAAAACATTGCTCTCCTCACCAGGTCTTTTCAGGTTTTCTGTGTTCCTGGGATCAGTGACATCATGCCCATGTGGCAGGCTTACTGTCCCCCAAAGGTCTGTATGGCACTAGTCTCCAGAACTTCAGACTTTTACTTTCTATGTCACATGGACTTTGTAGCTGGGATTAAGGGGTTTGCAATGGATAGGAGGGTATTCTCAATTATTTAAGTGGGCCTAGTGTGATCACAAGTAGTGATGATTGTGGTGGCGATGGTGGCGGTCGTGGTGATGGGGGTGATCGTGGTGGTGGTGGTGATGATGACAGAGATGTACTTTGGAGAAAAAGGTACAAGGGTTACTCCAAGAATATAAATGTCTAAAACAAACAAACAAAAAATCAAAAACCAACCTCCTATGAAACCTCCGCAAAACTGCAACTCTGCAGACACCTTGACATCACTGCAAATGATTTAAAATTCTAAATCTGTGTCATTTGAAGCTATTACTGGCTTTAAATTTACAGCAATCTCTTAAAGAAACAATGGAGAATGAATATTTCTATGATGAGACCATCCCTGTTGACTAGGAAAAGGCTGGGCCACCGAGATAGGTGAGTGCACTGCAGGGCATGACCGACTCCCTTGCAGGCTGATCATTCAATACTGTTGGGAATTGCCCAGAGCTTTCTTTGGAGCATTGTCTTCCGGTACCACTTATTTGGAAGGATCTAGGGAAGCCAAGTCCTGTTCTCAGGGATAAGGACATCTGCTGCTCCTGCGGAGTCCACAGAAAATGTGTATTCATTGTGGGAAGCAGAGAGTGCCCGTGAGGCCACATCTACCTGTATGGCTCCCAGTGACTTCTCTCTTTGGCAATAGCACAACTTAGCCAATGTTGAGTCAAGTCAAGCAAGCAAGGGCTGCCTGGAAACCCGATACACTTGTTCTTATGAAACATTGCAAAATCTCAAGGGTGTGTTTTCTCATATATTCTGGAACCCCTTGATCAAATTTCATTAATATGGTTGACATAGCTAGTACTTGGGCAACTTAACCTGTGCCTCAGGTTGGACCACCAAGGCTACTGTGGATGCCAGACCCTGCTCTCTAACACTTTGGACCACCACAGAACAGAGTTGCATACAGCAATGGTATCATAGAACTTGAACTTTTGTCCAAGCATCTTAGTTAAATATTAACCAATATTCTAACTACAAATAATGAGCAGCTAAGCCAGAGACAATGTCATCAGATACCCTGGCCTCTAAGAAGTCCATGAGGATGCAAGATGTACTGTTGAGATTGCAGGGGAAAATAACTTCCTGGTCCTCTGGTCCTCTGGTCTTCCTGGTGTTGAAAGTAAGGTGCTGTCACCCATTTGACAGTTAGGTGCTGTGTGTTAGATGACAGTGTAGTGAGACAGGCTATGTGGATTTAATCACAAAGTCACAGACCCTGCATCTTTCTTCCATTTGTCTTCAACTTAACCCATGCCTTGTTGATTTCCACAATTCACCAGTTTGTTAAATAGTTCATCCAGTGAGTGCTTTGCTTATGTTTTATGCAAAAGAGCAAGACCCTCAGAACCTCACATGTGGACTGAAGACGCTGACATTTGATGAGCAGGTTACAAAACGGGTGATACACGACACTACCGCTTTCAAATTATGACTCTATTACTGAATTGTAACTACAGGACCGTGGAAGAGATCAGTGAGTGGCTAACTTGATAAGCTACTCCAGTCAGTGAGCAATCTGTACAAACACATCTGGATTCTAACAAACAAACAGCCATAGCAATATGTAGGTGCGCTGGTGGTTGGCAGAAATATTCGTTGTGGGCAGGTGAGTGTTTTCAAGGGTCTAAAACCTCATGATGTTATTATAGAAGACAATATGAATATTGCCTAAAGTTTAATCTACCATATCATAATAACAAAGTAATTGTGACTATAGAGTCAAAATAATTAAAATATAAACAGACAATCGTGCAGGGGGCTAGAGAAATATTTTAAAAGGTAAAGGCACATGCCACTTTTGCGGGACTCTAGTTCATCAGTTCCCAGCATCCATGCCTGGGGACTGACAACCACAGGTAACTCCAGCTCTAGGGGACCTGACACCCCACACACACCTCTTCTGGACTCTCTGGGCTCCTCTCCTGCACATAGCTTCCCCCTACCCCCGTACACAGAGACATAATTTACAATCAAAGAAATATTTCTAAAAGGTTAAAATGCAGAATAAGAAAAAAATAAGAATTAAACTAGAGATGATGGGGAAACTTGGAATTATACAAAACTTTAGATTTTAGTATGGCCGTTAGAAATGACCAGTGGGGACTGAGGAGAAAGATAGCTCCACAAAAAGTTATCCAAACTAAAGGGGTAATCTTTATTTTTTCATTTGAAATTCTAAGGTAGAGTTCCTGATGATAAATGTGACTTATTGGTTTTTAACTATAGTCATTCATAAGGGAACTATATTACTTCTATTCTGATAGCTTTTAAACAAAACTGAAGCTAAGCTGGGAGTAGTGGCCCACGCTTTTAATCCCAATAGTTAGAAGGGAGAGGCAGATCTCTGTGAGTGACAGGACAGCCAGGGCTGTTATACAGAGAAACCTGGGTTTGGAAATACTAATAAATGAAATAAAATAAAATAAAATAAAATAAAATAAAATAAAATAAAATAAATTGAAGCTAACATAATAAATATTATGAGACAACACTGAATCTCAGTTAATGAAACCTTGCCAGAAGACTCTGCTTACAGCGAAAGACATCAGTATGAGTAGCAAATTTATCCAACTACAAAACATGATAAATTCAATGAATCAATCATTAGGCAAGTTGCCCTTCTACAAATGAAACACTGACCAAATGGTTTTCATTAAATTGCCTGAAAACCTTCCATATCCTTGTAAACACAAGAGATCTGATTATAAAGGGGTGCTGCCGGCAAAGAACAATAAACTTTGCATGAACCAGCTGTGACTTCACAACAATTGCTGTACTAACGATTCCTAGCATTTCCTTTATATGGAAAGAGCCCAAAAAACGGGGTTAACAGACACAGGCCCATGACACCTAACAGAAAAAAAGCGAAATGAGCCTGTGTTCCACATGCAGCCTTGGGCAGACCATCTGTGTCCGTGGTTCTCAACCTGTAGGTTGCGCGCCCATCGGAGGTCGAGCAACCTCTTCACAGGGGTCGCCTAAGACCATCAGAAAACACAGATATTTACATTGCGGTTCATTACAGTAGCAAAATTACAGTTAGGAAGTAGCAACAAAAATAATGCTACGGTTGGGGGTCACCACGACATGAGAACACTTCCCAGACAGGTTGATCAGTGAAAGTTACTTCAGTCAGTTCTCTTCTACCTTGTTAATCTTTCTTTTTGAATGTACTTTAAAACTGTATTTAGAGGCCAGGAGGTAGTTCAGTGGGTAAAAAGTACTTAGGGCACAAATATGGAGGAGAGATCTCCTCGGAACTCATGTATAGCTGGAGGCAGCTGCCCACGTCTGTGTTCTTAGCGCCCCCTACCGGGAGATGGGAGGCAAAGACATGCGGCTCTAGCGGTTCACGAGCCTCTTGGCCTAGCCTGTGAAGCAGCGAGCATGAAGACTTCATTTAAAGGGAGGCAAGAAGCAAGAACTGACACCCAAGGTTGTCCTCTGACCACATCCATGTGTCTACACTGCTCGTACAACGGCAGGCACACCCATGTGAGCACACAAGCAAAACAATTAAGATTTAAAAATCTATGCTTTTGAACGATAGATACTAACACAACTTACTAATACAGAGAAGCAGTTTCATCTGACTAAGCTTGGGTGTCAGGTGTGTCATCAGAGCCCCATCCCCTTTACTAATATGCTTGTGGTCTAATCCTATACTCCCCTTATTTTCTAAGGGAAAGGGGGGAAACTAATCTAGTTTTATTGTTTTTCAGTGAAATTCTGTGGCATCCTGGAAATGCACACAATTACTAGAATGTTCTTCGAGGCTCATTGCGCAAATAAACTCATGGGTGAGAAGACCTTCTTTTCCTCGAATGTGTCAATTTGGGGGTGGGAAATTTTTCAGTGACTGATTAAAAAGGAGAAGACTGTTGTGAGCTTGGGTGGAAAGGTCTGTAGAGGGCTCTGATTTCTCGTGCAAAGCCAGGGTTGAGGATGGGGATAAATATAGAACGCAGTAGAAAGAAGGCCCGGCCCATTTTCCTGGCTCTGTCAGAACAGAGGTAGGAAGGATATGAAGATTTCATAGGAAACCATTTTCATAGAAATCTGGCAATTGAAGCCATATCTTCACAGAAAATGGTCCTTCCTTCTTTTCTTCCGTGTAACTCAGTGTCACAAGAAGAAACCTGAAACCAAGGCCAGAAACAAAGGAGCCAGCCCAGAGTTGGCACTGGCTGGCTAACATCCCCAAAGCAGAGGAGAAAGAGGCAAGCCAGGAATTGTGGATTCCTGGTACCAGCTTTTCTCCTGCCTTGTCTCCAGATCAGGGCACAGCGCCCAGAGCTTTAGAGTCCATTTTTGAAGAACAAACCAGTTGTCAAGAGCATATAGAATTAAGAAATATTCAAGACACGAGGAGACTTCTCTCCTACGAGGAAGATGTGTCTGAGATGTGTAGGAAGAGGTGAGAGACCGAGGGAGGGGAGGGGGATGTGGACAGCCCTGCAGGGAACCCTGAACAGGAAGCTGTGTTCACAACAGCAAAAGAGGAGAAACTACCAATGAGTGTGGGACAGCAAGAGAATCTTAGTAACCATGACATAAGGATAGTCCCGATGGGGGAGCTGGAGGGGACTCCGTAGAAGACCATCAGAGTCAACTAACCTGTACCCTTGGGGGTTCCCAGAGACAACCAAAGGGCATACAAGGGCTGGACCTAGCCGCCCCCAGATGCAGCTTGTTCTTCATGCAGGTCCCAATAACTGGAGCAGGGGCTGTCCCTGACTCTGTTGCCTGCCTGTGAATTCCATTCTCCTAACTGGGCTGCCTTGTCTGGCCTCACTGGGAGAGGATGTGCCTAGTGCTGCAGTGACTTGAGGTCACAGGGTGGGTTGGTACCCAGGGGGGACTCCCCCCCCCTTCTCAGAGGTGAAGGGAGAGGTTGGGGGAAGTGTGGTGTGAGGGGGACTGGGAAGAGAAGGACACTGTGATTGGGATATAAAGTAAATGAGTGAATGAATGAATGAATGAATGAATGAATCGAAAAAATAAAATAAAAGTGAGTTGAAGAAGAGGAGGAAGAGGAAGGAGAGGAGAAGGAGGAAGAAGAAGAGGAGGAATCGATGTACCCAGAGCTGTTAGAAACTTGGGCTATACATGTGAATGATGCTGACTGATAGCTTCATAAGAACTGACAGGGATATACCATGGATACTTTGAGTTATGACTGAAGGGCAGGGGCCCTATCCACACATAAGAGCAGAACCTTGATGGGAAAGGAAGACATAACTGAGAGACAGCCAGGAGGACTGTCCTCACACATCCAGGCTGCCCAACCAAGATCTCCAGAAAGGACCTTAGGCCCATTCGGCTTTGTTTGGATACCAGTAGGGACCATCAATAAACTCAAGGGAGGAAAGGGATAGGATCTGAGGTATGGGACACTCGGCTCTATTCGGACCCTTTTTGGACACGAAGGGAAAGGAAATGGATGTCAGAGGTGTGAGACAAGCCCGCTGCTCCATTGCATCTGAATGGAGATTGAGCAACGGGACCAAGGCAGGGAGTTCATTGATGGGAAGGGTGAAGATGTGTATGAACTAGACAGGGGTGGTGGCAGACACCTATAATCCTAATATTTAGGAAGTAGAAGCAAGGCAATTTTGACCTCAAGTCCAGAATTAGTTATATATCAAGGCTGTTTCTCAAAAAACAAAAACAAACAAAAAAAAACCCAAAAAACAAAAAACTAGGCTGGGAATATGATTCACTTAGAGAGCACTTGCTTAAAATGTATGTTCAAGGCCCTGGGTTCCATCTACAGATTTATTATATATATGAGTACACTGTCTCCGTCTTCAGACACACCAGAAGAAGACATCGGATCCCACTACAGATGGTTGTGAGCTACCATGTGGTTGCTGGGATTTGAATTCAGGACCTCTGGAAGAGCAGCCAGTGCTCTTAGCCGCTGAGCCATCTCTCCTGCCCACATTTTTTTAAATAACAGAGTGAATAGCGCTTGGAAACTGAAAAAAGGGAGCCCCTCTTTTCTGCCTGCCCTGGTGGACATCTGCATGTAGAACCTCAATTCACTGAGACGTGAATGGAAGGATGTCAGCACGGAATTATCACCAGGTATAGGGAGGAGGAGGCTAGACCCAGCCCTAAATGGCTTGGTGTGTGTGGCTAATCTACCTCAAGTATACCCAAATGGAGAGATGGAAATTGCTGTCTGCTAGTCAGGAGAAACACAGGCAGGGAGCAGAAGCAGAATTGCTGAAGTAAAATGAGGAAGGGAGTGACAGGTGAAAATCTGTCATTCACAAAATCTCTTAAACTGGGGCCTGCAGGGATGGCTCAGCAGTTAAGAGCGCTGACTGCTCTTCCAGAGGTGCTGAGTTCAATTCCCAGCAACCACATACACGGTGGCTCACAACCATCTGTAATGGAGTCCAATTAAACAGAGTGACAGTGTACTCCCATACATAAAATAAATAAATCTTTTTTTTTTGAAAAAAAAAAAGAAAGAAAGAAAACCTCTTAAACTGAATGCAAAAGTAAAAGAGGACCCAGGTAGCTTGAGACAGAACTCTGGAGGCACACAGAAGACCAACAGAAAAAAGAAGAAAAATCCTCAACAGAGATTGAGAAGAGGCGAGAGATCTCTTCTCTATGATGTCATGGAAACCAAGCAAGCAAGGACCTTCACGTGACAAATGCTAAAAGATGACAAGTGTCCACTGACCACAAGGATGCTTAGGACATACCTTCTCTGCTCTAGCTAATCTGGGATTAACTGGATATCCAGACACCACGGCCTAGTCATGGGAACGTGCAAGCTAACTCAGAACAGGTGCTTGGAGATGTCTGTGGAGCGCCCTAGTGAAACCCGAAGACCCCACACCTCTCATTCCTCTTCCCCTTGGCCTGCCTCCTTCAATGCCTTCCTACTTCCCCCTTCTCAATTCTCCTTCCTTGATGACTGTGATGGTTTGTATATCCTTGGACCAGGGTGTGGCATCATCTGAAGGTGTGGCCTTGTTGGAATAGGTGTGACCTGGTTGGAATGGGTGTGTCACTGTGGGTGTGGGTATAAGATCCTCACCCTAGTTGCTTGGAAGTCAGTCTTCCACTAGCAGCCTTTGGATGAAGACATAGAACTCTCAGCTCCTCCTGTGCCATGCCTGCCTGGATACTGCCATGCTCCCACCTTGATGATAATGGACTGAACCTCTGAACCTGTAAGCCAGCCCCAATTAAATGTTGTTTTTTATAAGACTTGCCTTGGTCATGGTGTCTGTTCACAGCAGTAAAACTCTGACTAATACAATGACCTGTGTGTCTTTCTTCCTGTGGTTTCTTCCAGCATGTAAGGGTTCTTACCCTGGGAGACAACCAAGGAGAGACTATGAGCACATTGACCCCTGGAAAATTCTCACGGGGGAGGCCATCAGGAGGAAAGATTTGTCAGGGTCCCTAAGTAACATCAGTTAGAAGCCTGAGCCAGTACCCAAGCCTCTTTGGCAATCAGTACTGTTTCTTCTATCCACGGTGCAGAAATACTCAAGAAGTTCCCCCAAAAGGGCCTGGTGCGGAAACCCATCCTGATCACTCACCTGCAGGGCCCTGATCTCTGCACTCCTCCTGCAGGCAAAGAATCCAGGTCGGGATTTCAGTACTTCATCTTGGCTGTCTTGATTGGATCTAGAACCAACAAGGAGGCACACGTTTGGGCTGGTGTGTGAGGCTGTTGAAAGGATAACTTGAGAGGAACGATTCCCCACCCCCCACCCCCCAGCAGGCTGCAGTTCCACCAGGGACCAGGATGTAAGAAAGGCGCTGCCCTCACCAGCCTGCATTTGCTCTTTGCTGTGGAGTCTCACCCCTGCTACCTCTTGCTGACACCAGAGCTCACCTTCTTCATCCTTCCGATGTAGACGGGAGATGAAGGATTTCTCCAGGAAATCTCCAGGCTTTTGGGACCATACAGGGACAGTCTACATTCTCGTGGAATGGGAGAGTCACTGCGTTCCCAGTTTCTCCATCGTTGGACCATGCAATCTGAGATATGTGGGACAACGTAATAAATTCCCATGGGATGTGTATTCATCCTACTGTTTTGCTCATCTCAGGAAGCCTAATAAATACAGGGACCAAATGCCTAACATCAAAATCCAGAGAGGGGGTGGGGCCAGCGTGACACCATGTCCAGTTATATTCAAAGAGTTGCAATGCTAAGTTCTCATTTGGAAGGCTTTATCCTGGCCTGTACCCTCCTGAGCCACTAGAGTCAAAAGCTGCCCACTCCACCCCCCTTTGCCTCTCTTATTTCAATAAACATTTATGAACATTTTCTGATGCCAGACACTGCAATCAATATATATATATATATATATATATATATATATATATATATATATAAACAAATATATATATATATATCAATATATATATAAACAAAGATGACTAATTAAAGTCTCAGGCTTCAGGCACTCCCATACCAGGGGAAGACACAGCCTGTGTGGCCTGTGGCATGGGTAGGCTTTGACAGGAGGCAAGCAGGATGAATATCCTGCTCCTGGGAATGTGATGGCTTCCCATTCACTAACACCTTCATCTAACGCTTCCAATTATTACCCATCCAGCGGAGACAAGGTGTCCCATCAAAACGAAGCCATTCTTAGACAGTGAGACCCAGGCTAGAGTCAGTCTCTTGCACAGTTTATGGAATGATTTCTTTTCTTAGAAGTTTTTTAGTTTCAACCACTAGAGGGCGCCAACCAACCCTCAATGGGTTCAAATTGGCCACATCGTGAAGTGGCCTCAACACTCAGGAGGCTAGGCGATCCGTGACCGTATTGATAACTTTCATCTTATCTCAAAGAGAGTCTTGCAGCTCAGGCAAGCTTTAAATTGACCGCACAGATTTTACTCTTGACTCAGGAAGAACTGAAGAAAGGTCATAAGGAGTCAGTCAGGCTAACGTAAAGAAAGGACAGCAACAATGGCTGTAGTAATAGACATTAGAACCAAATGGCACAAAAGACTCAAAAACAGAACCTTTTGCCAATTATCCTGTCAATTCATAACTGCAACATAACCTTTAATTAGTTACAAATCACTGTATAGTAATGGTATCAAATAAATAGAGTCACAGACCTATATACCAGAATTGCCTGAGGGCTTTGCTTTAAAGCTATAGACTCCAGTGCATCACAGTTTTCTGTTTTCTGTTTTGTTTTGTTTTGTTTTGTTTTGTTTTGTTTTGTTTTGATACAAGGTCTCAGTCTGAATTTCAGGATGGCCTTGAACTTGAGATCCTGCCCCTTCCATACCGTAAGTGCTGTGGATACAGGTATGGGCCACCATACCCAGCAAAGGTTCTTTTTTAACCATGAGTTTGTGGTAGAATGCAGGACTAATACTTCCAGAAGTTTTATGATCGCCAAGAGTTCAGATGCCATGGCCTGATCATCAAAGCATGAGAAATATGCTTCATTTTTCTTTCCTGTATGAGCTGGTGTGTGTGTGTGTGTGTGTGTGTGTGTGTGTGTGTGTGTGTGTGTGTATGTGTGTGTGTGTGTATGTGTGTGTGTGTGTATGTGTGTGTGTTTGTGTGTGTGTGTGTGTGTGTGTGTGTGTGTGTGTGTGTGTGTGTGTAAGCTTCTCAGTCTATAGAACCTGCCTCTATGGGAGGTGTCACATGTCGCTGATCTTTAGCCTCATCTTTACGGAAGAGATCACTTGACCTTTACTGAGTTTTAATGTAGTCATATTTTAAGCTTTATTGTGCGCATGAGCTTGAGTTAATTATCACCAGGAAAAATTTCACCAGATTTTTCTGGGCTTGAATATGCCTAAAATAAACTACTTGGGGGGTCAGACTCCCCATGTTTGTACAAACACCACCAATTGAGTCTTGTTGAACCAAACTACCTTCTTGCCTCCCTTCCCCATGGGTCATCATTCTGCTGGCTGTGGTGGTCAGAGACTCCCCCACATCTCCTGGTTACTTCCTGATTGCTACAATCAAATACCTGACAAGAAGAAATTTAAGGGAGGGAGGTTTGGTTGTGGGTTACAGTGTGAGGAGATTCAGCGCTTCAAGGCAGAGAGGACATAGCAGGAGTGGAGGCGACTGGTCACATTGTATCTGTGTCGCTTCAAGGCAGAGAGGACATAGCAGGAGTGGAGGCGACTGGTCACATTGTATCTGTGTTGCCAGACAGAGAAACAGATAAACAGGGATGCTCCCCTCACTTTTTATTTAGTCCAGAAGTGATACCGAGCATATATAGCATAGGTATTTCTACCTCATTAACTCAATCGAGAAACTCCCTCCTAGATGTGTCCAGAGGCGTGAGGTTGAGATGCCTCAAGTCAAAAGTATTTACCATCATAGTACAGAGAGAGGGAAAATGCTGTGTAGCGGTAGTTAGTTAAACCACTTTGTGCTCCTGGTGGGCCTTTGCTTCCAGCCACCCTCCAGAGTCCTCTGAATTTGCAAATGAAACACACACACACACACACACACACACTCTCTCTCTCGTTAATTTTAATATGCCTTGACTAGCTCAAAGCCTGGGCAGTTCTAATCCTTCCCACTGTTAGCAAACACTCCCACCAGTACTCTCGAGTTAGCATCTTTTATTTCATCTATATTTCATCTCTGCTTCCCCAAACACAACTGGAGAAGTGGCCTGTGTGCCCACTTTCCCTGATTCTCACATGTCAGCTGGCCTTTAGGACTGGTCTTCCTTCTTCCCTTTCATGGCTTTCTCTCCTCCCTTCCTCTCTTCTAGTTCCTAACCTGTGCAAATCCAAAGGTCCCGCCTCAGTCTGCCTGCCCAGCCACTGTCTGTTGACTCTATTGATCAATCAAAAACCAATTGGAGAAAAGGACCTTCAGCGTTTAGACACGCAGATTCCCGTTTTGGGAGGGGGGGGTTGGATTAATTCAGAGCATTAGAACCGGTCCCCAATGATGCTTTATCAGTGTGTAATCTTCCAGGCATCCTATGGGGAAATACTTGATCTAACTCAGGCTTCAAGATGGATGAGCAGAAAGACGCTTGCAATGTGCACTCAGCAGTGGAACAGCATCTACATATTGAAGAAGGAGAGGGGAGGTGTGGAGTCTTTCTGAGAGCCTTGAAGGAGAGAGCAGGTCTGCTGATATCTTGATTTTAGATTTAGTAGCACCCGTACTGTAAGAATAAATTCCCATTGTCTTAAATTCCCAAGCTGATGGTCACCTATTATGAAGCCCGGAAGAGGAAAATAGTCTCTCTTAAGGACTTAGGCCACATCTCCTTCTGGAAGTCTCCCTGTAAGCCACATCTCATTGGCTTTTTATCATTCCGTGTCTAAGTCACTCTCTATATTTCTTAAAGATAGCAACCCGTTCTGTCTCCACTGTGACACCAGTGCCATTCTGAGAATTTATTAAGTGCATCCCCTGTGGTCCAGATACTGCGTAGCATCACACATGGCTATGTAGAGCAGTAGAGCAGTGGTTCTCAACCTGTGGGTCATGATGCTTTTGGAGTCAAAGGGCCCATTCACAGAGGTCGCATATCAGATATTTTCATTACAACTTAGAACAGTAGCAAAATTACAGTTATGAAGTAGCAACAAAATGATTTTGTGATTGGGAGTCACCAGGACATGAGGAACTGTCGTAAAGGGTCCCAGCATAAGAACAACGACTGACATGGAGTCATGGCAACATGGAGTCATGGCAACAAGCCCTGGAGGTAGGCACATCCATTGCTGCTTTATAGAGCCAGAAACCAAGGCCCAGAGGCTTGCCAAAGGCTGTTCAGTGAACAGAGAGAACGTGTATTCAAATCCCTCTGAATCGCAGGTCCAATGGGGATGTGCATAGGCCGTACAAAAAGCTAGTGGTTGGGGCTGGAGAGATGGCTCGGCGGTTAAGAGCACTGACTGCTCTTCCAGAGGTCCTGAGTTCAATTCCCAGCAATCACATGGTGGCTCACAACCATCCTTAATGAGATCTGATGCCCTCTTCTGGTGTGTCTGAAGGCAGCTACAGTGTACTCATATAAATAAAATAAATTAACAAAAAGAAAAAAGATTAAAAAAAAAAAAAGCTAGTGGTCCACCAGGCTGATGGAGAAGGCTGAGGGAAAGATCAGGTCTTAATTAGCAGTATTGAAACAGAGTGTGTGTGTGTGTGTGTGTGTGTGTGTGTGTGTGTGTGTGTGTTCAAGATTTCTTGACAAGGGTAGAGAAACAGAAAGTATCTGTACAGAGTTGGTAATACTGGTACACCTACCACCTTGGCTTCATTGCTGCAACCCGCCCTTGACGGCTAAACCTGAGTTTTCAGTCTAGTGTCAGTAAAGCAAATTGTAGAACCGCTCAGGATGCAAAAATGATGGGGATAAAAATGGCGTTTCCATGAAAGTCCAGGTTTCCTGCATTCCTTGCAGGCCTGGCATAGGATACAGACGCTTTCACCGTGTGTCCTCGTGGTGTACTGGCTTTCACCGCATGCCCTCGTGGTGTACTGGCTAGGTTTAAGTCAACTTGGCACAGGCTATCATCATCAGAGAGGAGGGAGCCTCAATTGAGAAAATGCCTCCATGAGACTGGGCTGTGGGCAAGCTAATAGGACATTTTCTAAATTAGTGACTGATGGGGACTGTTTATTCCACTGTGGGTGGGGCCACCTTTGGGCTGGTGGTCCTGTGTTCTATAAGAAAGCAGGCTGAGCAAGCCATGGGGAGCAAGCCAGTAAGCAGCACCCTTCCATGGCCTCTGCATCAGCTCCTGCCTCCAGGTTCCTGCCCTGCTTGAGTTCCTGTCCTGACTTCCTTTGATGATGAACTGTGATGTGGAAGCGTAAGCCGAATAAACCATGTCTCAGTTATTATTTTACTGCTGCGGACACCACGACCAAGGCGGCTCTTATAAGGACAACATTTAATTGGGGCTGGCTTACCGGTTCAGAGGTTCAGTCCAGTATCATCAAGATGGGAGCATGGTAGCGTCCAGACAGGCATGGTGCAGGAGATGCTGAGAGAGTTAGTTCTACATCTTCATCTGAAGGCTGCTGGGAAAAGACCAGCTTTCAGCCCATGGCCACCCACTTCCTCCAACAAGGCCATACCTACTCTAACGAGGCCACACCTCCAAGTAGTGCCACTCCCTAAGTCAAGCATATTCAAACCAACACAAATCCTTCCTCCCCAAGTGTCTTTTGCTCATGGCGTTTCCTCATAGCCATAGAAACCTTAATTAAGACAGTGGACAAGACTCCACTAGTCCCCAGGCTCTGTTGCCTATCCCTGATGGCAGCCACATTGTTGTCCCTTCCTTTCTGTCAATGCCACTGTTGGGTTGGGACTATGCTTGGTGACCAGAGGACTATGATACTGGGTAAGAAAAGTCTGCAGAGAGACCACCAGCACAGTGGGATTGCTGATGTCATGCAGCTAGGGTAGGCATGGAGTGACTGTCCCCTGAGGCTACTGTATTAATGTCAATCATATACTACTTCCTTCTGTCTTGGTATGTGAACCTGCGGAAGGCAGGAAGCAGTCCCATCCTGCTGGCTACGCCCAAGCACTGGATCCCCATGGATGCTTAGGGCCCGCTTTCATTATTACTCAACTCATGGGCAGGAGTTCAGAGAAGGCTCAAGGACGTGGCTAGTGCTTCCTTACAGTGCTCACACAAATGGAAGGCAGACAGACACCCAACAGAATATGCGCCAAGACTCAAACCCAGGGACCTGACTAGACTCTTCTTTACAGTCATTAAGGCAGCTGTCCTTGAAGATCATGTATCAAATCAACAATTCCTTGGTAAAATACTTCGTGATAGCAGCTTTCTGTGGACCGCGGGGCAGTTTGGTTCCCTCATTGTAACAGATTCCTGAGCCCTGACCTGGGGCATTGGGTCTCAGCACACTCGTAGGTCTTTCCAAGGAAAACCCAGGGCTTGGTTTCCTTGCTCCCTTGCCTTCTGTTCCTTCAGCCACAGGAGAGCTAGCACACCGGTCCCTCCCTCCCACTGTTGAGGCTCTCAGAAGACATTTTCTGTCTTCCTTGGTAAGTCTAAAACAGTGGTTCTCAACCTGGGGGTCAAGGGTCACCTAAGACCGTCAGAAAGTACAGATATTTATACATGACAATCATCACAGTAACAAAATCACAGTTATGAAGTAGCAACAGAAATAATTTTATGGTTGGGGAGTCAACGCAACATGGGGCACTGTATTAAAGGGTTGAAGCATTAGGAAAGTTGAAAGTCACTAGGGTAGAATGACTACTATGTATACTGGTAAAGACTGGAAGGACTTGCGATCACCCGGATACCCACGGCCTTAGAGAAATGGTAGAACTTAGCATACACACACATCACATTCTTTTTGTTACATTCATTTCCACTTCATTCCCAAGCTGTTTCTAAGTTGGACAGAAAGAAGAAAGAATCCATCATCCGGCATGTGGAAACAATGTAACTAGAGGAGTATATAGTAAAATAACAATGATGAATATTGTCTATGTTTGCTGAGTATCTTTCAACTGAGGTCTTTAGATGTTAGGAAGCTAAGCCCATAACAATATTTAATTATCATTGCCTAATTTCTAAATAGCCTTGTTTCCAGCTTTGCTGTTTTTCATTTTTTTAAATGACAGTAAATTGTAAATATTTTTTAAATGACATTAAACAGTTTATATTTAAATCGCACACCATTACATTTGTCATCGTTTCCGTAATAAACTACCTGGCGGGGTTATTCTAATAAAGAAAAAAAATGCTTTTTTTTTTTTTTTGGCTCTAAACAATTTTATCTTTAAAAAAAAAAAAGGAAAGAAATAAAAAGACCCATCCCTAGAACAGGGAAGGCTCTCAGTGAACCCACCCCTGCCTACAATTCTCCCTGGCTCCAGAGCCTTCTATAGAGGCCTCAGTGGCTCAGTGGCCCCCCCTACTACTGGATAGCAGCCAGCTAGCATCCTTTCCCACCTCTTGAGGAAGCCTGTTCCCCAGAGTACTCAGGTACACATCCTAACTTCTGCTCCAGAGAAAGGAAGAGCCAGTGGAAGTGCTAGGCCCACAGACCCTCTCTCAGGCACTCCAAGCGAGCACACGGCAAGCCCAGATTCAGTGTGTCCAGTGTCCACCAAGGAGACAGCACATGCAGTGTGCCAAAGGCACACCAGGCCCGGGGACTGCACGCCTGGGGACTGCACGGAGGAAGCAGGCCAGGCTGTCGCTGCACGTCCACACTGTTTCACACCACTCACTGCAGACTGCCACGCCACAGGGCCTCAGTTCAAAAACACACTTGCCAAACTCCCCGGAGTCCATGCCAGAAGGAGGCAGTGAAGGAGAGGGGCATGGGGTTAGCCTGATTTTACTCACAGTTTTGGAAGTTCAAGGCCTGGTGCCTGCATCCCCTCAGACTTCGTGGGGGGGGCCTCTCAGAACTGTGACATCATGACATCGTGGCAGATGACAAGGTGGGAACCTGGACTGGAGCAACTGATTGCAATTGGAGGCACGAAGCAGCCCTGAGTGAAGATAGGCTCAGCTCTCCTAGCAAACTCCCTTCTCAGCCTCAGAATCGCCAAGGGATTCATGAATGAGAGCTACTGCGCATGCCTCCAAGGACCAACGGGCCTCCCACTGAGCTCCACCTCTGGAAGGTCCCACCCTCTCCTTACATCATTACCTTGAGGCACAACACTCTGAACCTACTAACTCTTGGAAACAAGCCATAAAAAAAAACCCTGACAAATAAGCCTCTCAATATTCCTGGGGCACTCTAGAAACCCAAATCCACAAACGCTCAAGTCCTCTTACATAAAACCGCATAGTATTTGGATATCTGGTGCGTGTACTATTATTTCGGAGAGTAGGATCTTAAGTACCCTTAGGTTGGCCTCAAGCTCCTAATGCAGCTGAGGTTGACCTTGAACTCCCAGTCTTCGCTGGGATGCTAGGTTTGTGCACCATGCACCATTTGTGTGGGATCAAACCCAGGGCCTCCTGCATAGTAGTCGAGCACTCTATCAGCTCTGCTATATTCTCCTCCATCTAAGTTTTAGGGTGGTTGTTGTTTGTTTGCTGTTAAAAGTTGTTATGTAAAGTGCTGGGTTTCATTATGACATTTTCATACATAGGTGTCATATTTTATTTATTCTTATTGCCCCCTCCACTCCCTACCTTCCCTCATCCCCCACCCCCACCCCACCCCGTTCCCTCATCCCCCCACCACCCCCATCTTGCTCTTACTGACCTCTTTGCTCACCTCCTGTATACTTTAAATCATCTCTAGATTACTTATACTACCCAATGTAGTGTCGCGCTGTATACATGGATGTTACGTTAGATTGCTTCTGAAATAACCACCCAACAAAATAAGTCTCCAGAATGCTCAGTGTGGGCACATTCCATGCCCACTGTCTTTAACCCACCCCACAGTTGAATGTAGAATCCTCAGATACAGTGAGTGACAGTATACAGTATCGGTCCATGTAATTAACAATGCATTGCATCCATAGCTACAATAATCTTGTGATATGAGCCTTTAATATGCACTCCCCTAGTACAGTGGTTCACAGCCTTCCTCATGCCATGACCTGTTAACCCAGTCTCTCATGTCATGGTGACGCCCCAACCATAAGATTATTTTCATTGCTACTTGATAACTGTAATTTTGCTACTGCTATGGATTGCAATGCAAATATCTGTGTTTTCTGCTGTTCTTCACAACACCTGGCTGTGAAAGGGGTTAGTAGTTTGGGAACTACTGCCCTAATTTTTTCAAATATACAAGGCATCAACACTAACCACAGTCGCTACAATGTATATTAACAGAGCATTCCTTCTTGCGCGTGCACATGCTCTCTCTCTCTCTCTCTCTCTCTCTCTCTCTCTCTCTCTCTCTCTCTCTCACACAGCAGCATGTATCCTCTGACTAACCCCTTTGCTCTGTTGTGTTCTGCAGGTGTTTCTCAGCTGGATACCTGGTACCTGGCTCCTTTGGAATGAGGACTATGTTGAAAGGTTTCTAGTCTTAAAGTCCCCCCCCCCCCAACCCAGTCTCACTGTCTAACCCTAACCACACTGAAAGAGCAAGCAGGCCAGAGAACACTGGGTGAAGCCCTCAGTGAGAGGGGAGCCCAAAGTCCCCTCCCCCACATTCATTTACCTAATTTGGGTTAAATTTAACAGACTTCAGGAGGCGTCTGACTTTTTCTGGAGTGAGCAATGCTTTTGAAGAGGGATGAGGAGGAGGAGAAGGAGGAGAAGGAAGAAGAGGAGGAGGAGGAGGAGGAGGAGGAGGAGAAGGAAGAAGAGGAGGAGGAGGAGGAGGAGGAGGAGGGGGGGGGGGAGTCCACTATAGAGTGGAAGCTCCTAACAGTTCCACAGTTTCCCTAAAACAAAATAGTCAACGCAGAGAACCCTGATGGCAAAAAATAAAAGATGAATGTCGTAGTTAGGCCTCCTTGAGTGCCTTGACTCTAGTCCCTTATTTCACCCCAGTGACAGCCTTGTAGCATATAATGGACACAATGTTATCTCCATTTTACAGAAGAGGAAAACTGAGGCGCACAGTCGAGGATCTTTCCCCTGCTTTGTGTCTGGCTCTCAGGGCAGGAGTGCAGTTGGTGCACAAACCGGCTCTGCATCTTAACCCCTTGGCTCTCAGGTAGAGTGTAAATCACCCGGAGATCCAGGGAGCATTGATCAGCACACTAAAAATAGAGAGTAAAAGCAATATCTAGTAAGGCGTCCATTTCCTTGAGAGTGTGGTTGAGACACGCTGCAAGGAAGAGCAAAACTGGAAGCATCCTTTCCCCAGTCCTAAGAAGAAACCTTGGGCTCTCTCCTTTACTGCTGCATCCTGGAGGGGCTGGGCAAACCTGCTCCCTGTGCTCCCGGTCTGCATCCATCCACTCCGCACCACCCCAAGAAGGAACTTTTAGTTCTGGGCAAACGGTCCCTGGCTCCCATAAACGCAGAAAAATTAAACAGTTTGTGTGAGATGAAATTTGGCTTGAGGAACGTGCCTGCAGCTGCAGTTAACACCAACAGTAAGAGGATCAACTTCAAGTCCGCTGGCAGGGAAGGGGAAAAAAGGGGGCGGGGGGCGAACTCCGGGCTCCCTTTTACTCATTCAAGTTAGCTGATTTGGACGATCAGGCTTCCTGTTTAATCCCCTTGTGTGCGAGTGAATATACCGAGGCCGATGACCCCTAAGAGAGCACGCGGCTGGCAGAGCAACCTGTAAAAAGGTGCGGATCCTGCCCAATCTGGCGTGAAGTATGTCGAAAAAAACAAAACAAACAAACAAACAAAACAAAACAAAAACCAGTAAGCAAGACTGGGGCACCCTAGTGTGCTCGGTGCAAACCGATTCCACACCCTCCAGGCACCGGAAGGTTGGCGGCTGCTTTCCAGAAGTCCTGCATCTCACAGCTAGCTTTGCGCCCCGGAGCTTCCTAGGTGCTGCAGGGACCCACCCTGCCTACCTACCTACCTACCTACCTCTGGCAAGGGACTGGCACTCCCCAAAGGGATAAGCCTTGGGCCTGCTGTTGTCTAGCAGAATAGAGAGAATTTACTCCACGGTGGGGGGCAAAGGGACTAAGGCGACACTTGAAGGGTGGTTTTCCTTGTTCCCAGATGAGAAAGATTGGGAACAGATGAGAACTTGCTGACTCTGGAATAAAGTCATAAAGCAAAGGTCATTTTTATTGTTTTTATATGAAGGAAAGCTCGCCCCCTCCACCACCCCCCACATGCCCAGAGGCAGCAATGAGAGGTTGGTTGGTAGAGGTCTGGGGCTGTACAGCAGGCTCAAGGCAAAGACACAGCGAGCAAAGAGAGAGAGTTCCCAGGAACTGCCACCCCCTCCTTCCCTCTGGGCCTGTCCAGTAAGTTTCCTTCTGAGTTTCTGTCCGTCTCTTCCCTCCCCCCCCCCCATATTTCGCTTTCTAAAACCATAAAAAAGAGATCAAATTCCCTAACTTCACGGGACCCTTTTCAGTGACAAATATTGATGCCCAAAGTGTCTGCGCTCTCCCGCCCCCAAACGTTAAGAAAAGGCGCCCGCGAGAGGGGGACATAAAAAGTTAACAATGCTGTGAAAATATGTTTGCAAAAAATAGACAATCGTTGGATTAAACGTATTCAAGTATGAAATAATGCCTTTTTGTGTCAAAACTTGGGCGATGGGCGGGTACAAAAGTTCCCTGTGGCAGCTACTTGCTCCCTTTGTGAGCTGTGCGCTTTGGCGTCTCCACTTGGGCGCATTACCCAGAGCCCTCTAAGCGCGATTGTTTCTCCCTTTCTAATGACATTTACCGGATCAAAACATGCTGTTAATTCGATCAGAAGGCTTCACCCTCCCTGACAAAGCCACAATAATTTCTCCTGAAGTTTGTTAAATTGACCAAAATTAGGCAAATGAATAGGGGTCTGTAGGCGCCCCCTCATGCAGGTGACGGCGCATAATGCTCGCCTGGGCCAGCTGCATTCTCCCTTTTCTTCTCGGCCCACTCTCCTCTGTGTTGCCCCAATCCTCCCACCCCCCTCACACACACACACACACACACACACACACACACACACACACACACACACACACACCCGCCTGTCTGTCCTCCACCCCACTCTTGGCATTATTAAAATTTAGCCCAATGAAACTATTCATACTTTTCAATGGACATTTTCCTATAGGATAATAGGCTACAAATTGAGCCTCTTCCCCCCGCGAAGAGAGAGCCGGAGGGGGGAGAAAAGAAAGCAGAGGATTTGGTCAGAGACTGGGGCGGGGGGAGGAGAGAGTCGCGTGCCAAAGGCCCGCGGGAGGGGCGAAGCGAGGCGGGAGCCTCGTGTGCCAGCCGCAGCCCCACACCTGCCGGGATGTCCGGACAAATAAAGCGGTGTAAACAAAAAGGGGGGAGACGGACGTGTCACCAAGTCGTGTGAGAAAAGCCTGGGAACAAACGGGGCGCCTCCGTCTCCAGAAGCTCTCCCTTGAACCCGGCGGAACAGCCTATTAAAGGCTTACTTAATTACTTTAATGACTCTGGACAGGCTTTAAAACGCACTCGGCGCTGGGACCGCGGGCTTGCTGGGATTTGTAAACAGGCGATCGTGTGAGACTCAGCGGTGGGACTAAAGGAAGCGACGCTGTTTTGTGAAGGTCCTCGCCCCCCGGTGCCCGCAGCCACTGCGCCCCTGCGCTCTGCGCCGGCTAAGAGTGCAGGCGCTCGCTGGTCCGCCGGCTCCAGTTTCTCGCCCCCTCTTCCTGAGGTGCCTGTTGCCATGCAAATGTTATTCCTGGACGAATCACGTGTCCTTTGAAGAGCCACGTGGATTAACAAAGCTGATCTGCCCCCACCTCGCCCCCCTCGGCTGCTAAAAATTTTTTTGTCAACTTCTTTAAAACTGACCTTGAATGCATACATGCTCCAAACGCAGAACTCCTAATCCTATGGAATAATTCAGCGCGTGAGAATGCACTTGCAGTCCTAGATGGCTGCTTTATAAAGGGAGCCCCCTCGGACCTGGGAGGCTGCAGTCTACCTGGAACACTTGAAGAGGCACACGAGGTGGAACGTGGACGAGTGCCTCGCGCCACCGCCTCTGCCGAGGGCGCGCACGCACACCAGAATGTCTGACAGGCTCAAGGAACGCAAAGTGAGTTCCTTGCGCTCTGGTGGTGGAAGAGTGTGACTCACCAACTAACCTGACATCTGGCTGGATAGATGACTAAGATGTGCCACCCAGAACTTTAAGTGTGGAGAAATCCAGAGTGGTTTGGAAAGGGAACAGAGACTGGAAGGAGAGTCCTTGATTGGAGACAGCTCACTCTGGGAGGCGGGTGGCCACGTCCCAGAGCCTTGGCACTTAGCTTGGCCTTGGCAGGGATGTGTAGGGAAGTTGAACGGCAAGAGAGCCAGCCAGCACGGACACAGAGCTCTGAGTCCGGGGACACAGAGCTCTCTTGGTCTAGTGTGGCGGGGCAGGGGTCTCTTCGGGTTGGCGAATTAGTGACCCTTGTAACACAGAAGCTTTGCCTTGGATGACTCCTTGGGCGAAGCCATCTTAAATGCAAAACTTTCTGTTTACAGAGAACCCCGGTTTCTCATAAAGTGATAGAAAAGAGAAGGAGGGACCGAATTAACCGCTGCTTGAACGAGCTGGGCAAGACAGTCCCTATGGCCCTGGCGAAACAGGTAACGTTTGTGGTGCTGGGTACTCCCCCACTGTCACTCTCTGCAGAGTCCCCAAAGTCTCTACAGACGCTGCTGGCCTAAGAGAACTCGCCCCACTCTGGGCGGCAGTAGCCTCTCTGACGCCAGCATCTTCCTGGCTGCTCCCCTACAGAAGACAGAGAGCATGTGCGTGGGTCTGCTGTGGATGGGCCGCCTCTAAGCTCCTGTGGGGTTTTTGCAGAGTTCCGGGAAACTGGAGAAGGCGGAGATCCTGGAGATGACAGTGCAGTACCTCAGAGCTCTGCATTCCGCGGATTTTCCCCGGGGAAGGGAAAAAGGTGGGCATTGATTCAGGCAAAGGAAACCTGACTGGGGAGAGTATGCCTCGCGGGAACCTAGGGTCTGAGAGTGGAGGACAGTCCGGGAGCAGGAAGCCCCCGAAGCGTCCAGGCGCTTGGTTCCTGAACATGCACCTGCTGGATGCTATGGACCAGCACCTAAAGATGCAGGTCTATTACTCCTCACAGGCGTGGGGTGGCGGGGTCAGGCTCTTGAGACAAGATTACTGCTTTTCCAATGTCTAGACTGCAGAGTAGAGAATGCCAATCTCAAATGAGAATCCAGCCCAAACCCTATTAAGATACCTCGGCACCGTTCTAGGAAGGGGTGTGCCTGTTCTCTTTTGTTTCCTTCTCCCTACCATTTATGTTGTTGTTGTTGTTGTTGTTATTATTATTATTATTATTATTGTTATTATTACTTTGCTACCCCAGCAGAGCTTTTAGCAGAATTTGCCAACTACTTCCACTACGGTTACCACGAGTGCATGAAGAACCTGGTGCACTACCTCACCACCGTGGAGCGGATGGAGACCAAAGACACCAAGTATGCGCGCATCCTCGCCTTCTTGCAATCCAAGGCCCGCCTGGGCGCCGAGCCCACCTTTCCGCCGCTCTCGCTTCCGGAGCCAGATTTCTCCTATCAGCTGCATGCAGCAAGCCCAGAGTTCCCGGGCCACAGCCCAGGTGAAGCCACAATGTTCCCGCAGGGGGCTACCCCAGGGTCATTCCCATGGCCTCCTGGAGCTGCCCGCAGCCCAGCACTGCCTTACTTGTCCAGCGCGACGGTACCTCTCCCCAGCCCGGCACAGCAGCACAGCCCCTTCTTGGCTCCGATGCAGGGCCTGGACCGGCATTATCTCAATCTGATCGGCCATGGCCACCCCAACGGCCTCAACCTGCACACGCCCCAGCACCCTCCGGTGCTCTGACACCCACTCACTGCCTAGATTACTTTGCGATTCGGTGGCGGCTTGAGACGATGTATATGTTGTACGAGTGTAAATAGTGTGCTAACAAGATCTGGATGGGAAAGCGTCAGAAGCGAATTCGCCTTCTGAAGGTCCTCCCCAACCAATAAATATTTTTGTGCTAAAGATCAATAAATATTTTGTGCTAAAGAAATGAAGTTCTTTGCTATCTTTTGCTCACCCACAAACCATCCACTCTAAGTGTCTTACAAGGAATCCTAAGGGGGCTAGGAGCCCAGGTGAGGGCATTCAGTAATTTAGCCAAGGAGAGAGGACCTTTGCGCAGTCCGAGGCAGACAGAATGGAAGCTTAAGCAGATATTAGAGGTGTCTCTTAGGGGGTAGGAGACTAAACTCATGGGGTGCTCAAGACCTTCCTCCTTTTATCCTGGCCCTGTGCGACATGTGCAGAAGTCTGGAACCTGACCTTAAGTTCTTGGAAAATGCAAATCACAAAACAACCCCGAGAATGGCAGGAGCCCTCTTTTACTAGCTGGGACCTGGAGGCCCTTCCTACTCTCATTGGTCTGGCAAAGCGCAAAGCTCAGGCAAGCCTAATGAATAGCTGAGGTCACAGCCTCAATATGTCTCTATTTTAAAATAAATAAATAAAATAAAGGCGCGGAGCAAGAAACATTCTAAGTTGTCTTCGAAGCATAGTTTGTTCTTTTCCTCCCGGTGACAATCACTGGACATCAGAGGGGTCCCGGACTTTCCCTTTTACGCACAAATCAACCCCTCTGTAGGGCTCTAGACGACCCTGGCAGATGCGCGCATATCTGATTGGAAGATATGTGACCCTCTCCCCCAGGGATTCCCCGCTGATTCTGACACTTGATCCAAAAGCTGAGTCCTCTGTTGGGGTTCTCAGGTCCGCGGAGAAAGGCTCAGCCCGGCTCTAAAATGGAATGTTGCTTTTAATCTCCCTCCGTGCAGAGTGTGGTGAGAAAGGTTGTGTCTAGAGAGGGCGTGGCTGGTGTTTTTTCACGCATTTACAGATTTTTCAGGAGACCGCGATTTTTCAAGGGATCAGGGTTTTCCCTTCCGGAGGCCGTGGGCAGACCACACTCCCGTTTTTTGCTAAAATCCAAACAGCAAAATGGACTTCTATGCTCTGTTAATATCAACAGGTAAAATAAAGCATCTAACCAGGTGAAATAGTGGAAACTGATTTTTTTCACCATTAATTTTCCACCTTTAGAATGTTGGTCCTGTTAAAATTGGTGCCCTTTAAACAAGTAATTTGATATTATGTCATATTGTTTTTCCGGTTTCTAAACGTCATTTAATTGAAGAGGGGCAAGGTTTCTCCCTGCTTAGCTGGGGAACAGTAAATTGACTTATTCCCTCTGGAAGACAGGGTTTAAGAGAGCCCTGACCTACTCTATTTACCAAGGTCAAGGAATGGGATGACCTGCAATTTGTAAACCATCAAACTTCTTTACACAAAGGTAAACAAACAAACAAAGCCTTTGATTACATGGCCCATGCCTCGAAACTTGTGACCTAAAAACAACGGGGGGGGGGGAGGGAATCTGTACATTTTAGTAATGATCTTGCCTTACTAAATGTTTAAAGTGATTCATCTATGACATATGAACCATTTTCTTCCTTTTGAGCTGGTAAGAGCTAGAGTGTGCACACTTGTAGGGAAGGAACAGGCCTCCCTGGGCAGCAAATGCACACAGGGCGATATATGGGATAAAAACAAATTATGCAGAAATACAAGAATGGATGGTGCCCATTATTGCAGCACATGTCTTACACCCATTTTCAACAGTGCTGAATACGGAATATGAAGAAGGCCTTTCAAATGCCCCCTGCCCCCCCCCCTCCAGCATTAAGCCGCTCTGAGTTTCACTTGGCAGTGAAGCATTAAAGATATAGTGTTACCCTGGAAATATAAATTATTAATATATTCAACATTTTTGTCACTTCTCAACTGTTAACCAAATTAGACAAAACTTTCTTTTGCTAAGTAGATTTTCTCTTTAGGATTAGCTTTGGGAGTGTCATAGGGCCACCGCAGTTTTTAAAAAAGAGAGAGAGTCATTTACATATAATTTTGCAAACTTCCACTGGTCCATGACAGTCTTTGTACCTCAAATGTTGGTATTCGAGATTTCTTTTTTTTTCTTTCCTTCTTATTTAACTGTGGAGGATAAAAGCCTGCTTTGGATTTACAATGACTTTAGGATAAAAGTCTCTCTCTCTCTCTCTCTCTCTCTCTCTCTCTCTCTCTCTCTCTGTGTGTGTGTGTGTGTGTGTGTGTGTTGTCTTTTTTTTTTCCTGAAAATTCCATGCAAAAATTCCAATTCTTTAGGCTTCTCCAAAAGTCAACTGTGGAATATTGCATCTTTGCAATAGGCTGAAAACATCACTTCAAAGTGGAATGAATTCCCATTGCATAGTGACTTTAGGGCGCTCTATCACACTTCTTTTTCTGGTCACATACTCCCTCGCCCCAGCTTCTGCACTGCAGACCCACCCCTTCCAACTCTACCCCCCCCCCCCCGTCTGAGTTTCTTAGGCCCAATCCTACTCTTTCTTTAAGTAAGTTGTATAGTAATCGTTTCCAAGAGAGGCCCAACCAAACCCAGAAATAACAGAACACAAAAACCCCGTGGGTTTGGCTGGAGGTAAGCCATTGTGACGGCTCTGAAAGGGGGACCCTCTTGTTCCTTGGGCTTCATCCTTGAGTGGGCAAGAATAAATATAATCATCCCCATGAAATCAAAGGTTTTTCTCCAGAGGCCCGAGGAACAAAGCTCGTGGCTGGTGCTTTGGGCGGTCCCGTGGCTGCGAAGGCGCCCCAGCCACCCTGCAGAAAGGGTGGTAAATACAGAGCTCACTTGTGCTTCCAAGCGTTGTTGAACAAAGACGGCCCCATGTATAGTGGGGGAGCCCTTCTAGTCTGGGCTGCTGGATGCCAGGAAAGAAAGGTGAGAGAAATGTCCCCAAAGATAGGTTCTTCTCTTGTTTGTGTTTTGAATGAGTGAGATGATGACATAGATAGCAAGCCAAAATAAAAGAATAAATAGTAAGTAAGCCAGTGATAGATGATAGAACACAGAGATAGATAGATAGATAGATAGATAGATAGATAGATAGATAGATAGATAGATAGATGGGTGGATGGACGGACGGATGGATAGATAGATAGCATCATTAACTCAGGTACTCACAGCAACTAGGGAAACGGATTGAAAAACTCTTAGAAACTGGTAATGGATGTCTATACAGAGTCACACACCGAGAAGACTGTGTGTGTGGATCATCCATATATCAGGCACCTGATCAGTATTTGTGGAATGGCCGAAGGAATTAACAGCCCAGTAGAGCCGAATCTGTTAGAATTCTGAATCAAAATCTCTCAGATGTCTCCCTTAGATGTATCCATCTAGGCATCTGTGGCATAGTCTACACGCACACTGAAGGTTATCAGAGAAGGGCAATTAATTGCTCTGGGTCGTTTTTTCTTTTCTTACCTATGTTCTGACACTGGGAGACAATGCCTGCCTTGCTTGGTTAAGGTAATTAGCTCTTACTGTAGGCGTAGGTAACGGCACAGATGGCAATTCGGTGACTCAGGCTCAGAACTCCTGGGTTCCTGTCCTTTTGTGTGGAACAGCTACATGGCTGAACCGACCCAGACAGACTTGGCCCTGACTCCATTAGGTACTCAGAGGCTACTGTCTGAAGCCAGTCTCTCAATTTACACAGTACTATGGCTTCAGTAGGATGTACGTCTGCTGCATGGTCTGGGGCATGGAATACCCAACATGCATCTCTCATCATGCGGCTGCAATAGCTTGAATCTGAAATGTAGTCCAGGGCTCATATTTTGTTCACACACCCAGTCCTCAGCCGGGGTTACTGTTTTTGTTTTGGGAGGCTGTGGAACCTTTCGGAGATGGGTTCAGCTGAAGGAGGTGGGCTACAGGGGGCAGGTCTTCGGGATATGGTAAGCTCCCCTACTTGTTATCTTGCACTCTGTTTCCTGGTCTGCCCTGAGGTGAGCAGCTGCAGCCACACACTCCCAAGGTCATGACTCAGGCACCTCTGTCCTGCCCCACCCTCCTGTCACCACGTGCGGAGCCCTCTGCAACAGTGAGCTGAGCTTAATCTTACTACCCCTCTTAGGTTGCTTCTGCCCTCTACTGTGGTTATAGAGACACAAACGTAACTAACATGATTGCTATCAAGATTGAGAGGATTAGTATATTCAAAATGCTCTAGACAGCGCTAAAGATATAGTAGACATTCAATAAATGTTAGCTGTGGCCGCTGGCTTTTCCACCTGTGCCCTCGTACCCGAATAAAATCTCAGAGGCTTAATATTATTTATGAATGCCTAGGCTATAAGCTAGGCTGGTTTCCCAACTAATTCTTTTTAAAAAAAAATATGTATTTGTTTTATGTATATGAAAATTACAGATGCTGCAGAAGTCTGGGGAGATCCAAAGTCACTGCAGAAGTCTTAGGAGGATTAAGATATCCAGTGTTTATAGTGGTGGGTCCCTCCTGTAGCTGTCATCAGACACACCAGAAGAGGGCATCAGATCCCATTACAGATGCTTGTGAGTCACCATGTGGATGATAAGAATTGAACTCAGGACCTCTGGAAGGGCTGAGCCATCTCTCCAGACCACACCCCCCGCCCCGCCCCCGAAACCCCATCCGTTATTATCCCTTTTATTCTAACCTGATTTCAGCTATGTGGCTGGTTTCCTCTCCTTGTCTTCTTGCCTTCCACTCTGCCTAGTGGTTGAAAATTCCCATGCTGACTCTCTCAGCCAGAAGTCCCAGCTGGAAGTCTCACCTTCTAATCCTGCCTCTGTTTATTGGCCATTAGATTTTTATTGGCAGGTGGTTCTTCCTCACAGTACACAGAAGATTGTCCCTACAGCAGGCCCTATTCCTGTCTTTTCTCTTTCTCCCTCTCAAAGAATCAGAACCCTAGGGTGACCTCAAACTAAGTAACAAAATGTTCAGACAAATAGTGAAGTAAGTCTTTACACACACACACACACACACACACACACACACACACCCATGTTTCTTTAACAAACCTTTTCTTTGTTTAGGGAAATGGGTTAGAATTTGTAAATCTACCTCTGAAACAGTCTTTGGGCTATGGGCTATGGTTGTGCACAATTTCTAAAGGACTAAAGTTCTCCTTTAGGCAAGAATTGGTAAAAGCCACTAGCAAATTTTGAGTACTATTTCTCATCCCTTACAAATATTTCTGCTGGATGTGGTGGCACACGCCTTTAATGCACTCAGAGGCAGAGGCGGGTCAATTTCTGAGCTCAAGGCCAGCCTGGTCTACAGAACAAGTTCCAGGACATCCAGGGCTCACAGAGAAGCCCTATCTCAAAAATGTTTTTCTCCATGTTTCTTACATATTTTATACATAAAATTCTACATGAAGTTGCAGATATGGTTCAGTGGTTAAGAGCATTGACTACTCTTCCAGAGGTCCTGAGTTCAGTTCCCAGCAACCACACCGTAGCTCACAACTATCTATAATGGGATCTGATGCCCTCTTCTGGTGAGTCTAAAGGGAGCAACAGTATACTGACATATATAAAATAAATAAATAAATCTTTTAAAAAATTCTACATGAATACAGGATATTGCATGCCATCTAATAAATAATACATTGTATAGTAAGTGGTCATGGTAGTTGATATGGCCATCATTTTAAGCATTTATATTTTTAAATATTTTTGATTGATGCATAGTGATTTACTTATTTATGTTCATAAATGTGACATTTTGAATACACCTATACAGTGCATAACTGTGAAGAGCGAATGAAGTCCTGAGCAAATGTGTATTATTTGTCGGAGCACAGTCATGTCAAGGACCACAGTGTCTCAGACCCACGGAAAGGCAGGGCCTTCCCCTGGTCCGTGTACAGATCCTGAGGCACCATTGACCTTCAGCTAAAACCAAGGGTTGCGGTAACTATCAGCTACAGCTTCCTCTGCCAAGACAACTGCAACCTGAGACTGCTCCCCCAACAGAGGCCTCCTACTGAGCCTAGCTAACTGGACTCAGCTATAAATAACCAACCTACCTTGGAGGTTTATAGCCAACAGTAGATAGAAAACATACTGAGTTTTCCAGGCTGCTGGTGTGAGCCCATCAGAGCACAGAGCCCACCTAATCTTGGTAGGAGCAGTCTCTGTAGGGGAGGAATCTTTAGGCAGTAAACACCCAGGAGGAAAAAGCTATGGTGGACATTTTGCACACATGGTCGCCATTCACACACAGATCCAGAGGAGGGCTTTGCTAGCCCCCTGAGCCCTAGCTGAGGAAGGCTTTGCCACTTTCGTATGTTTGAGGCATTGTGGTTCTTGGCAAGGCCATGCCCATGTGAAGCAATGGACATCTCCACAGGACTTCACATACTTCGTATACCTGCTAATATTAGGTATCAATCTGCCTACATCCAAGCAAATATTCTTTACAAGGCAGGGTATAACACTGTAGCTCCTACTGTGCTTTTAATGAATATATAAGTTTGATTCAGAAGTGAATCGCTTCAAGCCCACTGTCCCCATTTGTTGAATTCCATCCTATCCCAAATCACAAAATGAACTTTTTTTTTTTTGGTCTCTTCTTAACACTTTTATCTAGATCTAAAATGGTTCTGAGCACAGAGGAGCAAATGAGTTTTATGTATTGGGTCAGTGTAAACCAGAACCTGTAGTTTTCACAACTAAGATCGGAGATCAACCTCCAGGCCTGTGTGTACTGAGCAGCATAGGCTTCTGAGAGCCGTGTGTGTGTGTGTGTGTGTGTGTGTGTGTGTGTGTCCATGTCCACATGCAGGTTTTCAGTCAGTGTATACATGGATGGAAACACTGAAGACAGAGGAAACAATCATCCACTGAAAACAGTAGCTGAGTTGGGTCTAAGAGTCATAGAAGAGACCAGAAGAACCAACTAGGAGCAACAGGCATTATTGTCGAGATGCATATGCACGTATCTTAGTCAGGGTTTCTATTCCTGCACAAACATCATGACCAAGAAGCAAGTTGGGGAGGAAAGAGTTTATTCGGCTTACACTTCCATGCTGCTGTTCATCACCAAAGGAAGTCAGGACTGGAACTCAAACAGGTCAGGGAGCAGGAGCTGATGCAGAGGCCATGGAGGGATGTTCTTTACTGGCTTGCCTCCCCTGGCTTGCTCAGCCTGCTCTCTTATAGAACCAAGACTACCAGCCCAGAGATGGTCCCACCCACAAGGGGCCTTTCCCCCTTGATCACTAACTGAGAAAATGCCTTACAGCTGGATCTCATGGAGGCATTTCCTCAACTGAAGCTCCTTTCTCTGTGATAACCCCAGCTGTGTCAAGTTGACACAAAACTAGCCAGTACAGCACGGCATAAATGATTTTTGAAGAGACTTTGGTAGAGCTGAGAGTAAGGAGGAGCCAACACCCTCTGAGATGGTCTCCATGCCTCCCCAACCCAGCATATTGTTTGGGGCTGTCAGACATCAACAGTCCATTTATCTCACAAGAGCCTCTGAAGTGGATTTTATTGCCTGCGCTTTGCTGGCGATGGCTGACTCGGAGAGCTGATCTGCCGACAGTGAGTATTTCATGGAGAGTTTTAATTTGAACTTGGGTCTGTTCCTTGCCAGTTCACACATTTTCTTAGTTGTTTTTTAATACAGAATCTTCTTTGTGTTGTGTAAAACTGTGGCTCACCATGACTTCAACACAGGACAGCTGAATCTCAGTGTATATACAATAGAAAACGCAATCTCTTGGGTTTTTTTTTTTTTAATTTGAACATACTATATGAAACTAAAACTAAAAAAAACAACAACAATAACAACAAACACACACAAACACACACACACACACACACACACATTTCTAAACTTGAAAACAAAAGGCAGGTACCATCTACAGGAATGAGCATAACCCAGACCTAGCCACAGGTGAAAGGCCTTTAGGCAGCCACTGAAATCAAGCTGATGTTTGACATGGGAATGACTAACAAGGATTTTAGGAATGTAAATTATGCATACCTGACAATAAAGTCCAGACATAAAGCAAATTGCAGCGCTGAATTGTAGGGCAAGATCGCATGGTAGGCAAGCGAATCAAGATAATAAACGCCCAAGAAGTCAACACTTGAGGGCAGGGGATGTAGATCGGTTTGTCAGAGTTCTTGGGCAGAGCTCTGGATTTGGTCCCCATCACTGCATAAAACCCAGGCCTGGTGTGCACACTGCCTTGATCCCAGCACCCAGGAGACAGTGATGGGAAGCTTAGAAATTCAGGGTCATCCTGGGCTATTGAGACCATGTTTCAAAAAAGAGTTCGATGCTTACCCATGGAATCTTTTATTGCTCAAGCAAAAGGAAGAACCTAAAAAACCTCACAGAGCAAATAAAACAGAAGGTTGCTACTTCTATATAGCCTCATCCCAACCACATACGCCTCTCCTAAATATGTAACATAGTCATCTTTTTCCTGTGCTGAAAAATAATTTTAGCATCCAAATGAATCTTTGATATATAGTTTAGTTTTTGTCTCACTCATTTAAAAACATCTGCTGACTTTTCGGTCACCGGATTCAGCTGTCCCTTGCCTCCTTTGCGATGTTACTTTGTTACAGCCACTGTGTTCCTGCCTTCTTATTCTTATTCTTTAGAGAACTTACTCAAAGTTCTCTGAAGTGTAACTTTGTATCCATTAAACACTTACATGCATTAAAAAACAAGGTCATCATGCCTTCTATTGTTAGTGTTTGTAGTGTAGGTCAATGACAATTTTATGTATATTATGAGTTAAAACAAATGAGGAAAATTGTTAAAGTCGTAGGGATGAAGAATTAGATGTGAGAAAATAGATACAGAAGTGTTAAGAAACAGTGTAACATGCAATGTCAAACATGAAATAGACACCGAAGCAGGAGATGTCCACTTTTGAAGCAGTTTCTGTATACCTGACCTGTGATCTTTCTCCCACTAGATATCATGAAGCCTGATTCTACTTTCCAGCTCCATAAACCTGACTCTCCTGGGGACTTCATTTAAGTGGATCCCTCAATATTTACTTTTTTCGTTTTTTTTTATATTTCTTTTTTTTTCTTTTTTTAATTTGGTATTTATTCCATTTACATTTCCAATGCTATCCCCAAAGTCCCCCACATGCTCCCCCACCCACTCCCCCACCCACCCACTCCCTCTTCTTGGCCCTGTCGTTCCCCTGTACTGAGGCATATAAAGTTTGCATGACTAATGGGTCTCTCTTTCCACTGATGGCCAACTAGGCCATTTTCTGATTCATATGCAGCTAGAGACACGAGCTCCAGGAGGGTACTGGATAGTTCATATTGTTGTTCCACCTATAGGATTGCAGATCCCTTTAGTTCCTTGGGTACTTTCTCTAGCTCCTCCATTGGGGGCCCTGTGGTCCATCCAATAGCTGACTGTGAGCATCCACTTCTGTGTTTGCTAGGCCCCGGCATAGTCTCACAAGAGACAGCTCTATCTGGGTCCTTTCAGCAAAATCTTGCTAGTGTATACAATGGTGTCAGCATTTGGAAGCTGATTATGGGATGGATCCCCGGATATGGCAGTCTCTAGATGGTGCATCCTTTCGTGACAGCTCCAAACTTTGTCTCTGTAACTCCTTCCATGGGTGTTTTGTTCCCAATTCTAAGCGCTTCTGTGGTTTTTAAAAGATTGACTCTAATGTGTGTGGGGTCATACCTCATGCAGTGGCTCTCATGCACATCAATACTCAGTGGACATTTCCGTGGACGTAGTCATCATTTGTGTATCATTGGAGCTATGGCTATTAATATTCCAAATATCAGTGCTCAACCAGATACGTGACTTGTAAATGTTTTCTCTATTCTATCAAATGTTTTCACTCTGTTGCTAGTGCCCTTGATACATGAAAGCTTTAATTTTGATAAAATTCCTTTTGCCTATCTTTTTCTTTCATTAACTGGATTTTTGGTGTCATATTCAAAAACTACTTTCATTTCTAACTAACTAACTAACTAACTAACTAACTATATATATATACATATATATATATATATATATATTTGTATATATAATTACATATATATGTAATTTTAAGATGTTTGAGAAAATAAAGCAAGCACAACATAAATGATACAATGCAAATACCTATACCTATAATCATTTTCTACCTTTTTACAGAAAAAACTTAACTGCTTCAACATTGCTGTCATTCCACTTCAGGCCCGGTGAACTTGTTTGACTTCATTCTTTATCAGCAATTTATTTAAGCAATAGTTCAGATAAAACGCCGAGACTCCTCCCCTCGCGTCTGAGTCTATAAAGCTCCAGCAATGAAGGAATCTGCAGCTTAGACCAAGCAAACCCACAAGGGCTTCTGTAGCACCCTTTGGAACTAGGGTGCTTCTGCCAATTCGAATCGCAAGGACTTGTATAGTCAGCCGAGAAGCAGCAGGGGGCGCTCGTGAGGCTTAGCGTTGCTCTTATTAACCATTCTCCCTCCCACTTCAGAACACTGCATCAAGTATAAAGTTAAAGGCGGACCCCAAAAGGAAGGGAGAAAGGCAGATGAGAAAACGAAAACTGCAATGAGAGGAGAAAATGGCTAAGATCGAGTTTGTAATAAAAGCAATACAACCAGTCGCCCACACCCACAGGCCCATCTCTCAGAGATTATTTTTCTGTTACTGGTGGTGGTGGTGGTGGTGGTGGTGGTGGTGGTGGTGGTGGTGGTGGTGGTGGTGGTGTGTGTGTTTAAACACCTGCCTCATCTCCCACATGTAATTGATCCCAATTCTAAGGTATTCCTCATGTGTTGAACTAGGTTGTCTGCTAACTTAACTTTAAAACGACTGCATCTACATTCTCTAAACATGTTTACAAATAAGAAGTGAAAGTCTTCCGGGAAAACTAAGCTGCACATCACAGAATAAAGGATATAGAAAATGCAATCCCTGGTCACTGGTGGGACTGACGGGAGGCAGGGGCCACACTCCTGAGTTTCAGAAGTAGTGTGAGAAGTCGGGGGTGCAGTGATGAAAGAAAATTTCCTGTCTGGAAAAAGTCACAATCGATGGTGCCCTGCTAGCCCTCTTCTACTTGGAACCTCACCCCGGGACCGAGGAATCAACACCTTTCTTCAGAGGTCTAAAGACAAGGCTCTGGAGCCTGGATCACTCCGGCAGCTAACTGAGCCATTCACCCGTCTACTCTGGGCATGGCAGGTCTTGTGCTCCGGTTCCGATCCACAAGAATTCAGAACTACAGCTGAGAGTCGAAAATCCTATCTCTTGAAGCAGCTGTCACCTCTCCCTGGGGAGCTGATATTAGCTTCTGGAAAGTGGGTATGTTTGGGAAGGTCACCCAAGTGTCTTACAGATCCAATGAAGTTCAGGGTCTTGTCTTTGTTTGTGGTCAGTGTTTCCTCTAGACCACAAATATCTCCACTTGATAGTTCAGGATGAACATCAAACCTGTGGCTAGATAATTGTGCTGTGTCGTGGGAAGTTGGAATAGGCTAGACATATAAGCACACAGAAATACATTCACAACATGGATTTATGCCTCTGGGTTCTTTGTCATGACCGTTTCTAGGGCATGAGAGGCATTGCTGTGAAGCAAAGTCCAGGTTTTCAATAAATGCCACCAAATAAACATATGCATCAATCGTGTATGAATTTGAATTGTGGTGTTTGTTTGTTTGTTTGTTTCTCAGAATTCACGTTTAATAGATACTTTTAAAACATTAAAAAAAAAAGAATTAACAGGCTGGTTTGTGTGACTGATGTAAGATGGTCTGCCTAAAACACAGCTCAGGCCATTACCAATAGCAGAAGAAAGGCTAACCATCCCCAGCCCTGTAGGAAAGGCTTATCTGGGATCACACCACATCATGTGTTTAAGCATGAATAGAATACAAGAGATTTTCTTCTGGCTGCTCAACACTGCCTGGCAGAAAAGTGGTCCAGTGCTCACTTTTGCTTGGAGAAATACCCTTTGCTCTTATTGACATCAGGCTTGGTGGTACCACTGCCAGGTTTCCAGCCAGCAAGGCACACTTCACCATGTTCGTCAGTGAACTGGAAGGTCTGGACTGGTCTCAGAATCACATCCACAGAGCGGCCAGAGGGAAGATAGTTTATCGTCATCTGTTGAAGGATATTTTTATCACCAATAACAAAGAGGCCCCTGAGAGAGATGCCTTCATCAGCCTCGAAGACTCCGTAGTCCTGAGCAATGGTGCACTTGGGGTCTGATATCAAGAGAATGCTCATGGGTCCCAGTGCTCCTTGTTTGTTGGGTGTGTTAATCCATGGCAGAAGTGAGAATCCATAGGAGCTCCAATCGCTTGGCAGTTGAGTTCTTAAATTCTTCTGCTCAATCACGGAGAGCAACGATCTCCGTGGGACACACAAAAGTCAAATCAAGAGGGTAAAAGAAGAGCACAACTTATTTCCCTTTGTGTTCACTTAGGCTGATATCTTTGAGTTGCCCATCTGGCACAACAGCTGTTGCTTTGAAGTTTTGGGAGCAGGATGCCCAGTGTTTGTATTTCCTGAAGACATCTTGCTATCAGCAGGGCTGAGCCACAGGCCTCACAAACAGAAACAACCTCGAGAATGCAGGAAGAGGTGTCCCCCCCCACCCCCGATTATTTTTTAAAATGATTTTATTTGTTCTCTCAAACAAGGTCATGCTTTAGTCATTATAAAGAGTACATCTAGCCAGGATGTGAAATGTTAAGCATGCTCTTACAAATAGGCTTTAAACAAAGCGAAGTTCTTCACCTCTTTATAAGGACACAGACCTTTTCCTGCGTAAGGTATCAAGTTCATCTTGCCTAAATCTTCAAATTATTTTGCTACTAGCTGATCGCTTTTGATAGTCAAAATTTGAAACTTATATTAAGCTATTTTAGGAACGAATAAAGAAAGCTTTGACTTATTTTCTAAGTAACCCGGTTTTAATATAAGGTGTCTCAGAAATAGTCACAAATGTTTGTTTAGGTTTTATAATATATTAGTCTTGACTAGGAACCCAAAATGATTGTTACAACCGATGATATTGTTCTCGAGGGATCATGGGACAACAGTAAACTCAACATGGGAGCTTTGGGGGGGGGGCGGAGAGAGATTATCCAACTAAGTGTCAAAACAAGGAAGGGTAGAGCCGAGTGTCACCGGCTCTCTAGGTCTTGATTTCCCCTTTAGTAAAATAAGGAGTTTAGCAGGTGTATAGTTTGGTCTTCATGTGGATTCGGAGCAGGGGTTATCCCGAAAGCTGTTGCCTGAATGAGGGGTGGGATATGGTCTTCTAGCTGCTGCCTTGTCTAGCCTCAGTGAGAGAAGATTCACCTAGCCTCAGATTTGATGTGTGTGTGTGTGTGGGGGGGGGTTGGAGGGGATACTGTGGGCTCCCTCCCATACAGAGGAGAATGGGAGGGGGAATAGGGGAAGGATTTTGAGAGGGGATGACTGGGAGGGGGACAGTGAGTGGAATGTAAAGTGAACAAGTAAAAAAATTAATAAATTAATTTTTTAAAAATAAGGGGTTTAAGTTCCATGACTCTAAATTTAATATCTCTGCTAGGGCAAGCGGTCACCTTAGAAACTCTGTTAGACCACATGAAACATAGAGAACACGGTTTTAAGCATCTACAATGATACATTTTCTATCTATCCATTACCTATTCATCTTGGAGACATGATCTCACTCCATGAGAGAAGGGCCCCAGATGCGTGGTCCTCAGCTCTGCCTTCCAAGTGTTAGGACTGTGAGCACACACTACTGTGTTTGTCCCTGTGACCTGAACTTAGAATTAAGTATATTTATTCTAGTTGGGCTAAGTCTTTTTTATTAGGTATTTTCCTCATTTACGTTTCCAATGCTATCCCAAAAGTCCCCCATAGCCTCCCCCCACCCACTCCCCTACCCACCCACTCCCACTTTTTAGCCCTGGCGTTCCCCTGTACTGGGACATATAAAGTTTGCAAGTCCAATGGGCCTCTCTTTGCAGTGATGGCCGACTAGACCATCTTTTGATACATATGCAGCTAGAGTCAAGAGCTCCGGGGTACTGGTTAGTTCATATTGTTGTTCCACCTATAGGGTTGCAGATCCCTTTAACTCCTTGGGTACTTTCTCTAGCTCCTCCATTGGGGGTCCTGTGATCCATCCAATAGCTGACTGTGAGCATCCACTTCTGTGTAGACAGCTATATCAGGGTCCTTTCAGCAAAATCTTGGTAGTGTATGCAATGGTGTCAGCGTTTGGAGGCTGGTTATGGGATGGATCCCTTAGTTGGGCTAAGTCTTAAAGAAGCTGTGGTGGTGGTGGGAAAGCTGATGGGATTTGAAATATTCCTTGTGACAAACAAGCAAGACGTTAATAAAAGCGGGCTATCAGTGTACATGCCGGATAAACAGCTCTTAACCATAAAATTGTAATAGCTGTTGGTCAATAGCAGTGTCCTGATGGCATATAGAAATACTTACTCTGACAGAGGCTTAATAAAAATAGCCTCTGTCAGAGTCCTTTCATGTCGCAGGATTTTCCCTGTCCAATTATATTAGTGCAGAGGAGGCCTGTGATTGGACAGGGGAAAGGGAGGAGGAGCTAAGAGTTGCAGAGACAGAGAGCATCTCAGGGTAGGAGGGAGAAAGATGATGGCTGCAGACGTGAACCCGTGTGACGTTTACCAGCCACAAGTAGCTGTGGTATCGTAAGGTTAGATTAATCGGGATAAAGCTTTTATCATTATCAATTGGCTCTGAAATTTTTGTATCGGCATTTTGTAAATTGTGATATTGTTGATACATACATCAGATTGGTTAATTAAGCTTTAAGAGTCTTGATTTTACAGGGTTACTGGATATTGTGATATGCGACCCCGAGGTAGGCGGTTCCATTTAGTTACTGGAATAAGGGGTTGCTGACTACGTGGGTTATGACTAAGGAAGTACTAGAGGCTCCCGGGACAAGCGAGCCAGATGCTGCGGGGGCTCGCTGGAGAGTTACTGGCGGCAGCAAGAGCCTGGGAACACTAGCATGTGTGAACTCTTTACTATTGGCTACACCAACCACCAAGCGAGCTGCTGCCAGCAAACTAACAGGCATAGAGGCTACCCGGCTCTTTCCTTTCTCATCGCTGACCATGCCTATGGCAAGGAAGAAGCCTACGTGTGCCATGTGACCCTCCCCTGGGCAGGCAGGATTCCAGTCCGTGCTCTTCAGCTTCCTATGAGTGTGACAAATAACTGAGGCAATCAGCTTAGGAAGAAGAAAGGTTTGTCTTAACTTATGTGGAGTTTTCATCCTGGGGTTGTAGTCTCGCTGTTTCAGGGCCCATGGGAAGTAGTGCATCATGCTGGAATCACAGGATAGAGTAAGGTGCTCATGGCTTAGGGATCAGGGTAAACAGAGATGGAAAGAGGAAGGGGCTAGAGTCCCATTCTCTCCACTAAGGGCATATGCCTTCAGTCACCTAATTTCTTCTCGCTAGATCTCACCTCTTAAAAGGTTCTAAACACACCCAAATAGTGCCATCAGCTAATGACCAGGGCTCAGAGTAAGGACCATTCAAGTAAAGACTTGAAGGCCATTCAAGTTCCAAACTACAACATCACCTGTGCATACACACACAGACACACTGTTGCCTTGTCACCACGGCCTCCAAATTACAGATAAAGCTGTTTCTGTGGTGAAGCTCAGGTCTTTCCTCACCCACCTTCTTCGTCTTTGGAAACTTTAGTTTCTTTGGAAAGTTAGTTATGTCAAATGATGGTTTGCTGGGGCACACAGGTGAAAGGATGTTTTGCTGGATCAGACATGGGAAGGGACTTGTGATGAAGGAGTGTAGATATGACCCCACAGAGCATGGGAGACAAGCACTGAGCATTGGTTTGGTTTGCTTCTCCTTGCTAATCTTTGCTAGCAACATGCATGCACTGGTTCACCTTACATAGCATTGCTGAGCTCAACCTCTGGTAACAACACCATTGAGAGAAACTTGGCCAAGAACTGCTAGTGAGGTTCCTGAGGCAGTTTGCTGTTTCCACGGCCAGATGCAGGCTGGTTGGTGAGCCTTTCTGTTTCTTCAGAATTGACCTACAGCTGCTGGTTCGTGCCTGGTGTCTGTCTGCCTGGAGGACTGCCCTGCAGCCGCTGAGTCATATTTGATGTTTGCTATGGGTCAGAACTGCTGAGAAAGAAGATCAGGCTTACCCCCAAAGAATTCCTGCTAAGCAGGTCCACTTCCCCCATATCCTAATATCTTCCACGACCTCTGCTGAGTGGTGGGCTATAGGAGAGGTTGAACCCTTATTAAAAGTAGGTAGAAAACAAAAACTGGATGCAAGCCAAGGAGGAGGCTTAGCATACAGATAGCAACCTAAATAAAATCAAGTGTTTTTTTTTCCCAAAAAGTAAAAAAAAAAAAAAAAGTTGCAAAAAATGTATGCCTACAAAGGTATGTTAGTATGTTCTCTAGAGTAACAGAACTTATGGAATGAATCTCTCTCTCTCTCTCTCTCTCTCTCTCTCTCTCTCTCTCTCTCTCTCTCTCTCTCTCTCTCTCTCAGCTGCTGTCCAGCTAATTCAACAATGGCCATCTGTGAACTGAAAGTCCAGGAATCTATAATTGCTCAGCCCACAAACTGGACGTCTCATCTGTTTTTCTGTAGATGTTGGAATCTCAAAGAAGCAGACTCCAATGCCAGTGAAGGGATGGATGTGCCAGCAAGGCGAGGGCAAGCAGGCAAAGAATGAAACCGTCCTTTTTCCATTGTCCTCCACTATGCCTCCCAAGGACAGGGACCATTATTATTTACTTTGAGAGCAGATGAGATGTTCCTGCTGTTGAATTAAAAATAAGTTAATACACTAAAAGCCTTTTGAAAAACTGTATAGAAAGCTACTACTGTAGAAACTTCTTAAAATATATCCATATATAAGATGAATTTAAGTACAGTCACCATATAATGAGGGGGATGCTGCTCCAACTAAATGCCTTTTGCCAACAAGTAAACCTCCAATGCCAGAAATGAGTTATATCATTTTCAATCATTGGCCCAAGGGACCCCAGGGAACCACCCCCCCAATCACCAATCATCATCATTGCCAAGGTTGCTGGTTACCCTCCATTACCTGACTATAAGGCCCTGCGCTGAAGACACCATTTATGTCGCTGAATGTGGACAAATGGAGCCGGTGCACAGCTGGAAGCTTCACACACACACACACACACACACACACACACACACACACACACCGCTGACTAGTGTCTGTGGTGCTGAGAGGCACTTTGCATGCTACCAGGAGAGAACGTTAATGATCAGTATCACCTAGAGACACATGACAGCCATCTGCCTATAAGATAGGCCAGTGCACTGGTGGCACAAAAGTTATGGCAATAGCCAACCTTTTTTTTAAAAAATTGAATTTAAGGCCCACTCCATGAGATGGAATGCATACCTGATACAACGTAAATGGCCAGGATTCTGAGGCTAAATAGGTCATAGGCCTAGGGGAAAATCTATTACTTATGAAACTAGGCATACAATGGTCATTCAGACTTCATCAGAGTTTCTCCTTGCAGTAGATGGGAATTAACACAAAGACTCATACGTAGACAACTTGCAGAAAGTGAGAGACTTTGGATAACTATGCCCTAAATGTGATGTCTTTATTAAACTCTTCTCCCCAAGACTCAGGGATCTATGTGGAGAGGACGTGGGAAGAGTCTAAGAGCCGGAGGTGGTGAGTGATTTCAGGAAACATCTTCCTGACACGCCAGAGCTGATGTACATATGAACTCACAGAGACTGTGACAGCATGCACAAGGCCTGCATAGGTTCAAACCAAAAAAAGAAAAAAACCCTAGCACAAAGAAGAGGAAAATTGTCATCCCTAGCCAAAAGCTCTTTGCAATTGATACCTTCTGGGAAGATCAGTTTCCCCCGACAGAGGGTGATAATGTATACAGCCACCCCACTCAAGAGCAGACCCCGTGCCCAAGAGGAGATGCCCAACACAAAAGAGATCCCATGGTTTTGTGTGTGCATTTGTGTTTGTTTGTTTGTTTGTTTGTTTGTTTGTTTGGGGTATTTTTGTATTATTGTGGTTTTATTTGTTTTTATTTTTATATTTTTGTTGTTGTTTTCTGAGAGAGGAAGAGAAAAAACACAAAGTTGGGGTTGTAGGGAGGTAGGGAAAGATTTTGGAGGAGTTGTGGGAGGGGAAAGAATGTGATGAAAAGATATTATGTGGAAAAGATTTTAATAAAAAAAGAGTAAGTTAAGGTTCTAGGTAGATGCAGAGTGGGAAGGTGTGGTCAGGATAGATGTATGCATGTGTGAAATGGTAAAAGAACAAGTACTATTCTTTTTAATTATGTGTCTATTGTGCAGATGAGTGCAGGTGCCCACCGAGCCCAGGAGTGACCAGTTTCCCTGAAGCAGGAGTTACAGGCGGTGTGATCCATGCAATACGGGTGCTGGGGACTGAACTCAGGACTTCTGTAAGAGTAGCACACACTCCTAACAGCTGGGTTTCTCTCCAGCCTCGGAAAACTACTCTTAAAGAATAATTAAAATAAAAGTAAACTAAATCCAACCGGACATGGGTAGATTGACAAATTTTCAAGTGTTCGGGGGACGACTAAGAAGCAATTTGAGAAGTACAAATGCCCGACTCCTTCAGATTATACTTTCCCCCAAAATTCTGAAGGACAAAGACACACAGCAAATAAAGAACCCAACTAAAGATGAGCTCCTGTAAGCTACAGAGGCCCCACGGAACCTCCTGCTGAGTTTGTGAGTCTGAACAGATGAAGCAGGAAAGATGAGAGTATCCTATATGTGTGCACATGTGTGAACATGAGTGTGTACAGGCACATGTGTGTATGAGTGTGTACAGGTATGTGTATGTAGATGGTATGTACAGGCATGTGTGTGTGTAGATGAGTGTGTACAGGCATGTGTGTATAGATGAGTGAGGATAGGTATTGTATGTAGATGAGTGTGTACATGTATGTATATATAGATGAGTCTGTACAGGCATGTGTGTAGATGAGTGTGTACAGGCATGTGTGTATAGATGAGTGTGTATGGGTTTGTGTATATAGATAAGTGTGTACAGGCATGTGTGTATAAATGAGTGTGTATACATATTGTGTAGATGAGTGTGTACAGCCATGTGTGTGTAGGTGAGTGTGCATAGTTATGTGTGTGTAGGTGTTGGGGGATGCACATGTGTGAATGTGGAGGTCAGAGGTTACCCTCAGGTGGTGTTCTTCAGGAACCACCATCTTGTTTTTGGAGATAAGGTCTCTTGGCTTGCCTAGGGCTCGCTGGTTTGGTTTTTCAGGCCAGCCAGCAAGCCTCAGGAATCCGAGTCTTCCCAACAGTAGGATTCCAAGCTCAGGCTTCCAGGTTCTGCTCTGTATGTGGGTGATGGGAATCAAACTCAGACCCCAGCCATCTCTCTAGTCACTATGGAATTTGCTGTTGTACACGGTTGATGGAATCTTTAGGCTAATGATGCTCATTTTCCAGGAACTGGTGTCCCTTAGTCAGCTTATATTTATTCCTAACTGTTTCCCTGACAACTCCCACTTTTTGTCCGAAGAAGTTATCACAAAGATGCCCTCAGGACACAAGAAAATTAGAGGACAGAACTTATAACAAAGTAGAAGAAAGCTTATTTACTCTTTTGTCCACAACCAAGGAGAAAAATATTCTTAGTTTCTCTCCTCCCTTCCTATAACAGTGTTAGGATTTGTGGGAAAGTTCAAGAGTCAGGAGTTACGCATATATGGATGTAGCTGGCAGGCAGGTTATCCATCCTTTCTTAGTGAATGTCGGGTGACTTTCCTGGTACCCAGGCCAACTGAATTGTTTCCATTCTCAGTACTGAGCTCCAGGGGAATTTTAATTCTTTAGAGACCATGGTTACACTAGTCTTAGGATATGGGTGGGAAAGTATTTTAAAGGGCAATGTTGTATTCATAACCTATAATCTATTTTTTTAAAATATGGAATGCTTCACTAATTTGCATGTCATCCTTGCTCAGGGGCCATGCTAATCTTCTCCAATTTTAGTATATGTGCTGCTGAAGCGAGCACTATAATCTATTTTCTAATGATTCGGCCAGCGATAGTCTAGTCATTATCTGTCAGTCTATCTATCTATCTACCTACCTATCTATCTATCTATCTATCTATCTATCTATCTATCTATCTACCTATGTATCATCTATCAATCATCTAATCTATCATCTATTATGTATAATTTATCTACCACATAACTATTATTTATTAACTTTTAGTTTTGCTTTCTGTTACTGAGATAAAACACAACAATTAAAGACAGTTAGGGAGAAAGGGTTTCTTGTTGTTGTTTTAAGCCATAGTCCTGGGTTACTGTCCATCATTGTGAGAACGATGTGTAAGCCCAGTCACATTATAACCAAGAACTTGGCGCTCAGAGCCGTGGGAAGCGCTACCAGAATTGTTGGCAGCTCTGGTGGGGGACGTTGGGGGTGGCTGGAGAGACAGCTCAGCAAGTAAAGAAAACTTAACACCTAAGGGGGATCCCCAGAACCCACGCAGCGGGAGGAGACAACTGCCTCTTATAAGCTGTCTTCTGACCTCTGTATGTGATATGACATACCATGCACCCTCACACCCACACGTAAAATAAATAAAAATTTTAAAAATATGGGATGAGGAACTGTGGGAGGGCCGACCAGGATGGGGTAACAACTGGACCTTTAAAAAAAAGTAATTTAAAAAATAAAAAATAAATAAGTAAAAGGGGAAAAAATTAAAAATAACTGGTGGAGGATGCTGAAGAGCTACTTTAAATAATCATGAGTTTTGTAATAAAAGCAGAAGTGAAGACTTTAGCTCCCACTAATTCAGGCTGTTTTATTCAACCAAGGTCTTACACATTTTTGTTTTTTCATTTACAGACCTGACGTTTTGGCTAGGGATAGAGTAACCAGGGTGAGGCAGGCTGACTATAAAAGAAGGACCCAATCTAGAACTAGGGGATCCCAGATACTGGAGAATTAGGTAGGATTCCGGCTACCTAAGTAAGCAAGTTAAAGAAGAAATGAGCCTTCCTCCCCGCAGAGACTAACACCCTTTGCTGAAGAGCACAGAACAGCAGCCATCCTGTGGGTGGCCAGGTGCCAGGAGCCTGGTGCTGTTATTGGCCCAGCAGGGTTAAAGGAAAGATGGCTCAGGAGACCTGCTGCAGGCACACCCAAGCACACTGGATCAAGAGGCTACAAAAAACAGGATATCCCTTAATGAGTTATTTTTGCGCTTGGTTAAGCCAAAAGCCTCCTCAGGAGGCTGGTGACTAAAAATAACCTTACCATTGTATGGAGCGATGGCAAGTGCTCTCTCTCCGTTCCAGGGGATGCGTAAAGAAAAAAAAAAAAAAAGAAAAAGAAGGTCTTCCCAAGTCTTCACGAGAGATGTAGATTTTAGGGTGACCCTAGGTCATACAGAACTAATCAAGTGAAATCAATAAGAAAATGACCCTGACAGTCAGCAAGTATTTGAAGACTTTATCAAAAAGAATTAGCAATGGGCAAACTCACTGGGTGCTTCGAAGGACCAAATCTGCAAGGTGGCATTGTGTGGCTGGGATTAAATTATTTATTCATTGTTAATTTATTTATTTATGTATGTGCAAATGACTTTGCTGCTGCAGGTGCTCCGGGCACTGCTGAAAAGCCTGGGTTTTTATGTCCAGGCCTAGAATATTGGTCCATTTAACTCATTTATCCCTTAAGGCGATCAGGGCTGACTCTTATCTATGGGGAGAGGAGGGAAACCATATGTGTGCAGGGAATGATGCAGGACCTGGGCAACAGTAAGGACCCACACATTTCAGATTCATGCAAGTCTCTGGGGAAAGCGCCACACAGTGTAATGCCCAGTGAATTAGCAAATGAATGCTTGTGTCAATATGAGAAAAGAAAAAAAAACCCTGATTACTTTAAACAGATAAAAACCCTCCAGGGAACTCTAGAAAATGCAAGCTCTTTTTCTTTGCCTTTTGGCTAATTTAATTTAATTTTTAAAAGAGGATCCAGAGTATCTGAACTTCCATGAAACTTACACATACAAAGAAAAAAGAGGGGGTCTAATGGATCCTTGATTTTGTACATGGGTTGAAATTGTCTCAGTGGTTACTGGGTGAAACAAGATCGTTTCAGGCATTCTCTGGTGGCGTTCACTATTCAGTCATGGCCTGCCCAAACTGAAAAGTAAAGAATCTATCGTTACCTTCTAGACACGCCCAAGGAGTAAAACAGATAAAGACTCTATACGAATAATAACAAAGTCGAATGTAGGGGAAACCTAGAGGTGAAATCAAATCATGCTTTTATTTTCTCTAGGTTTAGGCAAATAATGGTCACCCCATGTTCTTGTTGACCCAGCACCATGGGATGCTGGGCAGGACATGACCTCTGGGAGAAGAGAACACAAGAACTCAGCATGATGGTTTCAGAGAAGAAATCGCCAGGAACATCAGCCCAGTGAAGGCTCCCTACAGGAGTAAGACCCCCCTGACTCTTCAAAGAGAGGCGTGACAGCAAGGTCCCTGGAGGGACACTAGTGTGAATCGGTCAGGGTGCTTTGTAAGTGTTTGACTTAGGACACACAGCCTTTGGCAATACAGAGCTGCACAAGTGTCAAGGTGCTGCTTCACTTGAGATACAGAGAGGTAAACTTCCCTGGGAGTCGAGGGTGGGGATGAGAAAAGGCAAAAGAACCATCGAACTCAATAGCAGGATTTTCTTCCAAGCATTTGGTTGTTTATGATCCTAAAATAGGATATATTAGCATGGAGATGCAAAAATTAACAAATTCTAACCGAGACAACTTTTCCAGGTTTCAGTATTAATTCAGTGCTCCCTGCTTGGATAGTGGTAAGTATTATGACATTAAGCACCTATTGCTGGAAGAACAGAAAGCTAGGGACAGTGTCGGGGAGGACCATGAATAAGGACAATGACATATGTGTATGAAAATGCTGTAACAAAATCTGCTGCTTCCCATGTTGATTAAAAACAAAATAAAATTAAAAAACTCTTCAAAATAACGTATCTTCATAATCCTCCCTGGGCTTGCCTAGCCAGATCTAGCCAGTCTGAGGTTGGTAACTGCCACCCCAAACATCTGATCTCAAGTCTTGAGGTGTGTTTTCAACTTCTGAATGTCCATAGTCAATGTTTGTATCTGAAAACCCTGTTTTGTTTGAGACGCACTGTCATTCAATACAGACCTAGGGCTTCCCTGGCTATGCTCTCATTTGCAGTATGGTTAGCGCTTGATGTCATGAAGTTGCCTCTTCAATTTTTACCAATAATGAATAGACAAGCCCTTCTTCCCATTATTCCAAATTAATAAGCATATTATTTTAAGACCAGAGAGAACAGAAGAATAAAATCAAGATCTATGTTATGCCCAGAAACACAATAATTTACTACTCTTGATACCTAATGTGTGCTCTAGGACTACTTTTTAAGTAAAACTTTTAAAAAGGTTTTAAAATTATTAATTATGTATATATAATACATAATTAATATATAATTAATAGGTGCCAGGAACTGACCTCAGGTCCTCTAACAAAACAGTACATGATTTTAACTGCCAGACCATCTCTCCTGTCCTTAGGATAATCTTATTTTTAAAATCAACACAGGGCTGGAGAGATGGCTCAGTGGTTAAGAGCTCTAACTGCTCTTCCAAAGGTCCTGAGTTCAAATCCCGGCAACCACATGGTGGCTCACAACCATCCGTAATGAGATCTGATGCCCTCTTCTGGGGTGTCTGAAGAAGGCTACAGTGTACTTATGTATAATAATAAATAAATCTTTAAAAAAAAACAAAAGCAAACCTAATCCAGGGTTTTAAAAATATCAACACAGTAATACCCTTTAGAATGGACTGGCGAGATGGCTCAGCGGGTAAGAGCACTGACTGCTCTTCTGAAGGTCCTGAGTTCGAATCTCAGAAACCACATGGTGGCTCACAACCACCCACAATGAGATCTGACTCCCTCTTCTGGTGTGTGAAAAGGCAGCTACAGTGTACTTATGTATATTAATAAATAAATCTTTGGGCTGGAGCGAGCAGAGTTGACCAGAGTAAGCGGGGCCCATCTGAGTGAGCAGGGTTGACTGGAGCGAGCATAGGTCCTAAAAATTCAATTCCCAACAACCACATGAAGGCTCACAACCATCTGTACAGCTACAGTGTACTCACATACACAAAATAAATAAATACATCTTTTTTTTAAAAAAGGCCCTTCAGAGAATAGTTTATTATCAGAAAGGAGTTAGCCAAGATGAAGTTACAAGGTCTCAAGTGCCAATTTGACCAATGACAAGCCATGTCACTGATGCTGTTTGTAATGTGTTAGTATAACCTTTCAAACGATACTCACAGCCTGAACCCTGAATGTTATCATTAAAGTATTTTGCTTTTGAATGGAATATTAGAGGACCTCCTCCATTAACCACTCATGCAGAACACCCAAAGGTGCTCTGACTTTGTGATGCCTTATCATGTGATTCAAGGACAGTTAAAGAAACTCAAAAGTTGTCCTTTGTGGATCCTGACATGACACAGAGCATCTAGGACAGGAAATCTATCAGGTTGAGTGTGCCCACTTGGTTCAAACACGCACAGTGTTCACCTTCTTTATAATAACGGCAGTAAGCCACATCACCAAGAGATATTGAAATCTTAGAGTTGTGCTAAGCAATCTCTGTAGAGACATGTTTCTCATCCTGGGTCGTGACCCCTTTGGAGTTCAAACAACCCTTTCACAGAGGTCACCTAAAACCACCAGAAACACAGATATTTACATTATGATTCATAACAGTAGCAACATTACAGTAATGAAGTAGCAAAAACATACTTATGGTCAGGGGTGGGGGGTCACCAATACATAAGGAACTGTATGAAAGGGTCGCAGTGTTAGGAAGGCTGAAAACTGCTGCTCTAGAGTGTCTCGTTTCACATCTGTCTCTCCCAGAATACTTTATATCTGTGAGGTGGGTGTGATTATTTCCATTTCTCAATGCAGAAAAGTCATCAACAAGGCAAAGTGACTGGTCCCCAGCCAGTAACAGCAAACAGCCGGATGAGGCTGCTCTTGTCTTCAAGGGAAGGGAAGAATTCCCTAGAGAGACACAAAGACAGTTTAAGCAAACCTTCCCCTCCCCCTCCCTGCCCCCAGCAAAACAAAGCATAAACTTCAATAAAAGGTTTGGAATGAGCTGCCCACAGCAGGGGCACTCCAGTGGTTCTGTGTTGTAGATGCTACAGTCCTCGCCCCCACCACCCCCAGACACGTCTTCATGCCTGGCAAAAGCTGTCCTATGTATTTATTGAGATGCTGTTACTCAGATGGAGGGTGAGTCAGAGTTAGAGTCCTTGCCTAGCTTATGTAAATCCTGGACTTAATCCCCAGCACCACAAAAGTTAATAATAGCTATTATAGCAGCAATAATAAATGATAATAGTAACCCGCTATTCCTCTTTCAGAGGCAAGATCCTATCCCTTCATGGGAAGCACATGTAGTAAGCCTGCTCCCTCCTGTCCCTGACCTCAGCCCAGCATCACCATCTCCCCTTCACCTTCTGCCTCCCTAGGTCAATGCGGTCCATTTGGTTTCCATGGGAACGCCTTCCCATGCTGCCAAACCAGCACCTGAAAGTAGGGGAGCATGGGGGAGCAAAGACAGAGAAGAAATTTGGTATGTGTGAAGCAAAGGATGAAGGAACCAGGAAGAAACTCGGCTATGACTCTTTCTAGCCTTGTCCCTGGGGCCTCTTTGTTGATTCTGCCGGGGTGTGTGTGTGCATGTGTGTGTGTGTGTGTGTGTGTGTGTGTGTGTGTGTGATCTCGCTGGCGTTCTGCACACTCAACAATATCATAACTCAGCACCATCACTGTCCAATTCAGGATTTTTGTATAAGCTCCAATAGGTATTTCGTATTTTAAACATTAAACATTCTCTTCTCCCAAGCCCTATAATCTCTATTTGATCTTGTGTCTCTATGGTTTACCTCTTCTTATGCCCTCCCATGAATGGAATCAAACAGCTGTCCCTTTGTGCCTGGCTTATTCCCTTCAGTATAACGAGCCCAAGGCTCTTTCACGTAGAACCACGTTTCAGAAGCCTGCAGCATTTGAAGCACAAAATACTACTGCACTGGGTGGATCTACCGCACCGTGCTTCCCAGCTCACCTGTTAATGGACACTCGGGTGGTTTCCGGCTGTTGGTGTTGTGGTGAATGATGCTATGGACATTGATCCGGGTGAGTCGATTAAAGTCTCTCCTCCCAATTCTTCTGGGTACGTACCTGGAAGGATAGTCGCTAGGCATACGGCACATCTCTGTTCAATTTTTGACAAACACCTGGGTGGCACCATCTACCTATCATCTTACATCCCCACCAACAATGCTCAAGGGCTTCGCTCTCTCTACATCCTCACCAACATTTGTGGGCTTGCTTGCTTTCTGTTTCTTTTTATTTTCACTTTAACCGATACAGCGTCCCCCTTCCCCGCCAAGATAGAGTCTCCAGATGTACTGCCCATGTTGCCCTGGAAACTCACAGGCTGACTTTAAACTCACAGAGATCTGCCTGAGTCTGCTTCCCAGGTGCTGGGACTAAATGAATATCCATCATGTCTGACTAAGTGTTTTTATGGAAAAAAAAAAAAAAACCCAAAAACCAAAAAAATAAACCACTTCTATCCAGGTAGTTGACAATAACAATAACAGCGATATCTAAAGGGTGTAGCTTCATCAGGTTGACATGTGCATAACAATAATAATCAGGACTATTAATCTATTTCCTCAAATGCTCCTCAAGCCCCATTGTGGTTCGCCCTACCTACCTACATCACTAAGCTTTTCCCTAGGCAACTGTGTCCATTCTTTGACCCTCTCTGCATTTTTGGTTCTCACTATCTAACTTGTTCTTTCCCTTCCATCCATGGGGCTAGTTTCTTACAGCAGAAGACTAGAGCAAACCTGACTAGCAAGTGCCTTCATCTGCTTTTATACTCATGAAGTCGTCTGCCCCAGCAAGCTGGCTATGCATGTTAAAAAGCTTGACACTTCCATGTGAGCTGTAAATTGAATCTGATTATCATGTTACTGGTTCCAAACAGATACAGAGGACTTAGAGTTAAAATTTCTGAGTTAAGAATTTAGAGGGTCAGGAAATTAAACAGAGGTGTGTAGCAATGGGATGGGGACCTGGGAGTGGCAACCAGAAAGTCCCAGATGCCAGGAACAAAAGAGCCTCCCAAGATCCCACAGGGATGACATTAGCTGAAATACCTCACAAAGGGAGGGGGGAGAACCTGTTGAGACCATATTCAGAGGTTAGGGCATAACCCCTCAGTTGAGGGATGGAGCTACCCACCCACCTCCAAAATTTTAACCCAGAATTGTTCCTGTCTAAAGGAAGTACAGGGACAAAGAGTAGAGCAGAGACTGAAGGAAAGGCTACCCAGAGACTGTCCCACCTGGCGATCCATCCCACATGCAGACACCAAACCCAGACACTATTGCAGATGCCAAGAAATGCTTGCTGACAGAAGACTGATACAGCTGTTTGCTGAGAGGCTCTGCCAGATCCTGACCAACACAGATGCGGATGCTTGCAGCCAACCATTGGACTGAGCACGGGGACCCCAATGGAGGAGTTAGGGGGAAGGACTGAAGGATCTGAAGAGGCCTTATGTGGCATCAATGGGAGGGGAGGCCCTTGATCCTGTGAAGGCTTGATGCCCCAGTCCAATGCTAGGACAATGAGGCAGGTGTGGATGGGTGGGTAGTGGAGCACACTCATAGAAGCAGAGGGAGGGGGAATGGGATAGGGGGCTTGCAGGGGGGAACCCGGGAAAGGGGATAACATTTGAAATGTAAATAAATAAATAAAATAAATAAATAAATTTAAAAAATAATTCTATTTTAATAATGTCATAGATAAAGGAACTGAGTGGTAGAGGATACAACTTGCTTAAAACCATGCAATTGGGGGGTTGTTGCAGAGGAGCCTCAGAGGTTAAAAACAACACACATACACACTGGCCTTCATATATACTTACATCAAACCTCTAACTGAATATGAAAGGCACAGCTTGACAAAAGCTACTAATAAAAGCTAATCGATATTTAAGGCTCTTGCTATAGGATAGAGAGCACACTTATCCTGTAATTACTTCTAGAAGACGCTGGACCAATGATCACATTAGAAAAATATGTGAATGGACATTAATTTTCAAAAGAAATATGAATGTCTGATAATTATATGAAAGACACTTTAAATAATTAATCATCAGGAAATTGCAAAGTAAAGCTAAATGAGATACTAGATACACTAAAATTCTAATTAAATAGTTATACAAGTATAGTGTTTTTAAGGAAATGAAAAATCTTAAACCCTCATTCATTGATAATGGGAATGCAGATACTGATGTTCATGTGATATCCCAGCAAACTTGCTTTTAAAAGTCATGCAACTTAAAAAAAATAGTAGTAAAAAATGTAGAGAAAATTTATTTTTAAAGACCTGTAATTAGATGCAGGCATTTGTCTCTTTCTGCTCTTGCCTGTGGATATGAGTAACTACTTCCTGACAGTGATGGGCTGTAACCTGGAACTGATACACAACATACAATAGCTGATACAGGGTATCCCAGTGGAGCCACACTCTGTCTGGAGCTGACAGCAAAACTTGGCAGTAGTATAAGTGGTGTCCAGGTAGTATGGTACTGCTTTGAAGGCAAAGGTGCAAGATTGAGGCCAGGCACTATGTGACAGGGCTGGAGTCTAAAACTCAGAGAACGTCTAAAAGACCATTGTGTGACATTGTGAAGACAAAGTCTCAGTGGAGACTTCAGGAGAGAAATGCCAGGATTGTGGGATATATACCAAGGAGTGCTATAGGCATAATGTGATGCTGACTGAGGCCTAATAGACCAAGCCATGTTTGATGAGGTGGCAAAGCTGCAGCAGGTAAAGAAAGATTTCCAAGCCTTTTGGAGCCCAGTTGATTACATACAAGCTCCAGATGCTGGACAAGGAGTGACAGAATTTGGCATTTCTCCATGGGTTTTAGGTTTACCTTGGTGCAGTTGTTTTATGCTGGATTCTTCCCTGTTGAAATAAGGCTTACTCTGTGACTGTTGAAAGAGTCTAATTGCTTTTTCTTTTCCTCATTTTAAAGGAACTCCCAGTTAAAAGATTTCGGACTTTTTAAAGAAAGACCCTAGAGATGTTTAAAGTTGAACTGCATTTTATATTATAAGATAAATGAGACATTGGGAACAAATGGTAAAAAGTTATGACTTAAAGTGATGTATTTGTGTGTCACCTTGACAATGGCTGACTAATGCCATGATAGTTTTAATTATCAAGTTGACACAATGTAGAGTCACCTGGGAAGAGAGTCTCAATGAGGGATTATCTAAATCGAGTTGGCCTGTAGGCAAGTCTGGTAGGAGGAATGTCTCAATCATGTTAATTGGTGTGGGCAGACCTATCCCAGTGTGGGTGACATCATTCCTTGAGTTTGGGTACTGAGCTATATTAGAGTGGAGAAATCAAGCTGTCTTCGGGTTTCGTCCCTTTGAAGAGACACCATGACCAAGGCAACTCTAATAAAGAAAACCATTTAATTGGGGCTGGCTTACAAGTTCAGAGGCTCAGTCCATTATCATCATGGCAGGAAGCATGGCAGCGTTCAGGCAGACATGGTGCTGGAGGAGCCAAGGGTTCTACATCTTGCAGCAAAGGCAGTAGAAGGGGAATGTGTAGAGCTTGAGCATAGGAGACCCTCAAGCCCATCGCTACAGTGACACACTCCCTCCAACAAGACCACACCTACCCCAAGTCCAAACTTCCTAATAGTTCCATTCCCCATGAGCCAAGCATTCAAACACATGAGTCTATGGGGGGGGGGGTCATAGTTATTCAAACCACCACACGAGGTGTGTATAGTCATGCATTCACTCATTCTCTCTGAGCATATGATTGTGGATGTGACTAGCTTCTTTAAGTTCCTGATGTCTTGACTTCCCCTGCAGTGATAGGCTGAAATCTGGAACTGTGAGCTAAAATAAGCACTGTTCCCTTAAAGAAATAAAAGTCTGTGACTAGTGTATTTTTGCAAAGAAATGAGAAATAAAACTTGGCACTAAGGTTCTTCAATCTTCCTAAAAACTGACAAGTTTATTTGGGAGCTGAACTAAGCAATTATATATAATTCTTTCATTCAAAATATTCATCATTTTAAGAACTTTTATATTGTTCTCTGGAGTTTATAGATTTACTTTTGTCTATTATGTCCCTCAAGTTTTGTTAAATGTATAAGGTGGATATCTTTTTTGTGAGCTTTTGCTCAATTTTAAGTTTTAAATATTCTAGTAGTATCATGCCAGAAAGTGGTCTATGACTGTGTTCAAATGACACAGGAACAGTCTCTGAGTTTCCCTGACTAAATCTCCACGGACACTTCCTGAGCTAATTGTTTCTGCTGAGGAGTGGTGACTCAGAAGAGTGAAAACTTTGTAAATGTGAATGGAGCATGTTGCAAATTACAAATTAAATATGTTGCAAATTGGTAACTACTTAATAACCCATCACTATGGTCATCGTAATAGCTGAGGAACTTCTTAATGGGTTTAGCTTATCCCGTCTATAACAGTTAATGTTCATTATCAACTTGACAGTATTTAGATTCACCTCACAGACAAGCCCCTGGGCACACCTATAGGGATTATCTAGATTAGACTGAGACAGTAAGGCTCACCTTAACTAGAAGTGGTATCATTCCATCTAGGATCCTGAACACACACACACACACACACACACACACACACACACACACACACAGACAGAGAGAGAGAGAGAGAGAGAGAGGAAGAGAGGAAGAGAGACAGACAGAGACAGACAGAGAGACAGACAGACACAGAGAGAGAGAGAGAAAGACAGAGACAGAGACAGACAGACACACACACACACACAGAAAGAGAGAGAGAGACAGACAGACAGACACAGAGAGAGAGAGAGAAAGACAGAGACAGAGACAGACAGACAGACACACACACAGAAAGAGAGAGAGAGAGAGACAGACAGACAGAGAGACAGAGACAAAGACAGACAGAGACAGAGAGAGCATGAGTTGGACATAAGTATTTATTCCCCTCTGCTTTCCAACTGCAGATGTGACCATTTGGCCTCCTGCTCCTGATATCATGCCTTGATGGAATGATCCCCCAAATTATAAGACACAATAAAACTTTGCTTCTTTTCTTAGTTAGGGTTTCGATTTTTGTGAAGGAACACCACAACCCCGGCAACTCTTATGAAAGAAAACATTTCATTAGGGCTGGCTTACAGTTCAGAGATTCTGTCCTCTGTTAAGTTCTTCCTGAGGGTTGTGTTCAAATGTGAAGGATTAAAAACACGACTCTTAAGCCAGGCGTGGTGGCGCACACCTTTAATCCCAGCACTCAGGAGGCAGAGGCAAGCAGATTTCTGAGTTCGAGGCCAGTTTGGTCTACAAAGTGAGTTCCAGGACAGCCAGGGCTACACAGAGAATCCCTGTCTCGAAAAAACAAACAAAACAAAACAAAAAAACGACTCTTGGATAGTGATATGAAAAAACTCAACGATATTGGCCCATGAGAACAAAGAGAACAATATCACATGATCTACCAACAAATTTTTGATGCTGAAAGACTTGATGAATGCTCACAATAGAAAAGACATAGGGAAATTGATGGGGGGAGGGGTCACTCGGTGAAATGACAACACCCTAAACAAATGCATGATCTCCATGTTGAGAATAATGGGACTTTTAAATGTAACCTTCAGGTGAAGAAGTTTCTACCCATGTAACTTTCATAATTATCAAGAAATCCATGGCACTACCACAGTGCTTTGATTCCAAACTTATATCTCCTACTCATGGGCCGAAAGAATATTGCTATATATAATGCTGATATTGCTATCTTACCTTGAGTGTAATACTTGACTGGGGAAAAAAGACCAGCACAACGTAAAACCATCCAGTTCAGATCTTCATCAAACTGTTTCCCTATTGTTGCAGATAAATTAGAGACTTGGCAAGGGGTACAGGATTGCTTCAAACCTTGGCTTGTCTATTGCTGTAATAAAGACCATGACCAAAGGCAACTTGGGCAGGGAAGTCTATTTCTTCTTACAGCTTAAGTCCTTCATTGAGGGAAGTTGGGACAGGAACTCAAGCAGAACAGGCACCTGGAGGCAGGAGCTGATGCAGAGGCCACGGAGGAGTGCTGCTTACTGGCTTGCTCTCCACGGCTTGCTCAGCCTGCTGTGGGTTGTAGTTTGTGGCCAGTGCGATTGAGAAACGTGGGGGACTGGAAAAGATCTTATCACTGAAAAGGTACAAAGAAAAGGGTTGTCCCAGCTCTGTTAGAAGTTAGAATGGATTTCAGACATTGGATACAGAAAAGGTAGTTATGTGTTTTGTTTTATTTTGTTAAAAAAAAAAAAAAAGCATCTACCATAATCCAAATCCACGATGGCCTCAAGCATACTGCGGAGCAGCTGATGCCCGTGAACTTTGGCTCCTACCTCCAAAATCTGAGTTCCGAGATCAGAGTTTACAGCACCGTACCTGCATTTATGTGGCGCTGAAGGTTGAACTGTGTGCTAGTCCCAGCCTTCTACCAACTGAGCTGCGTATCTGGCCCATGCGATTGAAAAAAAAAAAACAAAAAAACAAAAAAACAAAAAAAACCAAAAAAACAAAATTCAGTGTGGTCAGAATCCAGAATTAGTTTATAAAAATAAAGTTACCGTGATTTTAAATGCAACAATGAAATAAATTCTTCTCAAAAGACTAGCTCTCTAAATGATTTACCCATAAGCTTATGGGTAAATCAAAGCGAGACTTCATTTCAATAAGAGTGTGATTAATAAAATATAGAGGCAGAAATTGAACTGCTATAGTTTTTGTTTGTTTGTTTGTTTGTTTGTTTTAGCGCTTTTCTCCCTGCCTCTTTTTTTTTAAAGAAGTGATTCTTATGGAATAAAATATGTTTAAGGCACACCAATCCTTTCCTGTCGTTTTCAAAATTCAATTTACTTGATCATTTTCTCCAGCCAAACCCCCACGATATGAGTGAGTTCACTGGGGTCTCACATCTACTTCTAAACCTTTCAGTTTTCCCCTTAGCGTTCAAAGCCCCTAAAAATAGAAGTTTGTCACCACCAGGGATATCAAGGAAGCCAACCCCTAGTGGTAATTAAATATGGATATCATTTGCTACCCAAGTCCAGATTTCAAAGTTAAGGGTCTTCAGCAAATAAACAGAGAAACTCTAGACAGTTGGAAGATACGAGCATGCCCCGTGTTGCCAAAGGAAATAAGACAGACCTGACAATTGACAGGCTGGGCGTTAGACAGACACATAGATAGAATTAATGTGCTTTTTCTCATGCAAAGGAAAAAAAATTAGATGCAAACTTTACATTTAAAAGTGCATTGTTCGCCTTTAATCTGGCCACCATCCTAGTGGTGATCTGATCTGTGTGTTAGAGAAGAGATGAATGGTCGACATTGGCGGGGATTGAGGTTGGGGGAATGAATGTGGAAATGTAGAAGGGATGTTTCTTTTTTTCCCCTGCTCTGGCTTTGAGTTGACTGTTGTTTCTGTCTGTTTTTCAGAACTGATCCGCGGGGACAGGGAAGTCAGTGTGGGCGGCTCTGCGGAGCCTCCCTCTCTACAGCTGCCTCCAGAGGATTACTGCGCGTCATCCACAAGGCAACATTGCACCAGTAGCCTTTGAACAAAAGTCATGGATACTATTAATGATATGATAATCCTTAATCGACCTGCCTCCCAGTAGTGATTATACTGACATGGGAAGAATATCTAAGTCGTGGAGGCGGCCCACAACAACACTGGGCCATTGTTCACCTCCGGCTTGACCACAACTAACTTTTACCAGTATCTTCTAACGTCACCTTTTCCTCTTGGAGCATCCCCCGCCCCTGCAACTCTCCCGGGGGAGCCTAACTCATTCTCCCAACCTACGGCTGGAGGAAAAAAAAAACATTGGCAAAGAAAACCCTACCCTTAAATCTTTTTTTAAAAAGATTTGTTTTTTTGCAAGTTCCCACACACATTTGGTGTCGTCTCAAAATCCACCCTGTCAACTGCCTCCAGGAGCCTTTTCCATCGGAGAAAGGGACCACACAAAGGTTAGCTCGGTGGGTCCCAGGGAAGATGTTTTAATTGTCTCACAATAGCTTCTTCTGTCATTGTACTGGCAAACACTGCCCTCCTGCTCTCGGATAACACATTGAGAATTAGACAATTTGTCAATAAATCTCCCTCGAACTCCTTATGAAACTGAGAGAAAATGGTTTGCCATTTGATATGATTCAGACGCCAATGGGGGATTTTTATTTACTTAGTGATTGGACTCCCCTAGGAGGCAAATCTACTCTGCTCAAAGATGGTTCCCCTTTGCAAGTGACTCCCACAGGAAAAAACTGGTTATATGATTTATGTAATTATGTCTGTGGGATAAACACATCCACATTCAAGTTTCAAATGACTTACTATGAATATACCACACACACACACACACACACACACAGATCCACCACTCTGAGTTAATTATTCTTTTTTCCTATGACTTAGATATTTTAATAAAAATGCCATTTCCTTCTTGTCGCAGACAAACCTAAATGAAAAACAACAGAAAATATAATTTTATAGGTACTCTTCTAGATTGTTCGTCTAGAGTACACGTAGATAACTGTCTTAGAACCTTTAATAAGTCATGCTTAACACACAATGAAACTGTTGGGTGAAATAAACATTTTTTTTCTGTATAAGAGTCTCTGAAAGGGGTAGAGGTGGTGAACCAAGAAGGCATAGTAAGTCACCTTCTCCTTAGCCTTTGCAAATATTTTTAGTGTTGTTGTGGGCCACCTCCATGAAAAAATATTTTAAAATATTATATTTCATATAATATATAATATATAACATATATTATACATATATCCCATTTTTAATGACTATGAGAAAAGCACACGTTGGCCAGCATATAACTATAAAGGACAAACAGCCACACATTGTGAACCTACACCTTTTGGAGGGTGTATTCTGTCCCAGACTTGGGGTGAATGGCTGAAAGCATGAGTTTTTCTCTCCCCCTTCATTTCCACATCCCTGATTCTCAGAGTGGTCGACAGCAGTGTGCCACCTCCCCAATTTAAAAGCAAACTGGCAGAAAAACATATGACTTGTTCCCAATATCTGAACCACTTCTCTTGCAGGGGTTAAATCTTGTGAAGGCAGTTGTACAAAAGTTCCGCTGTGGAACTCAACCCCAGCCAAACCGAGTAGAGAGGTTTCTGGTTTCTGTCAAATGATTGCATAATTAATACATCATGAGATGAATGAATTAATTAAAGCCCAGAAACCTTAACTTTATGTATGTGTATATCTTCCAGTGAGAATAAACACCTGATCACCATCACACTTCAACGCTATTAGCCATAATTTTTATTACCCTTTAAAATACAGTGTATAGCTGGGCATGGTGGCATACACCTTTAATCCCAGCACTCAGGAGGCAGAGGCAGGTGGATTTCTGAGTTCGAGGCCAGCCTGGTCTACAAAGTGAGTTCCAGGACAGCCAGGGCTATACAGAGAAACCCTGTCTTGAAAAACCAAACCAAACCAACCAACCAACCAAACAAAAAAACAAAAAAACCAATGTATTATAAAATATTAGCTTTACAGCCATGTTCCCACCATGTTTTCTATCTTGCCAGGCATTAGGTATATGTTTGTAAATCCTCCGAAAAGTGTAGATGACAATGCCTGCCTCTGCCACCCCAGAGATCAGTATTAGACTGTCATTGCTAAAATAAATAAAATAAAATAAAATAAAATAAAATAAAATAAAATAAAATAAAATACAGGCACCTGTGAGTTGTGACTACTTTAGGCATCAAATGACCTTTTCACAGGGGTCACCTGAGACCATCAGAAAACAGGTATTTACATTACTGTTCATAACAGTAGCAAAATTATAGTTATGAAGTAGCAATGAAAATAATTTTATGGTGGGCCGCCACAACATGAGCTGTGTTAGTGGGTCACAGCATTAGGAAGGTTGAGAACCATTGGTCTAACGCCAGAAATGATAATGAACTCTTCTTATGGTTTGAATTTGAAATGCCCCCAACCCCACCCCACAGCTTTGAGTGCTTGTTCTTAGCTGGAAGAGCTATGGATGAGTGGGATGGAGCCTTCAGGAGGCCTTGCTGTGGAAGTGGATCACTAGAAAGCAAGCCATGGCTCTCTGCTCCTCCCTGTTCCAGAGACAGCCGCATCTTCTTGTGCAGTGCCAGCCTCGTCCCGTACACAAAATGGTGAAGGTCGGTGTGAACAGATTTGGCTGTATTGGGCACCTGGTCACCAGGGCTGCCATCTGCTCTCCACATGGCAAAGTGGAGATTGTTGCCATCAACGACCCCTTCATTGACCTCAACTACATGGTCTACATGTTCCAGTATGACTCCACCCACGGCAAATTCAATGGCACAGTCAAGGCCGAGAATGGGAAACTTGTCATCAATGGGAAGCCCATCACCATCTTCCAGGATGGAGACCCCGCTAACATCAAATGGGTTGATGTCGGTGCTGAGTATGTCGTGGAGTCTACTGGTGTCTTCACCACCATGGAGAAGGCCGGGGCCCACTTGAAGGGTGGAGCCAAAAAGATCATCATCTCCACCCCTTCTGCCGATGCCCCAATGTTTGTGATGGGTGTGAACCATGAGAAATATGACAACTCACTCAAGATTGTCAGCAATGCATCCTGCACCACCAACTGCTTAGCCCCCCTGGCCAAGGTCATCCATGACAACTTTGCCATCATGGAAGGGCTCATGACCACAGTCCATGCCATCACTGCCACTCAGAAGACTGTGGATGGCCCCTTTGGAAAGCTGTGGTGTGATGGCCGTGGGGCTGCCCAGAACATCATCCCTGCATCCACTGGTGCTGCCAAGGCTGTGGGCAAGGTCATCCCAGAGCTGAACGGGAAGCTCACTGGCATGGCCTTCCGTGTTCCTACCCCCAATGTGTCCATCGTGGATCTGACATTTGGCCTGGAGAAACCTGCCAAGTATGATGACATCAAGAAGGTGGTGAAGCAGGCATCTGAGGGCCCACTGAAGGGCATCTTAGGCTACACTGAGGACCAGGTTGTCTCCTGCGACTTCAACAGCAACTCCCACTCCTTCGATGCCAGGGCTGGCATTGCTCTCAATGACAACTTTGTCAAGCTCATTTCCTGGTATGACAATGAATCCGGCTACAGTAACAGGGTGGTGGACCTCATGGCCTACATGGCCTCCAAGGAGTAAGAAACCCTGGACCACCCACCCCAGCAAGGACACTGAGAGCAAGAGAGAGGCCCTGAGGAGTCCCTATCCCAACTTGGCCCCCAACACTGAGCATCTCCCTCACAATTTCCATCCCAGACCCCCATAATAACAGGAGGGGCCTAGGGAGCCCTCCCTACTCTCTTGAATACCATCAATAAAGTTTGCTGCACTCCAAAAAAAGAAAAAAGGAAAAGAAAGCAAGCCATGAGGGTTACGGTCAGGCCATCAGCCCTCTGAACTCTGTGTTCGCTGGTCTCCTGTGGTATAAGGAGGCTCCACCATAAGCTTCTTCCCCAATCATGGACTCAGCCATATGTTCTCCACTATGTTGGACCAAGACCTTCAGAACTCATGAGCCAAAATAACTCTTTTCTCCCATATGCCATTTCTATGAGATAATGATAATGCAAAAGTGATTTTCACTGAAAACATGTTCTGTTCTGGGTTCAGTGGTTGGAGCTCAAAGATACACATCTATTTAATAAAAGAGAGTAACTTGAAATTCCTGTGTAATCTGGATTAGCTGGCCACTAATGGGGGTTCTGCTTTGGTGGATAACTGGGTTCCCTCCCACCATTCAGAAAACACTGGGTTAAAGGGATTCAGAACTGCTTTTACCCAGTTTGTTATTCTGAGTGGAATGAGATGGAGCCTCGACCTAGTTTTAATTTGTGTTTCTCTGCCGGCTTGGAGGATGCTGAGTCTTTGTCCTTACAGCATCACCAGGAGACACATGCAACTTCTTCTCACAAAAGGCCACAGGACACATTGTCTGAAAAAGAAGCCAAGCCTTTAGCTGCCTGGCAAGCTGCCAATTTCCTCTCAAAGAATTTGAGGATGGTCTGATATAGGTTGGGCAGGTCCTCCGTCTTCCAAAGGGTCCCTCAGCTGCTCCTCAACTCCACACTTGGACGTCAGGAGGAGAAGCTGCCTTCACCGGGACATTCTTGTGGGGGAAATTTCTATAAAAATGAGTTAACTAAGTCATGAATCTGAGAAACCACTCATATTGCTTCCTCGGAGGTTTTAGTGTCGTGAGCGTGTGACAAACCAAACCATGAACTTTGAAGTTTTTTTTATATATACTTTTTATTAGGTATTTTCCTTATTTACATTTCCAATGCTATCCCAAAAGTCCCCCATACCCTCCCACCCACTCCCACTTTTTGGCCCTGGTGTTCCCCTGTACTGGGGATATAAAGTTTGCAAGTCCAATGGGCCTCTCTTTCCAGTGATGGCCGACTAGACCATCTTTTGATACATATGCAGCTAGAGTCAAGAGCTCAGGGGTACTGGTTAGTTCATAATGTTGTTCCACCTATAGGGTTGCAGATCCCTTTAGCTCCTTGGGTACTTTCTCTAGCTCCTCCATTGGGAGCCCTGTGATCCATCCATTAGCTGACTGTGAGCATCCACTTCTGTGTTTGCTAGGCCCCCGGCCTAGTCTCACAAGAGTCAGCTATATCAGGGTTCTTTCAGCAAAATCTTGCTAGTATATGCTGAAGTTTTTATATTATTATTATTATTACTAAGGCAGGCATGTACATTGCTCAGCAGTGCATGTGTGGAGTTTAGGAGAGAATTCCATGGCATCAGCTCCCTCCTCCTTTCACACGGGTTCTGGGGATTGAACTCACGTTGCTAGGCTTACATGGCAATCACTTTATGCTCTGAGCCACCTTGCTGCCCCTACCATGCGGTTTTTAGAACACAGAAAACACTCGGTTAAAATATTGGTCTCAATCAGATGATTCTAAAATCTATTTATTATTCCATTTTATCGGGTGGTGACTTTTTATTTACCAGGAAAATAGTTGTTTTTATGAGAACATTATAAAGGTACACGATTGACCTCTTTAGATTTCCCATACTCTTTCTAAGAATCTGAATGGCTTCCGGGAAGCTAGACTTAGAAGGAACCATGAGGATCTTCCGGTATACACTTTCATTTTGTGGGGGAGAAACCCCGGGCAAGGACACATTAGGGAAGGGATCAAGCCCGCAGTTAGTAAGTGAAGGTCTGAGTCGTAACTTATCATCCCGGCTGCCTGAAACATGGCTCAGGAAGGAGCCGTTGCCACATCACTCCGGCAAGAGAATCATTCAGTCTGGCAGAGGAAGGGGACAATTAGTAACGTCAGAGAAACGGAGCCTAGAGATCGCTCGATTGCTGAACTGCACAGTGTACACAGAGCTCCTAGCATGACGTGTGTGGGGCTCACAGTAAACGCCCCGTAAATGAAGGGCATCACTTCTGCTGCAGCTGAACTCAGGGGTGTGTGCGATGTGGATCAATGCTAGCCTGGAGAGCTTTCACGTCCGGTGCGCCTGCCTTGAATTCTCCACACAAGACAGGAAATAACAGACTGTAGACTTGGTACATTTGGGGAGAACGCACCTACACTCTCAGTGGATTTCTTCCCAACGTGGCAGATACCTTATGCTTTTCGTTGCATCCATTAATCCCTTCCAAGTCTCTGTTTCAGCAGTTGAGATATGGAATATCTTAAAATGCTCTTCCTTGGCTTAACCTGAAAAGACGCTACTTAAAGATAAATAAATAAATAAATAACTCTGCTATTCTGAAAAATCTTTTGTCACATAAAATATTAAAACGTGAGCTATAGGATCAGGGAAGGGAAGTTGTGAGTGGTTTTTCAGGGGGCACATTCTCTGCAGCAAAAGCAAGAACAAAAATTTACAAAGGAAGGAGAAAATGCGAACTCAAACGTGGGCATGAGCTGGGGTGTCTCTGACATTTCCATCTTCATCAGGGGGGATCTGTCAAGTGGCGAGTGAAACTCTTCATCAGTTTTCACCGAACCTGAAAGAAACAGCAGCTAGTCTCCCACCCCCCACAAGTTCACATCTGGGTCACCCATACCCACAATGCCCTAAGCATATGGCTGCCATTAACGCTTTGTTACTGCTGCTGGTCCTCACGATCAAGAGCCCCCACGTGAATATCAGAGGTTAATCGGGGTTTTGATTGTCCCAGCTTTCTCAGAGAAAGAGATCCTACCACAGAATCCCTGCATTGGTGGAGCACAGAGATAGAAATACCGGCATGTTGAATTGTGTGTGATTGTGCTCGCTAAAAAGTTATTCATTACGCTAAAACACTGGGATTGCTTAAACAAGGTCAATCTGAAAAGCCTTTCAATGGGACTGCTTGGCAGGAAAGAAAGCAGAGGTGGGGGAAGGAGCCTTTTTTTTTTTTTTGAAAACCAGCTTCCTAAAGCTCTGGCATCTCAAATGGCTTGAAGGGTAGTCCTCATATAAATATTTTAAAAAGTGGCTGTGTTTATTCACCAGCAAGAAAGTGTTTTCATCTCTCAAGAACAATCAAAACATAATCCTCGAATCACAGGCGTGAGTAAGAGTGACCAGCAATAATAACGAACAAGGCGTTTATTCATAGTCTAGCAGGGCTGGAGAGACGCAGCTGACTTGGGGGAAAGAGAACGTGTTTTCTTTGGCAAGGCAATGAAAAGAACGAACTCAAAACCTTTTCATCTTCAGGATTATTTCCTTGAGAATTGTAAGGCAAATTATATATACGCCATCATCAACAAGGTAAGAAATAAGAAATGGCTTTTCCCAGTGGTCTGTGAAGAATTAAATTATCACATATTTGTGTCTGCGCAGTACTTGAAGAACATCTTTGGGAGTCTGGGTTGGATGTTCTCTTTTGCACTTGTGTAAGCTTAGAGTAAAAATAATACAATCAATATTTGGTGTCACACTAAAGCTGTCTTTACCATACTCCCTTTTCTTCTCATTTCTTAACAGTGAGGTGACCAATACCAATTAATAAATGTTTGTCATTTTGCCTGAGAAATGATGATCAATCCTCAGGTTTTATTTAGATTTAAACATCACGATATTTAGTAAAAAACAGGGTTTTTTTTAAAAATGAAGATATTGGCAAAATTAATGTCTTAAATGTCAAGAGATCGCAAGAGATTTTAGTATTTCCATTGTCTGGACTCTCAAATGGTCTGGATAGCCTCGGGCTTCTTTATTTTACTAGATAGCCAGTAGATAGAGGGATAACAAAAATAAACACTTACTGGACGTGGTGGCACACGCCTTTAACCCCAGCACTCAGGAGGTAGAGGCAAGCAGAACTGAGAAATGGCCTATACCAGACCCCTGTCTCACCCAGACCTATAGTTCACATGGAGAGCAGGGGGGACAAACATGCAGGCTTTAGCCCACAAAGGCTTGACCTGCAGCTATTTTAAAATACAGATTTTATTTGAAAGGCCTAGAAACTACGTGATTTTTTTACCCTATACATCTACTTGGTTTAGCTGACAATCCCCAGTTTAACAATCCCATCTGTCAATCCAGCTCTAATCTAGATGTTGCTCTGGATGGATTCTGTACAATCGATTAAAGTTCACAATCACTTGACTTTGAGGAAATGGCTGACCTGATGCACTGAAGAATGGCCTTAAAACAGAGGAGAGGCTACCATGAAGAGGTCCTACAGTGGATGGAAGCTTCCACTGTTGGGAATTTTTCCCACATTTAGACACCTGGGCCAGTTCCAGCAAGAAGGGCAGCCATGCAGAGAGGTCTGTGGACTCCACAAAACAGGTAGGAGCTGCCAGTGAGGAAGAAATGTGTCTTACTCAGGGTCTGTGAGTGCACCAAACATCATAACCAAGAAGCAAGTTAGGGAGGAAAGGGTTTATTCAGCTTACACTTCCACATTGCTGTTCATCACCAAAATCAGGACAGGCATTCACACAGGACAGGAACTTGGAAGCAGGAGCTGATGCAGAGGCCATGGAGTGGTGCTGCTTACTGCCTTGCTTCCCTGGTTTGCTCAGCCTGCTCTCTTCTAGAACCCAGGACTACCAGCCCAGGAATGGCACCACTCACAGAGTGCTGGGCCCTCCCCACTTGATCACTAATTGAGAAAATGACTTACAGCTGGATCTCATGGAGGCATTTCCTCAAGGGAGGCTCCTTTCTCTGTGATAACTCCAACTTGTGTCAAGTTGACACACAGAACCAGCCAGTACAAAATGGGACATCTGATTCCCAGCTGTAGGGATTTGGGTGGCATCACAGTTGGCCTCAGGCTTTATCAAAGAGGACTCATTTTCATAAGTACCTCCCAAGTCCCTTTACCTGGAAGGCAGATAAGAACAGTTAACATTGCTGGGAGTTTGTATGAGTTTACTCATGGGAGTTTACTGTATTCTTAGCGTAGGTCTGAACATTTTCCAGGCATTAATCATATATCAAATACAGCCTCTAAGCCTATCCTTACAGTATCTGTGTGCTCACTGAGAGGACTGAAGAAGATTCCAGAAAAGGAGTCTGGAGCAAAGAGTAAGGAGATGGCCACTTCCAAGAGATCATCAACCAAGATCCACCATGTCACTGAATTAGTAAAATTTGGAGGAAGCTGAGACCTGAACAGGAGTCTTAGAGCTTCTATTGTTGTGATTTTAAAATACTATGACCAAAAGCAACTTGGGGAGGAAAGGGTTTATTTCATCTTGCAGCTTAGAGCCCAGCATCCAAGAAAGCCAGGACAGGAACTCAAGGCAGGAATCTGAAGTAGGGATTTGATACAGAGACCATGAAGGAGCACGGCTCGCTGGCCTGTTTCTCATGGATTGCTCAGCCTACTGCCTTATCCAATCCTGGATCACCTGCCCAGAGATGGCACCACCCACAGTGGGCAGGGCCTTCTTACACCAATCATTACTCAAGAAAATGCTCTACAGAGCTGCCTACAGGCCAATCTTATGGAGTCATTCTCTAAGTAAGACTCAAGCTTGTGTCAAGTTGACAAAAATGTAGCCAGCGCAGTCAGGTTTGCACTTCTCGGGTGGGATTCTGAGAGGGCACAATGAGAAGATTTTGGAAGATTTTGGAAGGGAAAGTATAATAGTTAGAAGATAGAATAAGAAATCCAGATTAACATTAAGGTAGAGAGGTCTTGGACCACAGATATTCATGCTCTTACACTTGTAGAAGTGTATATCACAGGTAAAGTCAAAATAAATGTGTGTGAGGCCAGATGGATTTAGAGTCTTAAAGGGACTTCAAGCACAGCTAGTCCCCGTTTGGGGTTTATTATTTACTCCGTAGGTCACAGCAAGCAGCTGAAGGTCTCAGCTATAAGAACAGCCAACAGTTATGGATTGTTTACCGCACTTTAGACCATTTTATGTATGATGCATTTGGTCCTCACAAGACAAGGTGGTGCCATGAAACCTTCATAGCATTTGGGAGAGGTTGACTTTGAACCCTGCCCGTTGACCCTTGTGCTATTCTTGCTGTTTGTTCTCTCTCTTTCCTGTGATACACACTTCCCAAATGAGGTCGTCAGGATAAAAGTGGGTGGCTGACTTGTCCCCTTGACTGCCCTTACATGATTCCAACAGTAACATTCTTTTTCCTCAGACTTCCATCCCACCTGAGTTATAGGGAAAGGAAATATTTAGCTATGAGTGGCAGCTGGAAAGTTCACGCAAAGGACTGAAGGGGGGAGACCTCGATCCTGAGCAAGTGTTTTCCCTAGCGGATTTTAGAAACTTGGCTTGCTCCCAGCAGGTTTGCCTTTGGGGCCACTGTTTTTTTCAGGATGTTGAAATTCACTCGGGATTCCTTAAAGGATTAGGGAGTTTTCCCCCAAGCATTAAGGGACCTGGTGGAAATCCAACCTTAAATAAGTTCTGTTACTGTAGAGCAAGGCCCCCTCCTGACCCAGAGGCCTGCATCTCCCAAGTGTGCATTTGAGTAGCCTGGGCTCTACTGCTCAGAGAGAGTAGAGCTCTCTCACAGGCTGCTTCTGTGAATGCCAAGCTGTGAGATCAGCTCTGAGCCTGCTGGTTAGGCAGTAGGCTGGCTAAAAGAAGTGCTAGAAACTTAGTGGGCGCACTCTGGGAAGGTTATGGCAGCAGGGAGGAGGATATAGGAGGAAATCTGGGACCTCTTGAGCACATGACTAAAAAGCAGGGAGTACACTCTGATACCTAAAATTTCCCCATGGTGTCCGTCTTGTAGCCTCTTGTTAAGAATAAGTTGCCTTGCATTCTTTCTAGACAATATACCCTACCACCTGAGCTGTATTCCCGGCCCCGCCTACCACCTGAGCTAAATCCCCAGTTACTCCCATTCTTTCAATGGTTGAAATGTTTAGTTTGGAATCCTCAGCTCGGAGGCCAAGGTTATGACACACCTGTGCACAGGTTACTTCACTCTTAAGTTTTATTGCCAATTATGGTTTGCTTGTTTGTTTGCTTTATTTTTATGATGTTTATTCTTTGCAGTGCAACTTATTTCCAAAGTTGGGGTTGCCTAATGTGTCAACACCACTTGGTTTTCCCTAATGTGTAACAGAAACCATATGAATCTTGTAGATGCACAAAATTCTGCAGTATAGATGCAGCCCCTTTATCCTCTGTATACTCTAGTCTTTTTTCTCTCTTACCCCCAGGATGCCTACTGCTTCACTTTCTAGCTATTTTTCCATATACTTACTAAAATATAATTTAAAGAACTAAAATTATAGTCTTAAAGTATCCTATCGATTTATTTGGCTCTAAATGAATCATAGATGTGTATGTCAGTATTTATATAATTCATTCCTTTAATGATATTCTATTGTGTGAATATGCCATAATCTGTGTGGCTAACCTCCTAATGAGGAATATATAACTGGGTTGCATCCAATTTCTCGTTATGACTTACTTAGCTTCTCAAAGTGTGTCTTTTTGTTTTTCCATTAGCCTTCACATTGCCTTGATCAAAATGAACTGAGTTCCCTGCTGACCCAAAGGCTACTTTCTCTCCTATTCCTTTTGTTTGTGGAATGTTTTCTGAAGTGTTTTCCCCTCTGCCTTTTGATTTTGTGCTTTCTTTTTGAGCCTTCTCTCTCCACTCTCTCCTCTCTGCCTCCTCACAGACAAAAGTGTTCCACCACACATTGATAACAATGTATCCTCCTCGCTTCTGCAGTCCCAAGGCTGAAGAGAGTAACGGTAGCCAGAATTAGGTTTCTGATAAGAAACAAGAGTCCCGCTGCTGGCAGGGAGCCTTGTCAAGGTCTCCTCAGTCTGAGCACTCCATTCCCACATGAACGATGAATGGCGATTTCACCCGCCCACCCCACATTGTTCTAGTTGTCCTTTGCCCTTTCTGTCAAATCTTGGCACCCAGGAGACAGCGGAACATGTTCTGAATTCAACCCTGGGGAGCCACGGATCAATATCGCTTGACTCTTCTTACCCATGAGTTGTTCTCTTTCTACGTCTGACGTGAGTGATGCCTGGGCTATTCTTTGCCATGACCCCTCCTCACTTGGCCTTGCTAACCTCTCTAGGGTGGGATGGCTATCTCCAGCCTCTGGGCAGAGATCCCAGGGCAGAGGACCAGAATGCAGACAAGTGTAAGGCTGAGACAGGGGACAGGATTCCGACTGCTTCAGTGATAGGCTCAGAGGACACGGAGAAAATGAAGCTTACCACTAGGATTTGAGATGTCAAATGCTAAGACTATTAGCTTCCTATTAATACATGGAATACTGTTAGAACGGAACTGTGAGACATATAGTTTGAAAAGAAGATTACAAGAAAACAGAATAGATTATTCTTCACTTTTGGAACATATACTTTAAATGACTTTTCTTTATATCCACAACCCAATTCATTTTCCTGCCAAACCCATATATTCTTCCCCATAAACTCGTTGCTAACCATCAGAGGCAGACAAGATTCTCTTAATTATCCTTAATACAAATTTCTTTTGGGCCAGGCTAGATAGTGGTGACACATACCTGTAGTCCCAGTACTCAGGAGGCAGAGGCAGGCAGATCTCTAAGATCCAGGCCAATCTGGTCTAAAGAGTGAGTTCCAGGACAACCAGGGCTACACAGAGAAACCCTGTCTTAGAAAAAAAAAAAGACATTCTTTTTAAAAAATATTTATTTATTTATTATATGTAAGTACACTGTAGCTGTCTTCAGATACCCCAGAAGAGGGCATCAGATCTCATTACAGATGGTTGCCACCACGTGGTTGCTGGGATTTGCACTCAGGACCTACGGAAGAACAGTCAGTGCTCTTAACCACTGAGCCATCTCTCCAGCACCCTCAAAAGATATTCTTTCAGACCAGTGAAATGGCTCAGTGGGTGGTTGCTGCGTAACTGGGACGCCTGATTTCAACCCTCAAAACCCCAAAAAGGTGAACGGACAGCATGAACTCCACAATGTTGTTTTCTCAGCTCCACACGTGTAGCTTGTGTGTCCACACACAAAAATAATAAATTTTAATATTTTAAAACTTCTTGGGCTGGGCCGTGGCGGTGCACGCCTTTAATTCCAGCACTCGGGAGGCAGAGGGAGGTGGATTTCTGAGTCTGAGGCCAGCCTGGTCTACAGAGTGAGCTCCACGACAACCAGGGCTACACAGAGAAACCCTGTCTCAAAAACAACAAACAAACAAACAAACGAAAACAAAACAACCCCCCCCCCAAAAAAAAACACCAAAACTTCTTTTAGCAGAGTTATTTAGGGAAGAGAGGGACAGTGTTAGGAAAAGGAAAAATGGTTGTTGCTTTAAGACGAACTTTTGTTTATTTCTTTATTTGAGGGTGTAATATGTCTGAGTGTGGGTGATGTATGCAGTATGGACATGTGTGTACGCAGGGTCTTCTCTATCACTCTCCATGTTGTTTCCATGAGACAGGGTCTCTTACTGAACCAGGATCTAGACTGGTGGCGCATGCTTACCACCCAACCCAACAATTCTAGTTCTAAATATTTATCCAAAATAAAGGAAAGCACATGTCCCTACAAAGTCCTCTGCATGAGTGCATATCAAAGCTTGGCCCAGACTACCCCAGTGCTGGAAACAGCCTCAGAGTCTAACGGTTTGGACAAACCAGTTGTGGCACAGACAGAGTCAAATACTGCAGGACACTGATTGCCTACACCACGACAAGACCTCAGGACCAGGTGACACGATGTAACACCGGGTCCCTACAGGGTCTCAGTTCTGAAAGAGGGAAAACAGAGTGGGCGGGAGAGAACTGACTTCCAGCCAGGGGAGTGTCAGCACTTGTAATTAGTGTAATTCTGCACGCTGGGGTTCCCTTTAACTTGGCAGTTGTCAAAACTCTCTAAAAGTTGGTTCTAAAGTCTAGAAAATTATGTAGCCCAATGAAGATCTTTTATGACTGAAAGTGTATATGTAATGTGTCTACTATATACACATACTAGAAAACTAGGGTTTTATGTGAGGGGAGTGTTTTGTTTTATTTTTTCTTTCTCTCTCTCCCTCCCTCCTTCCCTCCCTTCCTTCTTTTCTTTCTCTCTTTCTCTCTTTCCTCCTCAGTGCTGGAGATTGAGCCCCAAGGCCTTATTTGTGTTTGGCAAGTGCTCTACCACTGTGCTATATCTCCAGGATACATTTTTGTACATAAGATTCTTTGTAGCCCAGGTTGGTCTCAGACTTCCGATCCTTCTGCCTCGGCCTCCAGAATGCTAGGTTTATCAGTTTTAAATACTAGGAAGGATTCTCTTAGCTGAGTAGGGTGGTTCACACCTTCATCCCAGGAATGCACAAGTTTGAGTCCAGCCAGAGCTACATGGTAAGTTCCAGGCCACCCAGGGCTGCACAGTAATGCCTGACCTCAAAACACACAAACAAAACAACAGCTCTACAACTGTCAAGTAGGCACTTTGGGAGCCTGTAGTAATGTTTTATGTTTCTATTATTAGTGTTATATAAATTAAATAATGAGGCCAACATACAGTATTTGAAAAGATAAAGTAATGCTATTTAGTTACCATTATCTAGGCAAAGTGGGGTTATATAAAACAGGTTCTGTTTATTACTCTCTATGCATATCATTTAAGTGGTAAGACATTTTTTCTTTATTTTTTCAAGCCAATAAAAATGAGTATATTACAAAAATTTATAAAATTTTAGTTTTAGTCCTAGGTTTTCTTCCTCTCTCACTCTTTCTTCCTTCCTTCCTTCCTTCCTTCCTTCCTTCCTACCTTTCTTTCTTTCTTCCTTTCTTTCTTTCTTTCTTTCTTTCTTTTTTCTTTCTTTCTTTTTTCTTTCTTTCTTTCTTTCGTTGTTGAGAAAATGGAATGACCTCAAAAAGTAGGAAGAACCCTAGGAAGATTATTTCCAGGGTTGTGTGTGTGTGTATGTGTGTGTGTGTCTGTCTGTCTGTCTGTCTGTCTGCCTGCCTGTCTGGAGGTGGGCTAGGGATCCAACCCAGGGCCTTACTCATGCAAGCGCTCTACAGCGGAACTGTTATTCCTAGCCTTGGCAACTATGATCTCAAGCGTCTTAGACTCTGCCAGTCGTCTCTCCAGCAGCAGTGACTCCTTTCCTGCCTTTCATTTTCTTTTCTTTCCACACACATTTGCGGAGGATCACATTTTGCGGGCTCCTGAAGCTCAGCTGTGTTGGTTTAGGAACAGAGCAGATCCCTGTCCCCTGCCTACCAGATGTCAGCTCCCCGGCCCCCAGCTGTCAGGACCTAAACAGTCTCCAGGCATTGCTAACACCACCCCACCCCCGGCTAAGGAAACTGATGTCTAAACATTGAGTTTAAATACATAATTTTTTTCTAAACTTTTTCTACCCGTGTCATGTTAAAATTAACAAGCATTCCCTATACTGGATTCTCTTTGCTTTTTCACTATGCTTCTGCTACTCAAAGGAAAGGCAGAGGTTTTTTTTTTTTTCTCCTCATTTAGAATCTCACTGTGGACAGGGCCTGGGAGAGGAAATGACCAGAACTCCCCCAAAGGGAAAACTCCCTAATGTATCCTAGGATGCATTTCCAGTTAATCGTGCTTTTCTCTATGACCATTTCTGAAAGGCGCAATAAGTTCAGGATATCAGAGACTGTCTCCCAGGGGCAAAACAGAGACGGCATCTTAAGGTCACAAGAAATATAAAACATTCAACTTCATGTGTCCATTTCCTGAAGCACAGTACAGAAAGCCTGGCTTTTAAAGCACAAAATGTGTTATTTTGGTATGATTTTGTGGAAAGAATAGAATAGAATAGAATAGAATAAAAGAATAGAAGAATAGAATGGAAGTTTTTAAAGAGAAAAAGGAATTTTCAACTAGAAAAGATTAAATAATTTTGAATTGATTGTTTTTCAAAATTATTTAGAGAGAGAGACAGAGGAAGGAAGGGAAAGAAGAAGAGAAAAAGAGACAGGGGGAGAGGAAAGGAGGGAGAGAGAAAGAAAGATGATAGTGGTTATCAGAGGCCTATTTCGCATTCAATTAGACTTTTTTTTTTTTTTTTTTAAGTGTTGTAACTTTAAGAACATTTCGGTGTTTTCAACGTGCCAACACTTACCGTATCTCTTCACTTAGTTAAACTCACTGAATAATGTCACAAATACATTTTAAGGTTTGTGGGCGTTGCGCAGAGTTCAAGATAATTTTAGAATGCAGGAGTAAAGTTTTAAAGAGCACTTGGCCAGCCATCACATGGGGGTAGGGATGGGCGCGCTGACTGCACAGCTCAGTCTAAACTGAGTACACACTGCCACCTAGTGGCTACGAGATTTTCATGCTCGCAAAAGGGTGTGGTTCCCACCTTTCCAATTTCATCTACAAGATGGGAGTGTGTACTTACCTCAGAGCTGAGGGAAATAAGGAAGGGAGTATAAAATGTGTCTGTCATGTCTCCCTGTCCCCACTGTATGCCTGCCATCTTGCTCTAACCATACATGTTACTGTATGCCGAACTGAAGCACTGCAGTTTGAACGCTAAGTTGATGATTGGTGCCTGTAAGTTGAAACACCACCAGGATCGGTACACCCAGCTTCAACCACCAGGACTGGGGATTTTCAACCTGTGCTCAGAACCAAGGTAGAAGTGGTGTTATGGTGTTAGAGACAAAACCCAAGGGTCCAAGGTTGGGGTTCTTTCAGCCAAGTGTGAGACTGGCCCCAAAGCAGAGACAGACACCTGACAAGCTCTCAAGATGAAACTCTTCAGGGGTATTGAATGGCATGTACACCAAACTGTGATTGGTCCCAGAACTTCCCATCACTTTAGCACAAGTGCAAATTAAAGCTTATTTCTCTGAAAGAAGCCAAAACCATAAAATGGAAAAGGGAAAGCATCTTTAAAAATTGGTGCTGGCCTGACATGGTGGCGCACACCTTTAATCCCAGCACTCGGTAGGCAGAGGCAGGCGGATTTCTGAGTTTGAGGCCAGCTGGGTCTATAAAGTGAGTTCCAGGACAGCCAGGGCTATACAGAGAAACCCTGTCTTGAAAAACAAAACAAAACAAAACAAAACAAAACAAAAAACAAACAAATGAAAAAAATTGGTGCTGGTATAACTGGATGTCTACATGTAGAAGAATGCAAATAGATTCATATTTATCACCCTGCACAAAACTCAAGTTCAAGTGGATCAAAGAGCTCAATGTAGCTCATATACACTAAATCTAATGGGACAGACAGTAGCAAACAGCCTTAAACTCAGTGGTATTGTGTCTCTGTACTAAAGATTTCCAGTGTGTATGGTACTGTAAAGAATGACTGGTTTTTTAATTCCCAAAAAAAGAGAGAGTAATCAGCATAGAAACAAAACTTAAAATGAAGCTGAGGAGGGGGGGTGCTGTGCTGGAGAGATGGCTCAGCACTTAAGAGCACTCGCTACTCTTCCAGAGGACCTGGGCTCAGTTCCCAGCACCCATACCAGGCAGCTCACAACTGCCTCTAACTCCAACTCCAGGACATCCAACATGCTTCTGGCCTCCTCAGACACTATACACACATGCCAAGAAGCACACGTACCCATAAGATAAAAGCAAATAAAGAACAAAAAGAGGACCGAACTGAAATAGTTGCCTTGACTGAATGCTTACTTTAAAATGGACGGGTGAGAGAAGAGTACACTGAAATAAATTTGTGGAGTTGACTCCAACTCTGGCTACTGTAGAGGCGAGGCTAATTTTTCTCTTGTCACAAAAACTATAAAAGCAACATCAAATATATAATTCCATGTCTCAGGATAGAAAGTACATATAGGGTCAGGAATCTAGCCTTGGCTACTGTTCTCTTTTTCTGTCGGTTTGAAACCTCACTTTAAAAAGGTAAATGTGGTGGTTTGAATTTAGTGGCATCTCTTACCAGACTTTGAGGGGTATCTTTTACTTCTATTATTGTAAGTGGTGCTTTAAAAATGGATTTATTTAAATATAATACAATGGTTTATTCATATGACTATAATCTATAATCAAACTTTTGGGATATAGTTCAGCTTCAAATACAAATATTGTGGTTCAGCAAGATTGTTCCTATCAAGTCTAAGACCCTGAATTCAGTCCCTAGAGCCCACACGGTTCTAAGAGGAAACTGAGTCCCATAATTTGTCTTTGATCTCCTCACACAGGAAAGAAAAGGAGGAGAGGAGAGAGAGGGAGGAGAAGGGAAGAAAGAAAGGAGGGAGAGAGAGATGGGGAAGACCTGGTATAATAAGCCAAGAGCTATTGAATTTATTATTAAATTGGGACTGGAGATATGGCTCAGCAGTTTGGAACACTTGTTGCTTCTGAAGAGAACCCAGTTTTGGTTACCAATGTTCACATGTGGTCCACAGCTACCCACAACTTTAGTTCCAGGAGATTTGGCATTTTCTTCTGTGTCCCAAGACAGCAGGCACACATAGGCTTCACATTCAGGCAAAACACACACACGAATAAGTCTTTGGGAAGTTACTCTTAAATCAATGGAATATGACAGCTTTTGAACAGGAAACTGACAGTGGTCACACTTATGGTTTAAAGGATCGTACATCTAGCAACAAGAAATGATGGAAGTCCATGATGGAACAAGTCCATGATGGAAGAGGGCAGACGAAACACAGAGGCCAACTAAGAGGTATCTTTACCATCTGGGCAAGACAAAGTAGTGTGAAATCAAATGGACAAGAAAGAGAAGGTAGGAATTATTTTTATACTACTCCGGTGGCTTATTGCGTGGTGTGGGGAGAGTGTGTAGAGGACAGAGACAGCTTTTAGCTTGCTGCTTTGGACCCAAACTAAGATGCAGGAGGTAGGAGACAGTGTTAAACAAAGTAACTGATGTGGAGCTTAAGGGTACATGAATGTGAAACTAAAAGATAAGCAGTCTGAGCCAGACGCACACAAGGAGTGTCCTTGGCGAAGTTCTGATGCCAAGGCTGCCGGCATCAGAAATGCTTGAGGACATTTCTAATGGAATCTGATGCCCTCTTCTGGTGTGTCTGAAGACAACAACAGTGTACTCAAATACATTTTTAAAATTTTTTTATTAGATATTTTCTTTATTTACATTTCAAATGCTATCCTGAAAGTTCCCTATACCCTCCCCCCACCCTGTTCCCCTACCCACTCCAACTTGTTGGTCCTGGTATTTCCCTGTACTGGGGCATATAAAGTTTGCAATACCAAGGGGCCTCTCTTCCAAATGATGGACAACTAGGTCATCTTCTGCTACATATGCAGCTAGAGACACAAGTTCTGGGAGGTACTGGTTAGTTCATATTGTTGTTCCACCTATAGGGTTGCAGATCCCTTCAGCTCCTTGGGTACTTTCTCTAGCTCCTCCATTGGGGGCCCTGTGTTCCATCCTATAGCTGACTGTGAGCATCCATTTCTGTATTTTCCAGGCACTGGTATAACCTCACAGGAGACAGCTATATCAGAGTCCTTTCAGTAAAATCTTGCTGGTATATACAATAGTGTCTGGGTTTGGTGGCTGATTATGGGATGGATCCCCGGGTGGGGTAGTCTCTGGATGGTCCATCCTTTTGTCTTAGCTCCAAACTTTGTCTCTGTAACTCCTTCCATGGGTATTTCTTTCCCGTACCCATATACATTAAATAAATAAGTAAATAAATAAATCTTTAAAAAAAAAGAGAGAAGAAAAGAGTGTATCAGCTGCCACACGCAGAACTCCAGACACTAGGAAGACCACACGCAGAATTCCAGACAGTACGAAGGATGGTCTTTAAGGTGGAAGAAGAGAACAGTAGAGTTGAGGTGCTGCTGAGGGCCACAGATGGGGACTACAGGGCTCTAGCATCTTTGTCACTGACCCTGACCATTTCCAGAAGGCAAAAAGGCAGCCCTGAACCATGATAAGGACAGAATGAATTAGATCCCATCAAAGGGCTGGCCAGATGGCTCAGTGGTTAAGAGCACTTGCTGTTCTCACAGAGTATCAAGGATACATTCCCAGCACTCACATAGGATGGTTAACCACAGCCAGTAACTTCAGTCCCAGAGAATCAATGCCCTCTTCTGTGTACCTGTACACATGTGGTGCACAGATACACACTCAAGCACATACACATGAAGCAATAGATAAATCTGTAAATATACATATTTAAAAGTAGGAAGACCTCCTCCCTCCCCAGCTTCTGTATAGAGATTTGACTCAAGGGAGCATTCTCAAGGAACACAGGCAAACAGCCGTTGAAGCAAGAGCAAGAGAGAGACACGCAAGGTCACAGGTGTGCTGGTTTATTGCTTTAGACTCGTGTCTTTTCACTAAATGCTAATGGCAGTTGAGGTAGGATCTTTGGACAATGAATGAGCCATAGGGCTCTGCTTTCATGAGTGGACTACTCTCATCACTAACACTGAGGGAACACAAAGGTTAGTCAGAAGGAAGGGGGTCACTAGAATGTAGTCCTGCATCCTGTGCATCTGGGAAGGCAGGTGTGTTCGTACACAAAAGTAACTCTATAACCGCAAAAAGTCAATAGCAACAGAGTTGCAGTCCTGCAGCACTAGCGTTGGAATTCCAACCTCTCCTAGAGCAGCTGAAGGGTGAGCAAGTGAAAGGATGATCCATTATGACGAGACAGCGGTGCCTGTTAGTCATAACGGCTTAACCAGCCCTCACAGTCCCTCACCATGAGATGTTCTGTGCTCTGACCAGATAAGCTTGGACATTTTAGCTTCTAGAATGGCAAGAAATAAATTCTTTGCCATAAATTGCCTAGCCTCAACTACTCAGTTATAACAACAGTAAACACAGTAAAGAACAATTTCATTTTTAAAAAGGAGAGAAAAACTTCTTAGTAATAATTTTTAATGACTTATGGTATTTCTTTATTTCTGAATATTTTTTATTGAAAAATTGTATTAGTTTTTGAGATTATAACATAATTATATCATTTCCCCTTCTGTTTCCTCCCTCAACGTCCTCCCATATACTCCTCCTGCTTCTCTTTCAAGTCCATGAGCTCTTTTTATTTATTTATTTTTATTTTTTTATTATTGGGCATTTATTTCATTTACATTTCCAATGCTATCCCAAAAGTTCCCCACACCCTCTTTATTTCTGAATATTATGTGCAAGTTTTTTTGTTATTCTGAAATGAGCAGGATTAATATTTCAGTAAAATGATACTTGCCCGGGGTTTAAAATATTTTCATAAATGTCATTTATGCCAACTTCATACAGTAGATGGCAGAAGAGATACAAAAGAAAAAAGTTATAACTCCGGCATGGAAGGTGATGTTACCAACATGTGTGTGTGTATCCATGCACATGTGTGTGTCTATGAGCAATTTTACTTTGTTCTAAGTAGCCCCTCTGCATTGCAAGTGTCCTAAAGAGAGCACAATTTAACTTTAATGTAGGTCCCTGTGTAGCATGGACTGAGCAGGCTAAAGTTTACTCTCCACTATAAGGTCCCCTATCTAGGCAAAAGGTCAAGTGCTCCAGAAGGCTGAAGCTAAAAATAGGGCATGGCTCTTCAGGAGCTGCAGAAGTTATTCAGGGGGAGGTGAGTCACACCAAGACAGTGCCCTGCACCCTCCATGCACTGGGGTAACCTCCTTCACCCGGGAAAGCAGGTTGGGTCTTGCAAAAATGGTTTTAATTATAAGACTAACTTCATTAACAACGTACGGCAGTTCCATTTCTATGCCACCTTCTGTCCCAAAGGCCAGCTTCCCCTGGACATCAGAGGCGAGGCTGCCTGCTATGCATTGACATTGGGCCCCCAGGGAGAGCAGCCCAGAGATGGAGCATTTTAAGAGTCCAGCCTGTCTGAAAGCCTGTCCGGGAATGTTGGTAGGACTGTGGAATCTATAAGAATGGCAGTGGCCAACCCAGAGGGGCAGGACATGAGTGTGGGAAGGATTTGTTCCTGATCCTTTCATTGTTGCCTTTCTGGAAGTTTCTCAGGAAATCCAAGTAGTTAATGCCCGTTGAACTGTTTACAAGCTTGAAGGTCTCCAGAAAACAAACAAACAAAAAACACCGAAACACTCCATTTTTAATGTACAAGGCATGCATGTTTCAAGACCAAAATGAAATATTACCCTTCAGCCTGAGAGAGGGTAAGCTGGACCATTACTGTACCAGTTTCCCACGTAAATCACATGTGGGTCTTTACATTATTTTTTTCTTAAGAATCTCATGGGCTGGGATGTGGGTCCATTGGTAGAGGGCTTACCCAGTGTGCACAAAGCCCTAGGCTGGACACTCAGCCTTATATAAACTAGATGTGGTGATACACGCCTTCTAATCTAAGCATTCCAAAGCAGAGAAAGGAAGACCAGAGGTTCAAGGTCATCTTTGGCTACATAGTGAGATTGAGGCCAGCCTGGGCTACATGAGACTGGATCTCATTTCCCCTGATCAGGAATGCCAATACCACTCAAGGATCTGCAAATACCTTGTTCCAATGTAGAAATGGTGTTAGTTAATCCCAGCACTCAGGAGGCAGAGGCAGGTGGATTTCTGAGTTCGAGGCCAGCCTGGTCTACAAAGTGAGTTCCAGGATAGCCAGGGCTATACAGAGAAACCCTGTCTCGAAAAGCCAACCAAAAGAAAGAAAGAAAGAAAGAAAGAAAGGAAGGAAGGAAGGAAGGAAGAAAGAAAGAAAGAAAGAAAGAAAGAAAGAAAGAAAGAAAGAAAGAAAGAAAGAAAGAAAGAAAGGAAGAAGGAAAAGGTGTCAGGAGGTGTTAGTGTTACAAAACAAATTCATATCAAACACATCGGCTTACATCGAAGTGGGGAAATCTTTGCCTTGGTTTCAGCTGCTATCTGCTGACATTGGTAGGGTTGGTGACAGCTATGGTCTGTCCATACATTCAAGGGTTTCACATGATAGTCATAAAGATATTAGTACAGACACGGAAGTGGGCAATGAATGCTTACTAAGTCTTCTTAAGACTGTTGGGTAGGGGTCCCTCAGGCAATAGTTCTCAACCTGTGGGTTTTAACCCCTTTGGCAAACTTCTATCTCCCAAAATATTGACATTATGTTTCATAACAGTAGCAAAATTACAGCTACGAAGTAGCACTGGAAATAATTTTATGATTAGGGGTCGCCACAACAGGAGAAGCTATATTAAAGTGTCACAACTGTTGAAAGGCTGAGAGCTACTTCTCCCAGAGGAACAGAACCAATGTATATTTCAAATGGGAGTCTCAGGATGGGCTCACATCATATAGGCTGGGAAGTCCAACATTGGCTGTCTGTGTGCTGGAGAACCCAGTAGTGCATGCTCAGCCCACCAGCATGGTGTCTCTGCAGTCCAGATAGGAGATTTCCCGAGAGCCGCTGGTCTTCAGTTTATATCATCGGAGCCTGAAGATTCTGGGTTCTCCTGTCAACAAAGGAGCAGCTGGGAAAACCACAACAGACAAATCCAACAGCCAGGAACAAAGTCAAGGGCAACATTGTTTCTCCTCAGTTGTCTGGGTTGATCCTGGAAACATCCTCAGACACCTGCCCAAGGGCATGCCTTTAGTTGACTCCAGACCCAAACAAATCTTAGCTAAGATTGATTATCACAGGAACTAGATAACAGATCTGCAACATTCTAACTCTCCGAAATCACTAGGTTCTAATCAATCAGCTTTCCAGACTAGTTGACATAGATTAGGCTTCATTCACTGTAGTTCACATGGTTCTAATTGTATGCTTGTCAAACATGAACAAAAGGGAGTCCCTTTGTGTGGGCTGGTGAGTGGTCATGAGGAAAGGTCTCAAGCCCTGAAGACCCCAAGGGAGAGAAGCAAGCCTCAACGAAGTGTGTTTAAGGAAATGTGTTCCGTGTCAGGAAGTAGAGACAAGAGGGATGTGTGATGCTCCTGAGCATGAGATGCAGCGGCCACAGATGGAGTTCAAGAAGCAGTGTTTTGACTTCCTGTACTCATTCTATTTCCTCCCTACTCTTTACTATTTTCATAAAGTGTTTGGAAATTCCTAGCCATCTTTCAACAGTGATACAGGAACCAGGGAAATGCCCTTAGACCTCCCTGGGCCCAGAATGCTAGCAGGAGCTGCTACCTATGGGACTATGGAGGGATGGGACTATAGGAAGAGGGATCTATGGGAAGCAGGGATCTAGGGACTCAGGGCTGCAGCTCTTTTTCCTTATACAGTCACTTCCTTGGTGATAAAAATTAAGGATGCCAGTTGGGTAACTTCAGCAAAATTAGATGTTTTCTGCAGTATCTTAAATGCAATGTAGAGACCCAGTTCAAACACTATACTGTATCCTAAGAATCAGAAGAGCTATTTTCAAAAAGTGTTTGGAAATTATATTGAAACTATATTGAAAACAATATCAATAACACCATTGTAGGGCTGCACAACTCCATAGTCTGGTTAGCTTTCCTTTGAATCAAAACAAAGTTATCTTAGAAATGTAATAGTTCAGATCAATAGATTATTTGAAATAAACTTACATTGATAATCACCATATATCTTTATCATCTAAGAAGTACAGATGAGATGCTGGAGTAAACATAAAGTGATTGGGGGGAGGGTGTTGGCAAGAAGTGAGAGACACTGCCTCAAGGTTACAAAATATACAAGCAAACTCCATCTAGAAGCTAATTCCATCAATACGGTAGGTTAACACCGGGCAGGCAGTCTGAGCCACAAGCAGGGGTGACTGCCATGAGCCTCCTGCTAAGATGGCAGTCACATTCAGGGCTTAGAAAGAAGAGGTCCGGAAGGCAAAAGCCTCTTACATCACCCAGAGTCTTCAAGGACTTGCTCCCTTCACAAACACATCTCGTGGACCCCTCAGAGTTTTGTTGGCCAAAGTCATTCAGGCACCACCCCTTTCATAGCTCAGTGTGTGCCTACAAAATGTTCACTCAAATGTGGAGAAAGTTGAAGGTGGTTTTGATTTCTGGGAATGTTTTGATCTGTTGCTTCTCCCCTCCCCTCGCACTTCTCTTCTCCCCTCCCTTAAATCTGACCTTGGTGTCTCTACACAGCACCTCTCCTGGAGGGCAGGCAATAGCTGTGCCCAGCGTTAGTGGGTACAAGAAGGTAAGGGTGTTCTGGAACAAGCTTGGTGCAGCCTGAAGCCATGACAGGGTGCGCACACCCAAAACTGCCCCTTTCCTGCTTCATCAGCTCTTACCTTCCAGAGGCTGAGGGAGCCCCACTGGGGTTGCAGGTTAAGAAGGGGGCAATGAGATTTAAAACACAAAGCTGCACAATTCTGTCACTACCCGTTTCCCAGCCTGCCCCGGGCTCCTGTCAGATGGGTCACCTACTCGGTACAATCTCCACTGCTGCCCCTACAAGTATTCTTTGGGGGCTGCTCAGCTACTGGAGTTTCTGAGCACTGGGATACAGACGTTGCCACTAGCAACAGGAAAATGCCCAGCATCCCTCCTGGCAGCTCCTGAAGCTCTAGGAGGGGAGCAGAATAGTGATGTCGACTTTGGATTCCCGCAGCGCCCTGCCTCTTCCAGCACCCTGGGCACCTGCCAGGACCTGACCTTCCCAAGAAAGCTCTAGGAGAGCAGGGACTGCAGGGGCCACCCTGGCCTCCGGAGCACTGAGACCTCACACCCCTGCTCAGTGGCATTTATGGCCCTGTGTACCTCCTAATGTGGAAATATCAAGAATTTTTGAACTGTAGAAATGGCCTTAGGAAGGAAAAGGAAACTGTTATGGGTGGGGCTGGATGAGGTGGAGCAGGAGACTTAAAGCAGTGGTTCTCAACCTGTGGGGCGTGACCCATTTGGCAGCCCTGTATCTCCAGAAATATTTGCATTGATTCATAACAGTAGCAAAATTACAGTTATGAAGTAACCGTGAAAATAATTTTATGGTGTGTGTGGGGGCGGGGTGGGTCACCACAGCATGAGAAACTGTATTAAAGGGTCACGGCATTAGGAAGGTTGAGAACCACTAACTTAAAGTATCCCAACTCTCGGGGCGTGGTAGTGCACACCTTTAATCCCAGCACTTGGGAGGCAGAGGCAGGTGGATTTCTGAGTTCGAGGGGCCAGCCTGGTCTACAAAGTAAGTTCCAGGACAGCCAGGGCTATACAAAGAAACCCTGTCTCGAAAAACAAAAAACAAAAACAAACAAACAAACAAAAGTATCCCAACTCTATATTAAGCAAACAAATGGTTCCTCTCTCGCTAAATCAAAGGAAAGGCTGGGCATGGCAACTGACCCAGCAGCTGCGGACTCTGAACGCTGTCCATCACACCCTCACTGTCTCCATTCCCTCAGAATAAACACTGTGGACTCAGCCTATCCTGGATCAGCCCGTCCTGATCGCTGGCTTTATCCTCTGCTGGTTTCTGCACACAGCTCCACACATGGTTTTTTTTTAATTAGGTATTTATTTCATTTACATTTCCAATGCTATCCCCAAAGTCCCCCACACGCTCCCCCACCCACCCACTCCCCCTTCTTGGCCCTGTCGTTCCCCTGTACTGAGGCATATAAAGTTTGCAAGACCAATGGGCCTCTCTTTCCACTGATGGCCAACTAGGCCATCTTCTGATACATTTGCAGCTAGAGACACGAGCTCCGGGGGGTACTGGTTAGTTCATATTGTTGTTCCACCTATAGGGTTGCAGATCCCTTCAGCTCCTTGGGTACTTTCTCTAGTTCCTCCATTGGGAGCCCTGTGATCCATCCAATAGCTGACTGTGAGCATCCACTTCTGTGTTTGCTAGGCCCTGGCATAGTCTCACAAGAGACAGCTATATCTGGGTCCTTTCAGCAAAATCTTGCTAGTGTATGTAATGGTGTCAGCGTTTAGAAGCTGATTATGGGAACTCAAGAAGGTGGACTCCAGAAAATCAAATAACCCCATTAAAAAATGGGACTCAGAGCTAAACAAAGAATTCTCACCTGAGGAATACTGAATGGCTGAGAAGCACCTGAAAAAATGTTCAACATCCTTAATCATCAGAGAAATGCAAATCAAAACAACCCTGAAATTCCACCTCACACCAGTCAGAATGGCTTAGATCAAAAATTCAAGTGACAGCAGATGCTGGCAAGGATGTGGAGAAAGAGGAACACTCCTCCATTGTTGGTGGGATTGCAAGCTTGTACAACCACTCTGGAAATCAGTCTGGCGGTTCCTCAGAAAGTTGGACATAGTACTACCGGAGGATCCCGCAATACCTCTCCTGGGCATATATCCAGAAGATGTTCCAACCGGTAAGAAGGACACATGCTCCACTACATTCATAGCAGCCTTATTTATAATAGCCAGAAGCTGGAAAGAATCCAGATGCCCCTCAACAGAGGAATAGATACAGAAAATGTGGTACATTTACACAATGGAGTACTACTCAGCTATTAAAAAGAATGAATTCATGAAATCCCTAGGCAAATGGATGGACCTGGAGGGCATCATCTTGAGTGAGGTAACCTATGTACTCACTGATAAGTGGATATTAGCCCAGAAACTTAGAATACCCAAGGTATAAGATACAATTTGCGAAACACATGAAACCAAGAAGAACAACAACCAAAGTGTGGACACTTTGCCCCTTCTTTTTTTTTTTTTTTTTTTGTCAGTTACTGCAGCACTTTAATTTCTTTACACAATGTCGTGTTGCTGGGGCCTAATGCTCTCATTGAACAGTAGAAAACCAAAATTTGTCATTTCTTAAAGAATTGAGTACAAAAAACCTTACATAAATTAAAAGGATGGATACATTTACAGGTGTCGATTCAAACGTTCCCAGCTCAAGGCAACTAACAACCCATGGCGGTCAGGAGGGAAGAAACCAGAACGGAAACTGGGTCCTAAGGCTCGGACTTTCCCACCGTGTTAGACTGGCAAGAAGGAGTGGTAACTGGTTCAGGAACCCTTGCCAGACTCGGGAAATCCTGGAAGTCTGCTATTGGTTAATATCCTGCACAGATCACTCCGTAGTGCTCACAGAGATCAACCAGGCTGGGGTTTTCTCGCCCACAGCGTGCTCTCTCCAGCCCCAAGTGACCGAGCCACATGAACTAAGGACTAAATCAAGATATGCACAGGGTATTAAACATATACCAAGGGAGCAGTTAACTTGAATACAAGGTCAAAAATCAGCAACAAGTTCTACGATCCAGTGCTGATATCAGATACAAGCTTCAAGGACAAATTTCTTTTCAAAGGCTTATTCCAGTTTCATGAGGCTAGCATGAGGTGTATACATTTGCCAGGGCAAATCGATACTTCAATATCAGCTCATGCAGCAGATGCCTGGCACCTGCTCAGTCCATCTAGAAGCATTTGCGGTGGACGATGGAGGGGCCCGACTCATCATACTCCTGCTTGCTGATCCACATCTGCTGGAAGGTGGACAGTGAGGCCAGAATGGAGCCACGGATCCAGACTGAGTACTTGCGCTCAGGGGGAGCAATGATCTTAATCTTCATTGTGCTGGGTGCTAGGGCTGTGATCTCCTTCTGCATCCTGTCAGCAATGCCTGGGTACATGGTGGTACCACCAGACAGCACTGTATTGGCATACAGGTCTTTGCGGATATCCACATCACACTTCATGATGGAGTTGAAGGTGGTCTCATGGATACCACAGGACTCCATGCCCAGGAAGGAAGGCTGGAAGAGTGCCTCCGGACACCGGAACCGCTCATTGCCGATGGTGATCACCTGCCCATCGGGCAGCTCATAACTCTTCTCCAAGGAGGAAGATGATGCAGCAGTAGCCATTTCTTGCTCAAAATCCAGGGCAACATAGCACAGCTTCTCCTTTATGTCACGAACAATTTCCCTCTCAGCAGTGGTGGTAAAGCTGTAGCCCCGTTCAGTCGGGATCTTCATGAGGTAGTCTGTCAGGTCCGGGCCAGCCAGGTCCAGACGCAAGATGGCGTGGGGAAGGGCGTAGCCCTCATAGATGGGCACTGTGTGTGTGACCCCGTCACCAGAGTCCATGACAATGCCAGTGGTGCGCCCAGTTGCATACAAGGACAGCATTGCCTGAATGGCCACTTACATGGCTGGGGTATTGAAGGTTTCAAACATTATCTGCGTCATCTTCTCTCTGTTAGCTTTGGGGTTCAGGGGGGCCTCGGTCAGAAGCACCAGGTGCTCCTCAGGAGCCACACGCAGCTCATTGTAGAAGGTGTGGTGCCAGATCTTCTCCATGTCGTCCCAGTTGGTGACAATGCCGTGTTCGATAGGGTACTTCAGGGTCAGGATACCCCTCTTGCTCTGGGCCTCGTCACCCACGTACGAGTCTTTCTGGCCCATGCCCACCATGACGCCCTGGTGTCGGGGGCGCCCTACGATGGAAGGGAACACGGCCCTGGGGGCGTAGTCACCAGCAAAGCCGGCTTTGCACATGCCGGAGCCATTGTCAATGACGAGTGCGTTTGCCCCTTCTTAGAATTGGGAACAAAACACCCATGGAAGGAGTTACAGAGACAAAGTTTGGAGCTGAGACGAAAGGATGGACCATCTAGAGACTGCCATATCCGGGGACACACATGATTTTTAATCTGAGTGTATCCTGTGGCGTCCACAATTCTCAGCTTCAGCAGTAACTATCAAATAGCTTTCTAACATGACTGTCTCACTTTACATTGCCATGATCATTGTGTAAAGGCTTCAGCTGCCTGGTCTTGCCAGCACATGGAGACTGTCCTTCAGGGTTGGCCTTCCAGTGTTCAGCTTGTACCCTCGCTAACCTAAGGTCATGAAAGCAAGCCATCCACGTTTTCTTCCAAAAAGCTTTATATTTTGGGTTCTATATTTGTCTATGTTTCATTATAAGTTAAGTTTTATATGGTGTAAAATAGAGAACAAAGTTGTTTGCTTTGATATAGGTAGCCAGAGCTCCCGGGTCTCTGGAAGGTTTCATCTCCTGTCCAGTGGATCAATTTGACCCTTAGTCCCTTAGTCGAATCCGTTGTGTGTGTACATGTGTGGGTCTGCTTATAATCTTACTCTTTAAGGATCTGTGGCTCCATTTTTTTATGCCATGTTGTGTTGAGTACTGTAGCTGTAGAGTGATTTGCAAGCAGGGTGGGTTTGTTAGTTCTCTGACTTAATTCTGTTTTTTCAAAGGTGTTCTTTCCTTTTTGCGGGACTGTGATAGGCAGTCTATTTTGGATGAATGGTGCTTGTTCCAGCGACCCAGTAGAGAACTCTACAAGGGATGGAAAAATGAGCCACCTTCCCAGAATCAAGTACCTGAAATCACAGAGTCCCTAACTCCATAATTCCGTGATTGTCAGTCACACAGACAATGTCCCAAGCTTCTGGCATTCTGGCTAGACTCCACCCCCACAGCTACCTGACTATAGCCAGGTGTGCTCCTCCCCACAGTTACCTGGCAACAGCAAGATAGCCCAGCCCACTATAAGAGGGGCTGCTTGGCCCCTCCTCACTCTCTTTAAGCCCTTGCCTTTCTTACTCTCCTCTCTAGCCCTCCTTCTCTCTCTCCCTTCCCCCCTCTCTCCATGTGGCCATGGATGGCCTCTCTCTTTCTACCTTCTCTCCTTTCTCTCTGCCTTTCTACAATAAAGCTCCAAAACCAGGTCTTAGATGAAGTCAGTGAGGTTTTCCAGTAACCACGATGTTAGCTATCAGTTTTTCACAAATACCCTTATTCTAGCTGAGGAATTCCCAGTTTATTTCTAGTTTGATAAGGATGTTTTAGATTCGCATTATAAGAGATACTCAGGGCTTGCAAGAGGGCTCAACAAGTAAAGGTACTTGCTGTAAGCTTGACAACCTGATTTCAATCCCTGGGCCTCACTGGATGACAGGAGAGAACCAACCAATTCCGGAAAGTTGTCCTCCTTTGACCACCACACTTGTGATGTGACACAAGCAGGTGAGTGTGAGCACACACACAATACACACTTATGCACATATACACACACATACATAAACACATATGCACACATACACATACATACACACGTATGCACACATACACACATATACGCAAACACACATACACACCATATACATGCACACACATACACATGTACACATACATGCACATAGATACACATGTATATACACATACATACACATACACACATATACACATATACACATACATACACATATATACACATACATACTCAATACATATACATATATACACATACATACTCAATACATATACATATATACACATACATACTCAATACATATACACACATACATATACACATACAATACACATGCACATATATACAAATAAATTTAATAAAAAGTTTATAAAAGAAATGAATACTGGACTTGTCAAAGGCATTTCCCATGACTTTTGTATTTTTTTCAGTCTGTTAGTATGATTAAACTGATTAATTTTCTAATGTTAAAATAAAGCTTGAATTCTGGCATTAGCCCCTAATTGGCTGTGAAATGTAACATTAATGTCCTTTTTGCTCAGAGTGCTGTTAAGAATGCTTGCACATGTGTGGTCTTCCTCTCTCTAAGTATCTATTTCTGGTTTCTGAAATCAGGTGTGAGGCTGGCTTCAGAGACTAAGCTGGGACACAGTCCTGGTGACGCTCTCTGAAGTGACGCATCTGCACTAAAGGTCCCGTGCTCACATCACATTAGCTACCGAAAGCATGGCTGTGGCAAGATGAATGGTGTGGGTCAAGAGCCAAAACTGTCTTGAGCTATCTTTAGTTCCATTTAATAGCCTTGTATCTCACCTCACATTCCAGAGACTCCTAGATAAACTTCTGAGAATGTGTCCTTAAGCGTGACACACCTCCAGCTGACACCAATTTTAAAGCTAAACATCTGCTGAAGACATCTCTTAAATTCGGTAGATGTCCCAGTCTGCTGCGTTTGTTTACTTGATGACTCTTCCTATGAATGTTTGCTTTTTGTTTGTTTGTTTCAAGACAGGGTTTCTCTTTGTAGCCCTGGGTGTCCTGGAACTCACTCCTATAGACCAGGCTGGCCTCAAACTCAGAGATCTACCTGCCTCTGCCTCCTGAGTGCTGGGATTAAAGGCGTGCGCCACCACGCCCGGGTAGGTGTACACCACTGCTAACCAGCTTACTAAACATTTATTGTAAAGCTATGTATGTATTCATGACTTTTTTTTTTTTTGCGAGGATAAAAATTCATTTAGGAGGCCTGCAGGGATAGGACAGTGCTTGCTCAAAACAAGCATAAAGACCTGAGTCAGATCTCCAGCATCAAGTAAAGAGCCAGGCTTGCTTTTAAAAAAAAAAAAAAATCCCAGTGCTAGGAAGTAGGGACAGGAGGGTCTCTGATCTCTGGGGCTTGCTGGCTAGCCAGTCTAGCCTATTGGTGAACTCCAGATTCACTGAGAAACCCTCAATTTACAAGGTAGCGAACAACCAAGGAAGACACCTGATATCAATCTATGATCTCAAAATGCAACACACACACACACACACACACACACACACACACACACACACACACACAAAGAGTTCTTGCCAGGAAAGAAAAACAAAGTTGTCATGTATTATATAACTTTTCTGTGGTGAAATAAGTCATTCAGGCTACTCTGTGCTCTTGGGCCATGGATACTCATGGTTGACTCAGAAACAACTATTTTCTTATTTCAGAGCACAGTGTTTTACATAGCCACACCCACTTTGGGCACTTAGAGAGACTTCTATAGAACTTACGATTACTCACTCATAAGAAATGTGTGGTAGAATTCCCGAGGGATATATCTAGGGCTGGAGTTTTCTTTATGGGAATGCCTTGAGCCACAAGTTCAGTTTATTGCACACTGCCACACTGCCACATGGTCACACAGTCACACTGCCACACCACCACAGGGCCACTGGGCCACAGGGTCACACTGCAACACTGCGACAGGGCCACACTGCCACAATGGCTGCTTCTTCCCCAGCAAGCTTCAAAAGTCCTCTCGTGGATTTTCCTTTCTGCCTATGTTTGATTGGCAGGAGCTGCTTTTAAACCTCTTTTTATGGTCCTTTAGCATCTGTAGAGAGTGGTGGTGTCTTCTCTCCATACTTCTTTTCTCCTCCTTCGTCATCTTTCTGACTATTAGTCAACTTGAGTGATCTCAAAGAATAGCTTTTCTTTGTTCAGATGATCTCTGCTATCTTTGGTTTTATTGCATTTTGGGTTGTTTGTTATACCGGCTGGCTAGGAACTCACTATTTAGCTAAGGCTGGCCTCAAACTCTGTGAAAGTGAAGCCTGCATTGTGTTTGAGACCCCAAGATGTTAGAAGAGTCAAAACTTTGGGATGTCTTTTTAGGAGGGCAACAGACAGAGAGTAGAACCAGCCCAAAAGGGAGAAATGTGTTGCAATCAGCAAAACTGGCAAGGCAGAGCCATATAAGCCCTTCAACATCAGCAATAGAACTATAGGATTTGGAGTTTGCCCTGCTGGGTTTCAGTCTTGCTTTGATCCAGTATTTGCTCCCTCTGCCCCTACTCCTCCCTTGTGGAACTGTAATGTACACTCTGTGTCAACTGTATGTTGGAAGGATGGAATTTGCTTTTTGATATTCCAGGGGTTACAATTAAGAGATTGCCTTACGTCTCAGAGAAGACTTAGAACTTTGATCTTTAAAACTATGTTGGGACTGGGAAAGGAGATGAGGGATTTTGAAATGGAACTAAATGCATTTTGCATTACTATATGGACAAAAAGCTTATGAGGACCTGGGAGGGGGATGGGATGGTTTGACTGAGAATGCCCCTCCCCCCACCCTGTAAGTTTATATATTTGAATGATGGATCCCCAGATGGTGGAACTGTTTGGGAAGGGTGGGGAACTGTGGTCTGTTTGGAGGAGGTGTGGGTGTGTCACTAGGGATAGACTTTGACATTTCAAAAGCCCACACCATTTCTAGTCAGCACTCTCCACCCCCACCCCCACCCCACCCCCACCCCTGCTTGCTTCCTACCTGCAGGTGAGGACACAGGCTCTCAGCTACTGTTCCAGAGTCAAGCCTGCCTGCTGCCATGTCCCCCAATAAATGGGTTTCTTCTACTAGTTGCCTAGGTTATGGTATCTCATCACAGCAATAGAAAAGTACTAAGACAGTAGAAACCAGGGCAGAGATTTTAAAATCTCTAGTGATGGATATGTTTATTTATCCTTAGAAATATATTCGTTTTTAGTTATCACACACATACATACACACAAAATCTATTTCTCTATATAATTCGTTTTTAGTTATCACACACATACATACACACAAAATCTATTTCTCTATATATGTGAAGAGAGATCAGATGGAATCTCATGTAACCCAGGATGGAGTCAGACTCAGTATATAATTATGTACATAAAGATAATCTAGGACTTCTGATGCTCCTGGCTTTACATCCTGGATGCTGGGTTACAAACTCCTGCTGCCATTCAGTGCTGGAGATGGAATCCGGGTCTCGTACATGGTGGACACTCTACTAACTGAGCTGTTACGTAGCCCCAGCCTCATCTTCACACACCTCGAGGCTCTGTATTTAGATGCATAATGTGTGAGATTGTTATATTCTCAAGAGAATATAACAATCTTCTTTATGGAATCATCTTCTTTATCCATGATACTGGTTTTTAAATTTCTGTTACATCTTCGTCTGCTTTATTTTTTTCTTTTTTTCATTTTTAAGCTATTTATATCTTTATGTTTAAAGTGCATTGCTTATGGTACATATACTTGAGACATTCATTCTTTTAATTATGATAGTGATGGTGTGTGTGTGCTGGGGAATATGGCATATACGTGGAAGTCTGAGAACAACTTTGTGGTGGGTTGTCAGAAATGCAGGGCTTTGCCCTCTGAGCTGTATCTCAGCCCCAATTTGTATTGTGACTTAACTCTTTTGTTCATCCTTTGGAGGTTGTACTTGTATGTCCTAATGTATGCTTAATATTTGTGTGGTATTTTTAGATCTTAGTAAAAATTGAAAAACTAAAAAAAAATATTTTAAGAACAGTAGCATCTCTATTGCATCTTTTGTGGCCCTCTAGTGGTCATAAATAACTAATTGTTTAATAGTTTCCTTCCTTCCTTCCTTCCTTCCTTCCTTCCTTCCTTCCTTCCTTCCTTCCTTCCTTCCTCCCTCCCTCCCTCCCTCTCTCCCTCCCTCCCTCCCTACCTCTCTCCCTCCCTTCCTTTCTTTCATTTTTTCTCTCATATATTACATCCCGCCTGCAGTTTTCCCTCACCTTCTCCTCCAAGTCCCTCCTGAACACCTCCCATCTCCCACAGATCCCTAGATCTCCCCCATTTCCCTTCAGAAAGGGGCAGGCCTCCCGAGGATATCAATCAAACATGGCAAATCAAGTTACAACAAGACTAGGCACATTCCCTCATATTAAGGCTGGATGAAGCAACTCAGTTAGAATAAAAGGGTCCCAAACGGAGGCAGAAGAGTCAGAGACAGCCTCCACTCCCACTGTTGGGAGTCCCACAAGAACACCAAGTTATACAACCATATGCATCGATTTCTTTTTTTTTTTAAGATTTATTTATTTATTTATTTATTTATTATATGTAAGTACACTGTAGCTGTCTTCAGACACTCCAGAAGAGGGAGTCAGATCTCGTGATCAGATGGTTGTGAGCCACCATGTGGTTGCTGGGATTTGAACTCCTGACCTTCGGAAGAGCAGTCGGGTGCTCTTACCCACTGAGCCATCTCACCAGCCCCGCGTCAATTTCTTAATATTTGATGTATAATAAGATACAGCAGAGTATAAAATGACATCATGGCCCTGAGGCACCCTAGACACGCAGAAAAGCAGTATGCATATAAAGTAAGTAATAATATTACAGTTATTGTATTTGATATCAGAAACAGTGGTTTATATAAGATAGCCATCGTAAGTAATAGCTTCAAGGACATCCCTTCCAGAACACATAGAAATCATGAGATGGGTTCAGGTGTGGTGGCTCATGCCTATGATCTTAGCAGTTGGGAAGCAGAGGTAGGCAGATCTCTGTGAGTTCAAGGCCAGCCTGGTCTACATAGTGAACTCCAGAACATCCAGAGCTACATAGTAAGATCTTGTCTCAAAACAACAACAACAACAGCAACAATAAAAAGCATGACAGAAGAAATGAAGATGTAAAAAACGTGTCATTATATCCTCTTATAACATTCTTTGAAGTGTTTCAAAATAAGGACAAAAAAATTTCAGTGGTCGTGAAGCGTGGAAATGCCTCCAATCTCATAATTTAGAAGAAACATCAACTTAGATGTTCTTCAGGGAGGGTGTGGTGGTTTGCAGAGAACTTACCCAAAAAACAGAATGGTTGAGTCAAGAGAGAAAAAAGATAAAACAAGCCAAAGAAAAGCTGGGCCTGATCTCCCAGTTCTATAGGAACAGCCTGCCAGACATTCACTATTGCCAATAAACAAGAGGACATAGTTTAATGACAAAATGTCAAGTCCACCTGAAAGATATAACAGCTCACAGCTCACATGACTTCAGGTCTAAACAGAGTCTCAGAATGTGTAAGGATGGGGCTGGACCATTGGCTCAGGGGTTAAGAGTAGTCACTGCTGTTGCCCAGGACCTGGGCTTGGTTCCTGGTACACACATGGTGGCTCACAACCACATATAACTCCAGTTCTAGGCATTTGATACCTTTCCTGACTTCCATGGGTACCAGACATGCATGGTAGACATACACATATACAGGCACATAAAATAAAAATAAGTAATTTTTTTAAAGTTAAGGAACATTAGAACATTAGAACACCACAGAGAAACTGAGTAAAGTATCTATGATGCTTCAAGGTGGACACAGGGTATGGAAAAGGGTATTTCTGCTAATTCAATTACTTCAATTATGATGAAATGCTACATGCCTACTTCAAAGCACTGGTACCAAAATCATGGTGGGCTCCAATTGCTCCATTGTTACCAAGATTTTGCTTGCTTGTTCCTTGAGACAGGGTCGCATGTATCCCGGGCTGGCCTGGAGCTCACTCTGTAGCTGAGGATGACCCTCAATTCCTGGTCTTCTTGCCTTTACCTCTATAGCGCTGAGACTGCAGTAGTGCTCCACCATGCCCATTTCAGGCAGGTAAACTTGAGAACCACTAGGTTAGAAGATGATGTAATGTATTTTCCTATGCATTTATTCAGCGAATATGCTAAACACCTGTTAGGTTCAAGGTACTGTGTTGTTGTTACATCAAAACAGCAACTTGCAGTTGTACTTTGCATGTATAGGCTGAAGACTCATAGAGAAAGAAGCCCAGAAGTACCCCTACTCTCCTAATATTCTCTCTCTCATTTATTATCTTCTTAAATAAATGTGATGGATGGAATGAGGAACAGTGTAGAATTTTAAAATTCTTCAGTCTGTTGCCTTTTATAAATAAGAAAAGCCCTACCAATAGGAAAGAATATTGGTTCTGCGAAAGGCAACTTAATTTCAATTAGAGAGCTCATTCTACCAAGTATCCACCTCGCCTTTTCTCTCCTGCTTTCCAGTGGGTGACATCTACATCCCATGGATTTCTATAGTGCAGAGAGAGAGAAAGAGCCACATGGTCTGCAACTCTAGCTGACCAGGCTGGGCTGCCAGGTCCTCATGCCTTCAGTCACCCTCCATCAAGGTCACTTCTGACACTTCCCTCACTTCTGGGCACAAGGCTCTTCTGGGTAACTGGTGTCCTTGGATACAAAGTGTTACTCTGTTGCTTCTACAAATACATTGGGGCAGGTGAAACTTAACGGGGCCACCCAGGGCCCAGTACACCAGCAGACTACATGGCAGGTGCCCAGAATTTGCTCCTCCGAGCTCCTCTTCCTCCTGGGTGCTCTCCCTGGGCTGCATCTAACCTGGCACTACAACCAAACCAGAGAGTCCTTTCTCCCTGGTGTCTTGCTACCTCCTTTGCCTGGAGCAGACCACAGAGCTCTTCTTTGTCGGTGACCCCATCACACTCACATCCTCTCTTTCTCTCTCTCTCTGTGTGTGTGTGTCTCTCTCTGTCCTATCCATGTCTGGAAATCCTTATATAATCTTTGGATGGACAGGTGGGCAGGAAGTTTTGTTTTTCCTTTGATCTCCTATGACATATTTGTTGTCTATATATGACTTCTTTCTTGATTTAAAAAATTATCATGCTAATAATAGAGTACATTCTTTGATTTCTTGGTGTTTTATTTTTTTTCTGCTTCACTGATACAGTATGTCTTGAGTATATGAACAAACAAGAGACCATACTGAAGATAGCAAGAAACTTCACAAGATTAAAGCGTTGGTTTTTTTTTTTTTTTTGGTTAAAAAAAAAACCTCTGATATTGTGTGTTAAGCATTTGTTTATAATAACAGGAATATAATGTTTTACATGAAACACTAAACAGTGGAGGAACCAGTTCAAAATGTACTTGGAAAATCAGTCAAGTGAGATCTAGGTGGCTTCTCTCACAGGGCTGCAGGTCTGCAAAGCCAGGAGCTGTTAGCTGGAAAGGTGCTATTGTAAGATCAACCATGCATAAATTCTAGATATACTTGTCTTGGATAAAGCAAGGAGGGGTCCTGAGATCCGTGAGAAAAAGGAAGCTGTATGCCCATCTTGAGGAAGTGCAAGGTCTACCAGTATTAGGGTGAGTTGGCATCTAGGGCTGGATGGCGTCCATGCTACCTTGTCTCAAGCAACCCATGCCAGCCTGACTCAGTTTCCACAGAAGGCCTCCTGAGAGCAGTTTCTTTCGTGACCGTTCTTAGGATTCAGGGTCTCCCCTGCCTCTCCCTTGTCCCAGCTAATAATTATGAATTCTCTTAACAGGATCTTTCTTTCTCTCTCTTTTTTTTCATAAACATTTTTTAAGACATTGAGAATAGAAGTTTTGGAAGCTGGAGAGATGGTTTAGCATTTAAGAGCATATAGCCAGGCAGTGGTGGTACACACTTTTAATTCCAGACTTCAGGAGGCAGAAGCAGATGGCTCTCTGAGTCCAAGGCCAGCCTCATCTAGAAAGTGAGTTCTAGGACATTCAGGACTACACAGAAAACCCTGCCTCAAAAAACAAGCAAGCAAGCAAGCAAGCAAAGAAACAAACAAAAGAAAGCAAAGAAGAGAAAAGAAAAGCACATATACTGCTCTTCCAAGAGGATCAAAGTGTGTTTCACAGCACCAATGTCAGGAAGCTTACATCTATTCATAACTACAACTCCAGGAGATCTGACATCATCTTCTGGCCTCCAAGGGCAACTGCACTCAGATATGCACATACTGAAATGTGACACACACACACACACACACACACACACACACACACACACACACACCATACACAATTGAAAGCTAAAGCCATTACTACTGAGGGGATCATAGAGATAATTCAGTGGTTAGGGGAGTTTGCTGCTCTTTCAGAGGATCTGGATTTGGTTTCTAGCATCCACAGTGAGTGGTTCACAACCTCCTATAATTCCAGTTCCAGGAGATCTGATATCCTGTTCTGGTCTTGAAACACACACACACACACACAGAGAGAGAGAGAGAGAGAGAGAGAGAGAGAGAGAGAGAGAGAGAGAGAGAGAGAGATAGTTTGTATATGTTTGGGCCAGGGAGTGACACTATTAGGAAGTGTAGCCTTGTTGGAGTAGGTGTGTCACTGAGGGCATGGGCTTTAATACTCTTGTCCTAGCTGTCTGGAAGTCAGTCTTTTTCTAGCAGCCTTCAGATGAAGATGTAGAACTCTCAGCAGCTCCTGCACCATACCTACATGGATGCTGCCATGTTCCATCTTGATGAAGATGGACTGAACCTCCAAATCTGTAAGCCAGCCCCAAATTAAATGTTGTCCTTATGAGAGTTGCCTTGGTCATGTAGTCTGTTCACAGTAGTAAAACCCTAACTAAGACACACACACACACACACACACACACACACACACACACACACACGGCATATACACACAGAGACACATAGATTAAAATAAATCAAAAACACAAGTTGTTGCTGTATCACAGTGAAGACCATCCCAAAACACAACCACAACTTCTATGTGGATTCATGTCCCGTCCCCTGGCTCAGCCTTTCAGGCAGTATGGCTGGTGCATCCCTCCTATGGCTTCCTTCCCAGGCAGTGACAACCTTCTGAATTCTGCATCATCAGTGCCCTGCAGAGCATTTGGGGACCAGAAGCAACAGTCAATAATGCTGATAGGAAGGTGAAAAGGGGGACCTGATTTGTGCCATTTTAATTCTGATGGAGAAAAGCAAAAGAGAAATGACTACAGGAGGAGGTAGAGAGTGAACCATTTCTACAGCTATAAGGGAGGAAAAAGGCAGGGGGTGGTGAGATGGCTCAGCTGTTAAAAGTAGTTACTGCTCTTCCAGAGGACCTGAGTTCAATTCCCAGCAATTCCATCAGGCAGCTTATACTACCTGTAGCTCTAGTTGCTGCACACATTTGGTACCCATCACCTCTTGCTGCCAAACACACAAAAACAAAAATTAAAAATAAACATGAAAAAAGATGCTTACTGTAGTTTCAATGGAAGCATTTTGGTTGATTCTATTTTCTAAGTCCTGTATTGTCATGGGGGGCATGTCTTCTAATAGGGACTTTACCTATAGACAATTATAGAAAACTCTCATTATGTTTTATGATGCATATTGTAGCTTGAAATCATGAAGCTACTCTCAGCAAGAATCATGGGAAGGTGTTTATTCTCTTGTTGTGTCTAGAGCAGTGTGGCATGTGACTGTGTCTAGTACCTAGCATTGGTCTGCACTCAACAACTCACACATAGTCCTATACAGTCAAAGCATATTTTGGGTGTTGAAGAACCTAGTCAGTAAAAGTGCTTGCCTTGCAATTGTGGCCCGAGTTTGACTCCCAGATGTGTGTTTAAAAAAGAAAAAAGAAAAAAAAGAAAAGGCAGGTAGGCATGGAAAACCTGGACACCAAGAGACCCTTACAAAAGAGAAAAAAAAGGTAGGTGCACCCGAGGAACGAACGTCACCCAAGTTGTCCTCTGTGCACATGCACGAATGCATAAATGCATAAATAAACAAACAAACAAATAAATCTAATTTGCTTTATGCCAAATTGAGCGCGTAGGAAGTTCTGTGCAGCTGGAAAGTCACAGTGGCTCACAGGTATTGTGCTAGCAATTGGCTTTTCTTTATTTGGTGGATCTTTGCTGTTCTCAGTTCCCAAAGACAGCTCAATACTTGATTGTCTTTTCTACAGAGCTTGCTGCCGCTGCCCGACCTCCAGGACATCATGAGCATTAGAGAGCAGGGCCCCTGTCATATCTGGATGCTTTGTCCTGTTCTTAGGCTGGCAGAGGGCCACGGAGCACCGGGGCAGGCTGGGAGGGAGACACGTGTTCTGCCTCGCTCCATTCTCTCGCTGCTCTGTGTAAGCGATACCCGAGTCTTGTGATTCCAGGCTGCCCCTGCTCCGGAGGGCATCTGAGGCCTCTCTTTCCTGAGAAAATCCACATGGACAAGCTTGACACGGCTGGGCTTCCGTGGAAAGCCTCTTGATTCCAGCTATGCTCCTCCTACTACATGGGGTGGGGTGGGGTGGGAGCGGAGGGAGGAGAAACGTGCTCCTACTCAGAAAATAGCAAAAATTCTGATGAATGCAACGAAGATGACATGCTTCCTGAATTTACAATTAATTAATTAATTGATTAATTAAGGGGCTTATTTATATTCAGTTTAAATGTCCGTTAAATTTTTCCTAGTACTGTTTTAGTCCTAGAACAGCTTAATAGCAAAAAGTCCAGACATATCAGCTTTTTTAAATCTCTTGTTTGTAGTTCCCCCCAAAGAGCAACAAGAAGGAAATAAACCATAATTATAGATATTTCATTAATTTTAAGCCATTGCATAACTTAGTGTATGGCAAACTAGAATTAGTCTCTAATGACAAATAATAGGGGAAGGAGATACCTACTTAATAATTAATGTTGGACGCTGCAGAGATGGCTCAGCAGTTAGAAGCCTGGCTGCTCTTCCAGAGGACTCAGGTTCTGTTCCTAACACCGGTGTGGCAGCTCACAACTAGCTCCAGTTCCAGGGAGGTTCTGACACCCTTTTCTGGTTTCTTTGGGAACTGCATGCATGTGGTGCACAGAGATCCACCGATATATGTAAAAAATCAATATATCTTTTTTTAAAAATGATGCTGGGATATCCAAAATGCTATAGAGAACAGTGAAATTGGATCCATATATCCTTAGCATAATGCTTTTTCATTGTTTTTTAACTTACTATGAAGCTCTGACTAGCTTGGAATTTGCTATGTAGACCAGGCTGGCCTTTTAAACTTACAGAGAGACACACCTGCCTTTGCCTTCCAAATGCTGGCATTAAAGGTATGTGCCAGCAGGTATAAACATGTGTTAGATGTATTAACAATAACTGAAAATGTTTTTTTCCAGAGTAGAAGAAAATAGACTAATATACCTATGAGGAGTCAATAATCTGTTTACAGAAAAATTATTTTAGGGCTGGAGAGATGGCTCAGCAGTGAAGAGCACTGACTGCTCTTCCAAAGGTCTCGAGTTCAATTCCCAGCAACCACATGGCGGCTCACAGCCATCTGTAATGGAATCCAATGCCCTCTTCTGGTGTGTCTGAAGACAATGACAGTGTACTCATATACATAAAATAAATAAATCTTTTAAAAAGTTTTTTAAAAAGGAAAAAATATTTTATGCTAATATGCATAGTATAAATTTGTTTATAGCTACATAAAATAATACTAATAGAACAACATGATAGAACAAAAATTAAATAAGAAACAAAATTTAAAATTACTCAACATATTTATTGTCTCAAGTATATAGTTGTTAATATAAATGCTTTTGTGCCAGTGTTCAAGGAAGACTAAAAGTTTGCGCGCGCGCGCACGCACGCGCGCACACACACACACACACACACACACACACACGTATATAAATAAATAAAAGAAAGAAAAGAAAATCTGCCAAGTTAAAATGCATTCTATAGCATACACATAACTTCATCACAAACTCATGAAATGCCACAAGCGACTAAAAGATGTTCTTTCTAGGGCAGTGTTGGAGTAGGATCTATGATGAGCAAGACCACATTGTATTATTGGTGGTTCTGATTTCTCAAGAGTTATTTATTTTGTTTAGTTAGGGGAATGTGTGAGAGCTGGTAGTGGTGGTAATAGTGGTAGTGATGGATCAGAGGATAACTTTCAGGCATCAGACCTCTCCCTCTACCACACTGGGCCTGAGGATCAAGCTCCGATCATCGGGTTTAGCAGCTAGCACCTTGATCTGCTGATCCATCTAAGTGGCCCAAGAATAATTGTTGAATTTATTCAAGAGCTACGAAACCTTTAAAATACTCAATGTATCCATTCTATTTTGGGATCCTATTAGAAGGAAACAAAGTAAACGAAGGTTTTGCAAGAGTGTTTAAGTAGCAACATTGTTTTTTCATCGATAAAAATAAGCAACATCTCTATTGAACTCAGAGACATCTAGCTGGTGCCTAACTAGAGATTTCATCCCTGCAGAAATCGTGTTCATGCTACTAGAAAAGTCCTCTTGCACACTACCAAAGGCAAGCACCAACCCTGCTCCAAAACCTTTGATCTACAATGGTGACCTGCCTGCAAGATACACTAGTGCTTGTGGCGCAAAACTTGGGGGAGCAATTAGCCAATATTTGATGTAAGGCCCACTCCATGAGATGGGATCATACCCAATGCTACTTGGGTGACCAAGAACTGGAGACTTAATGGCCTAGGAGAAAATGACTCCTAATGACATTCTGCTGTAATCATAGACCTGGACTTTATTCAGCCATCCACCACCAGAGATGCTTCCCCCTACAGTGGATGGGGGAAAAATTCAGAGGCCCAAGCCAAAAATAAGCACAGTGAGCAAACTTGGAACACTCAGCCCAAAGTGGAATGTCTCCATCAAATCCCTCCCCTCGGGCTCAGGAAATTCTTTGAAAGAGGAGGCAAAAAGAATGTAGGAGCTAGATGGGATGGAGGGCACCAAGAAAAAAAGGAGGCTCCTCTAAATTAACATGACCAATGCACATATGAACTCTCTGAGAACAAAAGCAAGCACAGGGCCTGAGTGGGTCTGCACTGGGTGGGGCCCAAGAGCTGAAAGGAGATGTTAGCACACACTACCTACCATCCCTTAAACATTTGCGAATGAAAATTTAGTTTTCTCTAGGGGCAACAAATCACTCTTAAGAGCAGGCTCAGCGGGAGATGGCCAACAGAGCAGAAACTCAATGGAATCTTTGGAAATCAATGTTAGTTTTCTCTAAGGGAGTCTCACCAGGGAGCAAATCATTCTTAAGAGTAGGCTCAGCAGGAGATAGCCAACAGAACAGAAGAAACTCAAGGGCTTCAATGTTAATGCAAGTCTGGGCTGGCTTGACTGCCTGCCTGCTTTCCTTCCTTCCTTCCTTTCTTCCTTCCTTCCTTCCTTCCTTCCTTCCTTCCTTCCTTCCTTCCTTCCTTCCTTCCTCCCTCCCTCCCTCCCTCCCTCCCTCCCTCCCTCCCTCCCTCTCCCTCCCCTTCTCCCTTTCTCCCTTTCTCCCTGCCTCTCTCCCTGCCCCGCCCCCTCATTTAGATCTTACAGGTCTACAGTGGACAAAAGGCCATCGGAGGGGCCCATTTAACACATCGAAGCAGACCTGGCTGCCAGGTTCTCCCAGGATCCTTCAGTCCTCATCTGTTACAGGTTCCTTCTGGTTGGCATACCCTGGCCTTCTCCAGCCCCAGGGCTGGGGTGCCCTTCCCCCAGCTGCCCTTCCCTATATAATCCAACTACTTTGGTTACCTGTCCCCTTTCCCTTCTACCCTCCTGGCCTCTTGGTTTAGCTCTCCCCTCTCATCTCTCCTCACACCACTAGCTCAGGGTCTATGCTTTCCTTTCATCCACAATAAACCACCATACCTAGGAGCAGTCATGTCTTCCTTTTTTATTTCTTTTCATTGGATTACATCATGGTTTCTGGTTTAGTGTTTTTAATGGGATTCCTATGCATGCTGGCAAGTGTGTGTCTGGTGCTTTTTCTTTGGCTCTTTTTCTTCTGTTTGTTTGTTCTGCCCTATTCCTATTTGTTTGTTTTTTTTCTTATTATTGCATCTTACATTATTCCTTACATGACTGTTTTCTTTTTAAAAAAGATATATTTATTTATTTATTTTATGTATGCGAGTACAGTGTTGCTGTCTTCAGACACACCAGAAGAGGGCATTGGATCCCATTAGAGATGGTTGTGAGCCACCATGTGGTAGCTGGGAATTGAACTCTGGACCACTGGAAGAGCAGTCAGTGCTCTTAACCACTGAGCCATCTTTCCAGCCCCCACATGACTGTTCTGTAATGAGAGTCAGAAAGGCTGTGGATTTGGATGGGAGTGGTAGAGAAACTGGGAAAACCAAGGGGAGGGAAACCCATAATCAGAATATACTATATGAAAAAAACATATTTTCAATAAAAGAAATAAAAGTTGTAATTTTGCTTTAACCCTTAATAAATGAAAAATAAAAATAAAAACAAATAGGTGATTAAGTAAAAACAAATTGGTAATTAAGTAAAGACAAATAGGTAATTAAGTAGGCAACCTCTAACACAGAACTGAAAGGAAATGGCTTCATTTACTTCCCAATATTTATAGAGCCAAATGGAGTAGACACACAATTATAATTATGACTAATATAGAAATTTTATTGTCCATGGAAATTGCTGTGTGAAACTGTGATGGACAACCCTGAACTTAAAGGTCCTTGGAGGTGGCTCAAGGTGCTACTTGCGTTTCCTTTAGAGGCCACACTTCCTGGTACACAGTGATTGCTCAGTTGGTATCTGGTGAAGGAACACAGAGATGCCTTTTATGTTTGTCTATGCGTGTGTCTTCTTTGACCTCCAGCAACATGGTAACGGGTCCCAGCCTTGTTTCTCCCAACTGCAAATAAATACATCACCTATGTGCTCCTGGCATCCCGCCAGTGACCTCTGCTCTAGTAAGTCTTTAGGCTCTGAGCGACACACAGGTGCAGCTCAGTCAGCACCTAACATGAAATATGCATAGATCAGCAAACTTTTAAAAAGATGAACTGCCTTGACCGATGTCCAAACGAAGGTTAGCAAATGTGGGAAAAGAACAGAGTAAGGGGCTTGAAGTTAAACGAAGAAAAGAAAAGAACAACAAAAAAACCCTAATAGCACTCATTCTTGTGGAAGGGGCAGCAGTATGGAAAATATGCACAGTTATATTTGAACTGCCTTAAATGAGGTGAGGGTAACGAAATCTCACATCCATGTATTAAAAACAAAAAACAACAACAACAACAACAAAAAAAAACTGCAATCACTTTCCTGGGATTAGACAGTGCCTCGGCCCCCCTCCCCCAACCTCAAGCTGTCTGTTATAGAGTCAGACACAGCCAAGGAGTCGACCTTCCCAAAAGTCTGAGGACTCTGATCCTTAAGAAGCCGCCAGCCAACTGGAACCATCCTGCACGAAATACGGTTGAGATTCCATTAAGAGCTGAGCACGCATTCAAGCCCTTTAGAGGTCTGTCCACGAGAGAATCCCAAGAGCTGAGAGAGACTAGGAGCTAATAAAGGAGAGTCTTTTCCTTAGGAGTCCTCGGCCTGTGTGTCAGTGTGACAGGCCGAGTTAACAGAAAAGCCACACATCCACATTCACTGCCAAACTGAGAATCCACCTAGCGCCGCTGCATTCTGCTTTTTTTCTTTTTCCCTGATGGCGCAGAGTGCCCGGTGCATACATATTTTCTATTGACTGAATGGTTCAAGGATTGAATGGAGAGAAGTCGGAGACAGGAGCTTGCCCTCTACTATGAGGCAATAATGGCATTAAAAAGATGTTAGTATGTATTTGGGAGGAGTATGATTTATTTGCAGAAACGCAGAGTTCTGCAGAGGCCCGAATCCAGGCAGGGAGCTCTAGTTGGAAACGCCCTGACAACGGGAAGGGGTGGAAGCCTGAAACCTTCTTGGCCAAAAGCACCGTGGTGCAAGATCGAGGTCAAAAAGAGCTTCCCTTGAAGCATCAAGGGGCCCCCTCTCTGTCCCCAGGTCGTCCCCAGGCTAAACCCTCGTGAGCTATAAATACAACGGTCCACATGCAGCAGAGACACGGTGTTCCCTCGGCTCGCTGGGACAGATAGCATGAATTTGCCCTTTAAACGTCCCAAGCTGCAGGCACAGCCCCCAACCCACCCCTAGCTCCCGGAAGCGTCTTCGCCCCCAATGCCCTCTGCAAAGGAGGGGGATGGAGAGGGGCTGTCCAGGGACCAGCCCAGCCAATGCGCGCTGCGCGCTCGCCGGGGTCCCTCCTCCTCTCGCGAGACGCCGAGCCGGGGATATAAGGAGGGCTGCGGTCAGGCGGGCGGTCCCTTCGCGTCGTGCAGGGACGGATTCGGGGTGGCGGTGCCTGGCCGGGCGTAGGCAAGAGCAAACGAGCGGCTCCTTGCAGGCTGTGTGCGCCCGGCTTTCAGCATGGGGGATCAGGCTTTGAGCTTTCTTAAGGACTTCCTGGCAGGTGGCATCGCCGCCGCCGTCTCCAAGACGGCGGTCGCCCCGATCGAGAGGGTCAAACTGCTGCTGCAGGTCAGGACGGCTGGGGGCGCGAGCGGGGCGCGGCAGGGCGCTGGGGGGATGCGGGGCGGGGCGCGCGCGTCAGGGCGCAGGGATGCGGGCGGGGCGCGGGGATGCTGCGGCGCGGGCGCGCGCGACGCTGCGGAAAAATCTGTGCTAGGCCGCAAGCCCGGGGCCTAGGCGAAGGGGAAGGTGCCCTCTACGCAGATACAGGTCCAGCGTCAGTGGCAGATTCCTGGTGTCGGGTGGCGCCCGCGTTGGGGTGTCTATATATGGAAACCCACCCCGAAGCTGGTCTACCTCGAGCCAGATCCTGTGCCCGGTACAGCAAGCGACATTCCATCTAAGGCCTCTTAGGCGGGCCTCACCCTTTGGCCACATCCTCTGCACCTTCTTATCTGCATCCACCCTTGACAATTGAAGCATCAGATTAATCATTGACTGGGGTTCGCTCTATGTCGCGTGCGCTGCGCTATAACTTGACATTGATTTCATTCATCTTTCCTATAACCTCTGCAAGATAGGAATCGTCCTTGGCCCGTATTCACAGATGGAGACACTGAGGCAGAAATCCAGAAGTAATATTCAGGATAAATTCAGACCGCCTTGGCCATCTTGTCCCCATATAATTTTCTCCCCGGTCATTGAAGGGGCCTGCCATCATCATCTGATCCATCTCAAAGGCAAACGCTGTTCAATGGGGAAGAGCCGTTTGGGCATTTAAACATAACACAAAATGCTCCAACAGATTGGCCACGGCAGTAGTAACTCACTAATCACTTGAATTATCTGCTTGAAAATTTTCAGACACCTACTGTTAAGACAACCTTGTCTCGGGGGACATTCGAGTAAAGCAGGGACATTGTCATCTGCTCACCATGTTAAGAGCCCTTGAGGGAGGGATCTTTATTGCCATTCCCCATAAGCCTGCAGGGAATTTCGCTCAAATGTCCTTATAATGTCGAGAAATTGGACTGCTTTTTAGCTTAGTCAAGTAACTAACATTTATTGGTATGTTCTTGGTAACTGATTTCCTGATACATTAAAAAACAATTGGAATTCTCCCTTGTCACTTGAAAGTGAAAGATGGGCGAGGAACCCTGGGCATAGCAGTGCACATTTATAATCCCAGCATTTGGGAGGCAACACAGGATGATTTTTTAGTTCCAGGCTAGCCTGGGCTATATAGGATGACCCTATCCTTTCAAAACAAAAATAAGAAAAACTGAGGAAATACAAATCCTTTTTCCCCCTCTGTCTTCCCTTCTCTCTGCCTGTCCTCTGCCACCCCTTCCTCCCTCCCACCCCAAACTAGGTCCAGCATGCCAGCAAACAGATCAGTGCAGAGAAGCAGTACAAAGGCATCATTGATTGTGTCGTGAGAATCCCCAAGGAGCAGGGCTTTCTCTCTTTCTGGAGGGGTAACCTGGCCAACGTGATCCGGTACTTCCCCACTCAAGCCCTGAACTTCGCCTTCAAAGACAAGTACAAGCAGATCTTCCTGGGAGGCGTGGATCGCCATAAGCAGTTCTGGCGCTACTTTGCTGGTAACCTGGCCTCTGGTGGGGCAGCTGGGGCCACCTCCCTCTGCTTCGTCTACCCGCTGGACTTTGCTAGGACCAGGCTGGCTGCCGACGTGGGCAAGGGATCTTCCCAGCGAGAATTCAATGGGCTGGGCGACTGTCTCACCAAGATCTTCAAGTCGGACGGCCTGAAGGGTCTCTACCAGGGTTTCAGTGTCTCTGTCCAGGGCATCATCATCTACAGAGCTGCCTACTTCGGAGTCTATGACACTGCCAAGGGTGAGAGGGGGGCTTTGGGGTGGAAGGTGTGGGGAGGGGGTTATGGAGAGAGGATTCTGTGTGATCTACCCTTCCATGATGACCTTTGTGTGTTAGTTGCCTTTCCTACCTCTGAGCTAACCTGAGTTCTGAGGAGGTAATGTGATGTGGTTTGGATAAGTTAGTAGGTAAAGGAGCCTCTGTCTCCCGTACTGGTAAATACTGTGGCTTTGAGCTACTCAGGAGGCAAAGCCTCCCTCTAACCCAACACAGCTGCTAGTCTCTCAGCTGAACTAGAAGCAAGCTCTGTGTCAATAGAGCTGTAGCTTCTTTGGATTAAGGGAAAGCGGCAGCCAACTTTGCCTGGTTGCATGTAAGGGGGCCTCGGGGGAGGAGCTGGTTCTTGTGGAAGGGCAGGGTATGGCGTTGGGTCCGTAGCCTTGTCTTCCGTTGACCTGCTTTTGAAGCACCTGATAGCCATTTGCTTCTTGGCTCTGCTCACAGGGATGCTGCCAGACCCCAAGAATGTGCACATTATCGTGAGCTGGATGATTGCCCAGAGTGTGACAGCGGTGGCGGGGCTGGTGTCCTATCCGTTTGACACTGTTCGTCGTAGGATGATGATGCAGTCTGGCCGGAAAGGGGGTAAGCATGAACTCCCCCAAGTGTGAATCTTAGGTGTTACCCCTGGAGAACATACACTCACAAGTGCTACGAGGCCTTGTTTTTCTAAGTTGAAGGGCAAAATGTCTTCATCAGGCCTTCAGAAACCAAGATTCTAATTTCTCCTTTAGCTTTTCCTTAAGGGAATTTTGTTCTTTTTATTAAAGAAATAAGAACGTAACAAAATGAGGTTTTTAGAGTTGGCCCTAGGTATTTAGCATTAACAGCCTGGGTGCATAAGCAAGGGCAAAGAAGTAATTAGCTGTACACTTAAAACCCCTGCTTCCGATTATAGTTATTGGGAGTATAAATGAGATGGGATGTTTTAGCTAAATGAGAAATGGCTTGACCATCCTGCTTTGGGAGTTTTAGCTTCATAGGTAAAAGCATGAAGCGGCCATTCTTAAAGTAAAAAAAAACAAAAAACAAAACCCACATATACACTCACACACATACCAAATGTGAGGGGATTTTGTACACCCCAACAGTCATACCTTTTATCCTCCACAATCTTGGGCAGTGTAATCTGAGGCCAGGGCTCGTTCGCTCATCCATAAGAAGTTATCCAGAGAGTGTGACAGACACTCCTTCCTCAGCCCGCCTTCCAGTTTTAGCCCCATAGTCTGTAAACTGTCTGATTGCTCCAGTTTTTACATAACTGATCTTTTTCATAACCGAGTTCTCGAGTTAAGGTTGCTAGAAGACAGGGTAACTGTTACTCGGGAGGAAAGGAGCCCTTACCCACGTTTGTCTCCACAGCTGATATTATGTACACGGGGACACTTGACTGCTGGAGGAAGATTGCAAAAGATGAAGGAGCCAACGCTTTCTTCAAAGGTGCTTGGTCCAATGTACTGAGAGGCATGGGTGGTGCTTTTGTATTGGTATTGTATGATGAGATCAAAAAATATGTGTAATACCCAAGCTCACAAGTTCACAGATCCATTGTGTGGTTTAACAGACTATTCTTGAGGAAATAAAACAAAAAAAAGAGACAGATCTTGGATAAAACCAGACCGTAAGGAATACCTCAGAAAAAAATGCTTCATTGAGTATTCATTAAACCACAGAAGTATTTTGTATTTATTTTACATTTAGATTCCCACAGAAAACAGGCTAGCTTATCATACTTGTTCACCTGATTAACTGAAGAACTGATGCTGAAAAGTAACTCAGTGTGACTCATTAATAAAGACTACTCAATACACTTTATCTCCCTGCCCTTATTAACTACTAACAGACTGAAAAGCACCAGTGCATGTTTTCTTTCAGGAAACGTTTGTCAGCGACTCCGGTGTGCATGCCTGTCCTGACCACATTATAGTTTCTCAAACGTAAGCGGGTCATGTACTGTCTGACCACGCTTGCTGAAGGCTCACATGTGGTAACATGCACAGAGCTCCCATAGTTCCCTGACTTACACACAGTCTTTTGGGACCCTGAGCTTTGCTGAGCTTTCGCTGAGGAGTAAGAATGTTGCATGCTTAGGAAGTGCCAGGTTTTGTGTTGTTGTTGTTTCAATTCCTGCACAGGATCCTAATTCCTAGAAATTTCCAAGTGGACAATATAAACTGAAGAACAGTTGACTGAGTTTGGGCTGGAATAACAAAAGTGTCTCTCACACAAACTGGCTGGTTCATAAACCAGCAAGCACATTCCTCATTGTTCTGAAACCTCAGAGCCTGTGGGGATCAGTTCTGGTGAGAGCCATCTGACTTCCAGATGGGTGGGAAGAGAGCAGGAGCGCTCCCCACAGCCCCTCTAGAAGGATACTAATCACAGTGACAGGCTTCACCCTCTGATCTAATTTCTTTCCGAAAGACCTGTCTCCTAGTACTGCCATCTTGAGGATTAGGGGTTGGATTCCAGGGATGGAGGGTGGGGGATTCACATCCAACGGTGAGTTTAGCATGGCAGTTATCAGGTTAGTATTTAGTGCTAGAGAGGCACTGAAAGTGACCCTGCTCCGAAGCTTAAGTGGGGGAGAAGTTGAAATAGAATTGCTACATAGTTTGATACTGTATATCTAGAGTGGGAATAAAGAAAAGTGTGTGTGTGTTGGGGGAGGGGGAGGTGTGTGAGATGGGAGGGGAGTATCCGGAAAACATCGAAAGAAAGTAACTATCTAGGTATACAAAGTATCGGCTTGTACGGCCTTTCTGGGGCAACTTAAGAACCAGGAGAAAAGCCTATTTGGACTTGACTCTTGATTAGTGACCAAGAGAAAAATAGGAGTTTAGAGGGTGGGACATTTGGGGAAATGCCTCAGGGCTAAAAGCACTTTTTAGTTGTCGGGGGCCCACATGGAAGCTCACAGCTGTGTGTAACCCCAGTTCCAGGGATCTCTCACGCTCTTCTCATCTCCTTCAGTCCTAGGCACACAATGGTGCACAAACACGGGTGCAGGCAACACACTCAAATAAAATACAGGGTTTTATTATTTCAGGTGGAAAACAAGTGCCTCTGGACTGGGCACAACTTGGAAAGCAGGCAATTGTCTGTTCTCTGTATTTCCTGATAGAGAGGTTGGGGTTGTGATATCCAGGCCTTTCCAATTAACTCCTTCCTGTGGGTAAAACACTGGCTGCCTTGTTTTGGCCAGATCAAACCAAGTGTGTGTGTGTGTGTGTGTGTGTGTGTGTGTGTGTGTGTGTGTGTGTTTTCCATTTCCAGAGTCCTTGTTTTGGCCAGATCAAACCAAGTGTGTGTGTGTGTGTGTGTGTGTGTGTTTTCCATTTCCAGAGTCCTTGTTTTGGCCAGATCAAACCAAGTGTGTGTGTGTGTGTGTGTTTTCCATTTCCAGAGTTACTAGGCCTCTAAATTGAAGGAGAAGATTGTAAGACCTGTCAATCCAGTCTCCCACAGACAAGGAGCAAATACTGCAGCCAGAGCCCTTCCAGATGCATTGCTTTCCAATCTAGAAGAGTAAATGATGCAAACACGGGCTAATAGGAAAAATACTTTGTTTTTGTATTGCATACCAGAGACTAGGGCTGCCTCTTACAATATTTCCAAACCTCAAGGTTTAGTCCCACAGGCCATGAAATGTAGTTGGGAGCTGACTGCGGTGAACTAAGGGGAGAGGTCATTAGAGGCTAACAGAGAGCCGGGTTGTTTTCTAGCCTGCCCTCCTTTGCATTCAGTGGGGAGGAGAGTGAGGAGCTAGTCGCACATCAAGCAGTGGGGGCACGTACGTACACACACACACACACACTCTCGGTCTGTGCATGACCCAGTTACAGGCATTCTCCTGCCTGCTGTATGTAGTTAAACCCAGCGAGTACCCTTTGCTTCAAGAGTCCTGCTGGGCTGCTGCTTCTCTAGCTATTCACCCAACAGGAATTCCTAGAAGGTTGTGACCCGGCAGGAAGGGGAGGGTGGGGCAGGAAGGATTTCCCTTGGGTTCTACTACTGTATCATCATGGTACAAAGGTCTCAAACCTGAAGGTCTGGGGAAGGGGGTCACATAAAAGTGAAAACCTAGAATTCCCTGCCAGTCTAAGACCCCACCTCTGGGAGTCTCTTTCTCCCTAAGCCATGACTATAGACACATCTTTTTATCCACCTTTGATTCTGCCTGCCATACCTAAAGACCAGAGTTTAACCCCTGGGACTCACAAGGTAGTAAGACACTGACTCTTCCACATTGTCCTTGGACCTTAGTATATGTGCTCTGTGGCACATGCAGGTCATCCCCTCCCCCCACAGTAAATGGAAAAATAATTAAACCATAGAGATGGCCCACAACCTCAAGAGTTTCCATTATGGATTCAAAACAGGGAACCTGGCATTGAAAACGTGGCTCAATGGTTAAGAGTACTGGCTGCTCTTTGAGGACCCTACTCAAGAGTGAGGCAATTCACAAGCACCTGTAGCTCCAGCTACAGGGGACCCAGCACTGGACCCCTGCTTCCCCCTGCATGCATGCAGTACATATACTCACCTACACTCAAGCACACAGAAATAGAAAAGACATGCCGGCATCAATCATCAGAAACAAAAGCAAGAGAAGACGGAAGTAATCAATGTGTCATCAAAGAGGCATATTAGTTAAAACTGATGCCAAATGCAGCAGGTCAGACATAACTGGAAGGCTTTGGCATCTGTGCTGGCTGGGTTTTTTGTTTCTTGTTTTTTTTTTTTTTGGTTTTGGTTTTTCAAGACAGGGTTTCTCTGTGTAGCCCTGGCTGTCCTGGAACTCACTTTGTAGACCAGGCTGGCCTCGAACTCAGAAATCCGCCTGCCTCTGCCTCCCGAGAGCTGGGATTAAAGGCATGCGCCACCACACCCAGCGTGCTGGCTGGTTTTATGTCAACTTGACCCACTAAAGTCATCAGAAAGGATGAAGCCTCAGTTAAGAAAATGCCACCACCTTCAGATCCTGGTTTAGTCAGTCAGCATCTCATAGGTCAGTGGTTCTCAACCTTCCTAATGCTGCAAGCGTTTTAACACAGTTCCTCATGCTGTGGTGACCCCCTAACCATAAAGTTATTTCATCGCTACTTTCTAACTAATTTTGCTAGTTATAAATTGTAATGTGAGTATCTGATATGGGATATGATACGTGATCCCGGTGGGGGTTGTGACCCACATGTTGAGAGCCACTGCTGTGGGTTTTGTTTTGTTTTTGTTTTTCCTTAGTGATTGATGGGGGAGGGCCTAGCCCATTATGGGTGGGGCCATCCCTGAGGTGGTGGTCCTGGGTTCTAAAAGAAACCAGGTTGAACAAGCTACGAGGAGCAAGCGAGTATGCAGTACTAATTCTCCACATCACGTCCTGCCTCGAGGTTCCTGTCCTGTTTTGTTTCTGTCCTGACTTCCATTCATGATGAAGTATGATGTGAAAGGGCAAGGTGAATAAACCCTTTCCTCCCCAGGTTGCTTTGGTCATGGTATTTCCTCACAGGAACAGTAACCGTAAGACAGTATAGGACACAGACTTATCACTAGTGATCTGAATTCAGTCTGGCAGTAAGGAGGCAAGCAAGCAAGGTGTAGGTAGTTTGAATGAAAATGGCGTCCATAGACATGTATCTGGATGCTTGGTCCATAGTTGTGAAACGGCAACATAAACCCCATTGCCTCCATGTAAGGACCCCATTTGTCACTATTTTAAGGGCCAGGCCTGATTTCAAAAAAGGCCATAAGACACCAGAGTTAGAAATAGACCATAAGTCTCAGAAACTAAGTCATAAGATACCAGCTCTAAGATCAGACCCTAAAACAAGATCATAAAACTCCCTCCTAAAGAACAGCCTAGAGATAACCACAAAAATGGAGAAATATCTCAAAGTGGGCCACCTACACTGGACAGACCTATTTCATTACATGGTTAAACGTTCATGATATAAAAATGCAGACCACTGACCACCTGTGACCCCCTAACACCCACCAGTAAAATTTTAGATTACCTAATCCTCCGAGAGAGTCCCCACAATTCCCTATAAAAAGGCCAGCGTGCCTTTGTCTGGGGGTCACCAGTTTAGAGAATGGTTGACCCCCACATGCTGGTTGTGGCTACAGAATAAACATTCTTTGTTTTTACATACTATCTGAGTCTGGGGTCTTCCTTTAGCCATTTTGGACCCTTACATTTGTGCATGGGCTGGGAAATGCTGGGGTCCCCCTTGACTCAATAGTAGAGTGTTTTTTGGAGAACAATTCGCTCTCAGCAGGTGAGTTGGGGTGCACCTCAGTGTGCTGTGTGTGTCTTGTCTTTGTTGTGTTTCTGAGTAGTCTTCCATCTTGTTCAATGTGGGGGTGATTTCTTTTATCTGCACAACCTAGAGGCCAAATAGAGGTAGTGCAAGCGGACTTGCAGGTCCCTCCTGGCTGGGGGTAGGGGAGAGTTGGGGGAGGTTTGGAGGATGCTCCCCAGCTCCTGCTCAGTCAACAGAGAGCTCCATTCTGACCCAGGTTCTGGTGGACACTTACGGGTTCTTATTCCCAGCCGGTGGAGCCCACCACCGCCTTTGGATTCCTTTCAGTTGGCTTCCGAGAACACCAGTGCAACACAGGCTTTGTTGGAGACTGGCAGGACCCTCCTGATTGTCAGAGCCCATTTTTTGGGATGGGCTGCCATCGGCTTCCTTTTGGTTTCTTTCCTGGACCCCTGTAAGCTTGTTTTTATGTTTCTGTGTTTGTGTTTTATTTGTTCATTTTTATTTCCTTGAGAACTAACACAGAGCAGATGACCAGCTTCACCCCCTCTGGGCCTATTCTAGTCACATATCAAGGACTTCATAGGCCTGGCAGGGAAGTTGGGCCTTGCTGTACAGTCGGGGAACTGGCTGGTTCTTTTTTTACAGGAATAACACTTTCTACCTTCTACTATCTACTTGGTATTGTATAGGGAAGTCCCGGGCACCCTGACCAGGTCCCATACATCACTGTCTGACAGCATCTGATGGAGAACCCCTCTAAGGCCTTTCCAACCACCTACCCCATTGATCTTACAGGTCAAAGAGATGGAGCCACCAAAAATTGCAAGCCAACAGTCCTAGCTTCCTCGGCTCTGGAGGAAAACTCCTTCCTGTCCCCATATCACCCTCTCCCTGTACACACGCATCCCTTGCAAATGGCAGATGATTACGGCCCTGAGGAAGTAAGAGGGAACATAGCTAGCCCTCCCCACACACGAGCCCACACAGCAAGGCAGACAGATTCTACCACACAGGCCACACACATCCCCCTTTTCCACTAATGATCTATACAACTAGAAGATGCAAAGTCCCAAGTGTTCCAAGAAACCCTCTGCCCTCACAGACATATTGGACTTTATAATGGCTACTCACAAGACCACTTGGGATGATTGCCAACAGCCCTTACAAGTGGCAGCTCAGAAACTGGTTCTGGGTGCTAATGGCCAGCTTACCACTTCACAAGCCAACACTGACACGGCGGCTTTTCCCTTGGTCTGTCCTGACCGAGATCCCAACAATCCTATTGGTGAGGAGAGGCTAAAAGTCTGTCAACAGCTTCTTAGGAGAGGTCTCTGAAAGACTACTAGGGGCCCACCAATCTGTCTAAAATAAGACAACTTATACAATGTAAGGAGTAGAGTCATTTCTTAAGAGGTTACTAGAAGCCTACCACACCCATACACCTTAGACCTAGAGACGAGAGAAAAATCAATCGTCTGTAAGCTTGACATTCCCTGAAAACTCCAATGGCTAAAAAGAGAAGCACATGGCTGAGCTCCTGACTAGAGCCTGTTTAACAACAGGGAGGCTCTAGAAGATAGACAGACTAGAGGACTTCCCAAGGTACTACAAACAGCACTAGAAGAGACCTGTGGCCTATCTTAACAATTAGACCTTGTCACACGAGAATGGCCAGCTTACCTGAGTATTGTGGCAGCCACTGCTTTCCTGGTCAAGGACACAGATAAAATCACCATGGCACAAGAACTCATTATAACCACCCCTCATGCCATTGAGGGAGTTCTCAAAAAAAACCCAGACCACTGGATAGCTCATGCCGGGTTTGTACATTATCAGTCCCTGCTCCTAAACCCATCCCATAGTAAATACCACCGCGCCTCCACCTTAAACCTGACTACGCTGCTCCAGTACCTTATGGATTCCTCCAGGACATTATGAATAAGTCCTCGATAGTGATGAGTCATATCCAGAACCTGAGGCCAGACCTGACAGACACCCCCCTGGCAAGATTCGGAAATGATCTTAACTTTATGGATGAGAACAGCTTCACTGAAGGAACCAGGTATAAGGGTGAGAAGGTGGCGGCTCCTGACTCTATATAGTATGTGCCTCAGCCCTACCTCCTGGGACTTCTGCTCAAAAAGCTAAATTATTTGCCTCGACTCAGGCCCTAAAAGTGACAAAGGACGAAATCGCCTACATCTACACAAGCAGCTGATACCTCTAAATATGAAGAAGAGGGACTGCTCATGACAGAGAAAAAGACTCAAAAATAGAGACAGATTTTTGGGCCTATTAGAGACACTATGACTGTCCCTCAGGATAGGCATCATCCACCGCCCAACAATAAATGCTCTAGTTAAACTCATGGAAATGAATCTCTACGGTCCAGTTGATGACACTTAAGCAACAATATCAGCCTATAGAGACATCTCAAGGATTTGAGGTGGGCCTTTCTCAAGGGGAGAATGAAAGGGCAACATAAGCCCCATTTGTCTCCCTTTTAATGATCAGGCTTGATTTTTAAAAAGGCCGTAAGACACCAGCTTCAGAAATAGACCGCAAGTCTCAGAAACTAAGTTGTAAGACACTAGCTCTAAGAAAAGACCATAAAATCCTGAACAAGATCACAAAACCCCCTCCCAAAGAGCAGCCTAGAGATAACCACAAAAATGGAGAAATATCTTATCTCAAAATGAGCCACCTACACTGACTGGACAGACCTATCTCATCATATGGTTAATTCATATTCATGACATAAGAATGCAGACCACTGACCACCTGTGACCCCCTAACACCCACCAGTAAAATTTTAGATTATCTAATTCTTCCAGAGAGTCCCCATGATTCCCTATAAAAAGGCCAGCATGCCTTTGTCTGGGTTGACCATTTGAGAATGGTTGATCCACTCCCACACACATGTATTGGTTGTTTCTGAATATTGGAATAAACGCTCTTTGTTTTTGCATACCATCTGTCTTAGTTAGGGCTTTACTGCTGTGAACAGACACCATGACCATGGTAACTCTTATAAAGGACAACATTTAATTGGGGCTGGCTTACAGAGTCATAGGTTCAGTCTATTATCATCAAGAAAGAAACATGGCAGCATCCAGGCAGGCATGGTACAGGAAGAGCTGAGAGTTCTACATCTTCATCTGGAAGCTGCTAGTAGAATACTGGCCTCAAGGCAGCTATGGTGAGGGTCCACCTCACCCACAGTGACACACCTACTCCAACAGGGCCACACCTTCTAATAGTGCCACTCCCTGGGACAAGCATATACAAACCATCACACTATCTGAGTCTGGGTTCTTCCTTTGGTGGTTTTCGGACCCTTACAGTTGGTGGAACTGTTTTAGGAAGGAAAAGGAGATGTGGCCTTGTTAGAGGAGGTGTGTCACTCAGGGTGGTCTTGGGGTTCAAAAACCAATGCCAGACCTGGTCCCACTCTCTCTGCCCCCAACTTGTGGATAAGGTATAAGCTCTTAGCATGCCAATGCCATGCCTGCCTACTGCCATGCTTTCTGTCATGATTATCATGGACTACCTCTCTGAAACTGTAAGGAAAACACCAAATTAAATTTCTCTTATAATTTGCCTTGGTCATGGTGTCTCCTCACAGCAATGGGACAGCGACTAGGATACCAGGTATTCTAGTTTCCTGTCTCTCACTGATAAAATACTTGGAATTAAAGCAACTATGGGCAGAAAGGGTATATAGTCTTAACACTGAGGGAAGTCAAATTAGGAACACAGGGAAGAAATTGAAAGTAGCTTTGTTTGCTGTTACACACAGCATTCATTACCTCTGTCTAGGGAAGTCACAGCTGTGGCTGGCCCATGCTTAGCTTTTCTCCGTAGCCCAGGTACCCCCTGCCCTAGGAATGGTGCCACCCACAGTGGGCTGACACCACTCCTACATCAACTGACAAGACAATCTTCCACAGCCATGCCCTTAGGCCATTGTGGCCTAATTCTCCAGGCTGTGTTGAGTTGACAGTTAAGCCCACCCAGAACACCACAAATCTTAGGGAGTTGTGGGGAGAAGAGGTGGGGGATACTTACCCCACACTCTGCCCTAGCACCGCAACTGGACAAGGCACTACGTGGACACTTGGCACAAAGACAAACCACACCTGACTCCTGTAGAGGAGGATGTAAGACATTGGCTCCCCATCACAGGGACGATTCCTGACATAAACAAGGTGGAAAGAGTTGATTTAGGTTTTCTTAGGGATCAGTCCCCCATCGTGGAGATGATATGGTGAAGCCAAATAATTGGAATCAGGAACGAGTATTGGAAGGCGTTGGGAAAGACAAGGCTGATAGGATACGAAACCAGGCCCTACCTGCTTGCTACCTTTCACCAGCTCCCAATGCTGCTGTCCTCTTAAGGAGTCTATCAAGGAGCCGATATCCATTCAGAGCCCTTATGATCTGTCTCCAGCATAGATATACAAAAATGCACTTTTCTAATCTGGATGCTTCTGGAGCCAGAGAAGACAATCGAAATCTGGGGTGACAACTTACAGAATACAGTAAGTCCCCAAGTACGGGGGTAGTGAAAACAAAAGCCAAGTGACTCACAGCTGAGGACACATGTCAGGCGGTACAGACAGGCAACCCAGGGGTGCTTAATCACTTTGGGGCTTCAGGAAAGGCACCAGGCAAGACAACCGGAAGAGCATCACAGACAGAAGGGACCAAGCGTGTGTAGAGATCAAACCAACCTCAGCAGACTAGGAGAACACAGGAGGGCAGCTAGTGCACCAGATACATGGTGGGAAACCCCGCTATTATGGCCATAGTCTACCATGCCTGGACAGCTTCCTGAGCTTGGCACAAAATGGAGGACTCGCTTCTTCAGCATGCTTTCCTCTCCTCTGTCAGACCTTACCTGGGAGCCCAACCCCCACACCCTCTACCTGAGGAATGCAACCTAGTCATTGGAGAAATCACAGGCTCAACTTCCTTTCTCCTGATAAAAACCTGCACAGCAAGCCCCTGGAAAACATGCAAACGATGCATTCCCAGTACCTTAAGCCCCAGCCGATATATATTCACCCTCCAAGGTTTATAGATATATCGTCCTCGCTCCCTGCCCCTCCCCACCCAGAATAAAATATACATGCACAAGCTGTTTCATCTAATATCGTCCAAGAGAGCTGTTTCACTGAATAAAGAGCTGGAATGCTGATTCTAGGCGGAGGCTTCCTCCCCACTAGCACTCACAGCTGAACAGACATCATGCTGACCAACCCGGTCTGGGCTTCTTCATCCTTTTCTATTCGGTGTGTGCACTTGGAGACCCCGGAAGCAAGTGGAACATGTGGAACCACAGCTACAGGCAACATTCCCCACCTCAAGTGAGGAAAAGCTAACTCACATTCAAAGACAGACGGGTAAAAGCAGGGAGGGGCACAAGTGGGGGCGGGGCTACTGAACTGTATCCATCATTACTCTGATTTTTATCATTTGATTACTAACACTGCTCAACCCTGAATACAATCAAGTATGAAGCCTGCCTCATCACATTACTTTGTGGAAGGTGCTTCTGGGGCTCTTACCATGCACAGGCATTTATTTGTCAGCAAGTAATGGCAGAGGCTGGAGGCATAAATGACTCAGCTTGACAGAAGGCTGGGGGCCATGAAATACTTTGTGTTCAGGAAGTAGTTATGCAAAACAGCTGCTGGAGCCAGCAAGATGACTTGATGGTAGAAAGTAATCGCTTGCCACTCCGGTGCTTGCCACTCCGGTGGGACAACATTGAGTTTCATCTCCAGAACCCACATCAAGGTGGAGGATAGAACTGATTCCACAAATTGTCCTCTAACCACCATACATACACCACAGGGCGTGAGAGCAAGCAAAAGTAAGAGTTACAAAACAACAAAAGACATTAGTGTGAACCTCTGTGCTTTCTGAACAATTTCCATTTCATACAATAATGTCAATTTTTTCTTTTTTTTTCTAGGACAGATATTTAAGTAGTAATTAAGAGTTATGTTGGAGCCGGGTGTGGTGGTGCACGCCTTTAGTCCCAGCACTCGGGAGGCAGAGGCAGGTGGATTTCTGAGTTCGAGGCCAGCCTGGTCTACAAAGTGAGTTCCAGGACAGCCAGGGCTACACAGAGAAACCCTGTCTTCTTGAAAAACCAAAAAAAAAAAAAAAAAAAAGAGTTATGTTGGTTTAGTAAGGTGGTGATCTGTAGGTTCTCCGCCAGTAGCCTTGACTTCACTAGTACTGAGTACTTAGCAAGGGTTCCAGTACCAGGCTTTGTTTCCCCAGTTAGAGAATTGGTGGTTATTGCTAATGTATACATGCCACTGCTGCACTCTTAGGGTTACTGTCCCATGCTGGTCCTTGTCATGGATTCATAGTTAGCTAGGACTGCTGGTTGGGCACTTTCTTTGGAAGCCTGAATGATACCTTCTGGTACCATGAAAGCCAGTCCTCAGGACGAAGGCATCCATGTTAGGTCCAGCCCAGGAGCCTCTGGGCCTGGTGTTCCATCAATGACTGAACATGTTTAACAACTGGTCTGAAGCGCATTGTGTTTTCAGCAATAAGTACTTACCTTTCACCTCCAGGGAACAACTTGAAAACCATCTCTGTATCTGAAAATCAAAACTAGCTGACATACTACAAAAGCCCATTTGTGCTATGCATCCTTCAGGTGGCTTCAGCTGTTTTGCTTGAGCTATGCATCATCACACAGCACTGGGTAGCCTGGACTCACAGTGTACCTGAGGATAGCCTTCAACTTCTTGACCTTCCTGCCTACTGAGCTTATGGGCTGGGACGGTCAGTTACTACCTCCAGCCCAATAGCATCATCAAACCCTCTCTAAAGATAAAACAGCCCAGCAAAACCAGCACTCATCCAAGCTCGAAAGCAATGTCCACTGTACTATAGCATGGTGACAGTTTCACAAGATGAATCAAGTCACGTGATTCAAAGAAAGCTGACCAGGAGCACCATCTTAAACACACTTTCCCAGAGAAGTACCACATTTTCAAAACTACAGCTAACTGCTAACTTCATTCTAACTAATAGTTTTGTAGGGTACATAGAATGTTTTATTCTAATTCTAAAAATATGAACAAAACAGAATCAAAACTTGGTTCTTCTTAAATCTTTTATTTCTTCAGTAGGCCAAGCTAGTTCTTCATGCCTAAAATATAACAAACTAGGACATTTTTTAAAAAGATGGTTTAAAAGTTTCTTGCTAATCTTTATTCATGAAAATAAGCAACTCGGCCATTAGCAGTGAGCTCATTCGCTGTGACGGTGTACAGACATTTACACACTAAGACTTTGGCATTTACGACGACACAGGTTTTGCGTTGCTAACCAGGGCAAAGGTGCGTCTTCAGCTTTACTGTAATCTTAATACTTTGGAGTTGCTGCATTGTATCTGCAGATGAGAAGCAGAACCTATCACAATCACCTTTCAGAGCCGCGTAGCTGCTTTTGATACTTGGGTTGCGCACAACTGCATGGTGTTACTTTACAAGCAAAGCACAGCGTTAGTGGAGTAGCCGTGAGAGTGGGTTTGGATGGAGACTGAGAGGAGGGGGTAAGGTAGTAGCTACTCCTTAAGAAGTCATTTTAATAGTCTGAAATCTTTCACAAAAACTTACTAGAGAAGGAGGTAACATTCAATCGAGATGAAAACTGTCCTCAGATCTGTCTACGAGTCAGCAGACCTGCCCGCTGTCTAGCTGCAGATGCAGATCTTCCGAGCACGTGTGCTAAGGGCCAGCCAGCCATGCAACAGTGCTAACCCTACAGATTTGTGGAGGTGAGGCTGAAGAGATGAACGTACTCATGACTGCTCCACTGCAAATGCCTCCTAAATCCTACCTTCCATCAGTGAGTGCTAAGTTTGTAATCCCTACCCATCTCTACAGTCGCCAGATACGCACCTAAACATAACATGCTAAGTGGATTTTAAAAGATGCTTGTCCTTTACTTGAAGTTGAATCCTTTGTTATCAGTAATACTTAGATAAGCTTCTTCCAAACAGTACAAACTAAGACATAAGTTAGCATTTAAAATCAAATTCTAGCTTTAGCTATGAAACTTGGAGAAACCAAATAAAATGTATTCCTAGGCTAATGCCGCTGTGAACATAAAAGGTTTTATATATACACATTTATTTCCGCCACAAAAATCTGCTTTCAAGTGATTAATTCACTACTGGGAAAATGCCAAAATGCTGCATTTTAAATTTAAGTTGTTACAAAAACATTAAAAGTGCAGTGTTAAAAACTAAGACAAAATAAACCCTTTGTTTGTACAGCTAAGAGGCATATAAAGCATGGATAAAATCTTGTTCACTAGAACAAAGAGACAAACTGCTGAAGAATGTTGCAGCCCTCCAAAAGCAGTGGGAAACCGGTAGTCATGTGTGTTCCGACCCATTTTTGTGTGTGTTTGTGTGTATGTGTGTGTGTGTTCGTGCGTGTGCGGTCTGTGTGTGTGCTATATGTGCTCAGCATTGTTTTGGCCTCAGCATTTTCTCCCTTCGCTGCTCTATCTGAAACACCGTCTATTAAAGGGAGACCAGCAATGTATGCCCTGGTGTTTGTTTGCTAAGTGCAGTCCGCCTCCCTGCTAAGGAAGATGGAGCAGGTGTGGTACACATGCCACAGTGCTGGAGCACTGGCACCAGACGGATCTCTCTGTGGCTAGGGAAAACTCATATTTTAAGCAAAACGTGTCATTGAATATGAAACTTACATATATCTACTAAAGACATGCTGACAAGACCAGCAATGAAAAGGTTATGACTATGAAATGTCACACACTTTGCTCTATAAAAGAACAGCCTCTAGGTTGACAGGAAACTATTCTACTTTTCATAGTCAACTGTTTCACACCTATGTGTCACTAGCAATTCCATGAGGATTAACAGACCTTCAAATGTGAGAATGGTAAGAATGGTGCTTCTAGGATTCAGCCAAACCAAAGCAAGGGAATTCTCTAGCATCAAGGCAATAGCTTTAGGCAATGTGTGATTACTTTCTTTCTTGTTTCTATTTGGTTTCTCTAGAGCATTTCTTCCTTGCTCTAAGCCTTCTATTACTACAATAAATACACAACAGCAGCACACACAGTGACTAACAGTGTCATTTCCAACACTGCTCTAACATACTCTAGGCATGCGCTTCTGGTTCTTCAAGCTCAGAGTGTTGCTCACTGATCCAACAAATACTTGCTTTTGTTTATTATGCAAGTGATCTGGATACAAACCAGTCACAACTCACAAGACATGAGGCTGTTCAAGCCTACCTCTTGCCTCAGAATCCTTAAGAGTATTTTACCAGACGGCATAGAGAGCAGCTTCTGAAGTGAACCCTGTTACTCACAGTGTGAGATGGTGTGGGTGGAGAGTCAGACTCTTCAGAAGTGTCTTTGGTGAATCAGGGATTGCACAGTACAAGCTCCTCACCTCCTCATCAAATCTAAGTCAGCTTCTCCATGGAAGCAGACGTCAAAGCGTTTTCATAAGGAGTCTAACACTCACATAAGCACGTGAGGACTCGAGTTACAGACAACGTAGAGCAGACAGAAGCACAGGTGCACGTTTACAAGGCAAGCTCCGTGTTTAGCGCTTATGATAACTGAAAATCACATAGATTAAGAGCTATATAGTGAGTGTCTTGGCTTCAACACAGATTGTCACCACTGCTGCTTTGTCAGCACAACTGAGTTTCTATATTGAAGAAATAGTCACATGTAACAAACCTCTTCTCTATTAAACAGACATACAGCTCCTATAAATACGCCAGCCACCGTATCAAACACTGATTTTACAGCAAGGTGTCTTTTGATAACAATTTGCACTGAACAACAATAAATTATACTCATTGTTGCATAAATTGTTGAAAAAAAGTATTACAGATGTTTGCAAATAGTTATAGTAGTACAGAAAAATACATTGTTAAAATAGGACAAACAGATGAACAATGTATATCATAAAAAAAAAGGTTTTACAACCAAGCAGTACGAACATTCGGGGGTTTCGGTCTTAGCAAAAAGCCATTGGATGTGTCCAACACTGATCGGTCAGTCTTACAGCTGAGACCACTGGTTGCACTGGATGTCCTGGAAGCTCCTCCTAAACATAGCACACACAGATACAAAGTGGTCAGCTATCTGAATCAAGTACACAGGTCCTCATCTGATCAAGTTCATTGCCTAATTTTAAGTCCAGACTGGTTTTCCTTCCTCATGGCAGATAGGTCTAGTACTCTAATGAAATGATTCTCAATAGACCTGTGCTTTAAAAATCCCCTGTGGAGCGAAAGCCGCGAAAGTGACTCAAGGAAAACGTCTGGCATAAATGCCAGAACAAGACTCTATCTTAAGTCACTATAAATACCACATTTTAAAATGAGTAAGTGAGATGGCCAGTCAATAACTAAGTCACATGTCGATGACAAATTACAGCCCTACTAGAGCGTCCTGGCTGTCCTGGAACTCACTCTGTAGAGCAGGCTTGCCTCGAACTCAGAAATCCGCCTGTCTCTGCCTCCCAAGTCCTGGGATTAAAGGCGTGCGCCACCACGCCCGGCAGTTTGTTAATTTCTTAAGGTTACAAGGTATTAGCAAATGTCTACAATTGGCTAGAGAGAATGTTTCAGGCACATTCAAGTATCCTAGCAATGTATATTTTAAACACACATCTTGAATCTAAAAGGCACTCCACTCCTGCAATATCTGAGGAAATACTGTTATTTTCACTCTTTTTATCTTTTGGTTTTCTCTCTATGCTACCATTACATTCTGTATAGACATGCACAAGAAGTACAAAATTGCATGAAATGCAAACATGTGTCAGTGAGAAATGAAATGCACTCTAAATGTTAGCAGTTTAAATCTCTACCATTAGAACATATACTACACTTTTTAGTTTTAGAAAAGATAAAGGAGAGAACAACCAAGTAAAAAAATAGCTTTTGATATTCTTACTCAGTGGGCTATAATGGCCAAGAGTAGATCTCACTCGTCGGACGGACGGTGAAGGATTGAGGTAACTCATATTCCGATGGTAGTCCATCAGCTGTTCAGAGCGTTTCATGCCAACTGTTGGCTTCACAGCTTCAAGTCGTTTCAATAAAGCCTTCATACAAAATATCAAAGTTAATACTAGGTACATACCAATGATTTCTAAAAGCTCAGAAGATTCTACAACCAGAAATGCACTATGGGAAAACAGTGTAAGAAACATTTCTTACCTGGATTGAGGAAGAACCTAAGCTCACTCTAACAACATTCTAATTATCTTCCCATATACCCACAGTAAATGTAATCTTCTGCCCTCAACAAGGAAACTTCACTTTGCATCTGAGGAGACCATTACAGAAAACCATAACCATGCAGAAAGCAGAGCTGTGGAGTCCAGTCCTCACGGATACATCTACAAAGCCATTCTAGGCTCAGGGAACATTGCTGAAGATGAATTGGAAAGATTGTAAAGCCAGAAGAGGAGAAACTTTGCTGGGAGACTTTGCCTCCCATCAGTGTCAGAGCTATACACGTCACAACATGAGCCGAGCAACCATAATGAACACACCCACATGGACAGGGAAAAGCCCTTGAGGCCTTACCCTATGTAAAGGTGCAGGCAACTAAGGGCAGCTGAGCGTGGGCAAAGCAGCCTTCTCCGGGGAAGAGCACAACTGGCTACCCAGTGCAAACGGCCAGCCCTGAAAGCATACGTACACATAACAGTGTATAGACTGAGCAGGTTATACTTAGGAACATGTATGGATATACACATATGTAACAATAATGAAACAAGTGGCCATTCATGTGAAAGAGGAGGGTTATATGGATGGGTTTAAAAGGTCAAATGGGAAGGAGAAAATGATGTGAGTATATTATAATCACAAAAAAATTAAAACTCAATAATACACTTTCAGAGAAACTCAAATGGTTTCTCCTAACACATGCATTAATCACACCATGATTAAATGACTTCTACAATTTGAGTTTAAGTGTTTCCCTTAGAGGCTTGGTCCCCAGCGTTTGGTCCTCAGCGTTGGTCTCTGATCTCATAAGGGACTAAACCACTGATGGATTAAAACTGAGAGGACTACTAGAAAGCAATGGAAACCGGGAGACTGGCTCTTCATGAATAAGCAGGTTGCTATGACCATGCCGTAAAAGGATCTGTCTTGTCCCTAGCCTCTTCTGTCTCTCTGCCTCCTCACCGTCATGAGATAATCAACTTCCTTCTACGGTACCCTCCTACTAATAGGTTTCTGCCTTGCCGCAAGTTCAAACGCAGTGGAGCTAGTCATAAGCTGAATCCTGGAGCCAAAACAAACCTCTCAGCTCCTAAACTGTTAATCTCAGATATTGTCACAGCAGCTCAGAACAGATGTGACAGTTTAGTCTTTGACAGGGGGCTGTAAGTTGAAATCTCATCCTCAGGACATGAGGAGGAGGTGTATAATGCACACCTTTGATCCCAGCACTTGGGAGGCAGAGGCAGGTGGATTTCTGAGTTCAAGGCCAACCTGGTCTACAGAGTGAGTTCCAGGACAGCCAGAGCTATAAAGAGAAACCCTGTCTCGGAAAAAAAAAATCAGCTTCAAGAGTACAAAAGACAAGTTTTCTTTATGGTAGAAACCCAAGCTTGGCAACAAACAAGGTGCAAAGCACATGAAGTAGCCAGGCCTAGGAGAGCTCCGGAGCTGCCAGCCAGGGAGACAGATAGGTCCTCTGCTTTCCCTTTAAAAGCTGGAGCAGTGGATTACGTTAATGGACTTTCATATATTAAACCAATCTTCATTCCTGGAATGAAGCTGACTTGATTGTGGTGAATGATGGTTTTGATGTATTCTTGGATTCGGTTTGTAAGAATTTTATTGAGTATTTTTGCATTGATACTCATAAGCAAGATTGGTCTGAAGTTCTCTTTTGTGTTTGGGTCCTTGGTATGGTTTAGGTAGGTATCAGAGTAATTGCAAGTGGATATTAGCCAAAAAAACAAAACAAAACAAAACAAAAAACCGAACAAAAAAACCCATACAGAATACACAAGATACAGTCCTCATAATTCAAAAGGCTCAACAAGCTGAAGTGCCCAAGTGAGGATGCCTCAGTCTCACTTGGGAGAGAGAAGAAAGCAATCATAAGTGGGGAGGGATGGAGGGACTTGGGAGGGAAAGTGGATGGGGTGGGGGGACAGTGAGGGGGAGAGGGGAAGCTGATCTGGTATTGGGTGAGGGAAAAGGACCAAAGGCTTGAGGGCCAGCAGAAAGAATGCAAACAGGCAACCTCAGAGGTAGGAGGTTGGGGGTACCCTCCAGAATGCACCAGAGACCTGGGAGGTGAGAGACTCTCAGAACTCAAAGGGAGGGACCTTAGATGAAATGCCCTACAGTAGAGAGAGGGAACTTATAGAGCCCACCTTCAGCAGGAAGACGGGACATCAAGTGAGGGATGGGATTACCATCCCATAGTCACAACTCTGACCCATTGTTCCTGTCTGAAAGAATTACAAGGATGGAAACAGAGAGGAGCAGCGACAGGCCCAAAGTGGGATCCAGCTCCAGGGGAGGCCCCAAGGCCTGACACTATTACTGAGGCTATGGAGCGCTCACAAAAAGGGACCTAGCATGACTGCCCTGCAAAAGACCCAACAAGCAGCTGAAAGAGTTAGATGCAGATATTTGCACCCAACCAATGGTCAGAAGCAGTTGACCCCTGTGGTTGAATTAGGGAAGGCTGAAAGAATTTGAGAAGGGTGATCCTGTAGGAGGACCAGCAGTCTTAATTAATCTGGACCCTCAAGATCTTTCAAACACTGGACCGCCAAACAGACAGCATACACCAGCTGATATGAGGCCCCCAACACACATACAGTAGAGGACTTCCAGATCTATGTTCATTCAGAGATGATGCACCTAACCCTCAAGAGACTGGAGGCCCCAGGGAGTTTACAGGTCAGATGGGGTGGAGGGTGGAGGCATCCATGGAAGATGGGGTGTGGTGGGGAGGAGGTGTAGGGTGTGGACCAGTCAGAGGGTGAGAGTGGAGTGGTGGGGAATAAAATATGGAGTATAAAAAATAAATTACAAATAAAATTAAAAAAGAAAAAAAGCTGGAGCAGCAGCCACTGCCTAGTGAAGTCTTAACAGCTAGAATGAGTTCTTGTTGAGCTCAGAGTTCCGCCTGACTGTAGTGTCTATCTGCACTCTTTCTAAAGTAACATACAATCTTTCTTTGTAGACAGAGAAGCTATACAATGTAGGTAACAATTTTTTCTAAAATGATAATCTCCCCTACTTGTAATTGCACAAAAAATCCTAGGCATCACACTTTCAATACATTTTACTGGGCAAAGATATTATTTGTGGATTTCTCTGATTATCTGAATAACTACTCATTAAACTATATGCAACAGAAATCTCGGCATTTTCAATTAATCTGATAAAATTATATGTGCATGTGTATTTTTTTCCTAGTAGGGGAACAATATTGGTCATAGATATACCAACAGCTCAGGTTATACTTTCCCTTCAGAGCTCAGCTTGCGTTTTTAAATATTCTGACAGTCCCATGGTTTCAATTCCTTGTCACTGATTTCTGTTTGGATTTTTGAGATAGGCTGTCCCTCCGTAGGTCAGCTGGCCTCACGCTGGCCTTGAGCATGAATCCTGAGAGCTGGGAGCACAGGGATGTTAGTCCATCTGGAGGGGAGGGAACAAATTCATTGTCTGATTCTCATTTCTGAAGGAATGGGTAAGGCAGTGACTGAACTGAGTGAGCACTACAGCAACACGTGATAAAGTCTAAGAAATAGGTACGGTTGCCAACATTCCCAGGGAAGGAGTTACAGAGACACAGTTCAGAGCAGAGACTGAAGGAAGGACCATCCAGAGACTGCCCCACCTGGGGATCCAGCCCATAAACAACCACCAACCCAGACACTAGGCAGATGCCAAGAAGTGCTTGATGACAGGAGCCTGATATAGCTGTCTCCTGAGAGGCTCTGCCAGTACCTGACTAATACGGAAGTGGATGTTAGCAGCCATCCATTGGATGCAGACACAGGGTCCCCAATGAAGGAACTAGAGAAAGTACCCAAGGAGCTGAAGGGTTTTGTAGCCCCATAGGAGGAACAATACTAACTAACCAGTACCCTCAGAGCTCCCTTAGAATAAACCACCAATCAAAGAAAACACATGGTGGGACTCATGACTCTAGCTGCATATGTAGCAGAGGATGGCTAGTTGGCCATCAATAGGAGGAGAGGTCCTTGGTCCCGTGAAGGTTCTATGCCCCAGTATAGGGGAACGCCAGGGCCAGGAAGTGGGAGGGGGGTTGGGGAGCAGTGGGAGGGGAAACTAGGAAAGGGGATAACATCTAAAATGTAAATAAAGAAAATATCTAATAAAAAATAGGTACGGTTGAGAAAAGGGTTCATTGTCCACACTTAATGTTACGAGTTTAAATGTCATTGAGCCATTTACAGAACTATATGTCTGGGTCTTGAGATATGTACACACAGAATCTGCCCAAAGTAATATTTTGTTTCGGTTTCATAATGTTCTAAAATATTGATAGGAATTTGCATTTTGTTACCAATTATGAAAAAAATAGTCTTACATGGTACACAGAAAATAAGCCGGGTGGTGGTGGCACACGCCTTTAATCCCAGCCCTTTGGAGGCAGAGGCAGGTGGATTTCTGAGTTTGAGGCCAGCCTGGTCTACAGAGTGAGTTCCGGGACAGCCAGGGCTACACAGAGAAACCCTGTCTCGAAAACAAACAAACAAACAAACAAACACCCCCAAAAAACAAAAACAAAAAAACCCAGAAAATATTAAAAATAAGGGGTAGTTCTTTGTAATTCTGTACATAGAAACAAACCAAAAAGGCTTATAAAGATACTATTTTAATATCCCAAAAGATTTTAAAAATGACATTTGGAAGTTCCTTGACAATGAGAAAAACAGCCAAGTTGAAAACGTTCTGTAGAAATGTAAGGTAAGAGCATAGATTTGATTGTTGAAGGTGTGTTGCTTTCAATGCTACCATTTTCTCCTGCCATTTGTTCTGTGACAGGGTCCCATGTAGTCCAGGCTTTGCCTGCACTTGCAGCGTAGCCTAGGGAAGCCATGAACACCTGATCCTCCTACCTCTACCTCCCAGGTGCTGGGATGACAGGTGTGGGCCACCTCTGGGGCCCAGAACAGCCTAGATTTAAAACAATGCTAAGACTCCCCTACCACCTTTCTCTTTGGCATCTTATAAATGTCTTGTAGATTAAGTCTAGAACCACTGTTATTCATCTTTGTGAAAAAAAAAAAGTAACAAGTATCCAAAAGTCGGGAAAGTAGAGGCAAGGGCATCTCACATTTTCCCAGCTGGAGTCCTACTGAGCCGCAGTCAGCTCTCTGTCTGCCACAGAAGGATGGTAACCGCAGAAAGAGGAAAATAACACTAAGTGAACTATAAGTTATTCAAGACCTCAGTGGAAGGTTCTGGCCATCCAGCAAACTCAGAGTCTTCACTGGATGCTTTTAGATCTGAAACTTTATGAAACATTGTAGTTTAAAAAAAAGTTAATAGGAAATTCAGAAGCAGAAAAATCTACTTCTCTGGATTTAAAACTCTTATCCACGCGAGGAGGGGCGGGGAGAGGGAGCGGGAGACAGACAGACCTTAGTGAGAGACGGACAGCGTGAGAGACAGAGACACCTTAAAAAGCAAAATGAAAAAAAAAAATTTTAACTGAAGTTGTAGACTGCTTGTGACCACTTGGGGGAGGCTTATTTCATCCCTAACATTGTTGAAAGCAAGCCCCTGCTCTTTTACCTGAGGGGAAAACCTGACATATAATTCGAAAAGTGAAATAAGCTCATTAGATGCTAAAATGAAACAACACACCAGTATCCTTCTGAGAACTCTCTTGCTATGTCTATTTTTGTCTCTCTGAGAAAAAAAAGGAAACATAACATGTTTAAATGCTAGCAAAGAAATCCACCCACCAATCCACCCACCAATCCATCCATCCATCCATCCATCCATCCATCCATCCACAAGGAATTTCAAGATTCAGGACTTAAAACCCTGTTTTGGAAACAGTCTTGCGGTAACAGTCAGTATGAAGCAAGCACGCCCTCTGCTGGCAAAACTGTATTTCTCTCTACCCTCCCTCCTTTCCTTGTTGCTGGAGACTGAACAAGCAACAACACTTTAGCATCTCCTCTGTACTCCCTTGATTTACTTGGATATAGTATCTAAAGAGAAGAATGCTAATATCTGCCCACTGAAACAGAGGATAGACCTTGAAATTTAGTGGGACATAGTAACAATTTGCTTTGAATTCTAGGGCTCCATTTTATAGTCTACACTTCTGCATAGTACTTTACTGTTTTAAGTTTATTCATGCAGCTCCTGGAGTCCAGTATGCTAATGTGTGTGTGTGTGTGTGTGTGTGTGTGTGTGTGCGTGTGTTTTAATAATCATGACAAACAATGGACCTTGTTTGTTCATATACCAGCCACAGATATAACTACATGCATGTGTGTACAAGCATTCATTACAACCACAATCAATCAGCCAGAAAACAGATTAAACCGAGTATTAGCTCACACTGTAGGAAAACTTAAAGCCAATATGGCTCTCTGAAGTTTGGGAAGAGGTGAGCTTGGTCCTGGAGCCTACACAGTGGACAGAAAGAACTGACTCTTCAAGTTATCCAATGTCTTCACATCCACGGTAAGACAGAGAGAGAAAATGTTTAAATAAACAGAAAAATAAAGAAGGGTTTGGATATAAAATAAACATAAAAACAAGTAACAAATAACCAGTTAGGAAACATGAAAACTATATATAATAGCACAAAAATACACCAGTTCTAAGCTCATCAAAAAGAAAAGTCAAACTATCTTATCACATGGGCTGATTACATGCTGACATGCCAGGACTTTGTGGGCTGTGGCTCTGATAGTTCAATGACAGCATTTCCAAGACCTGGATTTGACCTGCAGCACCAATGAATAATCAAACAAAATTAAATATAGCAATATCATATACAGTCAGTTGAATAAAGCCATGTTCTGATGTGTAACAAGTTACACTGGAAAAAATACTTGTTTACATATGTAAGTTACAATGTATATGGAGCAAAGAAGAATAAAATATTGGCAGTTTCCCACTGCTTTTAAATCTTCACTTTTGAAGCCATGTGTGGTGGTGCCTACTTTTGATTCCAGCCCTCTGGGAAGCAGAGACAGGTGGATCCCTGTGAGTTTGAGGCCAGTCTGGTCTACAGAGTGAGTTTCAGGACAGCCAGGGCACAGAGAAACCTTATTTCAAAAAAACAAAATGAAACAAACAAAAAGATCATTGCTGGAGGAATAGTGAAAGCTTTAAGAAGCTGCTGACAGTCCTCACCTATGAATATTCATATGAATATAATGCATAGTCAGACACTAGTGGGCTGAGATTTTCCATCTGTTAAGTCCAGGCTCTTTAAAAAGCTAAGCACACACCTGGTGCCTGCACTGGAAAGGAAGAGCAAGAGAAATAGAAGTTTAAGGCCAGCTTGGGTTATACAGTGAGACCATATCTCAATATCAAAACAAGACAACAACAACAACAAAAAAAATGAAACAAAGAATTACTAGCATGTGGCCCAGCAATTCCAGTTTCGACACTTAAGGGAAATGAAGCAGAGACATGAACAGACAGTTTAACGTCAGTGTCCATCTATTACAACTGCCTAGAGTGTCTACCAGCAAAGGGTATAATCACAATGTTACACACTTACAGGGGAATCTCAATCAACTTAAAAAGTTTTGATACAAGAAGCTGGAGAGTCCACTTACTAGTGAAGAGCACTTGCTGCTCTTGCAGAGGACCTGGGTTTGATTCCCCAGCACCATCAAGCCGACTAACAATCATTTGTAACTCTAGTTCCAGGTGTCCAATGCCCTCTTCTGATTTCCATGGACACCAGGCATGCATATGATGCAGACATGCATAAATACATACATACATACATACATACATACATACACACACACACACACACACACACACACAGGCAAAACACCCCTAAGCATATAGAATAAATACATCTCAAATTGTTTAAGTTTTGATACATGCTACAAGATGGATAAATTTTGAAAATACATTAAAGTGAAATAAGCTAGCTACAATATTGCAGTCATCCACTCACATAAAATATCTAAAATCAACAAATTCATAAAGAAAGGACCAGAGGGAAATAGGAATGGCGATAAGTTATAGTAAAAACAAGATAGTAAAACTCAGTGAGCTGTAATCTTGAAGTAGATACGGCATGCAGATTATACTTAAAACTGTGTGTTTTTTAAAGTAATCCAAACCCGATACCCTAACCCTGAATCTGTGCTCTGCTCCCTGCTGTCTGACCTCGAGCCTTACTGTGTCCTACTCAGTGTCTCATTTTCTCTCATGCCACCATACCATGCGATTAAATGACCACATGAGGATTAAATGACCTAACATTTACAAAACAGAAGTAAAATTGCCAATTAAAAAAGGCTTCATATCCATATGGACACATGAAAACAAAAAATAAACTAATGTTTGTGACATTAGTAATTCCACATTTTCACAAAATATGAATCAAACATGGTTAACATGATATACAGAAGGCTACTGTGCAGCTAGCTCATCACACACAAAACTCATTTCAATGACTTTATTGGTCCCCACTCCTGGCTATGTGTGGGATGCCTTGGGGATAGCAATGGTGTCACCAGGCCGTCTTATACAGACGCACACTGGTGAGGAGGCATGAGGGTCAGCTCTGGAACTGCCTTAATCTCAACAGCGTTAACATTCATTTTAGCTGACCTTATAAACTTACAGAAGTCTAATTTTAGTTTACAATTCTATTTATTTAAGAGACTACCTAGGTCTGGCTAGGTTTGGCTCAGGTGCTTATTTTGGGTAATTATTTAATCCTGTTAGGTTTTAGTTTCTTCATGTCTATGATACATTTTAAAAAATGTCTACCTCAAAGATTTGTCAAGACTCAGTAAGCTAATAAGTGGAGGATATTTAGAAGAAGGCCTAGTTAAGAGTTCAATATGCAGCAATTACTATGAGCTGAATTTTACTGAAAAGATACACTATAATAGTTTAAATGTGAAGATTTTCAAGTCTTGTGTATGTGTGTGTATATATATATATATATATATGTATATGTGTATACATATACATATACATATACATATATATATTCTCTAAAATATGAAAGTAACTAATTCCTAACTTATGAATGCTACACTCATTTCAAGCTGAGCGCCAAATCTGACCTATTCTAGATTATCTCTTAAAAATAGATCATACAGAATTGCCAGTACGGTGGGGTGGCACAGAGTTTCAGTGACTGAACACATCACAGAGGGCACACGTATCTGCTTCTTGGGTACCGTTTCCTGTAAGTGTACAGTGATCTAACTGATCTAAGCAGAGAAGAGTGAGGTTTCCAGTGTGCTCTTTTAATGACCTCTTACTATACATTCTACCAGCTCCGCACGTCTAACCAACATGGGTAACGTCTCGACAGTTTATGCCGTGTATATGTGCACCCACATTATGTGTCTGTAGTGGGAAGTTGGTCCTACAGGATTTTCTGTTAGCTATACTTACAAGTCAGTGCGCATGCACTTGCTCTGATGACTGATGATGTGGCACTTACCATATTTTCTCTTTCGATCCTTTGTTGTTCCCTCTGTCTGTTGAGAGCACTATGATACAACTTAGGGGGATGGCCGATCGATCTTCCGGGAATTGTACTTTTGCTTCCTGGTTTTTCAGCCTGTCTTGACAGTTCTTTCAAAAGCCTCTGATTTTCCCGGTCAATCTGTCTCACCTCTTCTCTTGTGAAAGAGTAGTTCTTCCTAGGTATTATTGCAGGCTGCTCAAAGTGATGTTTCTGTGGTCCCTTTTTATCTAACTGCAGGAAAGCTACACAAGGAAGCAAACGCGACAACGGTAAGTAAACAAAGCAGCTATGATGGCCCATGCTTTCATTCTTACAGAAGAAACTAAGTTCACAGAACGCAGGAGATGGGCTAATGATTCATTTGTGTAGGAAAAGCTTGGATGCAGTTTCGAGTTTTATGTTTGCTGGGCCCTTTGAGCACAAAAGTTTATGCAAGCAGGTTTTCACAGCAGAATAATCAAGGTGTGTGATACCAGCTCTTAGACAGGTAATTTACAGAAACCCATTCCTGCCATGTCTGCTTTGTTTTCTACAGCAGTTTTCACAGTGAGGGGCTTTAGGAACCTCTGGGTTTGAGTGCATGATACAATACTTTCACTGTTCAAAAGAAACAACACAAGTTCTTGGCAATGACTGATGGAAGAAATGGCAAAAATAAATTCAGACCAGTCTACAATGATCAGAACCTAATCTGAATGCACTATACTATGAATGCCATGGTGGTTTTTTTTTTATGGCAACTTTTTATTAGATATTCTCTTTATTTACATTTCAAATGTTATTTCCTTTCCTGGTTTTCCCTCTGAAAACCCGGTATTCCCTTTCCCCCTCCCCCTGCTCACCAACCCACCCACTCCTGCTTCCTGGTCCTGGCATTCCCCTACACTGGGGCATAGAACCTTCACAGAACCAAGGGCCTCTCCTCCCATTGATGACCAACAAGGCTATCCTCTGCTACATGTGTGGCTGGAGCCACGGGTCCCTTCATGTGTACCCTTTGGTTGGTGGTTTAGTGCCATTTATTTTTAAAACTGTGATAAAGTACTTCAGTGAGTGCCAAACATTCTATTTTGTATTAAGCATAAGCCCAATGAACACACTATATAAAAGACATTTCTCGCCAAGAAGAAAAACATTTGCACCAAATGATTTTTGTTGGGGTGGTGATGGGAATTGAACCCAGGATCTTATCCATTCTAGGCAAGCATGGTACTACTGAGCTATGTCTTCTGCCTGAAAAGAATTTTAACATCATGCTTAAAAAGTGCTAGAAAAAAGTTTCAGTAAGCATGACTATTACCACACACTTGTGAAAAGCTTTTAAGACCCCTGAGTTTGGTGACTATTTCTACTTTAGTATATACTAAAGTAGCGCTATATTTCTCAGGTTATCGGCTGCAGTTTTGCTTTGGTATTATAGTATCTTTAAGATAAAAGAAACCACTCCTGTTTTGCGTATACATGATCCGTATCTGTCAAGGTGCATGCCCGTATGCATGTGGAGAACAGAGACAGTGAGGAGTCGGCCACCTGCACATCGCCCAACAGTGCCCACTGCCATCCCACAGCCCTTACAACAGGGTCTTTTAAAAGTACTTCACTACAAGCTACTCCTTCTCACATGTCTAGTTTAGCATCCTACGCTGTCCCACACAGTGCCGTAAAGGGAAGTGGTATTTTTAACCTCTATTTTACAATGAGTTTAGTCCAATCACTTGGGCAAATTAAGAAAAGCAGTAATTTTACTTCTTATGTTTATACCAAAGACCACAAAGAGTATTTAAAATTATAGGAACAAACAAAACAGATAAACAGTTGGCTTCCTCTCTCGAAAAACCAAAAAGAAAAAAAAAAGGTTATGAAATCGACGCCGGGCATGGTGGCACACACCTTTAATCCCAGCACTTGGGAGGCAGAGGCAGGCGGATTTCTGAGTTCGAAGCCAGCCTGGTCTACAAAGTGAGTTCCAGGACAGCCAGGGCTACACAGAGAGACCCTGTCTCGAAAAACCAAAAACCAAACCAAACCAAGAAGCTATAAAATTAATGGTTGATGATTAATGATAGCTGAAAACCACACCGAGTAAATAACAAAACTTGAATGACCGACCATGTTTTAAAAACCACACATACACTACATACATTAAATTACCTCCATACTAATACATGCTTGTTCTACAATTTAAAAAAGGTTCTAGGCTAATTTAGCTAGATATGAAATTCTTTAGAATCTCATTCTGAATGAGATTACTAACTACAGTTCCTAATGCTACTTTTAAAAAAGTAAAATAGGCAACAGTGGCATAAAAATGTCCAGCTCACCAAACAATCAAAGAGCTGCCAATAGCAGCCTAGCTTTACATCAGTGAAAGCAACACAATGAAGCAGATGTGTAGAGTGCTTATTTCCTGACAGCACTTGACACCTAGAGACTCTATGCTAACTGGCGTCAAATATATAATCAAATTCTTTCACATAAAATCTAAAAATGAGTTAGCAAACTTTGTATTTATATCTATTTATTACAAATGCTGTTTTCTCCGGAATTTTCCGTAGGGATGCAACACCACACCAAGTCTTCACTCTATTTCAGCCTATGACCACAAAGAGCTACTCTGGCTTCATTTCACCCACGTCAAGGGGCTCCCGCTTCACTTTCATTGCTACTGAACAGAGACGACGTCTTAGGACTTGTATGTGAAGCCACCAGTGGAGAGGTTCTGATGCTCTCTGCACCCCTACAGTGTCAGGGCTGTTTAGCAACTCTTCCAGTGGGGCAGGAGGCAAGTGACTGCCAGCACAGCTTGGCTTTGCTTCCTAGCATCTCACACAGCGGACAGGAACGGCGGTTCACATGTGCACTGGGAGGTGGAGACATAAGAATCAGGAGCTCAAGGCCATTCTCTGCCACATAGTGAGTTCCAGACTACATGAACTGGTCTCAAAACAAAACATTGTCCTTATACAGTCATGAGATCTATAGAAAAACCAGCTATAGTTACTTTTAAAGCTGATATTTTTTAAAAAAGATTTCTTTTAAAAAGTAACACTAACAACAAGTTATAAGATCTAAATTTACAAGATTTATTATTTGACTTCTTAACAACTTGTTAGATGAGAAATTTTGTGACATCCTTTTGTGTTCTCTTTCTTTGAATTTTGGTGGGCTTCTTACAGCCGTGACCAATAAAGTACAGTCAAAACGGTATGCAACTTAAGTTTTAATTTATTTTAGATATAAATTTTTTAAAAGATTCATTTTATTTTTAAATTTTTACTTTATATGTGGGTGTTATACCTGCATGAATGCCTGTGTACTGCCTTCATGCCTGGTACCCTGGGAAGCCAGAAGAGGGTGCCAGGTTCCCTGGAACTGGAGTTACAGATGGCTGTGAGCTGCTATACAGGTGCTAGGAATCAAACCCAGGAGCCCTAAAAAGAGCACCCAGTGCTCTTAGCTGTTGAGTCATCTCTCCAGCCCCCAAGACTCATTTTATTCTAATTTATGTGTATGTGTGTCTCTGTGTGTTGCTGCATGCATGCAGGTGCCCCTAAGTCTAGCAGACGTGTAACAGCCCTGGCAGTGGAGTTACAGGAGGAAGTTAATGGGGCTGGAAAGGCGACTCTGGTTCAGAGTAGCCACTGCTTTTTCAGAAGACTAGGGTTTGGCTACCAGCACTCATATGTAGGCTCCCAGCCATCTGTAGTGCTAGTTCCAGCAATCCAACACTCTTCTGGCCTCCTCTGAGATTTGTACACACGTGTTGCACATATATACACACATGCAAGCAAAGCATTCATATACATAAAAGGAAAAAAGGTTGTTGAGGTCTGAGAGAGTGAGCTGGCTGTTTAGCAGCACTGCTACGGTGACAAGGTGAATGGCAGACTTCCTACTGGTGGATTTGGGCTAAGATATTTAAGCAGGATTTTGAAAATACAATGGCTTACATTATCCATAGTAAATCAGGAGAGTGAAATATCTAAAACTAGGAAGTGATCAGTTTTCAAACAAAATATAGAGAAAATGTAAGAGACTTACAGGGCTTACAGGGTTCAGAGTAAAACAATGACTCCCCCCTTAACCCCCCCCCAACAGAAGATGTTCAAGTACTGAAGAGCTTACTCACTGAACCACACCTGAAGAATCTTGGCTGACCTGGACCTGATCTAGATCCTGGATCTGAAAGTTGAGGCCATCTTTAGAAAAGGGGAATATATTTTATATAAGGGAGAAAGAACTAGTAGTGAAGAGATTTTTAAAGCTATTTCTATAAATTATTTGACATTTATTTCACTAAAAGGTAGGGTACTTGTATAGTATGCCTCAAATCCTAGGTTTCATTGGTAGCACAACATAATACTTTGCATGACAGTGTATGCTTGTAATCCTAACAGTCAGGAGATAGAGCCAAGAAGACCAGACAGCCAAGGCCATCCTCAGCTACAGCCTGGGTTATATGAGATCCTATCTCAAAACAAACAAAAAACAAACAAAAGCCAGGGTCTATGACTTACTTTAAATCTGGAAGGTTTGTAATTATTTCTACCAACACTGGGCACAGTGGTACATGCCTACAGTCCCAGGAACTGGATAGCAGAAGTTCAAAGCTAGCCTGGAGTAATATACCAAGTTTTAGTTCAGTTAAGTCTCACAGCAAGATCCTATCTGAAAGAAACCAAACAAGCACAAAAGGATGCTATGTGACTCTAGAAACTAAGTCACAAATGGCTCTGTGGTTTCTGTATTATTTTCTGGAACAATATGCTTGGAGCCCTGAGTGCATGTTATAAGTCTAATTTCCCACAGGCTACCATGTTTGAAGAAGGCAGGCCTATGTGAGGAGACACGCCACACAGACATGAGAAGCCTCTGGTTAGCAGTCCTAACCAGAGGCCTAATCCTGTTTGTTCCAAGTCCAGGTTTTAATCCTCTTTAGTAGCTTGATCTTCATCAATTTATTGTCTAGTTCTGTTTTGCGTTTATTATATGTTGTAATCAGTATTACACATTTCTAGTATATTTGACTTATATATTAATATAAAACACCCTTTTGTCCCTTTTAGTATTTTTTCACAATTTTGATTCTGTTTTTGTACTAGTAGGGCTGATACTTCTATTTCCTCTTTTAAAGGAGACATACCTTTTTTTTTTAAATGTATGTTTGTGTTTTTAAAGGTAAAATATGCAGTAACTATTGCTACAGAAAAAATTACCCCAGCACTTGTGGAATAGAAACTATCAAACTAACTAGTGTTTTCCTTTTTACTGTAGCAAAATAGACAAAATCCAAAATTGACTATCCTATTTTTAGGTATACAATTCAGTGACATTACAATTCATTTTCCATAGTGTTGTATATTGGAAATCTAAAACTCAATTATAAAAAAGCCAACTAGGCAAACAAAACACCCAGGAAATCTCTGTCGTTCTTTCACTAGACCTTAGAAATCGAAATTCTGTTTTTGTGATTTTGACTGACCGGCACGTAAATGGAATCACATAATAGTTGTTTTTGTGTGGGTATGTACTGCATCTACTTTGTGTGTGTGTATGTGTGTGTATGGTGTGTGTGTGTGTAGGCTAAAGTTCCATCTGGGGTCTCATTTAATAGGAGCTGTCCACATTAGGTTTTTGAGACAGGGTCTCTCACTAAGACCTGGAGTTCATGGACTTACTCTAGGCTGGCCGGCCACAGAGCCCCAGGGCCCCTCCTCTCCCCCTGTGCTGGATCAGTATACCAGCCTACCACGTCTGCCTTCTCTTCAGCCTTCAGTGCTTGTCTTTTCAGGACTTACTTTACTTATCACAGTGTCCTCCAGCCTCAGCCACACTGTAGCACAGACCAGCTCTTTCTTCCTTTTTAAGACTGAATAATATTTCTGATTTAACTTTTGAACACAACCACATGTCTTCTAAGTTAAAATCATTTACTTTATTGTTTGGCTTTTCTTCCTACAGCTTTTATAAAGTGCGCCCCTCATTTTCCTGAAAGAGGATGCTAACATTTTTTTCTAAAAATTTCTCCAAATTTCAGAACGCAATCACTACCATAATAATAAATTATAGCTCCATTTTCCTAGAAGTTCTTAATTTTTTGTTTTGGATCCTTTATATTCCTAAAGGCTGAGACACCCTAATGTCTTCACGGGTTCCATCTACCAGTATTTATTATGTAAAAACCTAATAGTACAAAACAAGCAAACAAAAACCCAACAACTTCCCTGATATAGCTGTCTCTTGTGAGGCTATGCCAGTGCCTGGCAAACACAGAAGTGGATGCTCACAGTCAGCTATTGGATGGATCACAGGGCCCCCAATGGAGGAGCTAGAGAAAGTACCCAAGGAGCCAAAGGGATCTGCAACCCTATAGGTGGAACAACAATATGAACGAACCAGTACACCCAGAGCTCATGTCTCTAGCAGCATGTGTAGCAGAAGATGGCCTAGTTGGTCATCATTGGGAAGAGAGGCCCCTTGGTCTTGCAAACTTTATATGCCTCAGTACAGGGGAACCCCAGGGCCAAGAAGTGGGAGTGGGTGGGTGGGGGAGTGGGTGGGAGGTGGGGAGGGTATAGGGGACTTTTGGGATAACATTTGAAATGTAAATGAAGTAAATACCTAATAAAAAATTGGAAAAAAATCCCAACAACCTAAAGATAGTTACTCATCCCTCTGTCAATAACAATAAGCCAATCATATGTCAACATAACATTTTTATAAAATAAAATAAGTAGAACCATACTACTCAGCTATTAAAAAGAATGAATTTGTGAAATTCCTAGGCAAATGGTTGGACCTGGAGGGCATCATCCTGAGTGAGGTAACACAATCACAAAAGAACTCAAATGATATGTACTCACTGATAAGTGGATATTAGCCCAGAAACTTAGTATAGCGAGATATAAGGTACAATTTGCAAAACACATGAAACTGAAGAAGAACGAAGACCAAAGTGTGGACACTTTGCCCCTTCTTAGAATTGGAAACAATCACCCATGGAAGGAGTTACAGAGACAAAGTTTGGAGCTGAGACAAAAGGATGGACCATCTAGAGACTGCCATATCCAGGGATCCATCCCATAATTAGCCTCCAAATGATGACACCATTGCATACACTAGCAAGCATTTGTTGCAAGGACCGTGATATAGCTGTCTCTTGTGAGACTAGGCTGGGACCTAGCAAACACAGAAGTGGATGCTCACAGTCAACTATTGGATGGATCACAAGGCCCCCAATGGAGGAGCTAGAGAAAGTATCCAAGGAGCTAAAGAGATCTGCAACCCTGTAGGTGCAACATTATGAACTAACCAGTACCCCGGAGCTCTTGACTCTAGCTGCATATGTATCAAAAGATGGCCTAGTTGGCCATCACTGGAAAGAGAGGCCCATTGGACAGGCAAACTTTATATGCCCCAGTACAGGGGAACGCCAGGGCCAAAAAATGGGAATGGGTGGGTAGGGGAGTGTGGGGGGGGGACTTTTGGGATAGCATTGGAAATATAATTGAGGAAAATACGTAATAAAAAAAAAGAGAGAAAAAAAATAAGTAGAACCTGTAAGACAATGGAGTTCGATGCACAGGACCTTCCATGACAGAGGTAGTGAAATGATGACCACAGATTTTCCTTTGACCCATACACACATGCTCTAGCACATTTGTGCTCATGTGCACACACATACACACAATACATACATAAACAGAACTTAATTTTTTAAATTAAAAATGTGTGTGGAAGAGCATAACAGCCTTGCCATTTTTAAGTGCCTCACTTAACAGAAGACAGCTGCTTCTGCACTGTGCTGCCACTGTCTTGGGGCCCTGTGAAGACCCCACTGGACCCCACTGCTTATCTATAGCACACAGACAATGCAGAAAGCAAGCCAGGGTTACTTTTCTTAGTTATAATAGCTTTGTCTTCGTAGATCTCTCTACAATCATTTAGTTTTTGCTTTAAAGAAAAATCAATTCTCAATACTACATTTATCATAAGGATGTGGCCCCTCTGTTGCCTTTAGCTTTTACAGATGTTTGGTGACACTAGGTAACTGTGTTGGAAGGATTAACAATGTCAACCTGCCAGTAAAGAGGAGATTAGCCTGTAGTGCCAGGCAGGGCATGCTGAAAGCCAATCATCTCTTTCTCACGGATAGTAGTAGGATCTGTTAAGCACTTCCTGTAATCCCTCCATAACATCCACACATGTACCTTTATAGAAAATTTATAGCCATTTTCTTCATTTATGAATGCTTCCTTAATTTTACTTTGTCCTCTTTTACTTTTCTTCTCAAAAGTAGAGATAAATTTTGAGGCTATATGTTTCTAAAATGTTTTTACTTGGCCCTTTCAGAGTCCTTCTAAAGTGATCCAACTTTATATAGACAAAGTATGAAATGTAATCCAATCTGCTCAAGTCCTTAAATGCTTACCAAATATATCAGCCTTGTGATATAATCTAGTATCAAAATGTATTTATTGCTCCTTTAAGTCTCTCAATGCTTAGTCAAAGATTTCTAGGCCAAGGTTAAATATCTGACTCCAGTCACAGTCTTTGGACATTTTGGGCATGGAAATTCCCCCAAGTAAATATCCTTGTAGAGTTAAAAGGCTGAAATTGTACTACTCTTTCAAGTTCTCTTAAAATTACATTTCTAATACCAAGCTACATTGATCTATTCGTTTTGAGTGAACACCAGAACTCTCAATCTAGACTGCACTCAAGCGGTTTATATCAACTACCACATCCTAGAACTAGTTACTATCTAGCTCATGGACATGTCATAACACCAAAAGTCTAAAGCCTTGTGCTTCAATTCCCAGAACTGCATCTGCTTTACTGAGTCAATACCCAATTCAATACTGTTCAAATACCCATGCCACTGACTATATTGGGATATTTGCTCATATCTTTCTATTAAACTTTATTTATATTTAACAAACAACAATTTTTCAAACCACTATTCTATACTGTTTGCCACATTCCTTACTATGTGGACATTTGCCTGTTGTAACAATTTATGAAACTTTTTCATCAAAACTCATTACAGGAATTGGTGAGGTTTTCTCTTAATTTACACCTAAGCCAGTGAAAATGTTTCCACTAGGAGGACGACACAATGTGCTGAACCCCTCCCTCAGATGTTTGCTAACAGGGTCATCTGCTGAGAAGGTTTGTAAACATGTTACACATTCCCTGTAGTAAGTGCATTTGTCTTTCAGGAAAGTGGTTGCTATGGAACAACTAGAGAAGTCATAGCAGCATAGAAAAGCCCATTTGGTAGAAAATGAAAGTGATAAAGTATGTTATGAGAGAAATGCAAAAAAGGCATAGGTGGGCAGGGCTGGTAACCAACCATCTCTTTTATGCACAAGGTTTAGGTACATGGGGGCAAACAGAGAAAAGATATGAGGGTCCAAAAAGCTTCATGTTGTCAACTGAGCACGAATAATAATTTAATAAAATAATAACAAAATACAATGTATTAATAGTTCGAAAAGTTTTGAAGACTTCCCTTGGTAGATACTATTCATGGATTCTAACAGTAGGTATGTTAATTAGCAAAATGTCCTCTTTGTTTCTCTGCCTTTGTTACAAAGCACTATCTGGCTGTGATGGCACATGACTTTAATTCCAGCCCTCAGAGAGCTGAGGCAGGAGGATCATAAAAGTTCAAGGCCAGCCTGGGCTATGTAGATCCTGCCTACCTCAACAACAAAAGGCCAGAAGAATGCTTTACTAACAAGTTTCTTATAGCAGGGCTTGTACAGTATAGTACAGTAAAAACTGAAGCTTAAAGCCAGGCGTGGTGGCGCATGCCTTTAATCCTAGCACTTGGGAGGCAGAGGCAAGCAGATTTCTGAGTTCGAGGCCAGCCTGGTCTACAAAGTGAGTTCCAGGACAGCCAGGGCTACACAGAGAAATCCTGTCTCGAAAAACCAAAAAAATAAAAAAAAACAAAAACAACAACAACAAAAAAACCCAAACCAAAACCAAAAAAACCCTGAAGCTTGAGTCAATGTTTCATAGAGAAGATTCCAAGTGTAACTGAGGCAAGTGTTTAGGAATAAGGTGGTGTGGCAATTATTGTTCTGACTTAAAAATTAGAAATATATAGGTTCTTAGCATTTAGCTAAGTTTAAGAAATAGTGTAGTGGTAACAAGGATGCCTTATATATTTTTTATATGTATGGTGTTTCCTTGTAATGTATGTACATGCACCCGTGTATAGGCAGTGATTAGCAAGGCCAGAAGGTGTTGGATCTTCTGGAACTGGAGTTACAGATGGCTATGAACTGCCAAGTGTGTGTGGAAACTAAACCCAGGTCTTCTGGCAGGAGCAGTGAGTGTTTGTTTGTTTGTTTGTTTGTTTGTTTTTAGATTTTCGAGACAGGGTTTCTCTGTATAGCCCTGGCTGTCCTGGAACTCACTCTGTAGACCAGGCTGGCCTCGAACTCAGAAATCTGCCTGTGAATGCTCTTAATCACCGAGCCATCCCTCCAAATCCTGAATGTTCTTTTACTACTGTATATGCTGTCACACACATCATAGTGTGCCTGAAGGAAACAGCATGTTGTTCTAGAACTATGAGCCCCTGGCAAGTAGAACTGCCATCAACACTGGGATGGGTGAAATGGTTAGCCATCAGGGTTCTAGGTACCACAACAAAGTAGTTGAGTGAATGAGATTCCAGAATGTTCTATATGCACACTTAAAGGAACTGAAGTGAACAAACACAATTGCCCAGTCTGCACCTATTTCTACAGTCCTCCACAGTAGATCTTGGGCCTTGTAACTCCCACCCCTAACTAACTTCAGCAGGAGTCTCTGCCTGGCTTCGGATGTTTCTCCCCACGGCCAAGGACTGCTTCAGGAGTGAAGAGTGTAACTAGAGCACTCTGGGGACTACGCCTAAGTGCAAGCTGTCTGGAGATGCTTCCTTTACACAGGTTCTTGTGCTTTGAGAGTTAGAGGAAGTGCTTTTCTGGACACTGTCATGTCTGAAGGTGAACAGTGCAGGTATTTACTGGTAGCTGATGAGTGAAGACAGGACTGCCTCAGAAGAGTACAAGGCACTTTGAGAAGAATTGAAAACTAATCTGAAATTTCTAGTCCTAATTGATTTAATTATCTGACAATTCAAATGATACTCCAAGTGTTTTATGGTATAATGGAATATATTTGGAAAGTTATTAAAATATCAATCATCTCAAAGACACTGGCCAGAAAAACCCATGCATATGCACAGCACTTAATATTTGAGTTTAGTTAATACACAAATTTAATATACAGAAGTTCAAAAATTACCTTTCAACAGATGATTTAGGTCCATTGTGTCATGTAAGACTTTTTGTTTAGATCTACGGTCTAGATTTGCATCTAACACTGAAGATTTTGGAGCAAAACTCTGTCCATGCTTTTCTTTCCTTTTGGCTGATTTCACACATCTTGAATCATTCTTTAAAGCCTCTGCATCCTCATATACATCCCGGCTCACATTTTCTTGTTTTTTAACTTTTACTTTTTGATCAGGCGGTTGGCCCAACTCAAGCGACTGGGCAGGGCTGACATCTGGAGTTGACAAAGGAGTTATGTCTGGTACATTGCCTTCGGACTCATGATAGTCACCAGTCTTTTGTTTAGTGCTGGAAGGCTGTGCACTTGATTTTCTTCCTGACTTACACCTCTGTTTTGGTGATGAGGGGGTTACACTAGAAACACACTTCCCTGATGAGTGTGACTCAGATCTCCTTTGCCTGTCAGACCCCATATCTGAGCAGTCTGAGTTTGATCTTGAAGATGAGGAAGACAAGGAGGAGGAGGAATACTTCTTACTCACGTTTTTTTTTAAGTTGCTAGAGGGCTTGGCTGACTTAGACCTCACGTACTTCTTCCCATCGTCGCTGCTTTCCTCCCCATCCGTGTAGTAATCGTCCTCACCTTTCACAATCTTAGGAATTCTATCTGGAACGGGCAAGTTTAATTTATGTCCTTTTGTGGCATCACACGATTTTTTTGATCGTGAAGAAGTCAACACTGAGGAACTTCGTGCTTGTGTAGGATCATTTTCTATATGTTGTTCCTTTGAAGAAAAGTTTGCTTTCCTTTCATTTCCTTTCTGAGTAAGGTAATTTTCTGTTGTTTGTAGCCCAAGTTTCAAGTTCACATTTTCTGTGTTATTATCTATTTTCTCCTTAAGATGATCATTTTGTACTCCAAATTTCAAGTTTACATTTTTGGTGTCCTTATTTATTCCTTCCTTAAGGTCATCATCATTTTGCTTGTCAAAAATGGAATTACTTTCACATTTCTTTGCATCTTCAAAATCACTGTCAAAGAAAGAGTGGTCTACTTCACCTTCTGAGATATCTCCAAACCGATCCATGACGCCAAAAGTGTATCTGAAAAGGGGAAAGTACAATTATCAGACCGGAGTAACTTCCAAATACTTGTCATTTTTATTTCTCCCAAAAAAGAAATGTTGTAGTACAACAAACAAACAAACAAACAAACAAACACTATTAAAAAGTAAACCAAGTTTGTGAAGTCATGATGGAGTTCCAGGGATATCAAATTATACAACAGTCTCAGAGTTCACCAGGGCAGGCATATCGCAGAATCCAAAGGAAAGTCTCCCTTCTGTACAGTACAATTAAGAGTTTCAAAGAAGAAAAAAATAAATGGCTAAAAGCCATTTATTGTCAGTATAATAAAATAGCAAAATAAAAAAAGGAAAGCTTTATTTTAGCTCATGATTTGATCCTCCATGGCCAGAAGGGTGTGGCTGAGCCAGGCTGGTTAACTCACAGCAGCCAAGCAGCAGAGCAAAGGTGCAAGACAGGCCGTTCAGTGGCACTCCCTCCCAGCCAGTCATATATTCCTTCTCTAATTCCCACCACTAACCCAATGACTATCATTAGGTTAAGGCCCTGACTTAACTGTCCCTGAAATTTCCTTAGACACACGCATGTATGCTTTGTTAATCTCTCCCAGGTATCTTTCAACCATCCATATCAAAATAAGATTAATAATCACCGCTGATATTAAAACTTCACAGAATCTACAGGTAAGCCATACAATCACTGATTTTTCTAGGACAAATAATGGAATCAGCCAGTGAGCTTCGGCATTGTACTTCTCGCTAGCCATCCTGTTCTGTTCTTTTACTGCACATGGAGAGCTGTGACTGCGAGTCATTCTTGCCCATCCTTTCTCACTGAGCAGCAGAAAGCCCAAGATGCATAACAGGCAATACAACTGTTTCCCTCTTTTAGTAATCTCCAGAAATGCCCTCACAATTACACTCCAGGTACTTATTTACCCAGTCAGATTGATTCTCAAGGTTAACCATCTCAAAGTTTAAAAGGCCTGACACTGTACAAATTAAAAAAAACAAAGTGCATATATAAATGAAAATGTCTGCAAGAGCTCCTAAGTCCACAATGACATTCAAAGGAACATATGTTATGCTGAAGAACGCGTACACAAACATTTCCATAATGAATATGTAGCCAATGAGGCAAGGCTGCTTACTTACTGTGTTACAGTAAGTTCAGCACAGTAACTGGGCGCTAGACGATTATGTAATGTATATCCTACAGAAGCCAGGGCACACTGAATATATTCTTATTTACTGTTAAGAGGCCCTACAGCCCAAGGGAAGACATGAAAATAAGTATGGATATGATTTAAGAGTAATAAAACCTTTATCAATAACAATGTAAGAGTTAGTAAGGATGTATTCACACATTTTTATCACCAAAGTAACTTTTTCTGTCTTTAAGGTCTTGAAGCCTTCATACATATTAGAATTAAATTTTGATTTTTGCTTTGTTGAGACATGATCTCACTATGTGGCCTTGGCTATTCTGGAACTTGTTATGTAGACCAGGCTGGCCTCAAATTCGTAGACTGGCCTGTCTTAGCCGCAGGAAGCTGGGATTAAAGGCATGCACTACCATGCCGAGCTACACATGAATTCATTTATTTATAATTTGCACTGTTGAGGATTATAAGCTCTCTACCACTAAGCTACACTTCCTGCCCTTAGACCTGTAAAATGTTGCCTGAACCTATCTTTAAATGCTGAAGGGAATCTGACTAAATATGTAATTTTATAAGAAAGTACTTAGGATGGTTTCCTTGCTAGACTTACAGGTATACTTTGTTAGGTATATTTGAAATAGTTAAACATGAAATATAATTTAAAATTATGATGACAAACAGGCTCACAAATATCATATATAATATCCAGGAAATTTAATATTTTATAAGGTAGGTAAAGATTAATAAAAGTACATATTAGTTAAATATTTAACACAAATCTAGATCCAAACAGAGGCATACATCATTGAGCAGCAGTATGGTGTGAAATTCATACCTCCATTAAAATTCAAGATGTTAGCTTCTGGCTGTTAACATAGATTAATGCCTTCTTTCAAATTAAAAATCTGAAGTGTCAGAGGGGGACTGGGACTATAATTTAGAGGTGGAGATCTTGATCTCTAGCAAACAAGGTGATGGAATCTCCTCAAATAATAATAATAATAATAATAATAATAATATAATTATAATAATTTAGTGTAATTTTAGTGTAATTTTAGCTATCATAATATCTAGATAGATATCAAAGTCTACTCTTTCAAGTAATTTATAAAACTAATATTTAATTATTAATAATTAATTTTAAAAGATAAAGAATCCTCTTTATTTCTTATCAAAACAATTAACAGCAAATATAGATTATATATATATACACATACATACACACACACATATATGCTATCTTTTTGAATATATCTTTCATTGGGACTCTGAAGCACTCCTACTGTCCTTCTCCAGAAAGAGGGTAAAACAGACTTAACCAAAGACCAAAATCTTTATTATGTAATTTACTTGAAGTTTGTAGATCTGCTATAGTTAATATATATGGATGAAAAAGATACATATATAGTTATCTGTATTGGATTAAGAATAACATACAGATTTAAATAAGTTGAGGGGAGACAAAAGTTGACTTGCTAGAAGAGATGCCACTGCATTTTAACATTTCCCATTGCTATGACAACTACAATGTACAATATAAGTGAAAATATGCTTCATGTATGAAGAAGGATGAACTGAACCAGGCGTACCCAGGCATAAAGCTTGGCTTCACACATTCTGGTCTGTGATCCAGGGACATGTACAAGAATGCGTATATTAAGCTCTGTAACAGCAACGAGTTACAAACATCCTCTCCTAATGTCTAAGAAGAAATGGATAAGTAAAATAGTATCAAGATCTGATAAAAAGGATACATTGAGATCTATAAAGAAATAGTGTTGAATTAAAAATCAGGACTAAATGAGCAACAATAAATAACAGGAAACTATGTGGTAGTCTTCAGTAGGCACACACATAAAGACAAAGCCATAGACGATAGGTAGGAAGAGCATACATTAAACATCTATGAGTCTAAATGCAGGAAGAAAAGGAGGGGACAAAACTGAGGAAAGGCCAGTTAGGGCAGGATCCCCAGAATATTAGATAGCATTCTAGCCACTCACGTTAAAAAAAAAGTCAAAATACTCACTGAACAAATGGCAGGGACCTTTATAACCCAATTAGCTCCCCCTCCTTAAATGGTTTTTGTTTTGTTTTGTTTTGTTTTTGTAAGATAACTTATTGCTTATTGAAAACAATAAAGGCCTGAAATTACAGTTGGCTGTTTCCCTCCTCTATCATTTCTGGCTAATAACTTTGCAATTATAATGGTTTTTATGTTTCCTTAAATTTCAAAAGAACAGTTTGAAAGCACAACCTCAAGTATTATAATAAACCACATGTCATAGCTCAATGTAAGATAAATTCAGTAGGCCATGCTAATCTTTAAAGCACAGCAGTATAAAAATTGAAAAGTGCATGCCACATTTGAAGTAATGTTTCATGAAATTTATTTCTATCTTTATATATATTCCATATAGTAGTACTTGATATAAAACTTGTTTCTTACTGGGGGGGGTCTCATCAATGAGTTTGAAATGTCACTGATCTATGGAAATTCCAAATTGTTACTAAATGGTAATATAAGAGAAATGGATGGAAATTTAAATTGAGTAGTCCTGGAGTTTCAAGTGTTAAGGGCAATATTATCTCATCTAGGATAAGTACTTCCCAAATGGATAGACCCAGCACTAAATCAACCTAAAAATACATTGTACGAGCTCTAACGTAAATCTCTTGAAATTGAAGAATTTCATACTAGACAAAAAAAAAAATCACTAAATGATGAGATAGTTTGCAGAATCGTAGCCATAACCGAAAAGTCAGTTTAGGACCACTGAGATCACTGGGTCAGTAATGGTGCTTGCTACCAAGCCTGCCAGCCTGAGTTTGGTTCCTGGGACTTACAGGATGGAACAGGAGAACTAAGCCCTGGTCCTCCCAACCTCCACAAGTACTAATGAGTGTGTCCCCCAATAAGTTTATTAAAGAAAAAAGCAGTCATCATCGTAACAGAAGTTATTAATGGTTTGCTCAGAAACAGTAGTACATCTTGACTAACAGACATGTGACATCTTACTGAAGTGTATGCTTAGGTTTATTCAGAAGTAGGTTGGGTGAGATAGAAAAGCTTAAATAGTTCCAGTGCTCCAGTTGGGGGGAGGAGAGGGCGCTGGCGTGTGTTTGTAAACATGGTGCTGAGGTGGTGGATCCTTAAGGACTTGCTGGCCAGCCAGTCTTCTACTTGGTGAGTTCTAGGCCAAACAAGGCCATTTCTCAAAAGAGACGGTGAATGGCACCGGATGAAGGACACAGGAAATTGTACTGTGGTCTTCCACACTGATGCTGTCTCGTCTAATTAGTTTCTAGGGGTCCAAGAGCAGAACGGGAAGAGATTTGTCTAAAACTTTGCCTACGGGAGTCTCCTCACGAGACTGGCTAGCGTTGGACCCCTTATAGCGTGTGCTTATAAATCAACTACTAGTGAAGCCAAATTAAGAGGATCACCTGAGCTCTGGAGAAAGATGGAGAGAGGAGAGGATGGGGCGAGGAGGAGGTGGAGGTATAGCCACTCTTACCAGACTGGGCGCTCCAGAGGTCTTTCTTGTTCACCTTTATACATCCAGTGTCTAGAAAAAGACCTACAACAGTTGGGTTTATCCCACAAAGAGGTCTGGAGATTTAAGGCTCAGCCCAGGTTCTTACTCTGCCTCCTATGTAAACAGAATAAAACCATCATGTTTCCAGCGTATTTTGATAATGTCCCTCTCTCCGCTGGAGAGGTGGCCCACTGCCTAGTGTATGTCAAATTTCTGGTGTTTATAGTCAGAATTTCTATTGGGCAAGAGTGGCTGTACACACACAAACTTAAGTTCCAGGAAAACTTAGCGGACGATCTCCCTCATTAACGATTCTTTTGCCAAAATTTACATCAAGGTTGCTTCTAATTCAACTTACATTCGGGAATAGGCAAGAAAAATTGTAGCTTTATAGGATCGTTAAGATTATCTTACAACACACGGGAGAAGGATAAAAATCAAAGGATGGTTCATGAGACTCTAACAACCCTCTGGTGGATCGAGCCAGGTTGCTGTCAAAGCTACCTGGAAGTTACTTGGAGAGTGATGTTTTAGCTTATGCAGAACTAGCAGTAGAAATAACAGCGCTTTCCCAATACACCAGAAAGAATACTCGAATAACCTGTCATTAAAAACGGCATTTTGTACATTTGAGATAAGTCCTTATCTGTCGATATGGACACAATAGGGCACCAAATTAAGCATACAAAAATCTTGGCTCAAACTGAACACCTGGTTTTCAGGAGTCTGGGGCTTCTTCCAGGACCCCAGTCGGTTGCCTCTTCACACTCAGTGCCTCAGAGCTGTGGGTTCGGGTTCAAGCGCCCGGAGAGGGGCAGCCGTGGGCTCGGACCCCGACTCCACGCCTCCTCTCGCGTCCTGCGGGCCGGGCTATCGTTTTTTTTTTTTTTTTTTTTTTTTTAATAGCGGTTACCACGTCGCTCGCCCTGCGGGCTAGCGAGGCCGAGGTGGCGGCGCCTAGGGCTGAGGACAGCCTGTGTCCCCCCCACCGTGGAGGCTCGGCGGTACCCACCCCGGGTGCTCGCCTCCGTCGGGCACTGAACCGGGGAAACGGACCCCGAACGCAGGGGAGGGCCGTCTCGCCCGCTGGAGACCGACCGGATGCGGAAGCCCGAGCGCCGCTCACCTGCGAACTGTGGCCGCCACGGACTCTTGCGCCCCGCGGAGCGTTCGGGTTCTCGCTCGCTCTGCGCACGCGCAGCCACACCTCCACCGTTCTCCCTCCCCCGCGGTAGAAGCTAACGGAGACCGGCGCACGCCTGAGCGCGGGCGGAAGCTCCGGGGGTTGGACTCAGCGGAAGGGGAAAGGCGGGGCGAGCGCGGAGCCGAGTCTCTGCCGGCGAGGGTGAGGGCTGCGCTCCTGTCGTCCGTAGTTCCGGGAGACCCGGTCAAAGTGATCAGGCCGGCGCTGCAGGGGCGACAGCTTCTCGGCAGGACCTCGCGAGGTCTCGGAGGCTCATGGAAAGGAGGCCACCAAGGCCTCCCTGTTGTCCAGGGCATCACCTGCTCGCCTACCCACGACGCTGCGGTAGGTCTAGACGTCCGGGATGGTTTCCTAAAAAGACGCTGTAATCTTGTAATTCTGTAACAAGATGACAATAATAAAAATGGAGGACGACTGTGTGTTTTGTTCGATTTTATTTCAGCAAAACGCTGTTTACACGAACCAGTCCTGGTGGCGGATGCCATTGGTCTCAGCACTTGGGAGTAGAGGGAGAGGAATCCCTGTGTTCTACATAGTGACTTCCAGGCCAGCCAGGGCTATATCGTGAGGCCCGTGTCAAAGGAGGAAAAAATTTCAAATTCAAGCATAGTTAATATGCACCGGGGCAGGTAACCCATAAAGGATGGCCCTTCTGATGGTGAAGGTCCACTTTAAGCAATATAAAAAATGATCTCTATAGACGGTTGAGTGCCTTAATTTCTTGTTGACACATCTAAGGGTCAGGAATGGCAGTACACTCCTGATCTCTATCCTCTAATCACCAGAGTACACGAATATGTTACTTTATCTGGCACAAGAATTTAGCTGATGCAATTAAATTTACATTATCCAGGAGCTCATTGTGTAATCAGCCACTATAAATCCCTATAAAAGGGAGAGGCAAAAGCTTCCAAGCCAGTTAGTTGTAGGAGCTGGGACACAAAATAGTTGAGTGATGTGTGGAAGAGTCAATGAGCCAAAGAATGCATGCATCTCTGGAAGACTGAAAAGAGGGGAGAAGTGGCTTCTACCCCGAAAGAACTCAAATATGCCTGGATTTTAGATTTCTGACCTCCACAGCTCCCTAATCCAAATCAATGAGTTGTTTTATACATCTAACTTTGTAGTAATTTGTTACAGCCATAATAAGTTCTCAGCACTTAAATAAAGGTACTAAGGAAGCAAGCACAAACTTAACATTATATCCTAGGGACTACGAGTGTATTGTTTGTCAGAGCCATGACAGAATAGCTAACACAGTGAGGAAAGATGTGTTGACTCACATTTTGAGAGGGTTCAGTCCTTCATGGCACTACAGAGCAGCAGTTTGTGGAATTATAAGACTGGAGAATCTGGCCTACAGGAAGAGGCCAGGGCAAGGTATAATGCTAGAGATACCTCTAGTGACCTTCTTCCACCTAGGCGCCACCTCCTCCCTATCACCACCTGCTAATAATGCCAGCATATTATGAATCCATCAAGGGTCACTTCATTGATGAGATCAGAGCCCACATGATGTCTCTGGAAATGCCCTCCAGACACACCCAGAGGTGAGCTTCACTAAGTGTCTAGGTGTCTAATCGTGTGTGTGTGTGTGTGTGTGTGTGTGTGATCACAACCACAGCCATCAGACTCAAGAAAGGACTCTTATTTTGAACAATATATTTTATATTTTTGGGGTCCTGATTATTAACAAAGAGAAACTTTTTTTCTTCATTTTGTTGGCTCAAAGACAGTATTTCACTTAATTTTTAACTAATGAAAAAATATTCTGTCAGGGTAGATATAAAGTGTTTGAGTAGACATTTCTCCAAAGAAGATACAAATAGCCAACAACACAAGAAAACACAGGGACTTCACTAAAAATGATTTGAACGAAAATAACCTCTATATGCATGTATTTGAATACTTGGTCCTCAGTTGGTGGAACTGTTTGGGAAGGAGTAAGGTGTGCCTTGTTGGAAGTGTGGCACTAGGGGTGAGCTTTGGCAAAGATCTCAAAAGCCTTCTACTGCTCTGCCTCCTGCTTTTGGATTAAGAAGGGAGTTGTCATCTGTCCCTGCTGCCATGCCATGCCTTTGCACTGCTATCATGGACTCTGACCCTCTGAAACTGGGAACCCAACTAATTGCTCTATTTTATAAGTTGCCTTGGTCACGTTGCTTTGACACAGCAATAAAAAAGTCGCTTAAGACACTACCCATTAAGGAACTGCATATCAAAATCTGTGAAGGCCTTTGAGATGATCGTGTCTGGTAGGTAAATGTGCTTGCCAGATGACTAGAATTAGATCCCAGAACACAAGAAAACATTCAAGGCCACGGAGACAGCACAACTGGTACAAAGTAATTCCAAAGGCAACCTGACAACCTGAATAGAACTTCTAGATTCCACAGTGGAAGTAAAAAACTGGCTACAACCTCACAACTTTTCTATGACACACCTGTGCTCACAAAGTTACCCTAGAACCACAGCTTCACTGTGGTACTTTGCTCTGTACCTGCACACCAAGCATACAAAGTCAGACAATGAGGTTCATTTTAGCCCCACTTGGAGAGTTACCATTTTAGAAGTAGCTGTTGCAAAAACTAGAAATAGACAACAAGATGGATAAGACTCAAAGAAATTGGAAGCCTTTTGCACAGTTGATACATAAGACAGCAGGATAGGAAATTATGGTATTTTCTTGAAAATAGTAAATAGAATTATATGAACTAGCAATTACATTTCAGGATATATGCTCAAAAGAATTCAAAGCAGCATCTTGGATATTTGTACATCTAGATTCATAGCATTGTTATTTATAATACTCAAAATATAAAAACAACCTGAGTCTATGAACATAAAATGTTGATACAGGCACTTGCATACACAGTGAAATTTTACCCAATCACGAAAAGGAACGAAATCCTAATACATGAAAGTTTAAGAAATGATGCTAAATGAAGAAAGCTAGTCAGAAAAGACAAATACATGATTCCATGTCTAAGAGGCTTAGAATAATGTAATTCATGCGAAGCGGTTCTGGGGAGGAGAATGGCAAGTTGTTTGATGGCAGAGCTTCTGTCCAGTTGCCTGGTAGAAAAAGTTTTGGACATGGTAGCGTAAGTTCTTTGGTGGCAGAGTATCTATGCAATTGCCTGCTAGAGGAATTCTGGAAATGGATAATGATTGTTACACAACATGAATGTATTTACTACTACACTGTGAAAATGGTTACTATGGTAAAATTTCAGTTTTGTGTATTTTACAATAAAAGCAATTGACTTTTTAAAAAAATATTTATTTATTATATGTAAGTACACTGTAGCTGTCTTCAGACACTCCAGAAGAGGACATCAGATTTTGTTACAGATGGTTGTGAGACACCATGTGGTTGCTGGGATTTGAACTCAGGACCTTTGGAAGAGCAATCGGCACTCTTAACCGCTGAGCCATCTCACCAGCCCCCAGTAATTGACTTTTAATAACGATTCTCTTGAAGACTGAATTTTTTTTTTTAAGTCTTGATTCATTATTGTCCTTCAGCCTGGTTACAACAAATGCTATAGCGTATCTTCTCTCTCACAGTTCAGGAGAAAGGAAAATCAGTTCAAGGTGGCAACAGGTAAGGCACCTTGATTCCTGGTCCAGAGATGGCCTTTCTCTGTGTCGGTGTAAGAGTCAAGGCAGGGGTCTTGGCTTTGTAACTTTAATTATCTTCAAACCTTATTTTTAATGATGGTTCTCAAACACTTTAACCTCCCTTTAGCCCACCACGCACCAGAGGGAGTAGAGAAGAAAGGATATGGGGGAAATGGGCCTGTTTAGAAATGGTTCTCTGCAGCAAATCCTGTCTGTGTTGTCTGGAAATTGGCAGTTCAGTTCACAGGTCAGCAGTAGTGAAAGATCCTGACAGAATGTAAAAGGTCACAGAAGGCCTGAAATTGGCAAAATAGATTTCATTGCTAGCAGAACTAGCTTCACTGATTTAGAAAAATAGAGGTGCACAATGCTCTGGCTGCTCCTAGAACCTGTGTGTCTGCCAATGTTTTGACCGTTCCTTGAACCCATGTGTGTGCCCATTGATGAAGCCCATTGCCAGGTGTTTGTGATATTGGTTGCTGGGGGAAGAGTAGGAAAATCTCCCCAGCAACCACAGCCGGGGCCAATCCGGAGTTGCTGTACCTGCACCAGACTCTTTCCTTGTACCCCTCCCATATCCATTTCTTGAGAAATCATTTTAGAATAGACATTGTTTAGATCTGGAAATCCCCTACTGCCCCTTTCTCCTTTCCTCACTGAAGACCTATTAAAAACTGGGACCCCTTTCCCCTCGTATCCCCTGCGTGGGATACGAGTCGTCCCCAGAGCTCTGGCTTTCCCCGAATAAAGCCTCGTGTGGTTTGCATCAAGTTTGGTCTCTCGTAAGTTCTTGGGGGTCTGCTATTATCCCAAGACTTGAGTGAGGGTCTCTCTTCGGAGATCTTTCATTGGAGGCTCGTCCCAGGATTGGTGCGACCACCCACGTCTCCGAAGACCCACTTGGAAGTGAGATTTCTTGTCTAAAAATATTTCTGTGAGCTGGTGAGGTTCGGTGCTTGAATTTGCAGCCGCGATGGAGACCCATGCCTCGAGATGAGGCATGGAGTGTGAACAGCAGATGTGCTGGAATCACTGGCTGCCCGCTCTGGGGGACACCCCAGAGTGAGGGGAAGGACTTCAGGAGTCCCTCTGGGGCGGGAAGTGAAGAGTCAGTAGTCTTCCTAGATTGGAAGACTTACACAGTTCCCCGACTTTTTTTGCATTTCTGAGTTGGTTTTGTCCTTTAGAAGATGGGCATTTGTCTGTGTGTGTGTGTGTGTGTTTTGTGTTTGTTTTGTGTTTTCTGTGGTTTGGATGATGGGACAGACTGTAAATGACCCGCCTAAGTTTGACTTTAGACCACTGGACTGAAGTTAGGTCAAGGGCCCATAATCTTTCAGTAGAAATTAAGAAAGGACCTTGGCAGACTTTTTGCGCCTCCGACTGGCCAGCTTTTGATGTAGGATGGCCACAGGAGGGGACTTTTAATTTGACTCTTATCTTTGAAGTTAAAGCCCTTGTTTTTCAGACCAGACCTGGGTCCTACCCGGATCAACATTACTATCTGGCAGGACCTAGTCCAGAATCCACCGTCATTCTCCAGCATAGGTCAGGCTCCTGAGCCCTGACTCTTCGAGAAACAAAAGCGAAACCAAAGGTTCCACCCGAAATGGAGCCTCCTCTTCAACCCACAGCATGTGTCTTGTTTCAACATGTACATCTGTCTCAGCTGACATCACTCTGCCAATCAGCCCGAGTCTATGGAAGCGGCAAGAAACTGCAGCACACTACCAGAAGTTGTTTGGTGCATTTCTCTAAGGAGACCCAACAAATGCAGCTCAACTACACGATGTAAGGTGGACCAATTAGCCAAGATGCCTTCATCACGTGTCCTTTCACATGCTTGCTTTAGCAGAACATCCTCTCACCTGTGTCTGCTTCAGCAAAATGTTCCTTCAGGAGTCGGCCTTAGTTCTCCACCTGTGTACACTTCAGGAAAACATTCCTTCATGCCCCAGCAAAACACCTTTCAACACAACACAAGACTCTCCAAAGAGCCCTTAAGTTTCCACTTCATGTCTTCTCCCCTTTCTTGAGGCAGGGTTTCATGGAGCTCAGGCTGTCTTCAAACTCACTGAGGATGGCCTTGAACTCCTGATCTTCCTCTTCTAATTCTAGGATTTCAGGCTTGCCCCACTACACCTGATTCATAGCGCCTTAAAAATTTTTAACCTTTATTATATTTATTTATTTATTTATTTATAGCCCTGGGTGTCCTGGAACTCACTCTGTAGACCAGGCTGGCCTCAAACTCAGAAAACTGCCTGCCTCTGCCTCCCAAGTGCTGGGATTAAAGGTGTGCGCCACTACTGCCCGGCTTTAACCTTTATTTTTATTTTATGTGTGTGGGTATTTTGCCTGGGTGCAGTGCCCAAGGAAGCCAGAAGAATGTGTTGAATTCCCTGGAACGTGAGTTACAGATGCCAGGTGGTATTGGAAATCTCATCCTGGACCTCTGGAAGAGCAGCCAGAACTCTTAACTGATGAGCCATCTCTATAGCTTTTTAAGAGACGCTAACATCACCCATACAGGCTGTGCCAATGCCCTTCCTGTAGTCACACCTTCCAATAGCTAATCACTGGTAATTGGATTTCAGCATAGGTTTTTGGAAGGAGACTTCAAACATCCAGACCATGGTGATCAATTTCTCTCTGTCCTCAAACAAATGTAGTGAAGTAGCACATAGAACATTCAAAAGTTTAACCCATATGCATTATTGGGATCATGAGATATCAAAGTCTTAATAACTTGTCAATTACTAATATTGGATATTAAAGGCCAGTTGAGTTTACAGTTATTTTTAGGTTTTATAACTTGAAATATTAGTGATTTAGCAAGAATTAAATTATATGGCTAGGATAGACTTCACAACTGGCAAACATAGATATCACCTATCTGTGTCCTCTGATGCCATCCTCAATAGGAAAGGACAGATGATAAGGATTATAGATGGGAACTAATATATTTTTAGTAACAAGTCACTAGACTCTACTGATCTGGATGATCTGATGATCCACCAAAAATTGATTAATGTATTTATTCAGCCAAATTGTGGTAGGTCATTGAAAGACTAAACAGATGAGTTATACTTACTAATAAACACACATCATGTATGGGGCAGGGGTGTGGGTGGTGGGATGGCTCAGGGGTAAGAATATTTGTATCTCTTCCAGAAGTCCTGAATTCAGTTCCCAGAACCCACATCTGGTGGTTTACAATGCCTTTATCTCCCTCCAGCTCCATGGGATCCAATGTCTCTTCTAGCCACTTAGAGTACTTCACAAAAACATAAACATTAAACGAAAAAAATCCCCACCCCCACCCCCACCCCCACACATGCACACTGCTCCTTGTTTTCTCCTGAGGGTATCAAAGGGGGAAAATACAAAAACAGCAAAAGCTATATACAAACAAACAAAGTTCAAATTTCAATCCCCAATACTGTCATGTGGAGTAGCCTAAGCTAATCTCTTGGAGGGTAGGAAGACAGTGCCTTTTGTGCTATGTGCCAGCTGGCTCCCTGTCCACTGGAGACCCAGACAGGAAGAGCAGAACTTGCACCTGAGCCTAGCCCATACCTGACATGTCTGACCTGTACTCCGCATTCATAGATGACTTATGCGGAGGTAGTTCATTATGCAAAGGCGAGTGACGTCATAGTCTCTGGATTTCAGTTTTAGGATAGACCTTTGACAACTATTTGTCCTGGTATGCACTGATTTCACTTTCAGTAATTTAAAATCTGTTTCTTTTTTAAAGATTAATGACTTTGGATAATTTTTCTTTTTTTCTTTTATTTAAAATAGATTCCTTTCTCCCATAATATATCCTGATTATGGTTTTCCTTCCCTCTACTCCTCCCAGGTCTTCCCCACCTTCCCTCCCATCTGGGTCCATTCCCTTTTGGTCTCCCAGTTGAAAAGAAGAGACTTCTAAGAGACAATAATAAAATACAACATAATCAAATATAATAAGACAAAAACTATCACATCAAAGTTGGGTAAGAGAAGGAAAAGAGCCCAACAGAAGGCACAAGAATCAAAGACCCATTCATTTGCTCATCAGGAATCCCATTAAAGTAGAAGCCATAATATATGTGCAGAGGACCTGGTGCAGACTCATGCAGGCCCTGTGCATGCCGCCTCAGTCTCTGTGAGTTCATATGAGCTCTGCTCATGTTGATTTAGAGGGCCTTGCTTTCTTGCAGTCCTCCATCCTGTCTGCTCTTACATTCTTTCTGGCTCCTCTTCTGAGGGAGTTCCCTGGGTTCTGAGAGGAGGGGTTTGATAGAGACATCCCATTTAGGCTGACTGTTCCAAAATCTCTCTGACTTTGCATAAGCTTTCAATATGAACATTTTTACTTACAAATATGGAACACCACTCACTATAATTTACATATGTTCTGAAATTGCATTGAGAGGTTCACCATCGTGTAAACATTGCCAATACATTCTTAGACAAAGACGAGTGATGTCCACCTGCTTTGTCTGGCATTTAAAAACGGCCATTTCTTCCTTATCTTCATTGGGAGTTCAGTCAGAAGCCACTCATTCCCACTTACATTTCTACAAGATGGTAAAGATTGCCTTAGGGCCTGTCAGAATGCACTAACAAAAATATATACGTGAGATTACTTTCATTTTTAATAGATTTTTAAAAAATTTATTATGACAGTACACTGTAGCTGTCTTCAGACACACCAGAAGAGGGCATCAGATCCCATTACAGATGGTTGTGAGCCACTATGCGAACTCAGAATCTCTGGAAGAGCAGTCAGTGCTCTTAACCGCTGAGCCATCTCTTAAGCGCCCAAGACATTATTTTTTAATTTTCTCTTTCAGCCCTTAAAGCTGATGGGACATGGGGGTTAGAGAGGTGGCTCAGCAGTCCAGAGCATTTGTTGCTTTTACAGATGACCCAGATTTGGTGCCCAGCACCTACACTGGGTGGCTTAAGTTCCCGGAGACTCGATGGCCTCCTCTGAACTCTGGCCTCGTGGCCACATACCAAGTGTACACACCTCCACTCAGGTCCACACACATACACATAAAATATATATAATAAACCTTCTCAAAGGAACTGTTAGGACCCTACAGTGACTACAGGAAAGGGATATTCCAACTCAGATTTAAGGGACTCCAGTTACAATGAGGCACTGATTTTGTGCCTCATTTTCTTCAATGCTTTCTGAGGTCAGTCACGCCCTTCTATCCCTTGGTGTTGCCTCACATCAGTGATCCTCCTGCCATACACACCAGAGCTGGCCTAGCAGTAAGAGAGTGTGTGCTCTGAGGCAGTTGTCAGACTGTGGGTGTGCACATCTCCAGCCCTGCATTACTCTTGGGAACCATACTTACTTCAGTTACAGAGTTGGCCTGCAGTAAACCTTAGGCCAGTTTCCCCTTGCTAATTACACTCACTCCGTTCATGCCAGGGCAACAAGTGTGCTTCTGTTCTCACAGAGCAACAACACTGGACATTCTAGAGCACGGCACACTGGTCTTAGACTCATGGGCTTATGAAACCCTGTTTTTGCTCCTTTGGAATGTGAAATGATAAAGCCATTGAGTTCTTCAGAAATGCTGTGGTACAGAAGTTAAGTGTTGAAACTGAAGGGAGTCTTATGTGGAGAGACACCAAATCCTAGTTCCAAGGTCTACTAGCTTTGCGATTGAGTCAAGTTCCTCTAGTGCCTCTATTTCTCCATCTGTCATCAGGCTCGACAGTATCTGTTGGGGTGGAGATGAAATGTCTAGAGCTTTTCTCTGTAATCACATTTGGTATGAGAAACTCATTATCTTCCTACGTTTTCTTAGCCCATATAAAAGAATGTGATGTTCTGTGAACACCAACTAATATTAAAAAGCGACAAGCTTGGGGTGGGAGAGATAGCTCCGTGGTGAAGAGCACTCAGTGGTCTTACAGCGGAGTCAGGTTCAGTTCCCAGCATCCACATGGTCACGCATAGCTGTTCCTACCTACAGTTCTGGGGACCCCATGTTCGTTTCTTGCTGAGAGCACCACATGCACACGGCACACAAACAAACACAGGCAAGCAAAGCGCTCGCATAAAATAAAATTTAAAAATCTTTTTAGAAATCCTTTTAGAAACATGAGAAACATACTTGTCTTTAAATAGTTATAAAAATAATTCACTTAAATACTACATTCTATTAGAATTAAATTTTAGGTATGCTTTTTAAATCTATGACTTCGTCTCCCACTTGAAATCCATATGCCATTGGGGAAATTTATTATGAAGACCTGGAATGAATACATGGGTGGATTGTTAATGTATACCTGTACCTTTTCTTGAATAATAACTTTTTTGTGTAATACTTTGTTTTAAGCAAGCAAGTAAGCAAGCACTTTATTCATGAGTATTGTGACTTTTTTCCTTTTTTTTGATGAAATGGCACAATACTTATTACAGATGGAACAACCCCTTTACAGAAAAAAACAAAACAAAACCAAAAACCCAGTGTAGCCACAATATATAACACTGCATTGTAACACCTATGTTACTTGTCTGCTACTCGGAGGGCACTACCCATCACCATATTAGCGAACACTGCAAACCTAGGCTGCACACCTTTGATTCCAGCACTCTGAAAGCAGAGGCAAGTAGATCTCTGGGGGGGTCCAGACTAGCCTGGTCCACATAGTGAGTTTCAGGATAGCCAGGTTTACACAGAGAGACCCTGTCACAAAACAAAATAGTACAAGTTAAAGAACCTGGACTTCTTCATCTCAGTGTCATGGGGGTGCTAGCTCCTTATCTGTCAAGCTTCTCTTATTTTCTTATTTCATTTTTTTTTTTTTTTTTGTCTTCTCTACTCTATCTCCTCTCCCAGTGTCTTCAGAAATCCTTCATTTCCATCATCCCTCTAAGACAGTCAACACCCTTTATGGGCTTTGGCAGCTCTGTTACAGTATTGAGCAGCATTTGGACATCTTTCATCTCAGCAAACATCGTCTGTAGACTACCGGCTGCAGTCAAGAGAGGAAAGGAAAATATGTTCTCTCAAAATTCTTTGAACCAGTTTCTTTTGCGTGGGTAACAGCTTTTGTACCGAGTAGTTGTTGGCAACAAAAACACAAAATCGGAGCCAAATCGATTGTGGCAGCTATGTACACTCTCTGGCACTGGGGAGTCTTTCCATAAGTAAGTGGGAACCACAGGCTTCGCTTGACTCCTCCAGGTTTGTCTTAGTCCCCTACCCTTGGGCAGTGGAGTGGGGTCCGTTGGAAGAAAGTAGTAAAAGAGAGGATCAGGGACAGTACGAGGTTAATCAGAGAGCTAGAGAACAAGGCTGGCGTCTGGTATGGGGCTGTAGGCAAGGCGAGGAGCGGAGAGACGAAAATAAGGGGGTACCTGAGCGGAGCTCAACGCAGGCTTCTGACACCTGCAGCAAAATTTTCCACGAACAGACGCGGTCCCCGGGGGGCGGGGGCGGGGCTCGGGAAGTAGCGGGGTCCACTGCGATTGGTCGCGCCCCTTTCCGGCCGCCCCCGCCCCGGGTGGGCGGGGCGACCCCGCCCCACTGTCACTCAGCCGCAGGTCCCGCCCCCGCCCCCGCGCGTCTCGAGCCCTTGGGGTTTCAGTCCCCCTCGCGGTCCCGCTACCTGGGCGCGCCCGGTCGGCGGGCAGCTGCGGGCCCGGCGCGGGGCGGCGGCACCGAGGCGGGAGGGGGGGCGCGGCGGTGTCTGTTGGAGCGGTTCCCGCTCAGGGCCGCCGGCGAGGGCATGAGCGCGGGCTGCCCTTGCCTCGCGAGCGGCGGCGGGAGCGGCGAGGCGGCGGGGCGCCGCGCACAGGCCACGGCCCGGGGCGGCGCCGGGGGGCTGCGGGCCGGGAGATGAGCCTGTCGCCAGCGGCCCAGGAAGCAGCATGCACCGCGATGCCACCGACAGCAGCGGCGCCCGCCGCGGCCCCACGTCCGCCGCAGACGCCTGCCGCGCTGCCCGGGGCTCCGCGGACCGGCCGCGGACGGCGGACGGCCCGGGCTGGGGCTGGCGGGGGCCCGCGGCCGTGGCCGCCCTGGCAGTGCTGGCGCTGTGCTGCCTGGTCCCAGGCTGGGGACCGGCGGCGGGCACGGGGCCGGGCGCCGTGCTGCTGCGCCTCAGCCTGTACCTGAGCTGCGCCGCGGCCGCCTTGCTGCTGGGGACACTGGTCTCGCTCGTCTGCTGGAGCCCGCGCGCCCAGCCGCCGGACTTCGTCTCTTCCTGGAGCCGGCTGGCGGCGACCGTCCGCTGTCCGCTGCGGGTGAGTACCGGTCTCGACTGCCTCGCGTGCCCGCGGCCTCGTGCGCGCGCAGACCCCGGGGGGCTCCGGCCGGGTGGCCCTCCGGCAGCCGAAGCCCGCGGAAGACTGGGCTGCGCGGGCTTGGTCACGCGCGCCGTTTTAGGCGCTGTAGTTAACTCATCCACCATCCTCTGCACAGAGAGATCCATCCAGGCGGGTCTCCGATGTTGAAGTGCAGTTGGTGAGTGCCGAGAAAAATCCGCTTACAGCACCCACGGGAGGCAGGCTTCGCATTCATCACTGATGCTCCTGTTTGGTTCTTCGATCTGTAGTGGTTGGGAGATAACTTTATGACGGCTTACAGAAGAGAAAACTTGGTTAGGTCACCCAGTCCGAGGGAGCTCACTCAATGGGCCCCGTGTACTTCATACCTGTAAGGTCCTGTCTTCCACCATGTTGGTTAAGTTGTCATGCAGCTCAGGTGGATGTCTATTTGAGGGGGTTGAGGGGGTGGCATGCTCACCAGGAACCACTGTCGTTTGTTAAGAGGAAAAGCTGTCCTCAGGCAGGTGTAGGACATCAGGGTTGTGGTTATGTTGCGGAACGTAGGAAAGAACTGGATTTTCAACGTGCTTTGCCCTCCTTCCTACCAACCCTGTTTGCCTTAAATCAAACTTTACCTCCAGTCTGTTTATAATAACCCTTTAAAAGGACCTTCATTTTACCGGACTTGGCTGATTGATATCTTCATAAAACTAAAATTGCCCGAGATCTTGGGAGCCAGAGCAATGGCAGTGGCTCAACTTCATAAAAACGTTTGTTAGAGTGACTGCTGTCCCCAGAGTTTCTATTTGCTTATGGCATGAACCGTTTATTACTTTCTGGAAGAGCTTCCTACTTTTCAAAATGACTTTCCAGAGCCTGTCACTTCAGAATGGCATCCTCACTCATTAGACTCAGGAAACACAGCGGCAGTCTCAAAAGAATAGCAATGCCTGTTCCGCTTAGAAACTTTGATTTGGCTAAACATTTGTGACTATCGTTTGCATTTTAGAGTTGGTGGGTAGATGTGTTCTTCCTTCTATTCTTTTCTCAGTTCTAATAAGTAAGGGTCCTAAAAGTTTACCAGTTAGGTTTTAGACCTATATAAGGCACACCACAGTTTAAATATTATACATACAAACATATACTAAGTTCAGTATAAATTTATTGAGCATCTTTTATAAACTAACTCTTACATGTTTTTGAAGTTTGGGTTGAATTAGCAAGCCACGTAAAAGTCCTAGTCAATGCAGATTATATTCCTGTGAGGAGCCAGACAAGAAATAAGATAATTTTGGATGGAGTTTATAAAACAAAAATGAAACTAAGAGCTGAGTAGTTGTGCATGAATGTAGGTGAAGGAAAGGAGTGCAAATGGTGGGCCAGGTTCACAGTTGTGATATTATCATTTACCTGTCAGGTCCCCAACCACCTCACTGCAGGGATTGCCTCTTGGTTTCCTTCAGGGCGTACACCATCACACCTGGTTTGTTTCTGAGTAAGGGGAAATTTAAATTGTCATCCAGGAAAATGATTTTGCAAATGATTTAGGGGAAAAAAAGTCCAGCAAGTGTAAACCTGATTTCAGGTTATAGAAGGGGTACATTTTAACCTGGGGAAAGGTATTACTGGCTATCCCATTTCAACTCAAATCCTGGTGACAGCTTTACCTAAGATCATCAGGAAGCTACTTTCTAAGTTGCAGATCAAAAATTGAAGGTCGGGCTGGCAAGATGGCTCAGCGGGTAAGAGCACTGACTGCTCTTCCAAAGGTCGTGAGTTCAAATCTCACAACCACATGGTGGCTCACAACCACCCGTAATGAGATCGGACGCCCTCTTCTGGTGCGTCTGAAGATAGCGACAGTGTACTTACATATAATAGTAAATAAATAAATCTTTGGGCCAGAGTGAGCAGGGACTGAGCAAGCGGGGCTGTCTGGAGGGAGCAGAAATCCTAAATGCAACCCCCAACAACCACATGAAGGCTCACAACCATCTGTACAGCTACAGTGTGCTCACATACATAAAATAAATAGATAAATCTTTTAAAAAAAATTGAAGGACATGTTAGTCGCAGAATATTCAGGTTTTCTTACAGGCGATGCTTACTCCAGCCCCACCGTTTGCTGTTATTTGCATTAACTCAGGTTTTTAAGTGAGTGTTATCTTTATGAATGGAAGGCTGGGAGGCAGAGACATGTGGTGTAGTGTAAGATATCTGGGAGTTCCGTGGGAGTAGACTAGAAACTGGACCACACAGGTCATCCACCATATGTGGAACAGGAGGCTGGCTAGCAGTCAGCCAAATGGAGACAGCCGAGCAGTGAATACTACAGAAATTCAGATTCAGAATTTAAAAATGCTCTGTACTTCTCTAGTGCCCTTCCAAGGCTTTACATACGGGCTGGATAAAAATCCTTTTCTATCCCTTCTCTCCCACCTTCTCTCCCTCTTTGGTTTCCTTCGGTGGAGGAAAAAAAAAAAAAACCAAACCTGCACACATTGCTAACGGTAGATAAAGACTTGTTTTTTGTTTTTGTTTTTTTGGAGGCAGAAGCTTGCTATATAGGCCAGACTAGCCTTGAACTCTCTCTCTCTCTTTTTAAAGAATACTTTTAAAAAAATGTATATGTGGTGTCTGCATGTATGTGTGTATACATGTATGTGGGTACACTTGCCTAAGTCCAGGCCAAAGGTCAACAGTTGACATCTCTATCAAGTTGATTAATATTATCATAAAACTGAAAACTGCTCAAGTCCTTTGGGGCCAGGAGAATGACAGTAGCTCAAGTTCATGAAAATGTTACTCCACTAAAGAGGCAGAAAGACTGTGAGAGCCAGAGGGGATGGGGTCACCAAAGGAACAGGGCCTTCTGGACACAAGAGGACTGACATACCTGTGGACTCACAGAGACTGTGGAGGCACACACAGGGCCTGCACAGGTCTAAGCCAGATGGGGTCCCAGTGCCAAGATGGGAAGTGGATATGAGCTCCCACTCACAAAGGAAAATTAGTTTTCTCCAACAGAGTCTCACTGGGTGTGTAAAACCACATTTAAGGGCAGGCCTCATACCCACCGTAGATGATACAAAATGAACTCAATGGCATTTTTGGAATTTTCTTTTTTTGTTGTTTTTTTGTTTGTTGGTTGTTGTTGTTTTTGTTTTTGTTTTGTCATACAATGCTTTGTCTGGAGATTTAAAAAAAAACTGTACAGATCTTTTGTTTATATGTTATGGTTTCTGATTTTTTTTAATGGATTTTGCTTTTTCTTTGGCTCTTTTTCCTGTTTGTTTTGTGTTATTCTGGTTTATTTGATCTTAACATATCTTATTATTATTTCAAATTCCCATTTATATTTTAAAGAGAAGAAAGAATGAAAGAAAGAGATGGTGTGGATTTGGGTGGGTCAGGAAGTGGGGAAGAACTGGGAGAAGCTGGGGGAAGGGAACTGTAGTCAGAATATATTGTATAAAAACTATTTTCGATAAAAAATATAATTTTTATTTTGTATATGTGGTACATGCATGCATATTTGTGTGCATGTATGTGTGTGAGTACACTGGCCCACATTGAGGCCAGAGGTCAACAGTGATGCCGTTTTCTTTCTCCACATTACTATTACTATTATTGTCATCATCTTTGTCGTCGTCGTTGTCATCATCATCATCATCATCATCATCATCATCATCATCGAGACAGGGTCTCAATGATGCTGCAGCTTCCCATTGGAGCTAACCTGGCTGGCCAGTGAGTTATCTAGGGATAACTGCCTGTCTCTATCCTCTGAAAGCTCCGTCTTTTACAGAGTGTATGCACCCAACAAAGATGGTGGGAATGTAAACTCAGGCCCTCAGGCTTGTACAGAGTTCTCATGCACAGCCTGGGCCTCTTCCTGCCGCAGCTTCTGAGGACGGACGGGGATTGGAGGTGTGGATTATGACACCGGCTTGAGGAGGCTTGTCATGCTTCTGGAGGCGTCCTTGTGTTCTCAGTTGTTAACACCACGTGGTTAGGATCTATAAGTGACATGTTTTGTTATTATCCCCTGTACCTAACAGGAGTTGAAGGCTGCTCAAGTGTTTGCTGATGGTAATTAGGAAAGTTAGGTTTCTTTATGGTCACTTAAGTGTGTGCTTTTCCTTAACAATTAATCTCATACCTAGTGGGTAGCTTAGATATGTTCAGATTTTGGATTTTTTTTTTTTATCAGTAGGAACAACTACTGATTAAAAGTAGCTTTCATCCCAGAGAGAAATTCTATCTCAACAGTCCAGTGGTATTTTTACGACATACAGAAGCCTTTCAGATCAAGGTTGATCCCAGTGTCTGGAGAATAGCTGTCTGGGTCCTATAGGGACAGTTCTTAGCACAGTTCTTTGCTGAGAGGGCTGTCCTAGTGTCATGTTCCTAGTCTAAAGTGTAGCTTGGAATTCTGCTAGACCACTTAGCCTGTTTGGATTTGAGCATTCACTAGGTACAGGCGCTGGACCCTAGCACTCGACGCAAGGCAGGCAATGGCAGGAGAAATGAGAATGGGAATGGAGTCATTTGATATCGAAAGGCTTATTGCTCCAGGCAGTTGAGACTGTATCCTCTTGTGGAAGAGAGGGGCACAGCTGACATTCTGGGAAATAGATCTCATTGAATTCCTTTCTACCTTCTCTGTCTCACACTCTGGAGTTTTCTCTTTTTGGTAGATACAATTTACTAGCTACTTAAAAAAAAAGGCTTATTGTAAGTTGGAAATTTTATAATAGTGTATGTTTATAGGGGACACACTGTGGGCTATTATGCTAATATGATAAACAAATTAACCTCCATCGACTGAAATACTTAATGTTTTTCTATTTGATTTATACCATGTTAAAGTGAGTAAGTAATTAATGGGAGTTGGAGGGCCAGCACAGCAGGATCCACGGGAGTTGCGTGTAGTAGCATACGGGGAACAGAAGACCATAGCTGTTTAAGGAAAGTGGGAGACTGTGAAGTTAATCAGACAGAAAAGTTTAGAAAGTCTGTCAAATCAAATCAACAAGCATTTCTACTTTCTGATCTTGTTAGTTTTTTGTTTGTTTGCTTTTTTTTTCTTTTTTGGGGTTTTTTGTTTTGTTTTGGTGGTTGTTTTGTTTTTGCCTGCCCAGTTGCTGAGTGCCAGCGCCAAGTATGCTCTCGGGGGATGGAGTTTGATGAGAACAAGGGGCAGTAAGTACAAACGACAGGTTTAGGTCTGAAAGTTTCCAGCTTCCTAGCGAAGAGTTGGGAGCCTTGCAACAGTAGCATTGAGAGCTTGAATTACTCTCTCTAAAGTGCGTGGCACTGTGACATTGGGGAGGATCCAGAGATAAACAAGAGTAGCCCCTGTGCAGTCCTCTCAGGCTGAGTGACATTGACTGGAGAGAAAGGCAGATGTCTAGAGACAGTAAGAACATTCACACAGCCATCCCCTGCTCTAGTTGGCTTGGATCAGGCTGCTAGGATTCCTAAATGGGTTCTTTGACTAATACAAATGTTCTTTGAGTGAAACAAACTTAATTTAGTTACTTGGGAGGAAGAGGAAAGAAACAGGAATTAGAGAGACTATACATAGCCTCTTTGTGGCTTTCCTTTATTATTCTAATGTGATAAACAATCCTAGATAATTTGACAACAGATAATGACATAATATATTTAACCTCTCTTTTAAGAATATTTGTTCACTTTTCAACTAAGGGAGTTTTGAGTCATGGTGACCAGTAGGAAAAAAATGTCTTTTTAAAAAATGTCTATTAAATCATTGGATTGATAATTGGTTCACAGCATACCAATTAAAAACGTTTAAATCAGAATCCTGCCTAAATGTTTGTGGTATCAGGGATGCTGCATTTTAAATTCATGCTGTACATAATTTCAGGTATAATTTTTTATAGGTCATGCAGTCACATGATTCATAAAAAGGAATGGAAGGATAAACAGTGGACATAGGGAACATAGGGAAGCTGGTTTTTTGTTTGTTTGTTTTTTATAAAGGCAGGCACCAGTGTAGTTGCTATCCATTCTAGATATATTTTAACTATAAACTAATAAAAATACTCATTCAAGAAGCTTTTGATAACTCTCATTTCATAGTCTATACACAGTGATTGCACATGCAGAAAAATTATATTTTCTGGTCTCTTGTTAGGAAGGAAGACTTCTTTAAGGCTGTGAAATACATAATAAAGTTACATATGAATAATGATAACTTCAAAGTAGAGTGATATAAACAAGGAACATAAAAAGAAATGCCAATCAAAACTGGCAAACATATCTTAGGAAATGAGGAAGCTGTATTTGAATTCAGCAGTGCAGTCCAAAGGGAGCAATATACATTTTCATCACTTGTTAAAAAGATGCTGAAAACTGCTTCAGAGACAGAGCATTGGACCTTTTGAGATTTGAGTTGTTGGTGAATATATCAGATGAGTCAGTCACAGGAGCCAAGATTGGAAAGATAATCTTGGCCTCGTAGATGTCCTTAAAAGAGAGTAGAACTGAAGTTTAGTCTGTAGGCCCAGTAGCTTTCGACATTTTTTGAGTGTAAGAGTGATAACATCAGAGGTAGGCTATAGAAATGCCTAATAGAATGTGACTAGGCCAGAGTGATCGATAACATTGTGAAGAGGGTTAATGAGTGGCTGAGGCCTCAAGTCCCAGTGCTCCAGAGGCCTAAGCAGATGATCTGGAAGCCGAAGCCAGCCTTGGTCACACAGTGACCAGCCTGAGCTATAGAATGAGTTCTGGTCCAGGAAAGAGAAAATAGTCAAGGTTTTATTTGGCTTTATTTGCACTAGTTACATGGCAGGTGGAACTGAGAAGATTTTTCAAGCGTTCTGTTGTGCCGGTCCCTTTAACCCATACTCAGTACCAAACAACCCCCAGAGTCTCTCTGCCCTGGTTAGTTTTGTCGTCAGTGTGACACACCTGGACAAAAGGAATTCAATTGAAGATTTGCCTTAGCCAGACTTGCCTGTGGGCATGTCTGGGGCATTTTCTTGATGGCTAATTGATATAGGAGGGTCCAGTCTGTGGGCAGTGTCCTCCCTGGGCTGTTGGGCCAGGGCTGTGTGAGAAAGGCACTTGACCCCAACATTTGAAATGCAAATAAATAAAATATCCAATAAGAAGGAAAGAAAGGAAAGAGTAAGGAAAGCAGGCAGGCAGGCAGGCAGGCAGTTGACTATGAGTCTGAAAAGAGCCAGTAAACAGCATCCTTTCATGGTCTCTACTTCAGGTCCTGCCTCAGCTTCCCTACAGCCTATGAACCCAGTAAGCCCTTTCCTTCCCTCTAGTTGGTTTTGGTTAGTGTTCTATCACAGAAACAAAAGGCAAACAGAACACCTACTGTTTACACTTCAGTGTGAAGGTTGAAGTCTTGAGATGTGGTTGTCCTACGTTGAACCTTCTTAATTCCGGTCATTCCTGTGTTTATTTCCAACTCTAGAATCTTAAGCAGCTTTTTGTCTGAGTAGTACACAGTGATGTCACCTTGGCAATTGTTGTTGCTAGCTTAAAAATGCTGTAGGGTTCATTTCTAACCCATATCACACTGGGGTAGGCAGTGTCCTAGATTTTCTTCAAAAAAAAAAAAAAAAAAAAAAAAAAAAACCCTGTATGTTTTCAATTGTACTGAAAAGGTGACTCAGCAAGTTTCCTGCAGAGGGTACAGGCTTCAGAAAATGAATAGTCTGCTGAAGGCTCTGAGCATTCAAACGACTGTATAGAAACCTGTTTGTTTGTTTGTTTTTAAACAGCAATTGGACTTTTAAAAGAAAAAAATTTGCAAACTCAACTAGCTTAGTGTTGATTGGTCAGATGCAGAGGGCAAGGGTTAATATTCTCTAGAGGCCTATATACCCTGAGTGCCATGTATAGGTCTGAGTTACACCCTGTTTGAGCCATGGGTGCATTCCTATTGTTTATCCAAACACGGTAGAGCTTTCCAGAAAACTTCCTGCATATGAGTCTATTTGGTGGACTTCTGGGACTGCATGCTGCTTTGGAGATGGTACGCAGGCTTTTGAGGTGTGCTGGAGCTTACCCCAGGGCTGGCCTGCACTTATCAGCATCTTGAGGTAGTGGCCTCTTGTACATTTATTGGCCTGGGGATTCCCACGCCTGAATAGCAGGAAGCTAGATGTCAATCAAAATGCACGTAAATGTAAGGAGAAATGCCTCCGAGGACTAGGAGGAAACTGAGTGGTCAGAATAAGATGTGGCTTGTTTGTGTTAGAAAGTCTTCTATCTTAGTGTTTAATACACCTTTTGGAAAATTAATTTGCAACCTTTATTTCTTCCATAGCTAGGTTAGCTGCAGTCCTCACTGTTCTCTGTAGGGAGTAGTAACACATATCTATAGGCTTTGACTGCTCATCTGATTGGACCCGTACCCCTCCCCTGTGACACTCCCTCCCCTATCACCCTCACCCCCTCCTCTTCACCACTACTCTCTGTACATTTCTGTGAGTGAGTCTTCAGTTCTTGCTCGATGCAGAGCCTGGGGGAAAGGGCATTTCTTGGTACTCCACTGTCTCCTTCCCTAGAGCTGCAGGTCCTGCTTGCTGCTGCTTCTTTTCCTAAGCTACTTTAATGCTTGATAGAGATAGGAAGCTGTTTCTTTCACTCAGAAAGAAAGTTAACCTGGTGTATGAAAGTTGGGGAATTTTCACTTCTTTCTGCTCTTGGCTTCTCTCTATCTTGCCTGAACCAGGCTTCAGGACCAAGCTAGAATGTTGAACCCTGGCAAAAAAAAAAAAAAAAAAAAAAGTCATCTCCCAGAAAGCATCATCCTCCAATGCAGAGAATCCATTTAAATGCATACCCTAGAGCTTTAGTCAAAGTGTAAGAGCATGTGACACCGGAAATGACCATTCTCAGTACTCTAGAAACTTCCTTTATTGTCCCACCAAAGAATGGTTGTTCGCTTCTGTCCTTGATTTTCTGTTTCACTAAACCTTTCTCTTTCCAAGATCTTTGATAACTCAGAAAGCTGATGTGGTTTTCACCTTTCAAGTCTGTTTTGAGGTGTTACTGAAATTCTGTCAGTCTCACTGGGCCCCTCCCAGTAACCATCTCTACACTGGAAACTCCCCCAGTCCCATTCATTCACCTGCTTGCTTAGACATTTCTTGTTAGTAGCCAGCACAGTTCGAGAGTCTAAGTCAGCGTAGATCAGTGAGGCTTCTTGCCTCTGTTAGCAGTGACCATCACTGCCATGGGCCACATCCCACAGCCTGAGCTCTCTGACATCTTGGCAGATCCCACCTGCATGTCAGCCATTACCTTGTATGTACCCATTTCTTTCAAGTTCTCACCCCACCACAGCAATGGCAGCAGCCTCAGATAGTCTGTCTGCCTCTGGGTTGTCTCCTTTTTAAATGTACTCTTTAGAAACACAAGCCTATGCAGATCCCTCTGGAGTAACCTATTTAATTAAGGCCTGCCAACGGCTTCCTGATATTGGTAGCTCTCGTCTGAACTGTTGCAGGTGCTTCCACTCTGCGTCCTAACCTCAGTCCTCAGTGTCAGGCTCCCTGTGCCGGGCAGGCTTGATGGCTGCTGCCTTCAGCACTGCTGTCTGCCCCCATTACCTCCTCAGGGCAAGACACTACTGAATAAAGACGTTTCCCCTGAATTTACACATCCAGTAGCACCAAGTACTTGTGCTTACCACAGTTTTCAAGTTTTCTTTTTCCAGGCAGGGGCTCACTATATATCCCTGCTGTCCTGTAACTCACTCTCTAGATCAGGCGTGTGTTGAATTCAGAAATCCAACTGTCTCTGCCTGCTGAGTGCTGGGATCAAAGGTGTGCACCACCACACCCAGTTCCCAGTTTTACTATTATAGCATTTAGGAGTAGTCCCATGGCCTTTATCGTTACCCTTGTACTCTGGGCAGAAAGTCCCCTGTTATCTTTAGTATTTAGGCAGTGACTTGGTACATGAGGATAAATGCTTCTAGAATGAATCAGTACAGCACAGACATTAAGAGAACAGTTTTGTTTTGTTTTGTTTTTGTTTTTTCGAGACAGGGTTTCTTTGTGTAGCCCTGGCTATCCTGGAACTCACTTTGTAGACCAGGCTGGCCTTGAACTCAGAAATCCGCCTGCCTCTGCCTCCCAAGTGCTGGGATTAAAGGCATGTGCCACCTCTGCCTGGCAAGAGAACAGTTTTGAAGTCAGCATTTTTTTCCGACTTTGAACCATAAGTCAGCCATATACCTTACAATTCTCTGGTAAAAGTCACGTTTTCCATACTGTGACTCATTAAGGGTTAATTCTGACAGCCACTTTCAGGTTTACCACAGAAACAGACAAGGAAGGATCAGAGTTGGGATTGGTGGCTGTTTTGGGACAGGGTTTCATTCTGTAGTCTAAGTAGCCAGGAATTCCCAGGTTATCCAGGATGTCCTCAAACTCAAGGCAGAAGCTCTGCCTCAGCCTCTGCCAAGGTGTGCCTGCCTCTGCCTCCTCAGAGCTAGGATTAAAGGCATTCACCACCACTGTCCAGCTCACACTTCTACTGTTACACCGTCTGGGAACAGTCCCGTGTCCTTTATTGTTAACCCTGGCAGAGTGCTGGATTGACAGGCTGATAGGATGACTGGGCCCTATTACCGTTTCCTTGTTTTTAAACCTTAAAGTGATTTCTCATTGTAAGAAATAACACATACTCAAGGCAGGGTGCAGAGGAAGGTCCAGCACCGTTTCTCTGTACTCCTCTTGCTTCCCCATGACTTCTCATGAGTCAGTTCATTCCCGGCCGATGGCCAAATGGCTGCATCAGTTTTAGGTACAGCAATCTCACAGGGTGAAAATTGGGAGAAGCAGGAAAATGATTAGAACCAGAAAATAAAATAACATAAATCAAAAGCAGCAAAACAATTCCTAGAAATGCCCCTGGCAATGCTTCCCTCACATCTTATTGGTCAGGTTTGGACCAGTTCCCATTCCCAAGAAACTGCTGGTAAGGCAGGCGTCCAGGATTTCTCGCCGCCTTAGGACAGTCTGAGGAAAGAGACCTAGGCATTAAAACAATGGACACTTCACCTCAGGTGAGAGGTTCTCAGGACTAGCATCACTCCTCTGTTCACACACACTCAGAGCGCTTGCTGTTCTGACCTTATCTCTGTGTGGCATCCACGTGTGGACCTCAAGCTCACAGGCCTTTGCTCCCATTCTTAGTGCATTAGTTCTGCTTGATGGACATGCAGGTTCCGTTTTCCTTCTGCCTAGTCAGTTCTGTGTTCTTCATTTCTGCCCAGTAAACATTTTCTAAGGTCAAGAGAGGGCAACTCTAGCTTAATTCTAGGTTTCAGCTTGTGTGTTGGAATGAATGTAAAAGTCTTGGTCCTATATATTTTGACATCCCTGTGGATGTGGTCAACTTGTAATTATGTATGCAGATGTGTAATCTGGGGGAGAGAGGAGGGCTAAACAAGTAGAATTATTAGAGAGGGAGTTGGTGAGTTGGTAGTATTGAATAGAAGGGAGCTGGGCAGGCAAAGGATGAACAGCCTGCTGAGAGGATCAGGCAGAGACTCAGGAGAGGAAGACCCAGAAATGACATAGAGAAGACAGAGTCATCAACAGCATCACGGGGTGTGCAGACATCCAGAAAGGGGGTGACTCTGTACTCCACAACTTGGTGCATATTGTAGGCCTATGCCAGGATAGTATGGGGCTTTAGGCAAAGAGGTTAAAGTAGCCTCGGAGGCAGAAATGGCATTCAGGCTGCAGCGTTGGGTGGGAGTCTAGGGATAATCTGTGCAGCACACAGTCTAGAGGTCGGCACAGGAGGGAAGGAGAAAAGGCAGCAAGGGAAGAGCGTGCTGTCCGGGATATGGGATTTTATAGTCTATTTAATGCGTATGAGTGTCTGTGTCCATGTGTCCATGTACCTGTGTGTCTGATACTCAGAAGTCAGAAGAGGAGGGAATCAGATCCCCCCGGAAGTGAAGTTATAGACAGTGGCGAGCTGGCGTTGTGGTCATGTGGGTGCTGTTGTCAGTTTTCTGTGTTAAAGACTTCAGAGTTCAGAGGAAGGGGCTGAAAATCTTGGAGGTAGCAGCTGGACGGTAGAGCAGTGCCAGGGGCACAAGGTCAGAGCATGTGTGGACGGAATCAGGCTTGAGACTGGTGGGGAGGGGTAAGGTGGGAGCATTATCTCAAGCCTTAAATATCTTGGTAAGTGGGAGGTGAAAATAATTATTAAAGGTGAGGAAGATGACATTTTATAGAAGTTACTTCCTTTTTAAAAAGGTTATTTTAAGGGCAGTGGTAAAGTATTTGGAAGCAAATGGATGGACTAGCAGCAAGAACCTTTATTGAGCCCTTTCTGTCTAGGAAGCATCATACACAATTGTTATTTCATTTTATGAATCAGGACGCAGGTTTAAATGGGTTAATGACATCCCAAACCTGATGGAGCTAGATGAATGGTGGGTGGCTCTGGGTTCTTCATGGTAGATTAGACACAAGCATATCACCTACGCCAAGGGAGGCACTAAGGCCAGGAAGGACCTGAGAGCTTTGAGGCCAGCCTGAGCTGTAGCAAGTACCAGGCCAAAAATACACACAAGGGTCTATAAAACTGTATCCAAAGACCTTTCCCCAATATATCTGGAAAATTAAATGCTTTCAAGTTGTAGATAGGGGCTTCCCGATGTCATGGTGGATCAGGGAGCAAAGAACTCACTAGGCTGGCCTGAACTCAAAGAGATCTGCCTGCCTCTGCCTCCCAAATGTTGGGATTAAAGGTACATTCCTGGCCTAGTGAAGGTTTTTCAACCCTTTATCTAGTCAGAGGCAGACTTGCTCCTGTGGAAAGTCCTGTCTAAGAGGAGGACTTGGTCTTTGAATTTCAACATACACATTTATTTCAGATAGAAGGGGAAGAATCGGGTGTTAATATTTAGCATTAGGCTGGTGTTACCAGTTAGAAAGGACCTAACACCCTCTGTGAGTAGATTTAGTTGAATTGCGCTTTGAGTTTTGTGCATAGCACCCTTCTTAGTGTCTTATGCACTTCTATTATCAGGGCTGCTGGACGGAGAGTCCAGTTTGCTGCTTCAAGGTAGCTGTGAAACAGGCTTCATTGAATCAGATTACCAATGGGAGTTTTCTAACTAGGCACACATATTTTTATCACAGGGTTCTATTTAAAAACCAGCCAACCAGTTAATAAAATGGTGCTGTGGTATTTTGTATCAGAAGTGGAGTGTAAAGTGCTGGGGGAAAGCATTCTGTGACTCACCGAGCTGCTGGCTTACATAATCCCGGGAGCAGGGACGAGGCTGGCTACCATCTAAGTTCAGAGATGTCTCTTATGAAAGGAGATTATGTAATATATGTCAATATGTATGAATCTTAAAATTCTCATGAAATGCTCTTAGAGATTCAGTGAACACTTGAGTAACTTCCTTCCACAACTGAAGGGAGGGGCTGAAGAGTGGAGAGGTTTCCGGACTGTGAAGACTGTTGGAGTTCTTAAGCGCACTCCTGACGGACAATGGCTCATTGCTGCTTGCTTGTGACTCTTTACCAAGTATAGGTTAAATCCCATGGGCACAGCAAATGCACAGTTTACTTGCCCTTGTCTGTCACTATCCACCTAAGTGCCAGGCAGACAGAGTGAGTCCTCAGTGCTTAGCCGGTGATTGAACAAATTGATGGAAGTGTGATTCACATTACGAAAACCCAAGATTGCCCAAACAAACTCACGGAACAAAATCAGGCAGCATCTCTCTCACAGCCTTCTCGGGAATTCAGGAAGCTCATGACAGATGCTAGTGACTTTCTCCTCTGCCAAACTCCATTATTCATTCCATACCCTTTAATTTCTATTTGTTTTATATTACTATTTGCTGTTATAGTTTTTGTTTCAAAATAATGGACTTAAATTTGCCTTAATCAAGCAGAGTGCGTTTTTAAGACCTTTCAGATTGGTATGTAAGAAATAAAACATGCTCCTCCATATAAATCTAATTCTTTCAAATACATTGACAAACATCCCTAAAGAAATCTATCCATATTGAATAGCTTAAAGAGATTTCGTCTTACTGATAATACTTATTTTTTTTTCCTTAGATTAGTTACTGAGAAACATTTCTAGAGACATCTGCTTGTGACAGTTAAATCAAAAAGCATGAAAGGAATGTGCAAGTCTGGAAGTACAAAGAGCACCTCTCCTCTGAGGGCACCCTTTAGGTTGTAGATGCACTGGACAGGACAGCCCAGGTACTCACATAGTTTGTACTTAGCTGGAAAGCATCAGTACTCCTCCTCCAAGCTCCATGTGGTTGCTCTTCAGTTTCCTCTTAGCTGGTGGAAACTTCTTGAAGCAACTCTTTAATTTTTATTACTTTATTTTGGTGTGTATGTGTGTATGTGTGTGTACCAGAGAGGGGAGAAGGAGAGAGAGGGAATGTGAGAATGTGAATGTGGCTTCATGTCTGCCACACTGCATTTGTGGAGGTCAGAGAACAACCTTGGGGTCTGTCCTCATCGTCACCTGTTTGAGACCATGTCTGTGTTTTCCCACTGTGTATGCCTGGCTAGCTGGTCTTCAAGCTCTGGGGGTTCTCCAGGGTGTCCCTCATCCTCCCATAGGATGCTGGGTGACAGATCTTCATCTCGATGTCTGACTTTTATGTGGAGTTCAGAGATTCTAACTCAGGCTCTCACATTTGTGTTGAAGATTCTTGTTCCCACTCCAGCTCATAGGAAAATCCCTTAGACATTAAATCCTTTAAATAAAGTTAGGACACTCCTCCATTGTTGGTGGGATTGCAGGCTTGTACAACCATTCTGGAAGTCAGTCTGGCAGTTCCTCAGAAAATTGGACATAGTACTACCGGAGGAAACAGCAATACCTCTCCTGGGCATATATCCAGAAGAGGTCTCAACCGGTAAGAAGGACACATGTTCACTATGTTCATAGCAGCCTTATTTATAATAGCCAGAAGCTGGAAAGAACCCAGATGTCCCTCAACAGAGGAATGGATACAGAAAATGTGGTACATTTACACAATGGAGTACTACTCAGCTATTAAAAGAATGAATTTATAAAATTCCTAGGCAAGTGGATGGACCTGGAGGATATCATCCTGAGTGAGGTAACCTGATCACAAAAGAATTCACATGATATGTACTCACTGATAAGTGGATATTAGCCCAGAAACTTAAAATACCAAGATACAATTTGCAAAACACATGAAACTCAAGAAAAAGGAAGACCAAAGTGTGGATACTTCCGTCCCTCCTGAGAATGGGGAACAAAATACCCATGGAAGTTGTTACAGAGACAAAGTTTGGAGCTAAAATGATAGGATGGACCATCCAGAGACTGCTCGCCCGGGGATCCATCCCATAATTCAGCCACCAAATGCAGACACTATTGCATATGCCAGCAAGATTTTTGCTGAAAGGACCCTGAAATAGCTGTCTCTTGTGAGACTATGCCAATGCCTGGCAAATACAGAAGTGGATGCTTACAAATCCACTATATATCCATAAACACTTAGTATCTTTTAGAACATTTCTGGTTGTACTTAACAATACAAAAATGGAAATACTTTTTATTAAAAGAGGAAAAAAAGGTAGAAGCTAATTAAGTGTAGAGTAAGCAGATAAATTATGGTATATATAAGTCATGCAAATATTATATTCCAAGGTATTTATTATGAAAGCAATGCTTTTAACTCAATATTGCATCTAAAAGCCAAATATGATCCTTTTCTTTGTTTCCAGTTGGTTGATTTTGGCCCTGAGTTTTACTATGACCCCTGTTGTTGAATTAGGGAAAGGCTGAAAGAAGCTGAGAAGGGCAATTCTGTAGGAGGACCAGCAGTCTCAATTAATCTGGACCCCAAGATCTCTCAAACACTGGACCACCAAACAGGCAGCATCCACCGGCTGATATGAGGCCCCCAACACACATACAATAGAGGACTGCCAGGTCTGTGTTCATTCAGAAATGACGCACCTAGCCCTCAAGAGACTGGAGGCCCCAGGGAGTTTAGAGGTCAGGTGGGGTGGGGGGTTGGGAACATCCACTTAGAGACAGGGGTGTGGGGAGGAGGTATGGGTTGTGGAACTGTCAGAGGGTTAATGGGAGGGGGGAATAAAAAAAAGGAGTGCAAAACAATAAATAAATAAATAAATAAATATTTAAAAAGTCAAATATGAATAGATTGTAATTTCTTTTAAAGGTATGCAAATGAGGGTGATTGGATGGTTCAATGGGTAACATGCTTGACATACAAGAATTGAGAAACCTGAGTTCAGGCCTCTTGCCACACCTGAGGCTGTGTTCTGTAGCTAAGGAAGGAGAGCCGTGTATAGGCCTGTAGTTAATTTTGAGACTGTGTTTGCATTCCTAGGCTATCATATTATCCAGAGGAAATATTTTTAAAATGTTCTTGATTCCAGTGTACTCTTTTTAAAAATATAACCCATACCTGTTTCCATTGTTATTTTCAAATTTCTGTTATATTAAAAATATGAACTTAAAAACTGAAGTATTGAAGCAGTCCTTGGGCACGAACTCCACAGCCAGTCCCACAACACCCAGAGGAAGCTCCACTCCCAGGTGCTCTAACATTCCCAGGATCATAAGATCAGAAGTGAGGAGGACACAACACCTGCCCCAACACTGGAAGTAACTTGGACCAGCGGGACCCAGGCACCCAGGAACTCCGCCTAACCAGTGGCATGGGTTTTTTCTGGTCTGGGCCAGTGCACTGAGCAGACCTTGGGTGCAAACTCTGTAGCCAGTCCCACAACACCCAGAAAAGGCTCCACTCTCAGGTACTCTAACATGCCCAGGTCCACAGGATCCCAGGATCCCAGGATTTCAAGAGCTTGGTCACACCAGGATCTCAGGGTCCCAGAGGCAGCTTGACTCCCAAGAGCTCTGACACACCTAGAATCTCAGGATCACAGGATCCCAGAATCATAGGATCACAGAGATAGCTGAACTCTGAGGAGTTCTGACACAACCAGGATCACAGGAAGGACAGGCTCCAGTCAGATATGGTGAGGACAGGTAGCACTAGAGATAATCAGATGGCAGGAGGCAAGCAAAAGAACATAAGCAACAGAAACCAAGGTTACCTGGCATCATCAGAACCCAATTCTCCCATCATAGCAAGTCCTGGATACACCATCACACCAGAAGCAAGATTCGGATCTAAAATCACTTCTCATAATGGTGACAGAGGACTTTAAGAAGGACATAAATAACTCCTTAAAGAACTACAGGAGAACACAGGTAAACAGCTAGAAGCCCTTAAAGAGGAATCACAAAAATCCCTTAAAGAATTACAGGAAAACACAATCAAACAGGCAATGGAAATGAACAAAACCATCCAAGACCTAAAAATGGAAATAGAAACAATAAAGAAATCACAAAAGGAGAGAAGCTGGAGTTAGTAAACCTAGGAAGGAGATCAGGAGTCATAGATGCAAGCATCACCAACAGAATACAAGAGATAGAAGAGAGAATCTCAGGTGCAGAAGATGCCATAGAAAGTATTGACCCAACAGTCAAAGAAAATGAAAAAAAGCAAAAAGGCTCCTAACCCAAAACATCTAGGAAATCCAGAACAGAATGAGAAGATGAGACCTAAGGATAATAGGCATAGAATAGAGGGAAGATTCCCAACTCAAAGGACCAGTAATTATCTTCAACAAAATTATAGAAGAAAACTTCTCTAACCTGAAGAAAGAAATGCCCATGAACATACAAGAAGCCCACAGAACTTCAAATAGACTGGGCCAGAAAAGAAATTCCTTCTGTCACATAATAATCAAAACACCAAATGCACAAAACAAAGAAAGAATATTAACAGCAGTAAGGGAAAAAGGTCAAGTAACATATAAAGGCAGACCTATCAGAATTACATCAGACTTCTCACCAGAGACTATGAAAGCTAGAAGATCCTGAGCAGATGCCAGAGAACACAAATGCCAACTCAGGCTAATATACCCAGCAAAACTCTCAATTACCATAGAGGGAGAAACCAAAATATTCCATGACAAAACCAAATTTACACAATATCTTTCCATAAATCCATCCCTACAAAGGATAATAGATAATAGATGGAAAACACCAACACAAGGAGGGAAGCTACACCCTAGAAAAAGCAAGAAAGTAATCTTTCAACAAACCCATACAAACATAATTCCACCTGTAACAACAAAAATAACAGGAAGTAACAATCACTTTTCCTTAATATCTCTTAACATCAATAGACTCAATTCCCTCGAAAAGACATAGACTAACAGATTGGATACATAAACAGGACCCAGCATTTTGCTGCACACAGGAAACACACCTCAGTGACAAAGGCAGACACTACCTCAGAGTAAAGGTTGGAAAACAATTTCGCAAGTAAATGGTCCCAAGAAACAAGCTGGAATAGCCATTCTAAAAGCGAATAAAATCAACTCTCAACCAAAAGTTATCAAAAAAAGATAAGGAAGGACACTTCATAGTGGTCAAAGGAAAAATCTATCAAGATGAACTCTCAATTCTGAACATCTATGCTGCAAATGCAAGGGCACCCACATTCATAAAAGAAACTTTACTAAAATTCAAAGTACACATTGCACCCCACACAATAACAGTGGGAGACTTCAACGCCCCATTCTCAGCAATGGACAGATCATAGAAACAGGAACTAAACAGAGACACAGTGAAACTATCAGAAGTTATGAACCAAATTGATCTAACAGATATTTATAGAATATTTCAGCCTAAAGCAAAAGAATATACCTTCTCAGCACCTCATGGCACCTTCTCCAAAATTGGCCATATAATTGGTCACAAAACAGGCCTCAACAGATACAAGAAGATTGAAATAATACCACACACCCTGTCAGATCACCACAGACTAAGGCTGGTCTTAAATACCAACAAAAACAATTGAAAGCACACATACACATGGAAGCTGAACGACGCTCTACTCAATGATAACTTGGTCAAGGAAGAAATAAAGAAATTAAAGGCTTTTTAGAATGTAATGAAAATGAAGATACATCATATCAAAACTTACAGGACACAATGAAAGCAGTGGTAAGAGGAAAGCTCATAGCTCTTAAGTGCCTCCTAAAAGAAACTGAAGAGAGCTTACCTAGCAGCTGGACAGCACACCTGAAAGCTCTAGAACAAAAAGAAGCAAATACACCCAAGAGGAGTAGAGGGCAGGAAATAATCAAACTAAATAGAAACAAAAAGAACTATGCAAAGAGTCATCAAAACCAGGAGCTGGTTCTTTGAGAAAATCAACAAAATAGATAAACTCTTAGCCAGACTAACCAGAGGGCATAGAGACAGTATCCAAATTAATAAATTCAGAAATGAAAAGGGAGACAGAATTATGATGTATACCTTAAAATAACTATTTTGTTTTTTGAATACCAACAGTTGAAAATATTAAAATCATGTTCTATAAACATCATGGAAATATTATTGATAATTTTGAGGGAGAGGGGCAAAGGGAGGGAGGAAGGCCTGAGTTCGGATCCCTAGAACCCATGTAGAAAGTCAGGTGTAATGGTGCATGCCTGGAACCCCAGTGCTGAGGAGGGCAGAGATAGGATTTCTGAGGTCTGCTAGCCAGCTAGTCTACCTGAATATGCAAACTCCAGGTACAGTCAGAGACCTTGTTCCAAAAAGTGAGGTAAGAGCAATTGAGGAAGACTCTCCATGCTGACCTCTGACCTCTGTGCACACATGTGCACACACAAACAACACACATAACATATGTACATAGAAAGAGTGTCCTGATGGTGTAAGATTTACATGCCATCTAGCTGTTGCTGTAATTCATGTGTATTCTTCCTGTTACTGCTCATACTGACCCTAGTGCTTACTTAGGTACTATTGTTATCTGCTTCCCAGATAAGGAAACTGAGGTACAGAAAAGTAACTTGTTCATAGTTACAGTTACGAAATGTCGAACACACTGACTCCAAGGAAATAGACCAAAACACCTTTGGATGAAGGGATATTGCTTACTTCATTCTTTATGTCCATAATATATTGACAGGTGTGTTCCTAGAACTTATGTAGCTGAAAATAACATTTGAAAATTTATAGCCTGCGTGAAATCTAGTATCAGAATGGGAGACTTGTAGGCTTTATTTCAAAAATAACTTTCCTTATACTTAAGAAACTCGTCTTTTTTAAAAGGGGGAATATGGTATGCCGTTGTTGCACCATAGTACAGTGACTGTGCATGTGACAGTCATGTGCCAGGAGAAGGGGTTTTCTTTTCTCTTCTCTTCTCTTCTCTTCTCTTCTCTTCTCTTCTCTTCTCTTCTCTTCTTTTCTTTTCTTTTCTTTTCTTTTCGATAGGTCTGTGTTGCATGGATTGGCCTCACAACATGGTCTCATACAAGCAAGTAGCTAGGACGCTTGTGCCATTGTACTCAGTTTAGGAAAATAAAGAGGGTTGTTTTCACAGCACTTGTTCTTTCCTGTTGTGTGTGAGTGGGTGTGTGCACATGTAGGTATTGGGGAAGGCTTCAGATTGAACTGTGGTCCTCTGCAAAAGCAACAGGTCCGATTAATCCCTGAGCCATCTCTTTAGTCCCCTCACCCCCAAGGGGATTTTCAAAGATTCTGCCAGTGGGTCAAGTGGCACAAGTCTGTGGCCCTGCTCCTGGGAGGCTATGGAGGACAGTCTTGAGTTCCAGGCCCATCTGGACTATACACCAAGTCTTTGTAAAAAGTTCCCATCACCGTGAGGGGGTAAGCGACCAGTGAGCTAGCTGACCTGATCTAGACAGCATCCAGTGTATGTGCACATGTAAGAACAGCACACAGTACCTTAATGTGCTTTTATGTTATCAGTTAGATTTTAGAGGCAGGTGGATCTCTTTGAGTTCAAGGCCAGAGAGGGCTACATGGTGAGATCCTGTCTCAGAAAACAAAGAAACACTAAATCTTAAGACTCCATAAAAGGGGTACGAGATTTTATAGATACCACTACTTTCTGTCAAGACAAAAAACAATTATCACTCAGCTTATGTTTTGACAGTTTTCTTCTATGTCAAGGAAAGCAAAGCTCACAAAGCAGAGTCCAGCCTTAGCTACCCTGACCTTTGGTAAAGCAGCCTTGGCATGCAGGCTGCCAAGCAACAGGAACAGAAACTGTAGTACGGCTCCAGGAAATGTGTGTTTTCCTCCCTGTAAAGTGTAGCCACCAAGGCAAAAATATCTTAGGAGTGATGTGTCTGTTGTCTCACTCTGGGTACCTGGCTTTCTACTTTTCTGTGGCTGTCATTTCTACAAGAAATCCTAGCTAGCTCGATTGCCTCCTTCTCTTCCTCTTCCTCTTCCTCTTCCTCCTCCTCCTCCTCCTCTTCCTCCTCCTCCGCCTCTTCCCCCCAACCCCCTTTTCACTCTCCCTTTCCTTGAGACAGGCTTCTTTGGCCCCAACTTGCCATGAAGACCAGGCTGGCCTTGAACTCACAGAGATTCATCTGTCCCTGCCTCCAGAAGTCTGGGATTAAAGGTGTGTGCTATCATGCCTGGCTCCAAGCCATTTTCTTGAAAACTGGTCATTCAATGTTGTGTTATTGATCATAGCTGGATTGTGTTGTTGCATGTGGGGCATTCTGCCAAGAGCTTTATGTGAGCCTACAGTTATGGACATGATGTAGGGTTTAACCTGCCTCACAGTTTGGTGCAGTGTAAGCTAATAGTGTTTGGGGCAGCACTGAGTTAGAGGAGGTACCTAAAATTATTGATTTCCATTTATTGTTGAGACAAAAAAAAAATACCTCTAGCTCAACGAGTCACAACCCCTTTCACTATTTATTACTTTCCTGGCCAGTGCTGTGTTTTTTTGTTTTTGGAACTCCGATACCAATTATATTTAAAATTAAGGTACAATAAGACCCTTAAAAAGAGCCTAATAGAAAGTCTGGGTTGGGTTGCATTAGCAGATGACAGCAGAGCCAAGCCAGTTTAGCTGTGGAGCCATGTTCCCCAGCCCTGCTTTGCTGCACCAGCTCTGACGTGGTGCTCAGTGTGCCCATTGGGAACTGTGTGCTTGAGTGTGTTCCCAGTCCTTGTCAGTCTGCATCTAATGAGATGGCCTTTCATGTTTCCCAGTCTTCTCATTCCTGCCTGGAAAGATATATATGGCTTCTTCATTTCTTTGGATTTGAAAACATTATTATTATTTTTTCTTTCTTTTTTTCTTTCAGATTTTTTATTAGATTTTTATTAGATTTTTTATTAGATTTTCTTTATTTACACTTCAAATGTTATATCCCCTTTCCTAGTTTCCCCTCCAAAAATCCCCTATCATTTCCCCCGTCCCCCTGCTCCCCAACCCACCCATTCCTGCTTCCTGGCCCCTGTACTGGGGCATAGAACCTTCACAGGACCAAGGACCTCTCCTCCTATTGATGGCCAACTAGGCCATCCTCTGCTACATATGCAGCTAGAGACACGAGTCCCACCATGTATTTTCTTTGACTGGTGGTTTAGTCCCAGGGAGCTCTGGGGTTACAGGTTAGTTCATACTGTTGTTCCTCCTATGGGGTTGCAGCTCCTTCATCTCTTTAGGTACTTTCTCTAGCTCCTTCACTGGGGACCCTGTGCTCCATCTAATGGATGGCTGTGAGCATCCACTTTTTGTATTAGTCAGGCACTGGCAGAGCCTCTCAGGAGACAGCTATATTGGGCTCCTCTGTCAGCAAGCTCTTGTTGGCATCTGCAATAGTGTCTGGGTTTGGTGGTTGTTTATGGGATGGTCCCCAGGTAGGGCCGTTTCTGGATGGTCAATCCTTAAGTCTCTACTCCAAACTTTGTCTCTGTAACTCCTTCCACGGGTAGAATACATTATTGTTGAGGCCAAGGCAGATATGATTGTTTTGAAAGAGGCAGAGTTTTGAGAAAAGTGAGAAAATTGTGGGATCATAGAAGATGGTCAGACACTCAGACTCTGTGACCCTTGTGTGGCTAACAAGGCGGGTGCAGGATTGTATTTGCTTTTGTAAGATAGGCTACCATTGCAGTAGCCTCACAGGAAATACACCCATCACCCCTGAACTTTGTGCAACCTTTCCTTCCTTTCTTTCCATTTTTCACCCTTCTTTTTTCTCACCTACTGTCTGTCTGTTTGTGCTTAGTTTGTCTGTGGCTTAAGTAGCCCAGGCTAACTTCAAACTAGCATTGTAGCCAAGGATAGCCATCTAATAACCCTCCTTTTGCATCCACACACTAGGATTATAGTCATGTGTCTCTATGTCTGGTAGTTTTTCTTTTTAACTTAAACTAAACTGGAGTACATTGGAGAACACTTAAAAATCTTTGTACCCTGGTTAGTTTGAGATAGTTTTAAATCTTAACATGAAGATAGATTTCATTTATTTTAATGAAATAAAAAACCAAAGTATATCTTTAAAATAATACTGGCCTAGTCCACCAAAGCGTTTATGAATGAATATTGTGATATATGTACTAAAATACCAAAGAGAAGTGGACTGATCAGATTTCACATGGAGGCCATCTGAGGTATAGTATTGCTTCAATGCAAATTTTCCTAATACAAGGACCGAGTAGTATGATGTTTGGCGATAGGAATATAAAGATACATATATAAAAAGATACTATTTTGTTATGTGTGTTGAGATATTCTCTTAGAGTAGTTCTTATATTTTGTTCATATTGTTTTTGTCAAACAGTAATTTTCTATTTTATTTTAGTTTTAAAAAATATTTTATTTATTTATTATATGCAAGTACACTGTAGCTGTCTTCAGATACACCAGAAGAGGCTGTCAGATCCCATTACAGATGGTTGTGAGCCACCATGTGGTTGCTGGGAATTGAACTCTCAGGACCTCTGGAAGAGCAGTCAGTGCTCTTAACCACTGAGCCATCTCTCCAGCCCGTAATTTTCTATTTCCAGTAGCCAACATCAAAGTAAATGGAGAGAAGCTGGAAGCAATCCCACTAAAATCAGGGACTAGACAAGGCTGCCCACTTTCTCCCTACCTTTTCAACATAGTACTTGAAGTATTAGCCAGAGCAATTCGACAACAAAAGGAGATCAAGGGGATACAAATTGGAAAAGAGGAAGTCAAAATATCACTTTTTGCAGATGATATGATAGTATATATAAGTGACCCTAAAAATTCTACCAGAGAACTCCTAAACCTGATAAGCAGCTTCGGTGAAGTAGCTGGATATAAAATAAACTCAAACAAGTCAATGGTCTTTCTCTATACAAAGAATAAACAGGCTGAGAAAGAAATTAGGGAAACAACACCCTTCTCAATAGTCACAAATAATATAAAATATCTTGGCGTGACTCTAACTAAGGAAGTGAAAGATCTGTATGATAAAAACTTCAAATCTCTGAAGAAAGAAATTAAGGAAGATCTCAGAAGATGGAAAGATCTCCCATGCTCATGGATTGGCAGGATCAACATTGTAAAAATGGCTATCTTGCCAAAAGCAATCTACAGATTCAATGCAATCCCCATCAAAATTCCAACTCAATTCTTCAACGAATTGGAAGGAGCAATTTGCAAATTTGTCTGGAATAACAAAAAACCTAGGATAGCAAAAAGTCTTCTCAAGGATAAAAGAACTTCTGGCGGAATCACCATGCCAGACCTAAAGCTTTACTACAGAGCAATTGTGATAAAAACTGCATGGTACTGGTATAGAGAAAGACAAGTAGACCAATGGAATAGAATTGAAGACCCAGAAATGAACCCACACACCTATGGTCACTTGATCTTCGACAAGGGAGCTAAAACCATCCAGTGGAAGAAAGACAGCATTTTCAACAATTGGTGCTGGCACAACTGGTTGTTATCGTGTAGAAGAATGCGAATCGATCCATACTTATCTCCTTGTACTAAGGTCAAATCTAAGTGGATCAAGGAACTTCACATAAAACCAGAGACACTGAAACTTATAGAGGAGAAAGTGGGGAAAAGCCTTGAAGATATGGGCACAGGGGAAAAATTCCTGAACAGAACAGCAATGGCTTGTGCTGTAAGATCGAGAATTGACAAATGGGACCTAATGAAACTCCGAAGTTTCTGCAAGGCAAAAGACACCGTCAATAAGACAAAAAGACCACCAACAGATTGGGAAAGGATCTTTACCTATCCTAAATCAGATAGGGGACTAATATCCAACATATATAAAGAACTCAAGAAGGTGGACTTCAGAAAATCAAATAACCCCATTAAAAAATGGGGCTCAGAACTGAACAAAGAATTCTCACCTGAGGAATACCGAATGGCAGAGAAGCACCTGAAAAAATGTTCAACATCCTTAATCATCAGGGAAATGCAAATCAAAACAACCCTGAGATTCCACCTCACACCAGTCAGAATGGCTAAGATCAAAAATTCAGGTGACAGCAGATGCTGGCGTGGATGTGGAGAAAGAGGAACACTCCTCCATTGTTGGTGGGAGTGCAGGCTTGTACAACCACTCTGGAAATCAGTCTGGCGGTTCCTCAGAAAATTGGACATAGTACTACCGGAGGATCCAGCAATACCTCTCCTGGGCATATATCCAGAAGATGCCCCAACTGGTAAGAAGGACACATGCTCCACTATGTTCATAGCAGCCTTATTTATAATAGCCAGAAGCTGGAAAGAACCTAGATGCCCCTCAACAGAGGAATGGATACAGAAAATGTGGTACATCTACACAATGGAGTACTACTCAGCTATTAAAAAGAATGAATTTATGAAATTCCTAGCCAAATGGATGGACCTGGAGGGCATCATCCTGAGTGAGGTAACACATTCACAAAGAAACTCACACAATATGTACTCACTGATAAGTGGATATTAGCCCCAAACCTAGGATACCCAAGATATAAGATATAATTTGCTAAACACATGAAACTCAAGAAGAATGAAGACTGAAGTGTGGACACTATGCCCCTCCTTAGATTTGGGAACAAAACACCCATGGAAGGAGTTACAGAGACAAAGTTTGGAGCTGAGATGAAAGGATGGACCATGTAGAGACTGCCATATCCAGGGATCCACCCCATAATCAGCATCCAAACGCTGACACCATTGCATACACTAGCAAGATTTTATTGAAAGGACCCAGAAGTAGCTGTCTCTTGTGAGACTATGCCGGGGCCTAGCAAACACAGAAGTGGATGCTCACAGTCAGCTAATGGATGGATCATAGGGCTCCCAATGGAGGAGCTAGAGAAAGTAGCCAAGGAGCTAAAGGGATCTGCAACCCTATAGGTGGAACAACATTATGAACTAACCAGTACCCCGGAGCTCTTGACTCTAGCTGCATATATATCAAAAGATGGCCTAGTCGGCCATCACTGGAAAGAGAGGCCCATTGGACTTGCAAACTTTATATGCCCCAGTACAGGGGAACACCAGGGCCAAAAAGGGGGAGTGGGTGGGCAGGGGAGTGGGGGTGGGTGGATATGGGGGACTTTTGGTATAGCATTGGAAATGTAAATGAGCTAAATACCTAATAAAAAATGGAAAAAAAATAAAGTCACGCTTTGTTTTGTTTTTGTCTTCCTGTATAACTTTTGGACTTTGTGCCTTATTGTAGAGAGGCCTTTGCTGACTCATGATTTTAAACATATGATCCCAAATTTTCTAGTTATTATTATTATATATATATTAGTTTAGTTTAAGGAAATGTTTAGCTTCCCAGTCAGTTTCAAGTTATAAATAAAGTTTGACTATCACATACCCTCACATATGAATACAAACTATCCCATTGCTATTTGTTGAGTAGTGTGCTGGTTTTATGTTAGCTTGATACAGGATAGGGTCATCTGGGTAGAGGGAACCTCCATTTAGGAAATGCCTCAATCAGATTGCCTGTTAAGCAAGTCTGTACAACATTTTCTTGATTAGTAATTGATGAGGGTGGTGCCACTTTGAGCAGGTGGTCCTGAGGTATGTAAGACAGCAGGGTGAGGAGCAAGCCAGTAACCTGTGTTCTTCTATGGTCTCTGCATCACTTTCTGTCTCCATGCCACTGCCTTGAGCTCCTGCTTTGACTTCCTCAGTGATGGAAGTTTTAAGCTGAAATAACCCTTTTCACACAAAAGCTGATTGTGGTCATGGTGTTTGTAGAAACCCTGACAGAGACAAATAGTGTTATCTTTTCCTGATTGACTTACTTTTTGTCTGTGCTTTTAATTCTTTTGTTGTTTGTTTTTATTTTTTGTTTTGTTTTGTTGGTTTTTTTTTAGACAGGGTTTCTCTGTGAAGTCTTGGGTGTCCTGGAACTCACTCTGTAGACCAGGCTGGCCTCAATCTCAGAAATCCGCCTGCCTCTGCCTCCCAAGTCCTGGGATTAAAGGCGTGTGTCACCACACCTGGCTCCTATGCTTTTAATTCTTATAAATAGATGATCAAGCTTTATAGCTTCCCACTATTTCCAATATTATATTTAATTCTTCTTTCCCTTAACATTTCTTAATTAACCTTGAACATTTGTCTACTTTTCCAGAGTAAGATTACACTCTCCTAATCTTTGTCTTGGTTTTATCCTTATATGTAGCTGATTCATTCAATAATCTCTATCATGTCTTTCCTCTCATTTCAGAGCCCTGTATATGGAAATCCACAGGAGACAGCTCAGGGCAGAAGAGTGGTCATTTCTCACAACATGGATCGTGTTCTGAGAGATGGTGAGAACAGACTGGGCTCAGGGAATCCTGTGTGAAGCAATCACTGTCTCAGAGGGAATTTGTAATGTCTAGTTTATCTATCCTTCCTACAGCAGGAGGACTCTCATGAGTTTCTGTTTGAAGATTGGTGCATCTGTGTTTAGGAAGTGGTTTAAATGTTTATAGAGTCGGAATTTCCAGATCCCATGAAGCTAACCAGCACAGGAGAGATTTATCTACAATATGAAGTGCAGATCTGCTCTCTATTCTCCAAAATAGGTTCAGGAAATGTTTCATTCCAGATGCTGCCTGGCGGATGTGTGTTAGGGGTTATTGGACTCGATGCACTCACGAACAGATCAGTTTAAGGAGGTCCAGTGATAGCATCACAAGAGTGGAGAACATGCATGTGAGGTTTGCATGGAAAGGGACAATTGCAAAGTACACTATAGTATCTAAAAATTAATGTTAATTAATATTAATGTGAAGGATGCTATGTAGTTTGAAGATCAAATTAAGGCTTTACATGAGTATTAAAATCAGATTTCTAAATATTGATTTCAATTATTATACATGAAAAAAGTTAAGAGGCAACTGAATAGATAATATACAGATAGGTACTTTTTTACTTGACATAGTTCACAAAAATGTTTAAATTTGAAGATGAGTATTACAGAAATAGAAACATAGTTTGAAATTTTGAATTTTCAGATTTTATAAACTATCATTTAATGTTAGTAATGTTTCTTTTAATGATAAATATAGTGGCTTTTCTAAAATTTGCTGGATTTAAAATTTTACATTTATTATTCAAAACTTCATGGTTTTGCTGGGCATGGCAGGGCAAGCCCTTAGGCCCTGCATTTGGGAGACAGAAGCAGGCAGATCTGCATAGACAAGGCTACATAGTAAGATCCTGTCTTTATAAAACAAAAACCTTGAGAGAATTTTCTTTTTACTTAATGTGTGTGCATGTGTACGTGTAAGTGCAGATGTGCATGTGTCATGCTGTGCATGTAGAGGTCGGATGATAATTTTGGGAGTCAATTATTTCCTTCTACCATGGCCCCTGAAAATTTAATTCCAGTTGTCTGACTTGCACAGCAAATGCCGTTAATCACTGACCCATCTTGATGGCCCTGTGCCAATTAAAAAATGTTTATTTTTATTTTATGTACTTGTGTATGAAGGCCTGCATGTACGCATGTGTATCACATGTGTGTCTGGTGCCTACGGAGAGCAGAAGAGGACATTCAGACTGCTGGGACAGCATTTGCAGAACATTTGCAGCTGGGAGCTGAACCTGGGCTCTTTGCAAGGGTAGCCTGTACTGTTAAGCACTGAGCCAGCTGTCCAGCTCCTGCTCCAACTGTTGATTTTTCTTCACTGCCTTAAGATGCCCTCCCCCTCCAGAATTCTTAGTTGCTTCACATAGGAAGATTAGTCTGATGACATGTATCATCATCTCTGCAGCTGCTGGAGAGGTGGCTCAGTGCTTAAGAGCATTTGCTGCTCTTGCACAGGACTTGGGTTTGGTTTCAAGCACCTACAGGGTGGATCCCAGCCATCTGTGTAACTAGTGTCAGAGGATCTTATACTCTCTTCTGGCTCCATGGGCACCACACATGCACATGGTGCACAGACAGACTTGCAGTCAAACACCCACACTTATAAAATAAAAATAAAGCTTTAAAAATGTTTTTTTTAAAGGTTGCTTCTACAGACCATGCTTTAACTGTGTGTCTGAAAACTGACCACTGTTTCACTGTCTCAGGTGCCACATCCTACTTGCTCATCCTACTCGGACATTCAAGTTGTTTCCACTCGGGGCCATTGTAAATGCCAAAACTCTGGTGCCTTCTAAATTTTGTAAGACCTAAAATGTCTTTGCAGTTTTTTGAGCGTGACCCTTTTTTTCTCTTGGGTGGGCCAGTTTGTTTGAGCAGCCTTTGTGTGGGCAGGCTTAGGAGAAACTGAGGCCTACCTGACAGAAACAGGTGCCCCATTGCTCTCAGCAGTGGCTTCTGTGAAAGGGAAGTGCCATCATAGCCTTTGCATAGAAGTTTTGCTTAATTATTATTTGGTGTTTTTAAAGCACTTTGATGGTTTGCTTTCTTTTTTAAACTTGTTTTTATTAATGTTTCACTTATATGTATCATGGAGATTCTATGTAGTATTTCATCTTATTGTACAGTTGGCACTAACTAAATCCAGCCCTTCCCCTCCTGGTAATATTCTCTGTGCCACACTGAGGTTGACCTTTTTTTGTGTTTTTCTCTTTGGAGCTCAGCTTCTGTTATCTGTTAGACAGCATTGTTAAGCAGCTTCTTAAGAATCAGAAGTCCTTTGTTTTATATAAGATGCTTTTCGGGAAATTGAACATCACATCCTCTACCAAAATAAGAGCTGCTGGCGGCTGTAACAATAGATTCTGGAGTGCAGTTTACGAGTTTGGCAGCAGCTGATAACAACAGTAACAAACAAGCCAAAACTAGGATTCTAAAACGGCGGCCTTGTAAGTTTATGGTGACTCTAGAACTGAGAGCTGAGAAAGCTAAGGGATTACCCCAGCATTTAGAAACATCCATAGTGAACGCAGTTTGTATCTTTGGAGTGTGCTTTATATTTCTAACCCATAGCACCAGTATATTCATCTAAACTACAGAGAATGATAACAGGCTTAGAGTTGATTAAAGTGTAGTCTGTGTGCAGAAAAGCTTAAGTGGCAGTGTGTTTGTCATGGCTGCAGTTATTTACCTGCAGTTGATGTGAACCACTTAGAAAATATGTAAGCATTTTCTCCTGAAGCTAATTTTAACTAGATAATATTGTACCATTTCATCTTTATAAATTTACTTTATTGCCTTTGCAATATATAGTTTAAAACACTGTGATCAAAGATTACAGTTATATGTGTGGTACCAATATAGACATGTTTGTTGTGAAGGACTCTGAGTTGTAGCTCCGTGCTGATGAAGAATGCCTAAAGTCTTTACATTCTGAATTACAAGAATAAAAAAGTAGGTGTTAGATGGAACAACAACTTCTTCATATGCTAGAAGTTAACCTGTTGACCACCCTGCTGGCAAGATGTCCCACTGGTGCGGAAGAGGCATGACTGCTGTTGAGGCAACCAACTGCTCTCTGAATGGGTTTGAGGCCTGCGTTTCAGGAGGGAATTTATGTTCTGGAATTGGTTCACCTTTGAGTTATCTTTTAAAAGATTTTGTTGAGTGGGCTGAGAGATCACGCAGTTGGTAAAATGCTTACCATGAAGACATAAGAACCTACCATTCAGATAAAAGCCAGACTCAATGGCATACATCTCTACTTCCAATGTTGATGAAGTAGAGACAGGTGGATCCCTGCCCAGTCAACCAGGCTAAATCAGTTAGCTCCAGGTTCAGTAAGGAACCCTGCCTGTCTTTAAAAGCAAAGTGGAGAACAAAGAAGGAAGACTCTTGACCTGTGTCCTCTACACACATATACAACACAAACATATTTGTACACAACTTTCTGTTCATTTTGGTGTTTGTGTGGGTGTGTATAGCTATGCAATATATATTTAGAAGCACACACACACACACACACACACACACACATATATATATCTCCAAGTTACACATGTAGCTATGAAACTTACCTTAAGGATATTGGAAAATCTGTAAGTTCTTAACCAAATTGTACTACAATAGTATTTCAGAGTTGTATTAAATAGCCTATGCAACATAGTTGAGAAATGTAGTAAATGCATTGCGTAGATGATATCTTTCATATTAAACCTTTTAGCAGATGTGGTTTAAATAAGAATAGCTTCCATAGACTCTCATATTTGAATGCTTAGTCTCCAGGGAGTGGCAGTATTCGGAAGGATTAGAAGGACTAGGAGGTGTGACCTTGTTGGAGGAAGTGTGTTGAGAGTGGGCTTGGAGGTTGCAGAAGCCTGTGTCAAGCCCAGGCTCTCTCTCAGCCAGTGGGTTACTGAAAAGAAGCGTCCAATTAGATGTTTTCTTGTAAGATTGCCTTGGTCATAGTGTCTCTTCATAGCAGTAGAGCAGAGACTAGGACAGCACACTGAGCAGATCTTACTGTAAAGGTACTGCATCTTTTATGATTATGTTTAACTCTTTGCTGTAAGTTGAAATTAACTTTTAAATATTGGTGTGTGTTGATAGGGGGCATAACACGGGGATGGAGGCCAGAGGACACCCTTTGGGAGTTTCTTCTCTCTTTTCACTTTGTTGTAGAAGTCTCTTGTTTCTCACTTTGTTTGCAGGCTTAGCTGGCCTTTGAGCTTTTGACCAGTTTTTCTGTCTCTTCCTTCTCCCTTCCTTCTTCCTTCTTCCAAAGTGTTGGGATAATAGACATGTGTCACAGCATGTGACTATTGACTTAGGTCCCAGGGATCAAACTCAGCCTGACAGGCTTGCATGGCAAGCACTTGTAACCACTGAGCCATCTCCCTGACCCAGAAATTGGACTTTAACAAGAGGAAAAGTGCTTCTACTTTGCATATACTTAACGCTTCAGAATTATTAGTTTAAATTTCCATGGTATGAAAACTTAGTTTAATAAAAAGAGCAAGGGACCAACCAAGCAGTGCTTTTGGCAAGAGATTCTCCTCCTGCTACTATTACTTGGCTCTGCAGGCAAGGTCCTTTGGAGATCATCTAGGTTTAGTCATCCTTGTCCACTAGGTCTGCACCCTTGTTCAAGGGTTGCTAATGGGAGGAGCACCATCTGGCATGCCTGCCTGTTGGTCAGCTATGCTGCTTTTATCGAGTTCTTATGTTGACTTGAGCAGAACCTCTTTCCTAGGATGTCCGTGCTATCCTTTTGTGCTTTCTAGAACAAGCTTATAAAGTGCTGCCTGTGGCTTATTTCTCCATATGAATGTGATTTGAAGAAGTCAGATGAACAGTGGACAAGGACACTGTTTCTGGTTTCTCCTGTTACTCTTATTGCTTGTCTCCTACTGCTTATGCATATGGGGGACCACAATGTGCAGAGTCGGACAGGACGGGTGGCCTTGCTGCCTGAAGTTACTTTACTCCTCTAACCTCAGTTTCCTGACATGCTCAGTTGCTGAGTAAGAACCATGTTCTATTTGTTTGTCACAAATGAATGAGACAATAGAGGTGCCTTGTTTCAGTTTTCACCTTAAAGCCTTACATCTGGACCAGAAAATGTCTCTCTGCCTTGTTAATGGAAACACCAGTTCAAGATGGGGTACTGTGGGGAATTGCGCTACAGGCTGGTCTCCAGTTGAGCCGAGGTCTGAACCCCAAAGGGTGATAATTCACCTTCATGACATGGTAGGCCTTCCTTTATGCTCCTGGAACTCTGGCCCCTGCCTAAGTTACTGCCCCCCACAGCCCCCACAAGAGAAGCATGGCTAGAAGTCTCCTAGGCAATGGCCCAAGCTTCTGACCTTCAGGCTCAACTCCTCCTCAGCTACCTGCAACAATAAGATAAGACAGCATACTTTAAAAGGGGCTGTTAGGCCCCCACCTCACTCTCTCAGTCCTTTGTTCTCTTACTTGTCTCTCTTACTTGTCTCCCTCTTACCCCTCACTCTCACCCCCTCTCTCTTTGTCTTCTCCTCTCCTCTCTCCTCTCCTCTCTCCCTCTTACTCCCTCTTTCTCTCTAGCCTTCTCTTTCTCTCTCTCTCTCTCTCTCTCTCTCTCTCTCTCTCTCTCTCTCTCTCTCTCTCTCTCCCTTCTCTCTTTCCCCCTGCCTTTCTATAATAAAGCTCTAAAACCATAGAGAGTCTCTGCTCCAGTCAAGATCTGCTGCACGCACTCTTGTAGGTGTTGGGAACCTCTTCCCTTATCCCTCTCTCCCATAACCCCAGTGGCTTTAGCAAGGTAGCTCTGGGGCTCCCAGGTAGGGCTGCCCCTTGCCTCCCTCTGAAGAGTGGGTCAGAGGCTTAGACACCACCCGGGGATGAGTGGAAGGTAGATAGCAGCACTCCCATGCCTGACAGACCAGAGAATAGGTAAAACTTTGGCGGGGTGTGGATCTCCCCTTCCCCAGGGCATCCCTGGGCCTCCTTTTTAGTTCCCAACAGGGTACAGCGACTCTGCAGAAGCTAGGCGACTTAACAGCCATCTGATCAAATGTCTGGATGTTAACATAAAAATGACTGAGAAGCCTAAGCCTCATCTGTTTGATGGCTTTTCTTCCATGTTCGACTGTTACTGTTGTGGCTGTCGATTCCACCTTCATACCAGAGCTGTAAGATGCTGTTTAATGAATAGGTGAAGATTGTAGTAGCATTTTCCCCTTTCCTTCTCCCTTTGGAAGGTAATCATTCTCAGCTAGAAGGCACAACTGAAACCATTGGAATCACCTTGACATTTTACTTAACGTTTAGCATATGTAAATGTCAACAACATTTTTGATGTTCTATATGTGGTTTTTTGTTTGTCTGTGTGGCTGTCTTTCCCTGTGTCTTCTGACTGTTAAGACAGTGTTTCCCTATCTAGCCCTCACTGGCCTGGAACTTGCAATGTAGATCAGGCTGTCATCCAATTCTCAGAGATCTGCCTATTCTGTCTCCCAACCGTTAGGATTAAAGGTGTGTGCTGCCCTACCAGGCACTGAGTAGTGTTTGAAAAAGAAAAGCTTTGAGAAATAGGTGATTTAAAAATATCAGTCAGCTATGTGTTCTTGAGATGAGCAATGTTATGTGGCTAAATATGTCTCCCACAGCCCTCAGAGGTGACGTCATCTACACCAGATGTCAGTTTGTTGTTCTGAAGTCCTTTCCTGAGTACTCACATTAACTCTACAGACTTTCTGTTTAAATAGAGCGGTGATGTCTGTCATGAACAGCTACTAGACCTACAATGGGACTTTGGAGCACCAAAAACTTGAAACTTGAGTAGTTCATTTGTGATTGCTCTAACTATAAAATATGTACCAGATTTCAAAGAATGGTTTGAAAAAGTAATAAATACTTAATTTTAAATGCCGACTACTTAATTTTATAAAAGTACATTATATGAAATGAAATATGTTATTAATTTTACCTGTTCTTATTCAATTAGTATGGGTAGCAGAAAAATGTGAAACCACGTATACAGATTTTCATGTTTCTATTGGATGGGCCTACCCTACAAATAGAGGTGTTCTTGAAATCGCCTAGTGAAGGTAGCCATTACACATGCTGATTGTGTGTGATGCCGGCTTGTGGGACTATATTCTGTGATTGTGTTCTTGTGCTATTGTTCTGTATTGTTGGGTTCTTATTAGGAGACAGAATACTGAATCTATTATGTAATTGAATATAAAGAATCATGGTCCTGAATCATGGTTTAAGTACCAAAGGGTAAAGGACTCTAAAGATTATAGGTAAGAAGGCAGAGTACCTTAGGATGGAATAAACTTGACAGAAGTATCTTTTCTCACATGAGCTTTGGGGTCTTATTGGAGAAGCATGACCTTAGCCAAATCAATGATTGAGAAGATTGGCTGTACTATATGTATTTAAGTAGATGTGCATCAAGACCAAGTATTTAAAATTAGGCAGTTTAAGATTTCAGACATTCCAGCTAGACGAGGGTCTTTTAGCTTAGAAGCTTTCCTTTCCCTTGTTCTATGTCCTACCCTCACTGTATTTTAAACAATGAACTGCCTTGATGCTTGCAACTTTGACCCAGCTTTGCTTATTCCTCATAGTGTTCGACTACAGTTACAGAGACTATATTCTCTCCTGGTACGGGAACCTCAGCAGAGATGACGGACAGCTCTACCATCTGCTCTTAGATGACTTCTGGGAAATTGTCAAGCAGATTCGCCAGAGGCTGAGTCACGTGGATGTGGTTAAAGTTGTCTGTAATGATATTGTAAAGGCTTTGCTCACTCACTTCTGTGACCTGAAGGCTGCTACTGCCAGGTAAGTGTCTTAGTTAGGGTCCCATTGCTGTGAAGGGACACAATGACCAAGGCAGCTCTTACATGGGACAACATTTACATGGGGGCTACCTTACAGTTTCAGAGGTTCAGTCCATTATCATCATGGTGGGAGGCATGGCATCATGCAGGGAGAAATGGTACTATAGCTGAGAGCTGTACATCTTTATCAGAAAGCAGCCAGAAGACAGTGTCACACTGGCCAGGCTTGAGTATACAGATGAGACCTCAAAGCCCCACCTCCACAGTGACATACTTCCTCCAACAAGGCCACACTCCTCCAGTAAGGCTGCATCTCTTCATAGTACTGCTCTCCATGGGTTAAGCATACTCACGCTACTACAATCAGCAAACCTTCCCCTCCTCATTAAAATAGTCCTCTTTTTGAGGAGATAAAATGAGGCAATACTTTAGAATGGTTTGCCTGCTTGACTTGGAATGTTGACATTTTGAAGGGAAATTGTTACAGTGTACTCAGAGAACAGATTTCTTAATAACTTTATAATAGAAAGTTGCATTATAGATTTATGTGGTTTTATAAGTAATTTATGCAGTATACTGACAATGGTCTAGCAAGCCCTATACTGAACTTAACTTATAATATTATGGGTATCTAAAGATGAAATAAATACACTATTTTATAGTGTGGTATAGAATCAGTGAGCTTAGAAATTTGAGAAAAATATAGCTTATATTTTCTTTTTGTGTTTCTTTTAAAAGATCAATTATATCACAATAGACTGAAAATCATTTTTTTAAATTTCCCCTGTGTGTGTGTATATTCGCTTTACACAGAACCTTTTCCTAAAGAGTGCAATGCATTTTGAACATCCTTCCCTATATCTCCTTACCTTGCTCTGTCACGTCTCTACTTGTTAGTCCCTTTGCTCCCCTAAAGTTCCAGTTCTCCTTTCATGCCATATAGTCACACGTTATTTTATGTGCTTATGTGAAGATCTGGAAACCACAAATGGAAGATGGGATCTTCGTCTTCCCAAGACCTAATTCACTTTAGTATGATTCTCTCCAGCTAGATCTATCTTCCTATAATCAATATAATTTCATTCTTTATGCATTGTTTGTATATACTCCATTTTCTTAATCCATTACCCAGTTGTTCAACCTCTAGATTGGTTCTATAGCATAACTATTTTAACTTTTTAAAATAATGTTTATACATTTACAAAATGTATATTAATCATACCCATCTACCACTACCTCCTCCCTACTCCCCCAGTGCTCCCCAGGCCTTCCTCTCAGCTTCATGTCCTCTTTTTCTTTTTTGTTTTGATTCCCATTAGTTCTGTCCATAAGCACTTGGGTATGTGGCCATCCACCGGGGCTTAAGCAGCCTACCAGCAGCCATGTCCCCAAAGGAGAGGGTATTTTCTTCAATCTCTGTGCAGCTCTCAGCTGCTGCTCCTCCAGTAGAAGTGGGGCCCAGTCAGTGCTGGGATTTCACTGGCCTGCCCTTGTGCTGGTAACCTTGGCCACTATGAGTTGTGAGTGCAGTGGCTCTGTCACATCTGGAAGCATGTTGTGGCTCGTCCCCACATCCATTGGCTCTTTCCTTGTCCTCTTCCCATAACGTGTCCCGAGCCTTGGGTGGAGGGAGGTGGACACAGATGACCCAGACAGAGCTGAGTGCTCAGTTAGTTATATGCAGCATTTTGACCAGCAGTGAGTCTGCATCAGCCATCACTGCAAAGAGAAGATTCTCTGACCAAAGTTGACAGCAGCACAAATCTGTGTGTGCAAACAAATATTTAGAAGGTGGTTTAATAGCATGGCCATTTAGTGAAACAGCAGTAGGTTCCCGCCAAGACCCTATAACTTCCCTAGGCTTGGGCATCTGACCAAGTTTACAGTACCAGGCACAAAAGCCTTCCTGTGGAGCAGACCTCGTAGCCAGTCTGAAAGCATTTTGTTGCACCCATAACTGTCATATCAGGATCACACCAAGGCATGTCTTGCCTGGAAGGTCGAGCATTGTAGCATGCAGGCCCACAGCTGGATCTAACCATTGATGTCTTTCCCTCCCAGCAGCCTGCACAGCACCTGCCAACACTCAGAGCTAGTCAGTAGCTAGTCAGCAGGGAGAGCCTCCTCAGCAGGGGGAGCTTCCTCAGCAAGGGGGAGCTTCCTCAGCAGGGAGAGCTTCCTCAGCAGGGGGAGCTTCCTCAGCAGGGGGAGCTTCCTCAGCAAGGGGGAGCTTCCTCAGCAAGGGGATTTTCCTCAGCAAGGGGGAGCTTCCTCAGCAGGGGGAGCTTCCTCAGCAAGGGGGAGCTTCCTCAGCAGGGGGAGCTTCCTCAGCAAGGGGAGCTTCCTCAGCAAGGGGGAGCTTCCTCAGCAGGGGGAGCTTCCTCAGCAAGGGGGAGCTTCCTCAGCAGGGGGAGCTTCCTCTGCAAGGGGAGCTTCCTCAGCAGGGGGAGCTTCCTCAGCAGGGGGAGCTTCCTCAGCAAGGGGGAGCTTCCTCAGCAGGGGGAGCTTCCTCAGCAAGGGGGAGCTTCCTCAGCAGGGAGAGCTTCCTCAGCAGGGGGAGCTTCCTCAGCAAGGGGAGCTTCCTCAGCATGGGGAGCTTCCTCAGCAGGGGGAGCTTCCTCAGCAGGGAGAGCTTCATCTCTCAGGTGTCCTGCTTCCAGAGTGGATGGGGGCTTCAGTGGGAGTGTCCTATCATCTGCATGTGGTGGGCAGCAGAGAGCAGTGGCAGTAGCCCACCTTGTTCTGAGTGCCTCTGAAGCCCTGAGAGTAGCTCAAGGGGAGGGACCCAGAGACTGGCATTGAGATTTCATTTGATGACCTATACCTTCTGGGAGCAGCACTGTCTACTTGTGCAGGGTATTTCTATTCATGCTCCCCTTTAAAAAGAATGTGTTCAATACTCTTGGAAACCCGTGGATTTCTCTAAGGCTTCTTCATGTAGCCTAAGTGTAGTCTCCCCCCATCCTCCCCTCTCCCAGTTTGCCTCTCTCATCTCTAGCTCTTTAACTCTGAGGATAGCCTCCATGCTTTTCATATCGCCAGTGCTCTAGCATTCCCTCTAGTTACTTTTTCCTTGTGTTGGCAAATCATAGGTTAGGTTTCTATGGAGCTTTTTAACATACCTTTCATGTTTGTTACTCCACCTGCCAATACCCCATTTCCCCATTTCCCATCTGCTTCCATGTTTGAATCCTTCTGCCCACAGTATTCCCTTCTCTACTCTCATTGTACCTGTATTTTACCATCCCCCTCCCCTTAAGATGCCCACCTTCAGTAGCCTACATCTACTCTTCCTGGTTTCCACACAAGCTCCAGATTAAATATAATAAAACAAACAATTCAAAGAATGACCCACATATGAGAGGGGACATATGACATTACCTTTCTGGGGCAGAGTGACCTCACTCAATATAGTGCTTTCCCATTCTATCCATTTACCTTCACATTTATTGTTACAGCTGAGTACTATTCAGTTGGGTTATATACCACAGTGTCCTTATCCATTCATTCCTTAGCTGATGGACAAGGTGGTTGATTCCGTTTCTCAGATGTTGTGAATTGAGCTGCAGTGCAACTTAGGAGTGCTGCAGAGAGCAGTGGTGTACAAGTATCTGGTGTTACATGTTGGCCCGTGGCCATTTGGGTACAGCTAAGAGTGGCAAATAGCTGGGTCCTATGGTGGACCTAATTTTTGTTTTTTTTTTTTTTTAAAGATTTAATTAATTAATTAATTAATTAGTTGTGTGTGTGTGTGTGTGTGTGTGTGTGTGTGTGTATCTGTGTGTGTGTGCATGCACACTTAGGTCTTCCGGCTTGTATGGCAAGCACTTTTCCTTGCTGAGCCATGTCCTGGACTCTGATGTTTGTTTTCTGAGCCTCCCATCCTGACTTGTTAACGACTGAATGAGTTGGTATTCTCATCAGCACTACATCAGTGTTCCCTTCAGTGTCTGCTCTTGCTGCTCGCATTTCTTGTTACCTGTTTCTCTAGTGATTGCCGTTCTGACTGGGTCGGGATGGGATCTCAGTGTAGCTTTAATTTGTATCTCTCTGATACCTACTGATGTTCTGAAAACTGTTAGAGGAACGTAATGTTAGCACGTGTGGGCTCTTAGAGAATTGGTTTCATTTTGAGAAAGATATGTGTGTGCTCATCTGGTGCGAACCTGGCTTTGGAGGATGTCAGCAAGGCTATTTCTATGCTAAGAACAAATCATTTTCCAAGGCTTGCTAGTAGTTTGTACTAGGCTCTCCAGTGAGTGCAAGGATGATGATTTACGGCCCGTGTGACTTACACAGAGAGTGTGGTCCTAAAGAAATGAGTAGCGCTGCCTTTGGGTCGTGCAGTTGTTTGGAGTGGCACTGGCATGACGTGGAGTTAAGATTACGTATGCTCAGTTTCAGGGCTGTCAGCCTTCCTCACTAGCAGTGAGTAGCTCTGCGCTGAGTTTATCCATGATGGCCCCTGCCCTGGCTGGTGACGCTGCCCTGGCAGTAGACTGGCTGCTAAGAGTGGCAGCTATGCATTCGAACTCGCACAAAGCTGTCTTCTCTCCCCAGGTCTGCTGATAAGGCCAAATCCAGAGCCGTTACTTTACCCCCACTGCCTTCCCACTGTTTCCTGCTGACTGCTCCATCGTTTCGCAAGCTGTCACAACTGTAAAGCATAGTGAGGAGTCCATTTCTGATGTGCCTCACTTTCATAAAATGGTACTCTTCTTAGCTGTGATAACTGATGGTTTTTTTTTTTCCTGTAACACTTTTATTTGAATGTCATTTGAGACTAACTCAATTTTATCATCTTATTACTTAGGCACAGCCTGTCTGAAAAACATTACCATTGGACCATGCGTCTCGGAATTCTTTATCTTTAGATAGCCCTATAATCTTAAAAGCTACCAAACATCAAACCGCTGTTGTTCGTGTGGCTTACGTGTAGTGATGTGCCATAGCCACCCTGCACTGGCAGGTGACAGCTGCTTGCATAGCCCCTCCCAGCGCCAACTGAGCTCAGAGAAATCATGCTGCTGCCTTGAAATTGGCCATTTACACTATGGAACGGGAAAATACTTCAGCTTAGAATTTTGTCCTGTGGAGAACTAATTGTAAAATATTTGCCAGCCTCACTTATTGAATCCATTATATTCATCAATATTTACAACATCAGATATTTAAGCCAAAAAGCTTTTCAAGTACAAGTTCACATTGTGTTCTCTTTAGAAAATCCCGCTAGTGATTTTGGAAAATGACTCGTGAGTGAAAGAGAAAAATGACATTTTGTCATTTTGTGGTAGTAAAATAATAATGAATATGGCGTTGGCCTTATAGATCCCCTAAATGGTGTTTGGAACAAGTGGGAGTTTCTCATAGCACCCTGCTGTGTGCTGTGAAACTACCTTCTGGCAGACAGTGTGTGTGGTTAGAAAGTGAACAGGATCCTTAGGCCTCCCTGTGGGCTCGGTAGCTTACGCCCTCCTTTAGGCCTTGGCACTGTTGTTTATTATTATGTCGTTTGCTGTGGTGCCCACCAGTGAAAGTATCCGATGGTTCTGCCCGGCTCATAGTCATCAAAGACTCATTGGCATTCAGGGAGGCTTGTTTCACAGTGCTCAAGATTTAGGAGAAAAGGGCACATGGCAGAGGAACCTACTGTTTTTATGAATATCTAATTTCAACATAAGAGTATGGTTTCCACTGAGGCGTTTGCCAGCATTCTCAGAGCTGCTTTAGAAGATGGTGTCAGCACCGTAAAACATGAGGATGACAGAGAGGACAGACAGAGTCCCTGTTAGAAGCACTTACTTTTCAGGCTTGGAGGGTTTTTCAGTTGATTTCATTGTTTATCTTTTCCTGTATCCCAGAGTGGCCTCCAATTCACTGTGTAGCAGAACTTGTGATCTCCTGCGTCCACCTCCTGAGTTACAGGTGTGTGCCATCAGCTCGGTTTAGTTGTGTTGAGTAGTGACCCCATGGCCTTGTGCACCCCAGGCAACCACTGAACCAGCGGCGCCAAGCCCCTAGTTTTTGATTTCTTGTTACATTAGTTGATGATAAAAATATAGAGAAAAAAAATGAAGAAAAATCTTTACCAGTAATCTCTATAGTTACATATACTTGAAAGAATGCCAGTTACTTACTAGAACTGTTCATTTGGGTGGTTTGGTCTGAGAACAACTGTTATTGATGTAGCATTATAAAAAGCACACAGTCAGGCCTGCCTGCAGTGAGTGTAGGTTTGACACTCACTGTAGTGTCATGCCTGTTGGACAGCTCTGGGTAACACCATTCTTGTCCTGTAAATCTAGCTGGTAGACAGATCTCTACAGGCTGCAAAATGAAGTGGGTGGCCTGGGAAGCACACCTTTGAGTTGGTGACTGTCAGAATAATGAATTGCAGTAATAAGAGCATCGCATCCTTCGCCTGATGCTGAGCGGTTGTTGGAGGCAGGTTTCCGGTCAGCCTGTCAGTCTGCTGCTGCTATAAGCCAGTCTAGATCACACTTAAAGCCCGCTCGGCTTCCACTTCCTTTTCCCGTCGGTCTTGTGTCAGCATGGTTCAGAAAGTCTAAAAAAAAAGTCTAAAAAAATCGATTGCTTTTATACTTTCAATTCAATCACATTTTAAACATTTTAAAATCTCCTTGCAATCTGTGTTTTGTGTGCCTGTGAAACACAGGCTTCTTATCTGAGGGACTGTCTTTATTCACAGATTTTCTTTCTTTACTTTTGATGTGTTTCCCTTGCCCTTTTCAACCTCTGACTATAGTGTAGCATAGCACAGACTCGAGAGGGTGACAGAGAGAGAGAACCGCTTCCCCCATTTATCACTTTCATGCCTTTGTTTATCTGCACCTATACACACCTTCATTTTCTCATCTGTATGATGGTAGTGGCGATACCTACTTCTTGGTATAGGTGGAAGGGTCGGATCATACCGTACCTGTGAAATGTATCAAAGTTGCTGACTTCCTCCCTGTTCAAGCAGTGAGAACTAGAGGTGATTAGTAGGAACTGCAGTGGCTGATCAACACCACCAAAGGCAGCATGCAGCAAGCCCATTACAGCTCACCAGAAGCTGGGTGGACTTGCTCATCTATAGTGGCCATGTTGGGAGCCCTCTCTGCTCACAAGCAGTACTGATGCCCACCTACTGAAGGGTGTCACTCAAGTGTCCTGCTCAGAGTTTGCAGGGGAGTCTAGAGGAGTCAGGTGGGAGGTTTTTCTGTACAGTGAGCGTATTGGGCCAGCCCGCTCTGGCATTTGGCTTTCTTAGTTTTCCAGTGACTCAGCTGTTAGGAAGAAGGGGAATTTGTGACACTTTTATGGCCATGCAGGTCCCAGCTGATGTATAGGCTCAGTATTATGCAAAGAAGCTTCTCTTATAAAAGCAGGTTTTCTTCTGGCTATCCTCCCCCAGTGAGTACTAACCACGCGTGTGTTTTAAGGTGTTAAGTTACATATGCCAGGGCTTGAGATGATCAAGGACTAGCATCGCAGTGTGTACTGTATGGAAAGAGCAGCTCCAGCTATAGTTGAAAATGAAGATAGGAAGGCGAGACTCCCAGGGTCACAGCACACCCAGGCTCTCGAGCAGTTAGTGCTTTCCTATTGAGCTGCAGCCCCAGGCCACTCCCTTTAATAAGTTATGAAGGCTGGCGTTGACTTCATTCTGTGGCCCTTGCAGACCTTGAGCTCATGATCTGGCATCATCTTTTTGTTGGTTGGCTGTTTGTGTTTTATTTAAAGACAGGATCTTACAGCCTAAACTGGATCAGAACTCCTGACCCCGTTGCCTCTCCCTGTAAGTACTGCTTTTATGTAGTGCACCATCATGCTTCCCTCCAGGAACCTTTTAAAAAGCCAACATGGAGACCAGAATGTAAATTATTAATCCAGGATGCATGAAGCCTGTATTTGATTCAAAAGTAGCCTATAAATGGGGGCACACTGGTGCATATCCTTAATCCCAGAACTGGGAGACGAAGGCAGGAGGATCAGGACTTGAGTGTTATCCTAATGCTGCATAACAAATTCAAGGCTAGCCTGGGCTACAAGAGACCCTGTCAAAAATAAATCAGTAAAAGTAAACACCAGCAGAGGTGTGCATATATAAAGCCTTACTCATAAAATGTCTTCATGTCATTGGCTTTGTACATTCAGATAAGATTCTTCTAGGCCATTACAGCAGGCAAAGAATGCAATTGTTCTTTTTTTTTTTTTTTTGGTGTACACATTCAGTTAGTCCAGTCTCTAGTGTAAGAAGTCACAGTGTACCCTTGAGAGGCATTAATCATAAAGATACCAATATACATTTCATGTTTCATTTCCTGTGTAGTCCTTAATGTGTTTTCTGTACTCTTGAGAATTTGCTCAGTATTGGCCTCCTGTTACTATGGAATCTTTGCCACTTATCTCCACTAATAGATAGCAGAAAATTACCATTCTACAATGCTATGGAATAGAAACATTTAAACTGCTCTTTCTACTACTCAGATACTCCAAAATAGTGGTTCTGGGGTGCACTTACTGCTGATAGGAATCTATGGCCACAGCTGGAAAAAACCTGGGACCCTCACAGATGCAATTTGCCATTGCCTTTGGGAGCATTAAACAGTATCCCATAGAATTACCCATAGACATAATCCAGACTTACTATCCTACAATTTCTTCATCAAAAAGTAGCTCATGATACTGGTTTATGCTTTATTAGTTTTAAAGACAGATGCTATGAATCATTTAAGACAAACTGTTTCTCCTCTCTTTGGGGAAGGCCACCATTCTCTTCAGTCAAGTGCACAGCTTCATGCAGGATGTACATGGAGTGGGAAGGGCAAAAGGGACATCTGCCTAGCCAGCCACATCACCTGAATTAGTCCCACTGATCAGTGGGTGACAGATGTCAAAGCCTATTTACTTTCACATCCAGTCTTTAATCTCAGCAGTCAAGAGGAAGAGGCAGATGGGTCTCTGAGTTTGAGTCCAGCCTGGTCTACATAATGAGTTCCAGGCTGGCAAATAAATTAGCAAACACAATCAAACAAACAATAAATAAGATTCATCTGGAAACTTGAAGGTTGTGTAATTAAAGAAATTCTCATACCATTTTGAATTGTTGCTAGTATTTGCAAGTTCTTATGACTACTTAAGGTAGTTATCATGGTTGCCTTTGAAAATATAACGTGACCACATATCCTTCTTTGCTTTCTGTTGTTGTGACAAACACTGACCAAAAGAAACTTGGAGGAGTGGGTTTATTTGGTTTACACTTTCTGAACACAGTTCATTATTGAGGGAAGTCAGACCAAGAGCTCAAGAAAGACCTCCAAGCAGGAACTGAAGCAGAGACCATGGAGGAACACATTTTAACTGGATGGCTCTCCAAGGCTTGCTCAACTTGCTGTCTTATACACCCCAGAACCACCTGATCAGCAGAGGCACTGCACACAGTGAGCTGGACCTTCCCTCATCAATTATTAATTAAGAAATTGCTCTCATTGACGAGATATGGATTAGCAGTTAAGAACCCTTGTTGCTCTTTCAGAGGACCCAGGTTTGATTCCCAGCTCATGGAGACTCACAACCCTCTATAACTTCAGTTCCAGGATATCTAACACCGTCTTCTTGCCTTCTAGAGTACCAGGCATGCATGTGGTACACAGACATATATCAAACAAAATATCCATAATCGTAAAACAAAAGTAACTTTAAAATAGAAAAGGAAGGAAGGAAGGGGAGAGGGAGGGAGGGAGGGAGGAAGGAAGGAAGGAAGGAAGGAAGGAAGGAAGGAAGAAAGAAAAAGGGAAGGAAGGAAATGCTCCTAAAAACATGGCCACAGGCCAGTCTGATAGAGGCAAACCTCACTTGGCTACCCTCTTCCTGGGGGACTCTAACTGTACCATGTTTAAAAAAACTAACGACGGACGACATCATACATTCACATTCACTCCAGCACAGGCTCCCCAGATCAATCCATGTGTAAGAAAAGTATTGGTTATTGGAACTTCTGAGGAGGCAACAGTTATTTAAATCAATGTGTTGCTTATTTAGAATACTTTTTACCTAGTGATATATAATTGAATTGTTTCTGAACATTTCTTTCCATCCATCCATCCATCCATCCATCCATCCATGTATGTATGTATGTATGTATGTATGTATGTATCTCTAGTAACCTAGCTACCTATCTATTCTTATTTTAATTCTTTAATTTTTTTTTACAGTTCAGTCTTTATCCCCATCTCAGTCCACCCTCTGTTCCTCATCTCATACCCCCACCCCTGTCTCCAAGAGGATGTCCCCACCCCACCCCATCCCCACCCCACCACACCTCCCCACTCCCTGGGGTCTCCAGTCTCTCCAGAGCTAGGAGCATCTTCTCTCATTGAACCCAGACCTGGCAGTCCTCTGCTGTATATGTGTTGGGGGCCTCATATCAGATGGTGTATGCCGTCTGGTTGGTGGCTCAGTGTTAGAGCAATCTTGAGGGTCTAGGTTAGTTGAGACTGCTGGTCTTCCTATAGGGTCGCCCTCCTCTTCAGCTTCTTCCAGCTTTTCCCTAATTCAACCACAGGGTCACTGGCTTCTGTCCATTGGTTGGGTGTAAATATCTGCATCTGACTCTCTCAGCTGCTTGTTGGGCCTCTCAGAGGGCAGTCATGCTAGGCTCCTGTTTATAAGCATACCATAGCATCAGTAATAGTGTCAGGCCTTGGGGTCTCCCCTTGAGATGGATCCCAATTTGGGTCTGTCACTGGGCCTCCTTTCCTTCAGGCTCTTCTCCATTTTTGTCCCTTCAGTTCTTTTAGACAGGAACAATTTTGGGACAGAGTTTTTGACTGTGGAATGGCAACCCCATTCCTCCACTTGATGTCCTGTCTTTCTATTCTTTCAGACATGAAGAACAGCCAAGGCCTTTTGTGTTGCATGCATGCTTGAAGGATTCACATGATGAAGTAAGATTCCTTCAAACATGTTCTCAGGTTCTGGTGTTATGCCTTCTCCCTTCTAAGGATATCCAGTCTCTCAGCTTACGTACAATGCTCGCAGAAATTCTTACGACAAAAGGTAGACTTATAAAATTAATAATTAATGTGATGAGTGTTTAAACAAATGTGCTGTATCCTGTGATTATATTTCATATAACATTTGTGCAGATCCTGTATATTGCAGATCATGTGGGTTGTAAGGGATTTTAGACATTTTACATTTTATTATCACATAAAGGCTTTGGCCATACATGGTTTGAAAAGTTTGTAACTGAATTTAAAAGTTCATGTCTATATTGCTAATGCTATTAATTTTGACATAGGAAAAAGCCACTCTTCATGCATGTATGGACATATTCACTTGGAATAGATAACTTGAGTTATCTATGCAGTAGAAGTACATTAAGGAAAGAACACCCATTCATATGTACAGAAACTATCAGTGCTTACTTATATTTTTTTCTTTAAGTTTCATTGGTAATGCTGCTTTGTGAACTTTTAATAAACAATAAATACTATGCTATAGCATAATAAGAAACATTTAAAAGTTCTCTGTACAGGTAAATACTTAATGAGAATAAAAAAAATGGAAGAGTGGCAGGGAGATGGCTGTGATAAGACATTTGTACAAGAATGTGTACTGAAGGTTGTCAAAGCCAGGTGTGTGTCAGTACACTTTAACCCCAGTGCTGGGGAACAAGGACAGCTTATCCTGGGGCTTGCTGGCCAGCCAGCCTAGCCAAAATAGATCTCCAGGTTCAGGGAGAGACAGGTTCCTGTCTCCAAAAAGTATCTGGGCAAAGGGTGATAGAGAACCCTGGATGTTGGCCTCTGGCCTCCACATGCACACATCTGTTCACTCTAAGGGGAGTGGTGTGGATGCAGATGTGGAAGAAAAGTGACTTAAGACAAACGTCTCTATCTGAGAATCTTAAATAAGAGAAGTATAGTGGCTAAACATCTCTTCAGATAATAATATTATATATTATAATACTAATAATGATGATGATGATTCCTGTGTTTGTGCTCGTCAGCTGTTTACTAACCAAGGGGCACTGTAAATTTAGGAGGCTGGGCTTGCCATGGTGTTTCTGACTTAAACAGCTTCCTCCCCAATGCCTGCTTTGAACAGTTGAGTGAACGTCGACATTCATCTTTTTGTAGACTATGCTGGTCAAAACATAATGGACCTTACAAAAAAGTGAGGAAAAACCAGAGTGTTCCCTCGTCAGTATGAGTTCCAGAAAGCTTCCCTCCAGTATTCTTTTCACTTGTGTATTCAAATGAGCACTGACTGTGCCTACACTGACTTACCCTGAGAAATAAGCAGCTCTGTGTGTGCATGCATGTGTACACACATGCTGTGAAATACTCACTGACGACAAGTCCCCATTTGGCTCACGGACAATGTTCCCACATACACTTTCACTTGTGTGATATGGAATCTCTCTCTTAGGAGTTTATTTTTCAGTGGCATTCTCCTTTCTTTCCTGCAGTCTTGAAGCCAGTAGTGGAATTGCTGAGTAACCCTGACTACATTAACCAAATGCTGCTCAGGCAGTTGGAGTACAGAGAGCAGATGAGTGAGCATCACAAGCGAGCCTACACGTACGCGCCTTCCTACGAGGACTTTATCAAGCTCATCAACAGCAACTCTGATGTGGACTTCCTGAAGCAGCTCAGGTACTGCACCTGCGCCTGGAACTGCAACACAGGGAAGACGCCAGCTGTCATCCGCTGCCTGGCTAGGCCATGCGAGAGTGTGTGTGTGTGTGTGTGTGTGTGTGTGAGAGAGAGAGAGAGAGAGAGGTGGGGGGCGTTGGAGATTGGGAGTTAGTGAGAGTGGAAATGGAAATGAAGGCAGTTCATAAATTTTCTCATTTAGTGACAACTACATTTGTCCAGCTTCTCCTTAATAGTGGAATTAGAATTATTTTTTAAAAAAGCATTAGTTTTCCTAAGAATTAGATAATAATAGCTTGAAAGCTCTTCAGCTATTAGAAGGATCTGCATAGCTGCTCAAATGCCTGCCACAGGAAAGCGTTTGAAGGAGAGTGTTTTTCCTTCCCTCCCTCCCTCCCTCCCTCCCTCCCTCCCTCCCTCCCTCCCTCCCTCCCTCCCTTTCTTCCTTTCTTCCTTTCTCTCTTTCTTTGTTTTAAATAGCTGTGAACACTGTGCTGATTTTCAGTTGTCTTAGAAAATGAAAGAGGCTAGAGTGGGAAAAGGGCTTCCTCACTTCCTCACCAATGATTTTGAGAAGCCACATTTGGAACCATCCCGGGCAGAGGTGTTTAGGGAGTGTTGATTGGTGTCCTCTCAGCATATGCATGTGTACTGTGATTATTTGGGAACATCTAGTTCTGGGCTCATTTCCCTGCATCTTTTTTGTTTTAACGTTTCCAAATGGTAATGGGAAGGAAAGGAAATCTTGGTGGGGCAATTTTTATTTTATTAAAAAATGATTTTATTAATAAAAAGTAAAATATTGACCAAAAATTGGACCTTAGAACTATTCAGAGATGTTAGATATGCAGCTTTCCTTTGAACAAGCATTAACATTGAGATATCTGTGTTGCGTAATCTGGTCTGCATAACGTACCACCTAAGAGACATGAATTACCAACTATGTCCTGGTTAATCTTAGTCTCTGGTGCCATGAACTGGACTCAGTTGGTCCCTCAATCCGCGGGAGAATCAGGGTTCCTGTACTCAGGTAGGCAAGGAGTCCTCGGGGTGACAAACAGACATGAATACCAGAGAGAGTGTTGGATCTGAGTGTAATTTCTCAAAGCGAGCATCAGACTTATATTACAGAACAAACCAAGAAAGTTAGATGATACATTAAGGTCATCCAAGGTACGTTGAGGTTACCTGATGCAAAATGACTCTTTACACGAAACAGAGAAATGCATACATAAAAGGCAATAGGAACCAGGCAGTGTTTACAACTGGGATAAAAAGCAGCCACACCTAAGGTCAGTTTATTCTTAGAAGCCAGGGGCAAGGGTTTTATGCCCTTGCCATAGTTCCAGTTCTAGTCTATTGTATAATCCAACTTCTCCCTAGGTCACTGTAAATTCCTGGGTATGTGAGTGCCTCAGATGTTATTTTAAGTATTTACTCTAGTTCCTTCTTAGACCACAACCTTCCTTCATCCTAGGCCATTGTAAATTCCTGCACATGGGAGTGACTAGGCTGTTATTCTAAATTTACTTTGTAGAACTAGCCCTGAGATTTCTAGCTCTTTTCCAGTAAATTGTAACGCCGATTTTTTCACTATCTACAGTGGAGACATTTTGTCTGAATGAATAGCATTCTTACTAAATTTAAAACCCAAGGTTGGCTCAATGATTTCCTAGGATATTAGAACACTGGTGGAGGCCAATCTAACTTAACTATATGTCAGATCATTCCTTGGAGGCACTTATAATAAAACAGTATTGAAGGAAAGCACACAGATCTGTTCACTGACTGACATAGGGACAAATTTGCAGCATTCGTGCTACGAGATGCCAAGACTCTAGGAGACTAAGTTTCCATGAAACTTTTTGCCTCAGAACTGCGTCTAAGGGCTGGAGAGATGGCTCAGCGGTTAAGAGCACTGACTGCTCTTCCGAAGGTCCTGAGTTCAATTCCCAGCAACCACATGGTGGCTCACAACCATCCGTAACAAGACCTGGCACCCTCTTCTGAAGTGTCTGAAGACAGCTATAGTGTACTTACATATAATAAATAAATAAATCTTTAAAAAAAAAAAAGAACTGCATCCAAGCTTTTGGGCCTGCCACGAAGTTTCTACTGGAGTGGGTGTGGCACTTGGGATAAATAATCATCTTTTAAAAAAATTTTATTTATTTACTTATTTACATCCCAAATGATGGCCCCTTCCCAGTTCCCCCTCTCAGAGTTCTTCCCCCCATCCATCCTCCCCTTTATCTCTGAGAGAGCAGCCCCCCACTGGTATCCCCCCACCTTGGTACATCAAGTCTCTGCAGGATTAGGTACATCATCTCAGACTGAGGCCAAACAAGGCAGCCCTCTGCTACATATGTGTTGGGGGCCTCAAGCCAGCCTGTGTATGTTCTTTGGTTGGTGGCTCAGTCTCTGGGAGCTCCCAAGGGTTAGTTGACACTGTTGGTCTTCCTGTGAGGTTGCCATCTCCTTGACGGCCTGAATCCTTCCCCCAAATCATCCATAGAGGTCCCCAGCCTCTGTCCAATATTTGGCTGTATGTATCTGCATCTGTCTCAGTCAGCTGCTGGGTAGAGCCTCTCAGAGGGCTGCTATGCTAGGCTCTTGTCTGCAAGCACAACATAGCATCATTAATAATGTGAGGGATTGGTGCCTGCCCATGGGATGGGTCTCAAGTCAGGCTGGTCCCTGGTCAGCCATTCTTTCAGTCTCTGCTCTATCTTTGTCCTTACATTTCTTTTATACAGGAACAATTTTGGGTCAAAAGTTTTCTAGGTTGTTCCCCATTCCTCCACTGGGGTTCCTGTCTGGCTACTGGAGGTGGTCTCTTCAGGTTCTATATCCCTACTATTGTATATTTCTGCTAAGGTTACTGTCATTGATGCCTGAGAGCCCCCCTCCTCCTAGGTCTCTGGGACTTCCTAGAGGTTTTCCCGCCTCTTCCCCCCCCCCCAGCCCCTAGCAGCTGCATACTCCCATTCATTTTCCTGCCCCTTAGGCCTCTGTCCTGTCTCTTTGCATGCCTGCTCCTGCTCCTACCATTCCCTTCACCCTCTCGTCTCCCAGGAATATTTTGTTCCCCTTTCTCAGTGGGATTCAAGCATCCTCACTTGGGCCTTCCTTCTTGTTTAACTTCTTTGGGTCTGTGAGGTATATCATGGGTATTGTGAACTTTTTAACTAATATCCACTTATCAGTGAGTACATACCATGTATGTCCTTTAGGGTCTGGGTTACCTAACTCAGGATGATATTTTCTAGTTCCATCCATTTGCCTGAAAAATTCATAATGTTGTTGATTTTAATAGCTAAATAGTATTCTATCCTGTAAATGTACCATAGTTTCTGTATCCATTCTTCAGTTGAGGGACATCTGGGTTTCTTCTAGTTTCTGGCTATTATGAATAAAGCTGCTATGAACATAGTGGAGCACATATCCTTGGGTATGGTAGGTCAGTTTTTGGTATATGCCCAGGAGTGGTAAAGCTGGATCTTCAGGTAGAACTATTTTCAATTTTCTGAGAAACCACCACATTGATTTCCAGAGTGGTTGTACAAGTGTGCAGTTGCACCAATGATAGAGGAATGTTCCCCTTTCTCCACATCCTTTGGTGTAAGGTGGAATCTCAGGGTCTTTTGGTTTGCATTTCCCTGATGACTAAGGATGTTGAACTTTTCTCTAAGTGGTTCTTAGCAATTTGAGATTCCTCTGTTGAGAATTCTCTTTTTAGCTCTGTACTCAATTTTTTGATTGGGTTATTTGGTTTTTTGGAGCTTGTTGAGTTCTTTATATAATTTTGGATATTAGCCCTCTGTCATATGTTGAGTTAGTAAAGATCTCTCCCAATTTGTAGGCTGCCATTTTGTCCTATTGACAGTGTCCTTTACCTTATAGAAGTTTTTCAGCTTTATATGGTCCCATTTATTAATTCTTGACCTTAGTGTCTGAGTCATTGGTATTCTGTTCAGGAAATTTTCTCCTGTACCAATGCGTTCAATGTTATTTCCTACTTTCTCCTCTAATAGACTGTGTCTGGTTTTACATTGAGGTCTTTGATCCATTTGGACTTGAGTTTTGTACAAGGTGATAAATATGGATCTATTTGCATTCTTCTACATACAGACATCCAGGTAGACCAGCAACATTTATTGAAGATACTCTCCCTGTTCTATTGTATGCTTTTGGCTTCTTTGTCAAAAGTCAAGTGTCCGTAGGTATGTGGGTTTATTTCTGGGTCTTTGATTCAATTACATTGATCCACCTGTCTGTTCCTATACCAATACCATGTAGTCTTCATTACTATTGATCTGTAGTATGGTTTTAGGTCAGGGATGGTGATACCTCCATAAGTTCTTTTACTCTTTAGGATTGTTTTGTCTATGCTACGTTTTTTGTTTTTTCCATATGAAGTTAAGAATTGTTCTTTCAGTGCATACTGAAAGGAGCCTGATATAGCTGTCTCCTGAGAGGCCCTGCTGGAACCTTACAAAAACGTCCAGAGATGGATGTTTGCAGCCAACCATTAGACTGAGTGTGGGGTCCCCAATAGAGGAGTTAGAGAAAGGATTGAAGGAGTTGAAGGGGTTTGCAACCCCATAGGAAGACTGCCCCAGAACTCCTAGGTACTAAGCCATCAATAAAGGCTCCAGTTGCATATGTAGTAGAGGATGGCCTTGCCATGCATCAATGGGAGGAGAGTTCCTTGGTCCTATGAAGACTCAATAGATGCCCCAGTGTAGGGGAACCAATGACGGGGAGGTTGGAGTAGGTTGATGGGTGTAGGAACACCCTCATAGAAGCAGGGAGAGGGAGGATGTGATAGGGTATTTCCAGGAAGGAGGGAAACCAGGAAAGGGGATAACATTTGGGATGTAAATAAAGAAACTATCTAATTAAAAAAAAAAAAAAAGAATTGTTCTTTCAAGATTCATGAAGACTTGGGTTGGAACTTTGATAGAGATTGCACCGAATCTGTAGATTGCTTTTGGTAAGATGAACATTTTCATTATATTAATCCTACTGTTTCATGAGCATGGGAGATCTTTCCATCTGATAACTTCCTCAGTTTCCTTCTTCATGGACTTGAGTTCCAGCCACACAGTTCTTTCACTTGCTTAGTTAGAGCTACACCAAAGTATTTTATGTTATTTGTGGCTATTCTGAGTGGTGCTGTTTCCCTAACTTCTTTCTCAGCCCATTTATTGCTTGTGTAGAGAAGAGCTACTGATTTCTTTGAGTTAATTTTGTATCCAGCCACTTTGCTGAAAGTGATTATTAACTGTAGGAGTTCTCTGGTAGAATTTTTGGGGTCACTTATGTATAGAGATGCCTGCCTTTAAAGGTACAGGAAGCTTACAGAACACCAAACAGACAACACCAGGAAAGACAACTCTTCTGTTACATAATAATCAAACAGTAAATACGCAGAAAAAAGAAAGAGTTTAAAAAGCAGCAAGGGGAAAAGGCCAAGTAACATATAAAAGCAGATCTCTCAGATTTATACCCGATTTCTCATCTGTGACTCTAAAAGCTAGAAGGGCCTGGGCAGACCCTAAGAGACCATAGATGTCAGCCCAGACTACTATACTCAGCAAAGCTTTCAATCACCGTCAATGGAGAAACCAAGATAGTCCATGAAAAAAACAAATTCAAACAACACCTTTCTGTTAGCCCCAGCCCTATAGAGGCTACCAGAAGGAAAACACCAACCCAATGAGGCTAAGTATACTCAAGAAACAAGA